>NC_139683.1:30516484-31116484 GCF_964106915.1 Podarcis gaigeae
TAGATATATCTTTCTGCCACTTCTTGAAACAGTCCATTCTATCAACAATCTGTAATGTTTGGAACAAGAATAACATTCTAGGCAATACATTCATCTTAATTACAGCAATTCAGCCTAACAAGGAAAGTCTCAAACTTGACCATATTTCTAGATCTTTCTTTATCTCTGTCCAACATTTATCATAGTTATCTTTAAATAGGTTCACATTCTTAGATGTCATGTTAATCCCCAAATATTTCACTTTCTTTGCCACCATTAAACCAGTTTCACTTTGAAATCTCTCTTTTTCAGCATTTGTTAAGTTTTTCTCCAAAACTTTAGTTTTTTGCTTATTCAACTTAAATCCTGCTACATGACCAAAAGCTTGAATTAGTTCTAAAACTCTTTTCGTACTGGTGTCTGGCTGTTGTAAAGTTAAAACTAAGTCATCTGCAAAGGCCCTCAATTTGTATTGTTTAGCTCCGACCTGGATAATTCATTCTGAATCTGACCAGACACAGGTTAGAGCTCAATGTCGAGCCTACCAAGTGGCGATAGTGACAGCAAAGAGGACCTTCTTCACCCCCTCTATTGCATCTGCAGAAAACAGCAGGAGGAGACTCTTTCAGGTGGTTTGCAATTTAGCAGAACCACCTGCTCCATCAGGGCCCGGTACAGGCCACATGATCTCCTGCAATGATTTTGCAAAGTTTTTTGCAGACAAAGTCACTCAGATTCGGGAAGAGGTAGACTCCACTGTGGGTGCAGGGCTGGGGCAGGAGAGTGCTGGAGTCCTGTCTAGTCAAGTTGCATGGGATCAATTCCAATCTGTTACCCCCGAGGATGTGAACAGGCTGCTTGGATGAGCGAAACCAACCACCTGTCTCCTTGATCCTTGCCCATCCTAGCTTATAAAAGCTAGCCAGGAAGGGCTGGGTGATGGGCTTCGCAGGGTGGTGAATGCTTCTCTCTGTGAGGGAGCCTTCCCAGACCTGCTGAAAGAGGTAGCTATCAAACCACTTCTTAAAAAAACATCATTAGATGCAGACAATATGGCCAATTAACACCCAGTCTCAGTTCTTCCATTCTTGGGCAAGGTGATTGAGCGGGTGGTTGCTGAACAACTCCAGGCATGCCTGGAAGAAGTAGACCATTTGGATCCCTTCCAGTTGGGATTCAGGCCTCATCATGGGACTGAAACTGCCTTGGTTGCACTGGTCGATGATCTCCGGTGGGCTAGGGACAAAGGTGAGAGCTGTTTCCTACTTTTGCTGGATCTCTCAGCAGTTTTTGATACCATCGACCATAACATCCTTCTGGACCGTCTAGAGGGGCTGGGAGCTGGGGGCACTGTTATTCAGTGTTTCCGCTCCTTCCTCCTGGGCCGTGTTCAGAAAGTGGTGGTGGTGGGATGAGTGTTCAGACCCCTGGGTTCTCACTTGTGGGGTGCCTCAGGGTTCCGTCCTCTCCCCCATGCTTTTCAACATCTACATGCAGCCGCTGGGAAAGATCATCAGGGGCTTTGGGCTGGGTGTTCATCAATATGCAGATGATACCCAGCTCTACCTCTCTTTCAAATCAGAAACAGTGAAGGCAGTAAAGGTCCTGTGTGAGTGTCTGGAGGTGGTTGGAGGATGGATGGCTGCTAACAGATTGAGGCTGAATCCTGACAAGACAGAAGTACTGTTTTGGGGGGACAGGAGGCAGGCAGGTGTGGAGGACTCCCTGGTCCTGAATGGGGTAACTGTGCCCCTAAAGGACCAGGTTCACAGCCTGGGAGTCATTCTGGACTCGCAACTGTCCATGGAGGTGTAGGTTAATTCTATGTGCAGGGCAGCTGTTTACCAGGCTGAGACCCTATCTGCCCGCGGACTGTCTCGCCAGAGTGGTGCATGCTCTGGTTATCTCTTGCTTGGACTACTACAATGTGCTCTATGTGGGGCTACCTTTGAAGGTGACCCAGAAACTACAACTAATCTAGAATGTGGCAGCTAGACTGGTGACTGGGAGTGGCCACCGAGACCACATAACACCGGTCTTGAAAGACCTACATTGGCTCCCAGTATGTTTCCAAGCATAATTCAAAGTGTTGGTGCTGACCTTTAAAGCCCTAAACAGCCTCAGTCCAGTATAGCTGAAGGAGCGTCTCCAACCCCACCATTCTACCCGGACACTGAGGTCCAGCTCTGATGGCCTTCTGGCTGTTCCCTCTCTGCGAGAAGCCAAGTTACAGGGAACCAGGCAGAAGGCCTTCTTGGTAGTGGCACCTGCCCTGTGGAACGCCCTCCCATCAGATGTCAAAGAGAACAACAACTACGAGGCTTTTAGAAGATGTCTGAAGGCAGCCCTGTTTTAGGAAGTTTTTAATGTTTGATGGACTACTGTATTTTAATATTTTGTTGGAAGGTGCCCAGAGTGGCTGGGGAAACCCAGCCAGATGGGCAGGGTATAAATAATTTTAAAAATTATTATTATTATTATTATTATTATTATTATTATTATTATTACATTTCATTTCAGTGTGCCATGAAGTACCCAGTGTCTGATATCAAACAGATGCATTCATTATTCATTTTCTCTCTTTCTCCTCCTCTATATTATTTAAGCCTCTTCTTCATATGTCAGCTTTACATCCCAGTCCCAAGCAGATGTACTTGCAAGAAGTAAAGCTCCAGTCATAAGTGGGCTTGCTAGTGGGTAAACCCCACTGTATTGAGTAGGACGAACAATTTAGGAAGAATGCACAGGATTCCACTGCCCATCTCATTCCTGTAAACATGATTGACTTCCACAGAAGCATCCTAGGGATACAGCATTAGGCACCCTCCAACAAACCATGCAGCTTGTCTTGTAGCCACAAAAATGAATGCCAGGTTTCCATTTGTCTGTTTTATTCATAAGTGGGCATGGAATCCTGCCATGAAATTGCATGCTACTCTGCACAAGAGTTGTCTGCATAGTCAGATTTGCCAGGCACTCATCCAGGTACCTTAGGCTAGGCAGGAAGGCAGCAGTCTGGTATTCAAATCAGCCAGGGAGTCAGCCAGACATCAGGCAGCTTAAATTCCAAGCATGCACAGAGAAGATTAAACTTGTGGATATCAATACATTATTTCTGAGAAAAAATTCTCCCAGTATTTTGGAAATGTGAATTTTATAGGTAAAAAGACAAAGGACCCCTGGATGGTTAAGTCCAGTCAAAGGTGACTATGGGGTTGCAGCGCTCATCTCGCTTTCAGGCCGAGGGAGCCAGCGTTTGTCCACAGACAGCTTGCCGGGTCATGTGGCCAGCATGACTAAACCACTTCTGGCACAATGGAACTCTGTGACGGAAACCAGAGTGCACAGAAACACCATTTACCTTCCTACCGCAGTGGTACCTATTTATCTACTTGCACTGGCATGGTTTCAAACTGCTGGGCTGGCAGGAGCTGGGACAGAGCAACGGGAGCTCACCCCGTCGTGGGGATTCGAACGACTGACCTTCTGATTGGCAAGCCCAAGAGGCTCAGTGCTTTAGACCACAGAGCTACCCACGTCCCCAGTGAATTTTATATCATACAGTGGCACATGATTGTTCTTTTGGTGCCATTTGATTCCCTGCCACTAAAGGTTTCTGGGCTGTTATGTGAGTGTTCCTGCTGGGACTGCAAGCCTGGATAGCTCAGCTGGTTAGAGCATAGTGCTGATAACACCAAGGTTGCAGGTTTGATCCCCGTATGGGATAGCTGCATTGTAAGGTTGTTGGACTAGATGATCCTCATGATCCCTTCCAACTCTACAATTCTATGAAAGCATCTTACTATGTCCTAAGAAAGCAGCCCCTCTAATGCAAGGAGGAGAGTACCTGATGAGCACACTTTGTTATCTAAGGCCCCCTGGGCAGCTGCTTTATTGTCGGCTGATTACAATTATCAAAGGGACATTATGAAATCTGTGAGGAGTCTACAGAATCCGGTTTGTGCATAAGAGGTTAATGAACTTCTAACATTTTGTTCCCAGCCCCTAAAGGAATTAGGACTATGGGGAAAATATCCAGGGTATATCAATCAGACCTGCTTTTTAGCAAGAAGCTTAGAGTTTATTTTGCAAACATTTACAGTTTCACAATCCAAGAAAAGGCAGCAACAGGCATGATGAATGTTCAGAAATTCATTCTCTGCAATTGCTTTCCTTTTGTGTTGTTGAAACTGCCTTTAATCTAGAAGCAGATTACATTTAAATCTCAACATATAAGGAAGATTACCTGCATGCAGATTTGCAGGCACAGGACTTTTGAGACATACTTCTGTACTGAAATGGTTTCCTCACTTCTTCAAAATCACACCTGTATCCTTCAGTCATGAGGCTGCATCTGGAATCATTCAAGATGCATATGCAAATTATACAATTAATGCTGCAGAATGTTAATAGGGCAATTAGAGATACTGTTCAGTCTCTCTCATTATAGAACCTGAAAAATCAGGTTGCTTGTTACATCAGACTTCTTTTTATATACCACATAGACTACTGAAACAGCATCTGGAATTTTGATTGATTTGTGGCACTTTTTCCTCCATCACAAAACGGGCATCCCTTCCAACTTATGTCAGGTAGAATTGCCAGAATACTGCAGTTGGAAGCAGTGTTCAAGTGGAAATCGCTGAAATGTCCAGGAAAACCCAAATGTATGGCAACCAATATTGGAAGTCTAGATTTTGTCTAATTCCATTTTTTAAAAAAAGCTCAACAACTTTGCCAAAAAAGTTTGTGTCTGGATTCTCACTTTCTGAAATATGGCAACCCTAGTGTCAGGCCTAGAGTCAGGGGTCTTAAATTCAAGACGATA
Organism: Podarcis gaigeae; assembly: GCF_964106915.1. Classification (NCBI taxonomy): domain Eukaryota; kingdom Metazoa; phylum Chordata; class Lepidosauria; order Squamata; family Lacertidae; genus Podarcis; species Podarcis gaigeae. Next base: position 30,521,292 of record NC_139683.1, read on the forward strand.
AGAAGCCTTTGTGCTGGAATATAGCAGCTTCAGATTTTCCCAGAGTTATAAAGGCCCTGCTCAGCAAGAGTAGACAATATAAGGTTCAGGATGCTTCTAGTTTTACTCTTCATAACAAAAATATATGTATTAGTGACAGGATGGATAAAAACCAAGTGGAAAACAATTGACTTCCTACTTCACTGAGCAGACAGCAACAATACTACTCTCTGCTAGTCTGGAAGTTGTGGCAGAGTGATGAAGAAAATAATAATTTCATAAAACTATCAATTTGATTATTCCATTTTTTTGAGACTATGGCCTAGCTGTGTCTGCCTACTTTTTATAGTACAGAACTAGCTGCTTTTAGGTACTGTATGTAGTGAATGGTCGCTCTGGAACACTGAAAAGAACAAGCCATTAGGATTTATGGTGGCCATTTTGTATGCACAGAAAGAGAATTTGTTAGGCATGGCAATTGTGATTAATCTTCAATTGTTTTGTAGACAAATAAAAGAGGATATTGGGAGACATTTAATGAATAGGAAAATTAGTCAAAGTCTTAATGAAGAAAGGCACTGAAAAATGATTATATGTAATCTCATGATAATATGATGAGGGCTGATATGAAGAGCAAATGAGTTGCTGAGACCACTAGGCATGAACTGTGGTATGTTTCCTTGAATAAATATTTAGATTTAATGACCTTGAGTGATTTATTATTTTTGCTGCAGACCTATGCCTGACTCCAGTGCTGACAATTAGGGTTTTAAAAATAAATACATAAAATATGTTTTGGACATGGCTGTGCTGGCTAGGGCTGATGGGAGATGTAGTCTAAAACAACAGGAGTCCCTAGGCTGATGAAGACTGATTTAGCCCATGTCCCTGGGATGGGAATAACAGTTTGGGAATCCTATACCCAAATCAACACACATAAACCTACTAGTCCATTTCCATCATTGCAGTCATTGAGAATATCTTTGTTTTTACCAGCTGTGAGTCTTGATGAAATAGCTATGGGTTTTTGCTATTTAATTTGCATTCATTCACCTTTCCATTGCATGAAAGTCATTTTTAATTTGCTTTTCACGACAGGACGCCACATGCACCCTGTGGCCGTTACCCACAAATCAGGCCTTGCTGCCTTCCTAAATGTTCTGAATAGCAGACCTTCCCGACACTGTAAGGAGAAAGAACCTATTTTAATTGAGAAGATAATATTTAGTGAGAGGAACCAGGCTCAATTTTAGTGTATTTTAACAAGAGCTAGCTTGTAATTGAGAAGGAATGCCTGACAGGTTTTAGTTTCAACATTTCATCCTTCGGCTGCCACACGAATCTCAGCCCTGAAACACTTGAAAAGGTTCTGATTTTCTACTGCTGAAAGCTTCACTATTCGTCATTATTTTCAGGGCATATTATTATAAATACTGCTGCAGAGAAAGGCAAGGGTTCAGCCAGTGTACAGTGAGTGGAACTTCATGAGGACCAGTGCAATGACACTCCAGCATTTACTGAGTATTAAAAGCCCGGAACAGGTCAAGTGAAAGGCTTTGACATCTATTTAAGATCACAGGTCAGGCCTGTCATTTGATATGATGAACCAAATGATGTGATGTTCAGATGCTCTCTGCCAAGTCTCGATTCACCTCTTCTTCACTTCCGGAGATTATGGCTGGATCAGACCGAAAGCCTATTGAGTAAATCAGTAAAACATTATTTTCTTACTGTGGCCACCTAGATGCCTATGGGAAGTCCACAAAGAGGACACGAGAGCAAGAGCTCTCACTGGTTCATATATTGGTAGAGCATGACTCTTAATATCAGGGATGTGGGTTCAAGACTCACGTTGAGCAAAGGATTCCTGCATTCCAGGGGGTCGCACTAGATGACCTTCGTGGTCCCTTCCCAATCTACAATTCTATGATTCTCTGCAGATAAAACTTTGCACACTTTGCAGCTTGCCAATATCCTTTTTAAATTGTGGAACCCAGAACTGGACACAGCTTTCCAGGTGTGGTCTGACCAAGTCAGAATAGAGCAGAACTATGACTTTCCTTGTTCTGGACTCTATACTTCTGCTGATGCAGCCTAGAATAGCATGAGCTTTCATTGCTGCTGCATCACCCTGTTGATCATGTTAAGCATGTTAAAAGCCTCATATCTGCTTTAAATTAGTTCCTAATGACTGTTGTGTGAAAAGTGCTGGAATTAGCTAAGAACATGTGTTTTTGTAAATCATGTCCTGGTCTCTGCGGTTTTAGGATATTAGTTTTCATTTCCTGTTTTTAGACAGTTTGTTTATTTTATGATGGGTTGTATATTGTTTCCATTTGTGAGTAATCACTCCTTAGTTCTCATGTCTGTCCAACTGTGTGTGTATTTATTGAATGACAATGACAACAATAATAATTGAAAGCTGGACAACAATGAGGATGTTGTCTTATAGGGCAGCTAGAAAGATTTTAAATATTATTTATTTTAAAAAGTATTTCTATACTGCCTCATCATAAAATATTAGGGAGGGTGTGCAGAACTGGAAAATATTAAAACCATGAAAAACCATACAAGCAAACCTTAAATAGATATTCATCATAAATAAATAATGTAATAAATAAAATGAAACCCAGCCTCCAGTCTTTCTTTTGTTTCCATTGGACTGAGTTTGATTGTCACAATTAATAGCATAGATGACAGTTGCAGGAATCCTCGACACTGGAGAATTCTACATGTCAGTCTTTATCTATGTTTAAAACTGCACTGTAAATCTTACAGAGGCAAAGGCATTTTCTGGTAGGAACAGCTCAAGGCACACATTAAAACAGTAGTAGGTGACCTGTGCTCCACTAGATGTTGCTGGACTACAGCTCCCATCATCCTCAACCATTTCCCATGGTCGCCACGACTGGTGGGAGTCCAGCTGTATCTGAAGATCCACAGGCTCTCCACTGCTGTGTTAAAGGGAAACCAGATGTACAAATACAGAGTTTCTTGGTATGCAAACATATCATTCTGGTTGCCTGTAAACATACCACAGAGTCATGATGTGCTACAGATTTTTAATGTGCATGTTTTCTTTGTGTGCCGTTTAAACCCAGGACAACTAAAGTGGGATCTATATGTGAGATAACTGCAAAAAAAAGAAACAGGTCGGGGGCCTGAGGGGCACAGCTAAAACTATCATCTGCCAAATGGCAACACGGAGGAAATGAAAGGAGGGCGAGGGGAGAAAATACCTTACTTGCAGCAATGAATCACTTTGAAGCAGAACTGAAGTCACTGAGCCGTGGACCATTTTTCACTGCAGTCAGACAAGGAGTTTGCAAGTTGCAAGTGAAGGCGCTGCATAAAAAAGAAAGTATATAACCACCATTAACATGCTTCAGCAGACTGACTTTTTAATGCAGCGGAATCTGGGCATCTTTCACATTAGCCTGGAGCAGAGACACTTTTCTACAGTGGGTAACTAATACATTTGCCCATGTTTAGCAGCGTCCTTTTATGAGAATGGGTGAGGAATAAAATCATTGGGATAAATGCCTGGGTTGTCCACTATCATCCATAATTCATAAGACAGGGGAGGACACTCAGAGGGCAAAGGGAAGTCTGAGAAGGCTTTACCTGTTGGATTTCTGCCTACAAGACTACTCTTCAAGGCTCTGTAACCCTTGGAGTGCACATGATAGAAGTCACTTGCATCTGTACTCACCCAAATATATTTTCCAGAACTGGTTGATAACTATGATTTTACCAATATCAAAGCTCTTCCCACACAAAACTAGCTGTATGAAAAAGGAACTGAAGAATGTGCTAAATGGTTTCAGTAATGTGAGATTCTGGACTTAGGGCTCCTCTAGGCTGCTGGAGAGTTTTTGTGGGTGTATTCTGCAACATGTCATTGACAAATCAATAGTGTATGCAAGGTGAATTTCGACCAGACCGCCCCCACACTATTCCAGTTTATTCATTGTTCTGCAATGCTTTATTACTGCTTTGATGCCACGTGGAAGGCATTCTCATAGCACAACAAAAGCAGTATCAAAAAAAAGAACACTGGATGTATGAAAAGCTGTAGAATTAAAGTAGGAAGCTATGGGACATGAACCAAATGGAAACAAAATAGTATGAGCATCTCAAAACCTGAAAGTGGGATCGCATACAGCTGCCCTCAGACCATGAGGAGCACAAATCATCATGTATGCACAGTAAAAAAATAAGGATGCCTTTATAATTTTAAGGGCACACCCTCTAAGCCAACCAAATGCATTATTTTAGTTGTGAAGCACAACATTAACATTTCTCTTCTTTCCCCCTGCCTGCCCACACTGTCACTCCATGTTCTAAAACTACAACTATATTATATTCCTGATACATCAGAGGAAAACAAGCATGCAAGCAAGTTCCCCCCCCCCCAATTAAATCTGAGAAACAATACAGTGGTACCTCTGGTTACGAACTTCATTCGTTCCAGAGGTCCGTTCTTAAGCTGAAACAGTTCTTATCCTGAGGCTCGCTTTCGCTAATGGAGTTTCCTGCTGCACGCACGCCTCTGGCATGCAATTTCCGTTCGCATTCTGGGGCAAAGTTTGGAACCAGGAGCAGCTACTTCCGGGTTAGCAGAGCTCATAACCTGAAGCGTTCGTAACCAGAGATACCACTGTATATCATACCCTCCAACATAGTAAAGGTAAAGGGACCCCTGACCATTAGGTGCAGTCGTGACCGACTCTGGGGTTGCAGTACTCATCTTGCTCATCTTGCGGCTGGGTCATGTGGCCAGCATGACTAAGCCGCTTCTGGCGAACCAGAGCAGCGCACGGAAACACCATTTACCTTCCCACCAGAGCAGTATCTATTTATCTACTTGCACTTCGTGCTTTTGAACTGCTAGGTTGGCAGGAGCAGGGACCGAGTAACGGGAGCTCACCCCATCGCGGGGATTCGAACCGCCAACCTTCTGATCGGCAAGTCCTAGGCTCTGTGGTTTAACCCACAGTGCCACCCACGTCCCGATACCCTCCAACATACTGAGTCCCAAAACCAGGACATGTGTCTTCCCGCCTATGCTCTCACATGAGTCATGTGACATGCATGTGATCATGGAGCCCAAAAGATGTGGTGTATGAACCATACTCATGCCCATCTGGTCCCTCCCTAACTATAAAATAGTTAAGATACAAAATAGGGTGGGTGGGTGGATGGATGGATGCTGCAGGAACTGGCCAGTCCAGGTGCTGCTTGTTTGCTGCTGCCTCATCACCTGCCATTGGGCCTCCTCCTGGCTGTGGACTTCAGCCCTGAGGGCCAGGTCTAGCTGCACTATTGTCTATGCTTGTGTTTTGGATGTCCATTGGACAGCAATAATGAAAGAACGTCTTTGCTCCAATGGGATTAAAACAACACTGTACTGTAGTGATGGCCTCAAAGCAATATACAGGCAGACATTTCTTTCCAGGTAAGCGATGTGAATCTCTTGAGGACATCTGTAGAAGTTATAAAACCTGGACCAGAATTCTTCCTAGACTTCAGGCTGGTTAGCTCAGGAGGGCCACACTTATGTCAGCATGCAAAGAATGTTGTATTTCCACCCAGCTCCCTTGATTTAAGTGTAATTACAAGAAATACCCTGATCACACTTTGATCTCATTTGCACCTAGACAGTGGGTGGATATAGATGACTATTTCACAGAATCATAGAATTGCTAGAAGCTGGAATAATTTTACTGAAAGCTGGATTTGACTCCACTAACCCAGAAATAGTACCTTGGGTTAAGAACTTTTCTTTAGGATAAGAACAGAAATCACGCGGCGGCGCAGTAGCAGCAGGAGGCCCCATTAGCTAAAGTGGTGCTTCAGGTTAAGAACAGACCTCCAGAACAAATTAAGTTCTTAACCCGAGGTACCACTGTAGTTCCTAATTCTCCCCTGATTTCTGAATTTTTGCAGACTTGCAAGTCCAACGCGATGGAGAGATTCTTCCCTGGAGCCTCTTGCTTTGATTATTTTAACGGATGGACAGTAACCATAAAAACTCTATGTGGATGCCCAACTAGAAGGCTTTGGGTTTATGTGTCTAGAATTTATAGCAATGATTTGCAAATGTTGCTTCCTCATTCCCTTTCAGTCCACTGGAACTATCCTTGAGGCTATGGTGTGTGAAATATTCTTAGTGATGGTGATTTATGGGAAGTGATGTACTGTATTTATGTTTTTGAATGTGCTCCATTAGTTGTTCTGCTGGCCCTTCCTTGGTTCATGGCATATACCGGTAATTGTCTTCTGCTTATGCTGTCTTCTCTTTCCAGCGGCCTCTACTGATCTCATTCCCAGTACTTAACCTTCCGTGCCTAAACAGATGAGTCTCTATTTGCTATAACATAATTACATGCATCGCTCTTGACATATTAGCGAAATATTTGTTTAAGGAAAGCTCTGGAGTGAGCAAAAATCCTGGGTTCATTGCACAATAACTGAGCCTTTGCTTGCCATTGTGTGGCATGACTCAATAATAAGACAATGTCAACAAGGAAATAAACTTTGCTTCTAAAGGAATGCCCCTTGCATTATATTTTACTATATGTACATAGAGTAGGATCAAGGTGATCTTTACAACAATCACAGATCAACTAGAGGCACTGGCCCTTTACAAGCTCAGGGGAATGAACATGTGAAAGGGAGACAAGGGATCTGGATTCCATTTGGATGCCATTTGCGTCCGATTTCTACATTTCCATCCAAACATTCCCCGCAGTTTATGCACACACAAGCTGTCTTGTTTAGGCAAGCCTACCCAGGTGCTTCAAAATGCTGGTGTGAATTCTAATCTCCTTTAGTGTTCTTAGCTTTTCCTAAGTTTCAAAGCATTGTAATTTTTTTCTGGGTTTCATTGTTTCTATCTTTTTGTAAACTGCTTTTATATGTGTGTGCTTTTTACAACCAAGCGGTATATAAATCTTAAGAAATACAGTCGTACCTTGGAAGTCAAACAGCTTAGTTCCTGAATGCTTTGGCTCCTGAACGTCACAAACCCGGAAGGGACTGTTCTGGTTTGCAAACTATTTTTGGAAGCTGAACGTCCGACGGGGCTTCCGCAGCTTCTTGCAGCCAATAAGAAGCTGCGCTTGTGTTTTTGAATGTTTTGGAAGTCAAATGGACTTCCAGAACAGATTCTGTTCAACTTCCAAGGTACGACTGTATATAAATTTGCATGCAAGCCTGGTCCTAAAAGGACATCTCCCCCAATATCAACCAATGACACTGATTCATGACAGAACATTCTTGGTGGCGGTTCCCTGTTTGTGGAACACCCATCCTGGTGAAGTGTGCCTTTCGCCCTCTTAATGAACATTCAGTAGGAATTTAAAAGCATTCCGTTTTGCCCAAGCATTTGATGGCTGAAATATACTGTTCCTGGCATTGTTGAAATTTTTAGCTGTGAGTAAAAAGGTTTTTAGCTGCTCTAAAAAAAGGGGGGGGGGAGATTAAAATTAAATTATTTGTATTGTTGCTGCTTGGTCGTTTGCCACCCTGGGATACTTTTGGAGGAATGGCAGGATAGATATAACATAAGATAACATACATAACATAACATAAATCATAATGCATTATACACTATTTCCACTAATATAAGCATAAGAGCTGAATTTGCCAGTTGTTTTTAACCTCCATTGTCGAATCCACCAGCCAGATCTAACTACCATAGCTGTAGGCTGGCTTCCTTTAGCATCTCTTTCCACAACTCAGTTCTCCCGCTGTGAGCTGACTCCTTCCCACGGAAACCCCCAAGGCACCTGATACTATTTGAGCACCAGCTTGCCTTGCTCCCATACTGAGCTCGCAGCTGCTTCCGTTGTTTTGCTTGTTGCCTTGTGTGCATCCAATGCTTCTGACAACTTTTAAAACTTGATCAAGTGACATCCTGACACAGTCAAACTCAAAACGTTCCAAGTTCATAAATCTGTGTCACAAACGAGATACCATCTTCATAGCACAGTGTGCTATTAAATGACTGGAAAATAAAATCTTACATGGAAGTTCAGAGTTTTAGATCGCATGCCAAAGCATGTCAAATTACTGGCAGGGTACATGGATTCCCACAACTCACCCTCACCCCAACCCCAACCCCCGGTCTTGAATTGACAGCTAGACACAATCATTGATCTTGGGATGTTGCAGAACTTGTCTCCATCTGAGGTTCTCCCTGCATATGCAATTCCAGATTGTCTCATCTGCTTTACAAAGTGGAAATGATGCATTAGGAGTCCTCCAATCTACTGGTTTTGGTTTGTTTGTTTTTTATTTCCAGGAAATGGGAGGGAGCATGTGCATTTTACTCACAACACTCCCTCTGTGGTAGGGATGGGGAACGTGCTGCCATCTGAGATGTTGTTGGACTCCCATCAATCACAGCCAGCCAACCTCAGCCATTGTGGACAATGGTCACAGATAATGGAAGCTGAAATCCAGCAACATCTGAATCCACAGATTCCACATCCTTGGTCTCAAGGTGAAATATAAATCAAATAAATAGGACCCATTTTTTCCCTTCAGCCCTCTGTGAGCTACAGATTATATTTTAACCAACAGTTGAGATGTCTCACTGCTGTCTTGTGCTGTAGCAGGATTATTATAAGTTTAGTTAAAGCACTATAGGTTACTCTAACTATATAGTACCTCATCAGACATTCAGTCAAGCAATATGCTCTTGTGTATGAACCGGTGCTGAGTTACTCATATGCCGCCACCAAACAATAGAAAACAAAAATCATAGAATGTTGTAGTTTCCATAGCAACTGTAATTTAATAATGTGAAATTTCCAGTTTGATAGAGCTGAGCAACTAATAATGTCAGCGTCCCCAGTGTAGTTGAAGCTAGGCGTGAAGAGGGGTTGGCATAAAAGACAAAGTTAAGGCTACAACATTTATCTTTGTTGTCAGGTTAATCCTTTAGAAGCCACTAATAACAGTGATTTAAAATATAAGCTGATTTTTATTCATGCATATATTCTTATCATATTGCATTCATAATGCAAATATGTTTATTATAGATTTACTGCACAGTGTGTGTGCGTATATGTATATGTATGTGTATGTGTATGTGTATGTGTGTGTGTGTGTGTGTGTGTGTGTACTGGGACCTGTTTCTAAATTTGAGAGGTGGCTAACAAATGACTTCCAGATGTGGCAGCTGACTTCCAGACGTGGCAGGTACTCTATCCCCGAGCTATGGCCCTTCCCCAGCTACAGCCCTTACCCCAAGATGAGTTTGCCCTCAGTCCTAGATCTAGTCTGAACATCTACTATTTTGTTTTGTTTTTTTGGAAAAAATGCCATTACTAAAGTGGACTCTAGTAGGTTAGGTTTTTCATTAGGCTTGTTAAATTTGTGCTTTGCTTCCTACTTAAAAATAATAATAACCCTGAAGCAATTTGCAAATAAAATAAAATCATTATTAAAAACAGATTTATATCCCTGATATTTCCCATACCAGCATTCCTTTTTCATATACACTTTCTTGGTTCAACTCATTTGACTGCTGGCTTTAATACCTACTTCAAGTAGATATTTAAACATAATTAAAATGTAATCAGTACTGCATGGATGAAGGTCATGATTATAAATGCTCCTGGATCAGTGAAACGCCATTGACTTCAGTAGGGCTCTGCCAGTGGAAATGCAGCTCTAGCCCTACTTTTCCTGATGATGCATTAAGTAATTAAAGATAAAACTGTGGCCAAGCATCAGCAACAAGGCATAAAGCACCCAGTAGTCAGCTCAATTAGTTGGCCCTTTCCCACTGAACATAGCTTTACTTGTTTAATGTTCGCTGTGACAAACTGTGCTCAAGGGGATCAGATACATCTGGCCAAAGGTGGAGTTTAATTTGGGAGACTTAACACTACGTGAGAATTATGATCAAAGGATTTTCTGCCTTTGGAGAATTAGATCCACTAGGGCTATTGATCAAAGTAATGTTTAAATATTAAGCACATGTTAAATATCTTAGTCCTGCTTCAGAAGAATGACAAGACTCTCTAAGGGGAAGGGATGGGTCCATGTCTGTTGGAAGCCCTTTGCTCCAAAGGGATTTGATCATGGCAGAAAAGATTGAGACAGGCTAAATAACACGGGAATTGTGTGTTTCTATCTTCCTTAGAAGCACCTCTCTAACCCACTTGAATGTTCCCCAAAACCCAACTTTTGGGCTTCCTGATTACGGGTCCCTTCCACAAGATCTGACTCTTCTTGAGGCACTGACACCTTCTCCCCTACACCCACCTCCAGGCTGATCTCCCCCACTTCTTCAGGATCCTCACACCCCTTCCATGACAGCTCCATGGGGCCAACGACACTGGATGCTGCTTTGCCAATGCATTCCCTGTGGGAAACATGTGGATGAAGCAGACCTCTGCAAGATACAGGACTGCACTCTTGGTGCATGGTTCCCCTGGTATTGCTGGACATGCTTGGTTGCTGTGTCAGGCCTGCTTGGGCCCATTCTGCCATGCCCCCTCCAACATTGTTGTCTCCAATGTGTCTTGACACAGTTCCATTCAGAGCCCAGCTGTCCCCACCACAACTACAACCAATGCTTCCTCCTCCTCCTCCTCCTCCATGGCCACCATCTACCTAGCTGTTGTTGTTGTTACATTATGGGAAACAGCCATCTGAGCTGGACTCATTTCACTTCCTGCTGCCCACCCCCCAAAACTGACTTCTGAATCAGTTGTCACCATTACCTGGAGCCCTAACCACAGGCAGTGGACCAGCATGGGGGTGGTAGCTGGTTCTTCTCGCTTCCTTTGCTTCCATTCATGGGATCAAGTGTTCTCTTCCCACTTTGGGAATTATGTGGCCCCATCACTCCCTTTTAAATCTTGCTGGGGTCTGCTTCCCCTGCATGTTCCTGTGGGGAACACATTGACAAAGAATCCCATGCTCGCCATCTGGTGAGTGGAGATTCAGGTCTGCTCAGTTTGATTACTCGCATGGGTCGTCTGCTGTTGGGAGCCAGTACACAAAGTGCAGTGCTTGGACTCCCTCTTGCAAACAGCTCAGGGCTGCCATTTGCAGAGGCCACCTGTTTCTCCTTCTTTTGGTCCAATACAAAATAATAATAATAATAATAATAATAATAATAATAATAATAATAATAATTTATTTATACCCCACCAATCTGGCTGGGTTTCCCCAGCCACTCTGGACGGCTTCCAACAAAATATTAAAATACAATGGTCTGTTAAACATTAAAAGCTTCCCTAAACAGGGCTGCCTTCAGATGTCTTCCTAAAGTCTGGTAGTTATTGTTCTCTTTGACATCTGGTGGGAAGGCGTTCCACAGGGCAGGTGCCACTACCGAGGAGGACTCTGCCTGGTTCCCTGTAACTTGGCTTCTCACAGCGAGGCAACCGCCAGAAGGCCCTCGGCGCTAGACCTCAGTGTCTGGGCAGAACGATGGGGGTGGAGATGCTCCTTCAGGTGTACTGGACCGAGCCCTGGTTGGCCACTGTGAGAACAAGATGTTGGATTAGATGGGCCACTGGTCTGATCCAACAGGCTATTCTTATGCTGATCATGACAAATTGAGTGATAATATATTCAGAGGCAATGAAAACACTGCAGTTTGGAATAGTTCCGTCCATCATTTGCATTCAGAACAGACAAAAACCCAAGCTCGCTCTTGGGAACTGTCACACCAAAATAAGTGACAATATCTTCAGAACCATCACAATCAGAACATTTTGGAACCACCATAGCAAAGTGGATGATGATAGCTTAAGAGGCATCCGAATCAGCATAGTTTGGAACTGCCACACCAAATTGGGCTAAGTTATGCCAAAGTCATGCTTTAGTCCACCATCTTGATCCAAAATGGCATCTGGCATCCAAACACAGATGAAAACCAGCTCCTTGACCGCAGGAATCATCATGCCAAATTGGGTGAGAATATTTCAAGAGGTGTCTGAATGCATAAACAGACAGACAAACCTCATATATATGGTAAATGTTCATTCAAACTGGGATAAGTTCACTGAAATGGCAGTGATGTCATGTGTCACAATTACAGTCCCTGAGGGAAAGCCAAACATTGATCACTATTTACTCTTGGGAGGATATCTAGAAGGATAGAGTGACAGTCGGAGCGACTCAGAGGGATGAGCAGAAGACTGATTGTGTCCTCAAAAGCAAGACAGGAAATCTTTGGTTTGGCAATCAAAAAACATGCTAGGTATTGTACATCAGATATGAGAATTTAGTCAGAATTAATTAATAACAAATGATTTAGTTATTGTAACAATAATTTATTCCTGTCCACTCTGGTAATGGGATCCACCCTTTTTCTCAAACAGAATCTCTGGCAGCCCTTCAGTCAGAATCTTTGGCAAGAGAAGATAAACAGAAAACATCCCTTCCCAACTACATGAGACTCATTCACTGCATTTCCAGTATGATGTGGCTTCTGATTCTGTCTGGGAATGCAACAGCTGTTCATGCCATGTACATTAATTCATAAACACACGAGAACGTAGTTATCTCAAAAGGAAGGAAGCAACAAAGAATCCATGTATCATAGGATGAGTTCATAGGCAAAGTTCACACACAAATAATGCTGGCTATGGCAAGGCTGTGAATAAGGAGAGATCTAGAAAAGATAATTCACTTGACTTCCAAAAAACTATTGACAGAGTCCCTCACAAAACAGTCCTCAATAAATTTAGCAGCCCTGAGATGGAAGAGTTGGTCATCTTATGGATGGGTGACCAGCTAAAAAATAAGAATAAGAAAGGAAATAAAGAATTCTCACAGTGGAAGAAAGGAAGAAGTAGCTCCTCAAGGATATATACTGGGAGTAGTGCTATTTAATTGTTTCATAAGAAGAGCCCTGCTGAATCAGACCAAAGACCTATGAAGTCTACAAGCCAGCATCTCACAGGAAACAGGTGCCTAGAGGAAGCTTATACCCCAGTTACTGGGATTCAGAGGCATGCTGCTTCTCTATATATAGTTGCCATGACTAGTGGTCATTGCTAGTGATAACAGTCTATGATCCATCTACTTGTCTAATCCTCATTAAAACCATCTAAAATGATGACCAGTGCCACCTCCTGAGGCAGCAAATATCATTGCTTAACTACACATTGCTTAACTACTTGTGCAGTACTGATTTTAGTATTATGGCAACTGAATGGGCCCAAACTGGTGCTCCACATAACATCTAGGAAAGTACCGTAATTTGCCCATATGCAGTTCTATCATGGGAACCACCATCTTCCCACTTGGATCAGCCCAAAGTGAGAGGTAGCATTAATCATTACCTTAGCTATTAGAGTTGTAGTTGAAAGATGAGTGGACCAAGATCCTGAGCTTTTGAATGTCACACCTAACTATTTCTGCAAAAGGCTGTTTGTCTAGTTGCCTGGACTGCCTGGAGCAATTTGATCTATCAAAGGATCCAAGCACCCCTCACCATTTAAGTGTGGGATAGAACTCTAAACTAGAACACCAATTCTACAGGCACCAGGTGGTGGAAACAGGGAAGGATTAATTTAAGCCAACACTATTTTCTAAAAAATTTTTTTTTGTAATTTTGACTGAAAGCAATCAAGATTAGAATTTATTAAATTATCATTTAGTGCCATATAAGGGAAATCTGAAGAGGACTCTTGTATGAGTGGGAGGCTAGAAACATGCTTCATTGGAGACCTAAAGCCAGTTCTCCATAAGGCTGAGTTAGGAATTCCAATATTTATCGTCCTACCTTCAGCATCCTGAGATTCAAGATCTATAAGCATTTCAGTGCTTGGAGCATTTGAACATTCCAAATTGTTTGGTGTTGGGGAATGCTGGCCTATGGCTTCCTTAATAATTTGTGGTCCACTAACAAAGTTCTAAAAAGCCCTTGAACCCTAATTTTGTATTTGCCTAATTGTGGCTTGGCTGCATATATTTCTTTAGCAAAGCTAGAGTGTTATTACACATCTGTTTTAAATATGGTAGGATTGGGAGGGTATGGGTAGTGATGAGATTTCTTGAATAGATTCTTGATTTCAATAATTCATTCTGTTTCCTCTCCACCAACTTGGCAATGGTGATCAAGGCCACCTGGTCTGGAATAAGAGCTAGGTTCCCTTTAAAAATCCAGATCCTTTGACTCCACCATTTCTCCAGGGTCCATAAATGTCAGTGACTTTGGGAAATGGGCCTCGACAGAAAGAGTAAATTGAGGGCCTGTGGATAGCTTGTCTTTTTAATAATAATAATAATAGTAACAATAGTAATAATAATAATAATATATTTATTGTCATTGCCCCCTCTCAGGGACAACGAAATCACTTGGCTGCTCCATCCACACAGGTAGGGCACTCCACAAAATCAAAACAACTATAAAAACACTAATTAAAACAATACAGTATAATACAGCAAGGAAGATTAGATGACTTTCAAAGTCCAGGCTTCCCATTCAGGGCCGAGATCGCTCTGGAGAAGAAGCTGTTCTTAAGACGGCTCGTTCTTGTCTTCATCGTCCTGTATCTCCGTCCCGACGGCAGGAGCTCGAAGAGACAGTGACCAGGATGTGATGGATCTTTTACTATGTCCAGTGCCTTCCTATGGCACCTTGTGGCATAAATCTGCTCTAAGGTGGAGAGTGGGCAGCCAACAATGCTCTCTGCTGCCTTAACAACTCTGCACAACCCCATTCTGTCCTGGGTAGTACAGCTTCCGTACCACACACATAAGCCATAAGTGAGCATGCTCTCAATGGCACAGTGATAGAAGGCAAGCAGCAGTTTCTGCGGAAGATGGTTTTTCCTTAGAATTCTCAAAAAGTACAGTCTCTGCTGTGCCTTCTTCACAAGCCCCCTTGTGTTGACACTCCAGGACAGATCCTCTTGTAATTCAATACCCAAAAATCTGAACGTTGTTACCCTTTCCACACAGACCCCATCAATCAAAAGTGGATGGACATTGCTCTTCTGTCTCCTGAAGTCCACCACAAGCTCCTTTGTCTTCCTTGTATTTATGAGCAAGTTGTTAGCTCTGCACCACTCTGTCAGCCACTCCACCTCATCTCTATAGTCCGTTTCACCCTCTCTTTCAGAGATGAGCCCAATTTTAATTCACTCTAGCTCTGAAGCACTTAAGAAGCTCTATAAATTTATCAAGCTGATCTCCACATCCAGCAATGGGAATTAACTTGTCATCTATAACTCATGGAGTCCCAAAAATATCGTTTAGAATCTTTACAATTGATAGGAACTGTTCTCCCATAACATCAGTGAGTGAAGCATTCTCACCTCCAGGCTGAGATCCAAAATACTCATGACTTCTATTAGTCCATTCTTGGCTGCCCTCGTTGGCTTCCTCCACCAGAGCAGTTGCTGGAACTGAATAACACTTAGATGTGGGAAGGGAAAACCCAGAGGGACCAGAGTTTCCATAACTGCCAAACAAGAAACTATCAGTCTTAGGTTGCTTGGAATTTGGGTGGGCTGGAAATTTCGATTGTCCTTTAGATCCCTTTTTTCATATAGCATAGTTAATACATTATAATCCAATGTGAAGTATTATAGTTTTGAAGAGTTCTGCTCAACACTACCTCCTCTACCTTAGCAAAGCTGTTTTAGTTCAATTAGGTCTATAGTACTTCAGTTAAGTTAATTTAATACTATAATACTGCAGTTAAGCCTGCAGTTTTCAATTAGTTCACTCAACTGACTTATATGTCTGTCTTTCTCGCACCCTATGCTCAGGAGTCTCTTTCATTTGGTGGCTTTTTACTGAGGTGCTTCTTCTTTCTCAATCAGTAAATTTCTGATGGTACATCTGAGTTAGGGTCAGCAAATTCAATGAGTAGTTCACAAAGATCTATAATCTGTATATGTGAAAAATTCAGCAAAAGCATTTGCATGCAAAGTCTCCAAATTTAGCAAGGACCTTCGGATGCTTTAAAGCGCAAGAGGCAAGGCAGAAAGTTGGCATGCATAAGCCTTTTGCCTTGAGGTCAGCAAATGATAAATTGTGGACTTAAAACAATTTAAAACATTTAGAAAACAATAAAATTTAGACTTAAACCATGGAGCTTATGTGAAAAGCTGCTGCTAATGTTGCCACCTTGCTTCTCAGCCTTTTGGCTAAGATCAAGTGTAGTAATAATACTTTGATGATAGAAACAGAAAATCTACCCTCCATCCACTTGCCATGTCCAACTTTGCCAACATGTACTCTATTTATATGGGTGGCGCTGTGGTCTAAATCACTGAGCATGGGCTTGCCGATCGGAAGGTCAGCCTTTCGAATCCCCGCGAGGGGGTGAGCTCCCGTTGCTCGGTCCCAGCTCCTGCCAACCCAGCACTTTGAAAGCACATCAAAGTGCAAATAGATAAATAGGTACCACTTTGGCGGGAAGGTAAACGGCATTTCCGTGCGCTGCTCTGGTTTCACCAGAAGTGGCTTAGTCATGCTAGCCACATGACCCAGAAAATCTGTCTGCAGACAACCCAGTCGTTCGCGACTGGACTTAACTGTCAGGGGTCCTTTACCTTTTTACTCTATCATATTCTGCCTAACTCACCATTCTCCCCCACCCTAAACTAGACATGCCACATAAGAGGGAAAAGTCCCCAGCCCAATAGTAACGTTGGTTGCTTTTTTCTGCACTTTCCCCTGCTATCCCCTTTTCAAAAATGTGGCTTACATTGTTTCCCCTTGTTTTGTACTCAAGCAGTGCAATATTGGTAGCTTTATTTTTTATTCCTTTCCTGATTGTCTCTAACTGGGATCGTAAGCATACAAACTCACTATGTAGGGGGGGAGGACAGAGGAAGGCTGCCACTCAGACAGCTTGAGCCAAGCAGGACACTAGATAAGGTGGAAGAACCCAAAGCAGCTTGCTGAGTGGGGTGGAACCACAATGCTAGCTTCCATGTTGGTGGGTTGCAGTTGTTTACCAGGAGGCATGACGCAGCAGTGATGCTGGTTTGGTGCAGACACACCAGCAGGGGAACTGGATTGGCTCCTTCACTGCACCAGCCACCGCCTCAGTTCCTCCCTTCCCTCTTCATCTGTGTAAGCAGAAGTGACCCACCTGGCAGGAATCTATTATAGTGTCTCTGCCTCACTTCTGCGAACCACCTGTGTATCCCCCTCCACCATCTCAGGATTCCACTGTTAAGTTTTTATCATTTCCACCTGCTTGTTATTCATTGTTGCATCCTGGTGAAATTTTTACAGTTCATTCTTAGGGGTGTAATTTTTTTATAAATATTGTTATGCTTTCTGTATTTGTGCAAAACCCAAATAATCTCCGTATAAAATATTTACTTATTAAATGTAACCTACTAAAGATAACGATGACCCTCCAATTATCTAGGATAAGTCATGAGTAACCAATTCATATCAATATTGAGTTTATTCTGTATGCATATGTTCTCTGGCATGAAATAACTTCTGTGCAAATTTTAAAATATACAGATCTTCTTGGCAGAGATATTGAAATGGAAACAGCATTAGCTTTGCTTTCCTTATTTAGAGGTTGCAACAAGGACCTCCCTTGTAAGAATCTGATAAGTCACCTTCTTGTGGCAGTGCACATGGAGCTGGGGTTCAACTGGAAAAGTGCAGAGGAGTTTACTATCTACAACTGGTATAACAGTGTATGGTACTTGGCTTTGACTGACAAACTCACACAGTGAAGTAGAGTGATGTGTGGAGCAATGAAAAATATACTTTTGATGCTGGTCAGTTTATATTTATTTCTATTATTAATTCTCACACAGAAGAGTCTAGACCCCCAGTACCTCATACATCCTTTTGGTTAGTTAACTTAACATGCTGCTATTATTTCCTGCCTTATACATGTGATGACTGCGTTTTGCTTTGTACCTAATGACCGATACCTATTGCTGTTTGTGGTATTTCATGTCATTCTTAATAAAAATGATATTTTACACACACACACACACACACACACACACACACACACACAGTGAGATCTTGAGACTCAGAGCAGAAGTCTCAAACTGGAGAGAATCTTAGCCCTGTATTCATTTAGTTCCCATTGTGGTTGAAATGAACCATGTGGTCTTCCCGTAATCTGACATTCATATTCATATTAAATGGTAAACATTTGCGTAACAACTGTAGAAAACAGGAATCATGCTATAAGATCTCTCTCTCTCTCCGTCTGTGTCATTTTCATCCCCCTCCATTCTTCGGTTCAGTGTCCTCTTCCAGCTGCTCACTTGGAAAAAGGCCACACCTCACTGACAGAGCTTTGTGTGTGTAAGGTCTCACATTTAATCCTGGCTAAAAGTTTTCCTGTGGCAAAAAGGCCATTGCTTGATATTTCAAAAAGTCACTTGAAGTAACTGAACCAACCAGAACTGTGCTGGCTGGACTGTTTTCTATCCTGGATCTTGGATCTGAAGGAACAGTATTTCCAAATCTACCACAGCTGAGACGCATGGAACTGGGCCTTCCCTTGAGTGTGGCCTGCCCACTCTGTAAACACACTTTTCCCTTGCTATACAGGGGGCTCCAACAGCGAGGTGCTTCCCAAGACTGTTAAAACTATGTTTGCCTCCTCCTGACTAGGTTATTGGTATATTTTAAATATTTCACAGCTAGATTATTGGCACACTTCAGATATTTCACAACTAGGTGATTGGCACATTTTAGATATTGCATGTGGCTCCCTGTTTGTGGAATGCTCTCCCTAGGGAGGTTTGGCTGGCACCTTCATTATACACCTTTAGGTGCCAGGCAAAAATGTTCCTGTTCAACCAGGCCTTGGGCTGCTTAATAGCTTATATACCTTCTAAATATGTTTGTGGGAGGGGTGGGGGGAGAGTTATTGGTTTGGTTTGTTCTTGTTTTTATCTTGTATTTTTATGTTGTGAACTGCCCTGAGATCTACAGATGAAGGGTGGGAGAGAAATCTATTCAAAATGAACAAATGTATTCTTGGCATTTGCTTTCTGCTTGTGGTTGAATTGATATGAATTTTGTGTACGTTTAATACTTATTTCATTTATGCGTGGTTAACATTTAATGTTGGAATTTCACTCTGTAAAGCACTTTGGATACCTTGGATGGGAAGTGATCTTTAAATCTCTCTCTCTCTCTCTCTCTCTCTCTCTCTCTCACACACACACACACACACACACACACATACACATACACACACACACACACACACACACTCTATAAATCATATATATATATGGAGACACTAGGGGCCAAGTGATGGGGTTTTTTTATTTTGCAAAAGATGTTGTATATCCATTTGCAAAAATGTGTGTACATAGCTCTGTGTCCTTTGTTGGGAATTCTCATGTATCTGTGCAGTAGTAAGCCTATGGGGATATAATTAAAGTTCTTTTAATGCCTGATACTAGATATTAAATTTGAAAATACTCTGGCGGTGATATGAAGTATTATTACAACACTCATTGTCTCTCCTCTCTCATTTCCTACATCACTTAAAATTTAAATCCCTTTAATCACAAAGATGATATAACCAGATTCCTCTTGGATACTGGGACTTTGCATCCCTGCTTAAAACCACTCTATAATTAAATTTACCTTGGATACCTCTAGCCAATATACCCTGCTTATTCAAAGCTCTTTGAAGAATCATAATGTGTGAAGTAGGGCTGGTCAGAGAAATGGACACTGTCCTATGTGCCTGGCTGTTCCCTCCTTAGAACCCTCTAACTGGTTCCTGTGTCTTCCAGTCTGGGCTTTGGGTTGGGTTCTTTTCTGTCTCTGCTGTGAAGGTCCAAGAGGTTATTATGGTGAGGACCCATAGGTGAATCTAGGTAGGGCACATTAGATGCTCCATTCCTACTTACCCTGCCATGTGGCTTAAAGTTTGCTTTACCAGAGAAGCCAAGGAGCTGTCCAGTAGGTCAGAGATAAGGTTGTTCAGGAGACCAGGGGAGCTGTCCAGCAAGAAACCACAGAAAGCTGGCTCAGGTACTGTACTGTTTCAGCACTATTTAGGAACCAATGGAGCTGCTTTGTAACAGGTTCAGCTGCCCCATCTATTCCTGGTCTGCTATCCTTATCCCAGTTGGCATCCCTATTGCTTTTGTTTAGTCCTGTTGCTGTTTTAATCGTGTGTGTGTGTGTGTGTGTGTTTGAAAAATAATTTTAATATATGCAACTGTTTTCATAGAGATAACTTTTATATATGTTATATTGTAAATCACTTTGGAATATTTCTCGGGAAACAGTTCATAAGTGAAACGCAAAAAATAATGCTATACCCCTCTGACTTTTAGAACAGAGTAATCTCAAAGATTAGAACAAGGATATATACCCTGAATGGCCAATGGTCTGATTCAGTGAATTAATTACCCAGAAAATAATGCATATGAATGCAAACTGGATTAGTTTATAATTTGGGGGGGGAGGGGGTGAAGAAAATCTAGAGTGAAACTTAAAACAAGTTTTAAAAAGAAAAGGAATATCAATTTCTTTGTTCTGATCAGGGAATGCAAAGTTAATATCTTTCCGACACGCTGACACAATTTTAATTAAGCTGACTTTGTTCTTAAGCCACTAATTCATATTTTTGTTCTGTCGTTGAGTTAATGTTGCCACATGCGTGACAACTGTAAAGGCACGCCAGTTTCAAAATGCAGTTTTGATATGCATGTAAATATGATCATTTCTCTTAAGATTAGAAATGTCTCATTTACATAGAAATTATTGAAATAATTGTAGGATAAGCACAAGTAAGAATGCTTTTTGTCTTTTCTTCAGTTCAGGAGGTTTTGTCCTTATATTTTGCCCCCGGCAATATCAAACAGATAGATCAATAAATACTTGGAAGAATAAAAATGAAATAAACATGATCAGTAGTTGAAGACATTGAAATTTGAGTCAGTTTTTCTTGTGCTGTTATCAGGCATGTGAAATTCAGCTTGCTGTGTTGTTCTTTGGAAAGAGATAGAACAAGTCCCAGCTACATGAACTGACTGCATTAGCGATTGACGTGTGAAGAATGAATGATGTGCCAGAAGGCAGGAAGAATGGGCATGTAGTAGTATGAAGTGGAACAAGGGAGAGACTTGAAGAAGTAAGCAAGCAGCCAAACAACTTCTACTGTCATTGGCAGGGCAGCAGAACTTGCCTCTCTGAAGCTCTAGATTCTTGAGACGTTTTCTGGGAAGAACTGAACTAAATGAGTAACTCGGTTGAATGCCTCCCAAGCCTTGCAATATTTGCTGTTTTGCTGGCACTTTATCACCTCTCCTATGACACCAGAAAGTAGAGAGCATACTGAACTAGGCAAATACTTTTTTGTTCAGACAGCCATCCGGCCACTCACTGGCTGTTGCGGTAGGGTCTTTTGTGGAAAGGTGTAGTACATTTTCTTCACCTCATGGGCTTTTAAGTGGTTTTAGGTTGCTTTGATTCCATGCTGTTTCAATATTGTAACTTATTAAATTTAAAAAATATACTTATAACTGGTTGGTGCATTTTTTAAAATCCATTTCTAATGCATGTTGTGAGCCAGTTTGGGTTGTGTACAGGGAGAAAGGTGGGATATAAGCAAGCAAGCAAAGAACAACAACAACAAAACTGCACCTGAAATTAGAGTTTAAACCCTGATTAAACATGTGGTGTGGGGGGAGGGAGTAGGAGATATAAATCTTCTCCCCCCACAATGTTTAATTGGAATTTAAAACCCTAATTAAAATGTGTTCCCCATTTCAATTTAGCCCCAGATCATTCCGGATCAGATTGGGCAACTCCAAATTGGGACCTGAATTAGATCAGGGGCATGCAGAACTCCAGTTTCTTCCCACCCCTCCCTCCCTCCCTCCCTCCCTTCCTTCCTTTCTCTCTCTCTGTCTCTCTCTCTCTCTCTCTCTCTCTCTCTCACACACACACACACACACACACCGCTCCATCCAGGCAAGCTAAGGACTATCTCAAATCCTTCCCAATAGGCAAAAGCACTCAGGAGGGCATAGCACTGGGCTTCCCAGCCCTGTATTAAGGGATTCTTGTGACAGTCATTAAAAGCATTTTTATAACACCCTCCAATCACATTCCCAGGGCACTTTACAAAAAGAACGGAACAATTAAAATGCAAATTACAGGGTGGGGACCAACAACACCATGCTAATAAACTAAAAGCCACAAAATAATTAAAGCAGTACAACAACATGGTCAGCAGAAATACCCAGGAAACTAATGAAGTGTTTGTTGGGCACCAAAAGGATAATAACAGCCAGTGAGGTGTAGTGGTTAGAGTGCTGGACTAGGACCCGGGAGACCAGGGTTCAAATCCCCCCTCAGCTATGAAGCTCACTTGTGTTGCTTTAAGTCGCTTACAGAGTTATGACGATAATATGGGGAGGGGAAGAGCCATGTACACCTTTGTAAGCTCCCTAGAGGAAATGGGAATGGATATAAATGAAGGGAATACAGTGGTACCTTGGGTTACATACACTTCAGGTTACATACGCTTCAGGTTACAGACTCCGCTAACCCAGAAACAATGCTTCAGGTTAAGAACTTTGCTTCAGGATGAGAACAGAAATTGTGCTCCAGTGGCGCGGCAGCAGCTAAAGTGGTGCTTCAGGTTAAGAACAGTTTCAGGTTAAGAATGGACCTCCGGAACGAATTAAGTATTTAACCCGAGGTACCACTGTAAATAACAAGTGGGACATCTCCACCAAGTAGCCCTTGTCTGGGGATAGCCACCTGCCTCATGTCTAATCAGAGTGGGGCACCTGCAGGAGGTACCCCACTGATAAAGGGCCTCTTCCACCATTAGTGATGTGTCTGGAACTTTTGGAGTTGCTGTTTAGCTACTGACAGGGTTTTCCCTCCCCATGGCTGAAAGAGAAAGACTGTGGTTTGAACGTTCTGGAATAAAAATGTTCTTGGTCTCTATCAATTATACATTGTGGTTTGCTTGCGAATGTTTTGTATGAACCTCAGCATGAAGCAAGCATGTTGTCATCTCTCAAGAGCAGCAGGATCCAATCAAGCCTCAGAGCTAAGGCTGGAGTATCCATTTATCTGTTGCAACAGGGCTTTCCAGCCCACTGTCTCAAGACAGTCGAGATTTATATTGAAATGATTTGAGTTCATTAAGAGTACAGCTGCTAACTCGCAACTGTAAACATCCTGCACATTGTTGCCGGTATTAAAGAAATTATATAACTGGGTAGGTCAATTACTGTTGGCCCCAAGTTCCAAATAAAATTCACAGAGGATACAGTGGAATGGTGTGGGTGGACCATAGGGAATGTTAGCAGGGGATAATAATAGATGAAATTGTTCAAGAAAAATGTCAGGAGGGAGGAAGTTAACTCTGACATTTAGGGACACTCTTAACAACAAACTCAAGGAGCCACTGCACACTCCTTCTAAAACTGCTTGGACTGATCATTAAGATAGATGAGGCCATTGGTCTGAACCAGAACTACTATCCTTGAGTTCTTGAGTGATGGAGTAATAATACCCTCATTATTGCACTCAGCAGAACATCTAAAAGAGTGGGAGAGTTAAATGGTTTCTCCAGGCTAGCTCCAATAGTTAATATGATTCCAGGAAAAGGCTTTAGGGGGTCCCAAGGATTTAGTGAGAGATGGCTGCAGTGGAGGTTTAGACCTGAAACATGAGCAATCAATGACATGTTTGAAGCATCATCAGTGATGAGAGGAACACAGCACTATGAAGGTCCCAGCGATGGAAGCCTAGAAAACAGGTTGAGGATTCATCCTTCTCCTGCAGAGGAGGAGAACCTTTCCCTGTTGGATACTTAGGGTCATGAGAGCCACTTGGTAAGTGAAAATGCTGCACGACATTGAAGCAGTGTAGCATAGTGGTTAGATTGCTGGACTAAGACCAGGGGTTCTAGCTGGGGTTCTAGTCCCCACTAGGTGACCTCAGGCCGGTCAGTGCCTCTCAGCCTAACCAACCTCACAGGGTTGTTGCGAGGGTAAAATTGGGAGACAGAGAGCCATCCTGAACTTATTGGTGAAAAAGTGGGATATAAATAATAGAATCAGAGAGCTGGAAGGAACCCAAAGGGTGATTTGGCTACCCCACCCCCCGCAATGCAGGAATCACAGCTAATGTAATAAATATTAAATAAAATAATTTTTGGAGAAAAGCACCTTGGTATGTTGCAGTGTGTTAACCCACTAAGAAACACCTGAAGATCATTGGTAAAATAAATTGAGGAAAAGTGACTCATCTAAGACCCTCCAGGAGGGTGTGGAAGAGAGGCTGATAAAGGATTGATCCAGGTCAAGAAGCTGGCTTTTGCCTGTTTTTCATGGCCCAAGCCATCTACTAAAGACTCCATCAGGTTTAGAAACAATTACATCTAGAGACTAAGAGTTCCATAACCAGAATGGCACCCCAGAAAGCCCACCTGCCTTCCTCCTGCATGTGGGGGTATTTGAAAAAGGGTCTCAGGAAATGATCTCAATGAATAGGCACGTTCATAGGGCAGAAGCTGGCCCTTCCTAAACTGAGTTTCCCAGCCACTTAGTGATTTAAAAGATTGAAACCGGCACTCTTAATTGGGACCAAAAGCAAACTGGAAACTTGTGAAGACCTTTTCATGCTGGAGTTCTGTATTCAATGATCCAATTGCAGCTCTCCTGTGACATGCTGCTCCAGTTCTCATGTAATCTATGCATCACTGTGGCCAGATCGATTCTTTTAAATTTGGAGGCATTGCTTATGTATGAAACTTACACAACAAGATGTGAGACCCGCTTGATAGCTAGCCAGCTCATATACTATTTGTTTTTCCTAAAGGGAAAGGAAGTGGCTAACAGCAGTCCATTCTTAGGAGTGGCATCCATCAGTGGGATGTGTATCTGACCATTCTAAAAGCCTATCAAGGTGTCTCTTGACAGCAGCCTTTCTCATTCACTTAAAGGATGACACAATCATATCAGATGAGAGAGAGAAAGGAAAAGCAATCCAGGTTGCTTCCAGATGACCTGTTTATTCATTCTGATTTGTTGGCAGGGAGATTAGATGACGTAGAGCCACTTTCCTTATTGCAAAAAGTCTGATCTTCTGGGGAGGCGTGTTTGCTGCACACTACCTCCCAATCAATTGTGCAACCTGAATTTGCTGGGATGCAACCGGTCTGTGCCAGATGCAGGAGACCACATCATCTGGGGGAGAGGGCAGAGAAGCTGCTTATGAAACGTAACAAGGAATTTACAGCATGTGATGAGAAATTGTCTGATTGTACAGACTAAGCAAGCATGGCGCAGCTGCAGATACATCATGAAATGCCCTATTAAGCCTGAAAACGATGGGTAGTAGCAACCTCAATAATTCCATGTACAATTACCAAGAGGGTCAGCCACCTCTAAGGAAGGGCTAGATCTAATTTTGGAAACGCTTGTCTGGTTGATTCCAGCTATTTATTTGGGGGCATTCTGCACTGCAGCTTGTCAGCTTGACATCTTTCTCTCATAAAACACTAGGCTGCAATCCTAATTATCTTTTTAATTGCTTAACTGATTCATCTCCCCATTACTACATCACTCTCAGTTTCACCTCCATCTGATCATCACCTATTTCGAGACAACCACGTGGGCTGGTGTTCTCTGCAGAGAAAACTACACAAACGTACCCACTAGTGGAAATGGATAATAAATTATTACTCCAGGGGCACAGGGCACAGGGAGCTCTGGTACTGATCAGGTGGGGTTGGGACCAGCATTCATGGCCTCATGTCCCCAGCATGGATTAGTATTTCCTGTTCAGTCATAATTCCTGATCATGGCTACGGTTGTTACTCTGAAATATTATAAAGCAACACTAACAAAGTGCTGTTTTGGACTTGAATACTGGATATATCCAAAAGCATGTCAAAATTTACATGCCTGATTTCTGGATTGATCTATGCTTTTCCTTTGTGTTTCCAAGCTCATTTCTTAGATGGCTAGAAACAGCATATTTCTAATAATTAATGCAGAGCATGAAAGAAAAAAACCCAAATGCCATGGTAGATACAAGTGTCTACACTTGGTCAGTGAAAATGGGAGACATGTAGAATACCTACAGTCCTGGTTATAATACTGTAGCAATGTTGGACAGTGATGTTCTTAAAGTAAATTAACTGGGATGGGGTTTAGCATCAATAAGTGCTTGTTATTGACAAAGGGACTTCTGAGAAGCACTAAGAAGAAGGTAAAAGTGTTCTTTTTATAATGTTTTACAAAACACATCAAGCCATTCACCCATATATTGATAATGGGACCAATTTACCAATAGCTAATATGCTTCCTGGGGAAACGCTATTCCATTATCTGCTACCTTTGTTATCAGTGATCACTGTGCATTGTACATTCACGCCTTGTATATTCCAAGCTTGTCTGTCTTGACATGATTGATGGTGAACACTGGAGAGAGAGAGGGAGTGCGTGCACATTAAAATGCATTTTGATTGTGGCAGTTTATTTCCTGGGGTAAAAACCTCAACAACTTCAATCCTAAAAAAAGGTCAACAACTTTGGTTGGCCCTCATGGCTCTTCACTGCATCAAATCTGGCCCTCTTTGAAAAAAGTTTGGACACCACTGCAGTCTACGCCAATGTCAGAATCCTGATTCAGATTACCCTCACCATGCCTGCTATTTGCTTTTTTAAAAAGGGATTCATATTGTTACTAATTGTGTGGATTCCACCTCGTTCAGTTTGGCCCTAGGTAAGCATGCACAGGACTCGACTGTAATCTTACAAACACCCAAAAGCAACATGGATGGGCTTAATTCTCACTAAACATTCTAAAGTTCAGGTTTTAAGCCATTTCATGAATAACATGAATTGAAAATAATTCATAATATCAGGCCTAGTGAAGACTGAACACCTTAGTTCATTAATAATTAGGCACAGAATTTAGTGAACGTCGGGGGCGGGGGGAGACAAAATGAGTTTAAAATTGGCTTCCGGCTTTATTAAAGCTTGCATGTAAGTCATTAGCACATTTGTGAAGGGTTCATTTGCATAACTTTAATTTAGAGTCTTGAACAAAATCTCTTTTTGTCCCCTTTATAATTCTTCCTCCAATTTAGATTGGATTGCGAGAGTTCTGAATCAATTCCATATTGACAGCATTACTGTGAGAGGAAAGATCTCAGATCAATCTGTATGAGGAAAAAGAGCAGCTGGTTAAACTACGCTGGCATTTAGCCTAAAGCAATTTTCTGTAGAGTAACGGAAACGGATCGATATGCCTACACCTCCGATTACATCTTCTTACTTGCTGTGTATCTAAAAGGGAAGCAGCTTGTAAGTACTTAGCAGCTTATTTGGTATAATGAGATAACAAGGATGTGCTTAATAAACATGGCATCACCTCAGAATTTTGTGATTCTTGCAAACTGCAGCTGTTTCAGATGAGTTAAAAATCTGACTGCCTCTATGTGTCAGTGGTCTGGGCACTGATCTAACTCAGCCAAGTGACTTATGAAACATGATTTTGTCTTGGAGTGACATGTCATGCACAAGGACAGAGAAAGAATAATATACAGCTTTCACAATGGCACAATTCTATCTGACTGCCACCACTCATTTTTCCAGTTACATAAAGGTACCTAGCAAACCTAAAGGCTGTCTGGAAGATGTGTGATGCCTATCCATTCTTCTTTACTTAATGCTGAAACTTCCTAAAATTATTGTTCATAATGCAACATCCAGCATTGCCAAGGATATGTTAAAATTGTTGTGCACACCCGAATCTCTGAGTAGCAAGAGACCCCCAGGACTTCCAGCACTGACTCAGCATTCAGTTTCCTTGCAATGAAGGGAAATGGAGTCTGTGGTATCTTTCAGATACATTCGTAGCTTGGAAGTAAAACAGCTTAGTTCCTGAACGTCGCAAACCCGGAAGTGAGTGTTCTGGTTTGCAAACGTTCTTTGGAACCCAAACTTCCTGCGCTTTAGTTTTTGAACGTTTTGGAAGTCGAACGGATTCTGTTCGACTTCCAAGGTACAACTGTATATGGTTTTATTCACACATATCTACAACTTGAGCATAGGATGGAGTAATAATAAAAGGCTGACTTATCCCATTGATTTCAATTGGAAATGGCCGTGGATAGGAGGTAATTGCTTCCATTGCTTTACCACAGCAGCAAAATCAGTTTTTAAAAGGAATGAAAAAGTTGAAAGAGAATCCTCTGCTGTTACAAATAGATATCCCCTGACTCCAAACTGTAAGAATTTAGCCAGCTCACAGGGCCTCTTTGCACTACCCTTTTAACCCATCTGCCATGAAGGAGAATTTAAGGCTTTACTCCTAAGGATCACCTGATGTCAAAAAAAGTCCCCTTTGTTACCACTTCAGTCAGGTTGTGTGATCCTCACCCACCCATCCCTCACCCTGCTGAAGAAAGAGGTCCATTTCCAGCATAGCACAAATGAATTCACTGTATCAGAATATAACATGGTTTGGATCCCCTGAAATAATCACGTAAGGACTGTACATTCACCTTACAATAAGCCAATCAACTGGCAAGGCCTCACACTTAGCATAACAAATGTACTGCAGTAAGAGAGACTGTTGAAGTAAATGATTTTAACACGGTAGCCACTCTGCTCCTTGTCAAAGAAAGAAAAAGAATGATGGGGTTATTTCAATCAAGCTTTGAAATATGAAAAAAGCGAGACCACCAGTCCATTTCTGACAATGCTTGGGGGAATTAAGATTCAGGTACTTCGTTCCCCTAACAAAGGCAGTAATGAGAACAGGAAATGACTTCACATTAATCTAATCCACTGACAAGCATTGTGGCAAGTAGAAGAAAAGGTTGCAATTTAAAACTGCACTTGTTAGAACCTTCACACGACAATCATACTGTTCACCCCATAGAAAAGATGGAATAGTCAGGGCGTTAAGAACATCGATGTAGCTCCTCCTCACATTTGAAATGCATTGCGTCAAGAGAGTAGAGAAATATTTCAGGACGGGGCGGGGGGGGGGAAATAATATGTGTACTGTTTGACAAGGGGACAGACTTGGAAAGGAAACGGGGAAGGAAATGGCTTTCACTTGGTTTCTTTTCTTTCATTTAAAAAAGTCTGAATGAGTCACATAACTCATCTCTGCACGACTCTGCTTTGATACTTCTCTATAAAGCAGTGGCATTTGCAAACAGTTCAGCAAGGGATTCTACCAATGGCATCCTATCCACCAGGAAATTAAAAAGACACAGTTTTTCTCCTTTGCGTGGGCTCCCAGAAAAACCTTTTAAAGTATTTTTATAGTGGTGGAAAAATGGGTCACCTAGATACAGCTTTTTTTTTGAAAAATGGCTGGGCTAAATTTTTCACCAGTGAGAATTTGGGAAGTTAAGTATATCTACTCTTGCTTCTTTCTTTCTTTCTTTCTTTCTTTCTTTCTTTCTTTCTTTCTTTCTTTCTTTCTTTTCTTTACATGTTCCTACCTGCAGCTGACATGCAGCTTTAGTACCATTTTTTTCTTTTGAAACAAAGCAAAAAAGTGCTTCTTCTAGAGGCAATCTGAGGGCTCATGGTAGTATCACTACATCAAACAGCCAATGAGATTGAATTTTGTGACATCATGAAACCAGGATAAGCATATGTGATAGCATTAAAAGCTAGAGCAGAGAGACAGCAACACATCCTGCCCTCACTCTGAATGATCATTTTGCCCCTTTTTGCAGCCTCCTCCCAATCATTGAAAGGGAGGTTGCAAGAAGTGAGTGATGTTCTTTGTGAAACACAGATTGTGTTTCAGCAAGTCCTTATCTGGAACCCACAAGTAACAACAGTTGTTCATTTCATAAACCCTCCAGACAAATGCAGACTTTCCAACAATGCTACAACTTAACTCCAAAATATAAGGTGGTGTGATTCCAGTGCAAATAATTGCATATATAGAGTCCTCACCATGCTTTAGGTCTTTTCTTCTGGTCAAGTAGAGAAGGCTGTTTTCAGTGTAGATTTTTATTCCCTGCCTGTTCCTGATGTAGATCTTCATGCATCCCTTTTTCCCTGGCACCATTTTTTTGTTTGCCTCAGTTGCCAAAATGTCTTGGGCCAGCCTTGCTTACCGTTGTCTTTTTCTCATGATCTGCTCATATGGCATTGACTTTCACCTGCTAGTCAGCCACAAACCTCTCTAGCACTTCAGCCTGCCCATCTTGCCCTTTGAATCCTATATAGGTACTATAGCTTAACTTATGCTATATGTCCTCTAAGGCACTCACCTGCAAGGTATCAAATCCATTTTCAGAGGTATTGATCCTGCAAAAAGCTTCAGAACCACACAAGGTGTAAGTATTTTGTTGGAATCCTGAAAATTCAAACTTCTTTATATAGAGAGAAATAGAGAAAGTAAAAGCTCTGATTGCAGAGATAGATCTGAACAAAAATCTATGGATCCCAGTTTATTTCCCAAAGCCTGCTAATTATTTGACACATTTGTTGTTTAAAACTGGGGGGCCTGCTTTTAGCACATTTATCAAAATGGATTAATCTCTTTTATTCAGCATGTGTGTGAGATGTCCTAGTGATTTATAGAGCTGGAAATGAAGCCCAGCAGACTCAGTAAAATTTTGGTTGTTATTATCAAAGTAATTAATTGCATTTCTTACACTTGCAACTGATTGATTGCATTTGTACCACTGTGACTCTACTTCATTATTAGGGGGGGGGGGTGCGAGCGCGCAATTGGGTAAAGTGCAGCATATCAAATCCCCATATCATTCCCTTTCAAAATATGCAGCATAATTATGAGAAATTATTTGCTTCATCAAGGGCGCAATACTCTGCTCAAGTTCTGCTGGCTGAGGTGGTTTCGAGAGCAGTAAAAGCTCTGCTATGCCAGCAGAACTTGAGGCAGGTCACTGGCATGCTAGATGTAGGGCCCTCTCTCCACAGTTTGGCTGGTGCAATACTCTGCCAGTGGAACTGCATTGCCTGCAGAACGATGAAAAAGCGATTCATCTGTGGGTTGGATGTGGGCAGATTGGAGAAGGGGAGATTTCCAGGGATGTATCTGTCATGGGAGCGGTGTGCCTGGCTTCTGCCAAATCCTATACCTGAAATAGAGTGTCTCACCCCTTCTATACCTGCTCAATCACTGGGGACTGCCTGCAGGCACCATCTTATTAGGAGAACCATTCCACACGATATAGGAATCATACCTCTGGTGTTGTGACACCTTCCATTTGGAGTTCACTCCTATTAAATATTAGCACATGTACAGTGGTACCTCGGGTTACAGACGCTTCAGGTTCATAGCTGTCAACTTTTCCCTTTTCTTGAGAGGAATCCTATTCAGAATAAGGGAATTTCCCTTTAAAAAAGGGAAATGTTGACAGCTATGTTCAGGTTACAGACACCACTAACCCAGAAATAGTACTTTGGATTAAGAACTTTGCTTCAGGATGAGAACAGAAATTGTGTGGTGGGGCGCGGTAGCAGCTGGAGGCCCCATTAGCTAAAGTGGTGCTTCAGGTTAAGAACAGTTTCAGGTTAAGAACGGACCTCCGGAATGAATTAACTTCTTAACCCGAGGTACCACTGTATTTTTGGCACTTACTGATGACCTTTCTCTTCTAGCAAACCTTTTGAGTATAGCTCTTTCCCAATCTGTATCTGTAGTGGAATTGTTTTAAGACATTTGCCCCTCTTTACTCCTTTGGGAGAAATACTACTACTACTACTACTACTACTACTACTACTAATAATAATAATAATAATTGAAACCTTTTTCAGACCAAAAGGAACTTTCTGGGAGCTGCATGCATGCATGGGTGGGGCCAAAGGCAAAGGTGGGTGGGGCAATAATTTTTTTACTTTGCTTAGTAGACTACATTCCAACCATACAAAATTCATAGGTTTCTGTGCACACACCTCTACCCAGGCATACAAGAGGCATTCTAGTCACATTCTAGTCAGGCAAAAGCATTTGAGAAGGGTGCAGAGCAGAGCTGGTGCAGAGTGTGTCCCAATGGCTGGATAGGGAAGCTGAATTTGACTCCTGGGCCTGATGTTCCCTTCCCTTGCTGTATCCCATCAGCTAGTAGATTATTTATATAGAAAGGACATGTCCTTAATTTCTATACATAAGCTTTGCTTGAAAGTGTGGGAAGAATCTAACAGTGCAATATGCCAATCATTTTGTCAGCACAAGCATTTCAGCTTGCCAGATGGAACCATCCTCCCTCTTGCTTCCCTCATACACAAAGCAACTTAAAGGGGTGGGGGTGCCCACTACAGGAGGAGGGGGGAAACACCATGGCACAAGCAGAAATTGTTTTGCGGGTTTCCAGTGATGGGACTCGTTAGGTGAATTCTGCCCTGCTGTGGGTAGTATCTGAGTAAATCATATTCAGAGTAGTAGGCCCACTGAAATAAATGTACCAATTGAAATAAATGAAATAAACGTAACACAAAGATTGAGATTAAACAAGATATTAGTCCCAGTAGGTTTTAGTGTGTTGTTCTTCTTTAATAAAAAATGCTATCTTCTGAAATATATTACCAAAATGTAGTTACACTCTTTATTATTTTTTCTACTCTGTTTTCTAAAATTTACAAAGGAGAACAATATCATTCAATATTAATTATTTAACTCTCTGCGCCCACGCCAATATATTATTAAGAAATGGCTCAGCACTGAAAAATCTCCTGCCACCCCAACCCACCCACACTGGTGTGTCTAAAAATAGTGCATAGCATCTGGAGTGAAGCATTCCTTCTGTAACAGAAAGAGCAGTCAAACTGGTATTTCAATAAATCCTTGTCAGCACAGGAAATAACATGCGCTGAAGTGATTGGAGAACTGGAGATCCATAAGGTTTTTTACAGGTAGGTGAAATCAATATATTAATACCTTGGGGGGTAAACAAGTGGAAGCATTTTATGGAGGGTCACTGGGTGCAGCCAAGGAAAGAGATTCTTCCCTTTAATAACTGTGCAGTGGAGGGAATTTCAACATAGGCATTTATCAGCTGCCTTTTCCAATTAAATATGGCCCAAGGCAAAATATAAAATAAATATAAAGATACATATAAAATGAACGATAAACTCGTACAAGAAAAACAACACAACAGCAACTATACAAACCATAAATAGATAGAAATCAGCAGTAGCAAGTATAAAATGTAAACAAGAAAAAGAACCCCATCCAGTTGAAGGTGAGTTATGGAATTCAAAATAGAACTGGGGGGGGGGGGGGCTGATGAATTTGCCTTGGTTATCTCCCACTTGGGCTACTACTGTGTGGGGCTACTTTTGAAGGTGACTACAACTAATCCAGAATGCGGCAGCCAGACTGGTGACTTGGAGTGGCCGCTGGGACCATATATAACACTGGTCCTGAAAGTCCTATTTTGGCTCCCAATATGTTTCCGAGCACAATACAAAGTCCTGGTACTGACCTTTAAAGCCTTAAATGGCCTCAGTGCTGTATACCTGAAGGAGCATCTCCACCTGCAGCATTCAGCCTGGACACAGAGATCCAGCACCAAGGACCTCCTGACAGTTCCCTCACTGTGAGAAGTGAGGTCACAGGGATAACTTCAGGTAGGGCTGGGATTGTCCCCTGCCTGAAACCCTGGAGAGCCACTTCCAGTACTGACTGGACAGTGCTGACAATATTGAGCAAGATGGACCATTGGTCTAGCATTGGCATAAGGTGCTTATCTGGTGCTTCCGGTGGTTCCAGGGATGCTCTCCTGGAGACCACAGGATGTTAGATTGTGCGGATCAGTCATTGCGTCTAAATTGCATAAAGCTGATGACAAAAGAAGAGAGGGACAGCTCCCAAAGATGGAAAGTGTATTTCTGTGGGTACCCACTACAGACGTTCAGAGTTCTGACGCAAATAAATTGGCTGGTTTGACTGAAAAGCATTAAAGTGAAATTGCCATCTAGAAAGTCCCAAAGCTCCACTTTTACTGTGTCTTTACAAAGCAGTTTTATTCAATCTCGACTCTTTCCCTGGATGTATAAAAAATTCAGTGAACGTTTACCATTAAAAAAAAAATCTTCAAAAAATATATTGGGAGGGAAAAAAGCCTTGGGAGTATTACCATTTTTTATGGCAACCGTTGTACCTAATGAAGTTAGATTAAAGGAGCAATCCTGTTCTAGAGCTATGTAGGCTGAAGGGTTCAAGGATTTTGAAGAATCCCTATTATGCAAGCAGAATGCCAGGCACATAGGCCAATGGTGCTCCCTGATACGCCAGCAAGAGGAAAATGCTCATGGGGACCAGATCCATCCATGAATATAGTCCAGCAGAACAATCCAAATAGGGCAGAACTGTTGGTGGAAAGTGAAAAGCACCGTGAAGGAGCATGTTTATTCATTTCATTTCATTTCAAAACTCTCTTCCATCAGTTAAAATTCCAACCAAGATAGAATGGCAAGCTAAACTGGTAGAATATCTAATGTTAGCAGGAAAAAATGGAACCAGTGAGAAGAGCCTCAGAAAAGGAGGTGGACAAGGAATGGAAAATGGTGAGAGAATATCTCCAGGGATACTGCAATAGTAGAGGCTTTCTGACATTAGAGGAATGAGTAACAACATATGGTATTAATACAAAAAACAATAATGATGAAATTAAATAATAGATATAAGTAGGAAGACAGTGTATGGATCTAATGGTTACAGCAGGAAGAGTGTTATGGACTTAATCGGAAGTATTCACATTTCTTTTTATTGCTGTTTGTTACATTGTATATAGGCATATTAAATTACAGTGGTACCTCGGGTTACATACGCTTCAGATTACATACGCTTCAGGTTACAGACTCCACTAACCCAGAAATGGTACCTCGGGTTAAGAACTTTGCTTCAGGGTGAGAACAGAAATCGTGCTCCGGCGGCGCGGCGCCAGCGGGAGGCCCCATTAGGTAAAATGGTGCTTCAGGTTAAGAACAGTTTCAGGTTAAGAACGGACCTCCAGAACGAAATAAGTACTTAACCCGAGGTACCACTGTATAAGGGACGCAGGTGGCGCTGTGGGTTAAAGCCTCAGCGCCTAGGACTTGCTGATCGAAAGGTCGGCGGTTCGAATCCCTGCGGCGGGGTGCGCTCCCGCTGCTCGGTCCCAGCGCCTGCCAACCTAGCAGTTCGAAAGCACCTCCGGGTGCAAGTAGATAAATAGGGACCACTTACCAGCGGGAAGGTAAACGGCGTTTCCGTGTGCGGCTCTGGCTCGCCAGAGCAGCGATGTCACGCTGGCCACGTGACCCGGAAGTGTCTCCGGACAGTGCTGGCCCCTGGCCTCTTGAGTGAGATGGGCGCACAACCCCAGAGTCTGTCAAGACTGGCCTGTACGGGCAGGGGTACCTTTACCTTTTTACCACTGTATATGTAGGTGGCAACGATTAATTGAACTGGAACACAGATATGAGCAGTTTGTAAACTTAAATGCCACCTTTTTTCCTTTATGAGAAATTCTTGGCTATTTGTATTTTCTTTCTTCTTATTATTTTCTTTGTTTATAAACTCAATAAAGATAATTTTAAAATAAAATAAAAAATCCAGGGTGGTGTACAGCAAGTACATAAAAACCTCAGACAACAACAAGCACAGCAGAGAGATCCACAGACAGCAACAATTCTAAGCTGAAACGTTGGGATCTGTGTGTGAGGGGGTGATGCAAACAAGGGCATTGGCCTTGCATGCTCATGTCTGTGAGTTGAGGGCATCATTACCAACAGAGTCTCAGACTGGTGGGCATTGGCACCATTTCCCAAGAAGCTGTGAGTGTGTCCTTCATTTTCTGCCATTTTTGTATCTTCTGCATTTGTGCCTTTATCTTCCCTTCCCTGGCTGTGTAGACATTGGGCATGGCAGATTTTCTGACAGAATACCTGCAGTGTATTTCCAGCCCTGGTGTGATGTTAGTATAGAGCTGCTTTAGATTTACAACTAATTGAATGTGTTTGACCATCTCTTTCACTGTAGCAGCAGGAAATCTTCCGCTTGAGGGCCAGTATTTTGTTGCAAATTACGTTGATCTACCTGTGACATACGTCAACTACATTAGCGATCTTAAGCTGGTGGGTCTGGACCCACTAGGGGGTCATGACTTGATCCAAAGTAGGTCACAACAGGAGCACTACTCACCATGCAAATGTATGGTAAATGTTTAAAAATGATTTGCATCTGAAAAGCCTGAGGATACCTAAATTACATAGATTTTACTTGTTATGCTATTAATTTTAAGGCCTGACATAAGCAAAAGTGTACCAAATCTTGCTAATACCAAACTAATTTAGGGATTAGTAAGGATTATCTCTGCAGGATGAGTTATGAGAACTACCCCAAAAAAGTGTGTATGAGTGACAGAGTGTGAATGGGACTGTTTCAGTCTTGGTCTTTAATTCAAGAATTTGAATGCAGTGCTGAAACTTATGGTTCTATTGCAGGAAGAAATAACCAATGGCCTTCTGGGTGTGGTTTGACTCCAGCTCTCGCTCCTCTAGCTGCCTCTTCAGCTAACAAGGATATTGTTAAAAAAAGCATGGAGTATAAAAGAGGATTGATTGCATATTTTAAAATAAAGTATTTCCCCCCCTCCCCTGCCCAGCATCTATTAGAACACGCCAGTCAACAAACCAGCCAAAATTAAGAACAGTTTAAGACCCACTGATACCAAAGAAGAGAGATTTAAGCGCTTCTTAAGTATCCTGTTCAAAGCATGTCTCAGATAATTGCCAAGTAGTAGCTAGTGGGGGAGATTCCACACTGTCTGCAAGTCTGTGCTCACTTACCTGATGCAAAAACCTCACTGGATACAAAGGAGTTTTCTTCTGATGAGATGTACATAGGATTGTGTGGCTAGTTATTTTGTATGCTAGGGTTTTTCTTGCATCTGCATTTATTTTCATGCAGGCATTTATGCATAGCATCTGTGTTTTGCTTTTTTGCCCAGGTCTCCAAAAGTAAAGGTATTTGGTACTGAAAGGATCTTTGATGTGGTGGGCAATGGTGAGACTGTCTCCATTCCAGGATGCATATTTAATTCTCGTGGAGCTGGCTTTTGAAATCGAACCCCAACTGTAAGAATATTCTCCACATCAGCATGGTACAAAAGCACTAAATAATTGTAACATCTAGGGAAGCAATGCAACCATCAATTAAACTCTGTTGTATAACCTGATAAATTATTCAGTCTACTAATGGGATCTGATTTTTTCAAAGTGTGGTTGAGTATCAAATATTGCTAGCATAGACTGATACACTTAGTATAATAAACACATACAATTATTCAATCTTGCTCAAACCCATCCCCCAATCTATCCACCCATGCCCAGCTTAGGACTTCTGTATGAGAGTAGACACTAAACCTACACTGTTTATGAAACTAAACCCACAAGCCCACACTGTATAGTCAATGTGAGCCTCAAGAAGTAAATAATCTGGCTTAAAGACATTTCTGTAGCTCTCCTACAGCTGAATCCACCCACAGAACTGTAGGATGATTTGCTGTAGATTTACTGGCATCATCCTTTTTGTTTGTATGTGGAGGAATTAAAAGTAATATTTCCATTACTGAGAGCAGATTAGTTTTGATTGCTACTTTTGGTTCTCATCCGGTGACATTTGCTCTCCATGTGTGTGTGGGCCCTGCAGGATCAGGCCAATGGCCCATCTAGTCCAGCATCCTGTTCTCACTGTGGCCAACCAAATGCCTATGGAAGCAGGATCTGAGTTCAACAGCATTCTTCCCTCTTGCGATTCCCAGCAACGGGTGTTCAGAGGCATGAATATAAACAGAGGCAGAGCACAGCCATTGTGACTCGTGGTCATTGATGATGCTCCATGAATTTGTCTAATACTCTACTAAGTTGATAGTCAGCATTACCCCGTGTGTTGTGGGATTCTCCACTGAAGTTCTCTGAAGTTTTTCAAAGTCCTATAAACCTTGCAATTGCCACGTTTAGGGCAGCTGGTGCACACTTCATACACAGAAGCACAAAGCGCATTTGTGGCTCTAATGAACACAAATAATTTGTTTTAAATAGTTTTAGGCTGCCTTTCTGGGCAAAGGTCCATCCCAAGTGGCCTACAAACAAGATGACAGATTTAAGGGCAGCGCAACACTGCAAAATGTAAAACATTAAAACAACTCCAGATCAACACTTGATGCAAAACAGTACAGAAGCAGAGAGAGAACATAACCGGCTGTCATCCAACTAATGAACATCATGCCTGAGAGGCTAGTTGAAAGAAAGGTGTATCTTCAGGCTGTTCTGCAGAGCCTGAAATGTAAAGATTTGATGCTGGTCCAGTGGAAGGGAGCTGCACAGTCACCCTAGAGAAGGACTTCTTCCCAGTGGAGGCTGGTCCACTAGGGCAAATGGAGCACGGCCCAACCAGTCTCACTCTGCCCTTAGCCAGCCCCCTCCTGCCCGCCTTCTTACAAACCTATCAACCACCACTACCTCTCCTTCCTGGCCTCTCACTTTACTGACCTAGGGAGTGGGAAAGCTGATCTTAAGATGAGGGCAGGAAAGTATGGGTGAAAGTAGCTCAACAGCCTGGTCCTGAGAAGTTTAGGGCTTTCGATGGCTTTAAAACCAGCCCTTTGGATTGGGTCCAGAAAGGCACCAGCAACCACTGATGTAATAAATGTATTACAAATGCCGACTGCCTTGCCCTTAACAGGACTCTTGTCAATCACATTCTGAACCAACTGAAAAGAACACCATCGTTTTGTTTTGTTTTGTTTTGTTTTGTTTTGTTCTTACATGCTGGGCTTTTTGTTGAGTTCCCCCTCTTTGCTATATGAAGCATTCATTCAAGAAGTCTGTTTGGAGTATTGTTTTACGTTGTTTGTCTTTGAAAACTCTTCCCTACAGCTCTTGATTTGTAGAATTGTTTGCAGAAGCACCACAGTAACACCCGAAGCAGAGTGGAGGAAGGCACGCGCTGAAGCAGAAAGGGTTTCAGGCTGAATTGACAGCAATGAAACACCTTGCGGCTCTTGCAGAAATCTCTCTGGCAAGCTTCGTTAAAGCTAAGGCAAACTCAGGGCAGGAACTGAACCCTGATCTGGATGGCTGATTCTATCTCACACTATAAGGAATGAACCTTTGGGTCATCAGGGAACAGTTAAGGAGATCAATAGGAAATCCAAAGTAGTTCTCAGCAGCTGATGCTGCCTCAGGTGAAGCACACGATGGTGCTCTCTCTTCCCTGTGCAGAAGTTAGGCCAGAACTCAGTGGTATAGTGTCTGCTTGCATGCAGAAGATCTCAGGTTCAGTCGCTGGCATTTCCAGACAGGCCTGGGAGAGAGACCTGCTTGGAGGCCTGGAGACATGCAACCAGTGAGTGTGGGCAACACTAGAGTCGATGGATGAACAGTAGCTTCCCATGTTTTTTCATAAGCTGACTGCGTCTTCTTCTTTCTTCTTTCTTTCTTTCTTCTTCTTCTTTGGTGATCACTCGTAGCCGAGTAAGATTGTCTTCCATAAACACGGTTTTAACAATGAGTCCATAAGTGACTGTGGAAGCCAATTCTGGATCCACACGTCCTTCCACAGTGGGACAGAGGTTTCCGGGCAGGAGTTGATCACGGTGTGGATTTGCCAAGTGTGCCTTCCTCTTAGCATGTTTCTCCCTTGTATCCTTTGTTTGAGTGTCTTCAAAGCCCATGACACCTTTGGTAAAGGCTCTTCTCAACAATGGTGGTGAGACACAGTGGTGTAGCGTGGGTTGCCAGTGCCTGGAACCACGCAGGGGGGATGGAAGGGAAGGAAGTAGATGGAGTAAGCATGCACATTCAGCTGCCCAACAGCATCCTTGTCACCCAGGAGATTGCAGCTGCAGAGCTTTAAAAAAGAAGAGTCGTTCCACTATCTGGGGAGGTCACTACTTGGTTCACATGGAGAAACTGTTTTCAAACCCTTTTTTTTTTTTGATCAACAATATTTCAATTGAAGAGTGTTAACCACATGCTTAACATTCCAGTTTAAATACTAAGTCTGTTTTGAAGTGGGGAGTGTGTTATACGTCAGACCATAAGCAGAAGGTCCTTGGGTCTTTCCAAATAGACCCAGAAAAGACCCTTTGGACTCTCCTTCCTTTGGAGGTTTTTAAGCAGAGGTCAGATGATCATCTGTTATGGGTGCTTTAGTTGAGATCCCTGCATTGCAGGGGGTTGACCTGGATGACCCTCAGCATCCCTTCCAACTGTATGATTCTATGGAAAACCTGGAGAGCATCTACCAATCACTGCAGACAATACTGAGCTGGATGTCCAAATGGCCTGATGACAGAAGGCAGCATTGACTAGAGCATATCCATTTTTATGTGGCATGGTGACTCGCGGTATTTTATTCTTATTTAAAGGGAACTGATCTTACACTGCAATCCAATTATGAGCAATTTCCTCAGGACTGTGATGCGGTCTGTGCATACCTAGAAAAGCTCTGTTCAATGTGTGTGCGTGTCTTGCATTCTGTGACATGAAACAAAGGTAATTGGTTTTAAAGGCTGATGTTCTGTATCAATGCTTTTAATCGCTCCTGTTATTTATTTTTTGCCTGGAAGCAGGACCTGTCACTTTGATAAAGAATTTCGGCACACTTATGCTACCCCAGTAGTAGCTATAGATGAACGGCAATTTTAAATGCCAAGCATGCAATGTGCTCTTCTAGTAAAGCCTTTCCGTTCTTCCCCACCTCCATTCAACTCCCAACCTCCCTCCCTCTCTCCTTTACAGCGACACATGCAGGCACACACTTATTTTCATTCTGCGTCTTATCTCTCACTGTCTGGCTTGTGAATTATGTGTCTGCTCTTGTGTTTTCTGCCAGCGTTGTTTGCTCATCACAGGTTGGTCATTTTTCATCGACGGAGTTATATAAAGTCATCACATTTACCGGTTGCATTCCCAAGGCAGAAAATGAAATCTGTGTATGTCCTTTTTGTGATACAGGATTTAACCCCCTTTGGACTGCTCTCTCAAGCACATCGGAATTTAAGCCTGATACAATATGACACTGAACCCACGCAACTATGTTTGCTGGATTTGACAGGTGAAATCTATCACATCAGTGCTGTATACAGCATTGCAGTTAATAGCATGATGGAAAAAAACTGGTACTGGGTTCTTAGCCATGGAGACTCACAATTTATTACTCAGCCTAGCTTCTGGAAAGTCAATACTGCACAAATATTTTAACCACCAATAAAGCTTAATTCAGGTTTCCAGCACACCTAGTTACAAAGAATGAGTCCAGTGGTTGCACTGATAGTCTTCTATGGTTTCCAAGGTGACAACCTATGAGGGCTCAGGTGTGATTATATACTAGTGTGTAACGTATGCATGCACTAGTAATTGGGATACATTGCCGCAGAAGAGAGTTCCTTGTGTTAGAAAGATGGGGTGGCTTGGAATGGGCCATTTGACGTTGCACAACTCCTTCTGTGAGAGTAAAAGGCAGCATTTCTCCCCTCCCCCTGATCCAAGTGCTAGGTGGAGAGGGCTGGAAGCCCTGTCTTTTAGTTTGCATTGGAGGATTTGTGCAAAGGAAAGGGCAACATTTACACACACACCACACTCCTTTTACTCTCAAAGAGCACACAAAGGCTTCTCCTTGTTCTCAGTGCTGTGGTGCTTAGCACTGAGACCAGAGATAAAAGTGTTAGAATTCCTGCTCCGTGATTGCAGTCATGGGATTTCTGTCTATCACATGATGGTGTATATTTTGACTCCACAGAGTGGGAAGTGATGGAGACAGGATGTTTGTGTTACTGTGTTCTGTGAAGTGGGACTATTGTCCTCTTTGCTGTCTGATGCTAGAAAGAGAGGGAGCCATGTTGCAGTGCTCTGTGTGTGTTTTTATGTAAATAAAGTAGATTAGCCAAAATGCTGAGTTGCTGAGGTCTGTCACGCAAGCTGCGAAGATTCTGCAGATCCCTAAGTGTGCCGATGTCTGTTGGCATTGGTCGCTGTGATGTTCGGGCAGAAGAAAGCTTTTGAAGCTCCCAAATAATCGACCAGGAGGGAGGGAACATTCCAGTCGGGCATGTGTCTCTACCAAGGTCCTACTTGAGTGTAGGACAAGCTCCTGACAACAAGATCCCCCTGCCTGCTGTTGAGAGTGGCTCTCTTAAAAAGCAGACAGAGGCATTATTCACCCACCCCCCTGATCACAGCCCTGAGATCAGCAGAATTCTGTTTGCTCTTTAGACCACACTCTAAATACCAAGCACTGCACTTTATCTCTGGGTCAGATTCCAGTGGCTTGGAAGGCCACTTCTGGGCCCCAGGCTCTGAGTTAGGACACCTCTGCCTCAGTCACTATTAACAATGTGGGTTACTTCCAGTTCCCATTTTACGAGTAAGTTACTAAGCTTGATCAATGCTGTTGTGAACTAGGCCACCCAATGGCTACCCATCGCAAAAATGAGGCCTGGACCCATGTCTCCCAGCTCTGAATTTACCAAGCCTGTACGCAGTAAACTGATCTAAAGGCATTTTGCTTTTCTATTACTGAGGCTGCTCAACTGTTTCAGAAACTGTTTGTGCTACACTAGAGAAAGGAGTCAGAGGTGACGGCAGCGGCTGACTGAGAGGAAGAGAGAGCTCCAAGGCAAACCGCAAGGGAGTTTCCCTTAACAGCTTTTGTTGAAAGGAAGAAGCCTGAAGAGCTGCAAAACTCCTTTCCCCAAAAGGACAGTATTGGAGAGAACATGAGAATGGCAGGCTAGACATTCTGGCTTTCTGAGAATGAAAGCAATTCTCAAGAACGGTGTACTTTGCCCAGTACAGTTGCTATTAAACACCACGACAGCCATTCGCACCTTTCAACTTAACTAGGCAACGGGGGGGGGGGGGCATAGTCTGAGCCAGTAATAAGCATCCATGAAATTATATTGCAGTCTCTGATGGGCGATAACCTCCTGGGCATTCACTTGCATTGGAAGTTGTCTTTTGCGTGGTCAATGAAAGCAATTAAAACTCTGCCCATATAGTGCCTGGAGCTGAAGAGTCTGTCACACAAAATGCTTATGATAACTGTCATTCTGGCAGTTTCCATTCTGTCATCTATGGAAGACATTTTTATCATTCTTAAACCCACATTCTGTAAATTGAACAAATGGACTATAATGTGTACATTTGAATTTTTAAACACCATGCTGCTTCAGGCATGGCTCTTGGGGGAAATCTCTTGACCTTTCGGAGTGGCTTTTGATGAGTGTCAGAGAGCGAGAAAGTGAATGTAAGT
Source organism: Podarcis gaigeae (assembly GCF_964106915.1). Taxonomy (NCBI): domain Eukaryota; kingdom Metazoa; phylum Chordata; class Lepidosauria; order Squamata; family Lacertidae; genus Podarcis; species Podarcis gaigeae. The sequence goes on from NC_139683.1 coordinate 30,564,507, forward strand.
GAAGGAAATTTGGATCCTGGCACACCCACCCACCTATGAAAATATCATCAGCAAAACACTTCATCTGCTGCTGTCAGGTGTAATTTTTTTGCCAAATACCCAATTATCCAAATATTTGGGGTTTCCATCAAGTCCCTTTGGATATGTTGAGGTTAATAAATGCATAATTTGCCACCTATTTCACAGCAATATTTTCTTAAAGCGTGGGCACAACAACTGATCTGTTTCCCTTTCAAGCCAATTTGCAGTAAATTGATACAAAGCTTCTTCTACATCAGCAGCAGTTTGCTGCCAATTCTAAAAGGATATATGCTACTTATACGCTAGGCACATTCAAAGCACACCCTTTCCCCAAAAAGAATTCTGGGCCCTGTAGTTTATCCCATACAGAGTTCTTAGCAGCCTTTAACAAACTACAGTGTCCAAAATTCCTTGAGGGTGGAAATGTGTTTCAAATTTGCTTTAAAAAGGGAGACGTATCACTTTGGGCTCGTTCATACTTATGCTTGTCCTGTGCTTAGAAAGCAGTTTTCCATTTGACCTGTACTTTCTAGGTACCCTTGCCCTTCTCCTTTCCCAGGAAAAATATGCTCTTTAGCTCTAAATTGGAGCAAACATCAGTCTGGAGATGAACACTTTTATTATCCTTATGTTTTTCTGGTATTTTAATTATTTGATATTCTGTACAGTTGTACCTTGGAAGTTCGACTTCCAAAATGTTTGCAAACCAAAGTGTGGTTTCTGATTGGCTGCAGGAAGCTCCTGCAGCCAATTGGAAGCCGCAGAAGCCCTGTTGGACATTCGGCTTCCAAAAATAGTTCGAAAACCGGAACACTCACTTCTGGGTTTCAATCGTCCAGGAGCCAAGGCGTTTGAGATCCAAGGTATGATTGTATTTTGATATTTTGTAAGCCATCTTTGAGAAGCTTTGTTGAAAGCAATGCAAAATATTAGCAACCACAACAACATCCATTTATGTAAGTATGGAGGTGCTTTTATCTTATGCTGGTCTATGACTGTAATAAAGATTTGGATTGGATTAGAACATCCATTGACACCCCTTCTAACATTTTCTTTTGAAACGGTGCAGTTATCATCTTAATACAATAGGAATTCATACTGCTATGTTTTATCAGTGTTAATTTTATTTAGTAAATGGCTTTTGCATTTAATTTTTATTCACCATTGTTGCAAAATTAAATTTAAACTGTGGTCACAGTCTGAGCATCCATGACATAAACTGACAGCAAACACCATTAAACTTGCAATATTTCTTCAATTATCTTTATTTTTGCATGTTTCCCCAAAGCAGAAGATATATCTTTTCTCATTTCTTGAGTTAATTTATTCTTCCTTCTCTGAATTTAATAAGTCAACGCTGACATTTCTATAATATTCAGGACTTTATTTGGCCGTATATCAATTGATGGTACATTATAGTTCTTCAATATTGTGCCATGAGCAGTTTTGCAATAACTAATAAGTTAGAAATGGTTCTCTTTCCATCTTCTTTATTTCTGAAATAATCCAGGGGTGGCCACTTCTGCATTGCCAAAAAAAGATGACAAAATAAAAATGCAGATCTTCAGAAAACGTTAATATGCAAATTCATATGCATAGGTGGACATTTTAAAATTGTTATCATAATTTAAAGAGAAATATAGCGAGGAACCATGCTATTATAATTGTTTCAATAGCAGCCTAGTACCTGGTGTTGCTCAGGAATTCTGAGAAACTAAAAAAAAAACCCTTCCGTTTTTAAAGGTGTCCTCTGACATCTTGATTCAAAATAGCATCCCATTGTATCCAAACATAGACATGCTCCTTGATATCAGGAACTATCATGCAAAATTTGGTTACAATATCTTAAGAAGTATTGTGTGCATAGAAAACAGATGGGCACACAATTACAAAATATGTAGTAGATAGGCTGAAAGTACATGGCATTGACCTGGAATTCTAAGAAACCAAAACACATTGAGATTTATAAATGGATATAGTGTAACTTGTTAGTTTTACGGCTTCCACCTCCGGTCTCTGACCCGAACTAGAGAACACCAGACCTAGATACAGACCATAATCAATTGAGACGATGGGCAACCAGTAGTATCCAAATATAGAACAAAACCCAGTCCTTGCTCTTAGGAAACATCGTGCCAAATTGGGCAACCATAACTTCAAAGGCATCCAAATCAAAACAGTTTAGAACTGTCACAGCAACTGGGCAAAGCCACATTTTGGTCCACAGTCTTGATTCAAAATGGTATCTGACATCCAAACATAAATGAAAACCAGCTCCTCCACCTCAGGAACTTTTATGCCAAATTGGGCAGTAGTATCTCATGAGGCAGGATGCAGGTGGCGCTGTGGGTTAAACCACAGAGCCTAGGACTTGCCGATCAGAAGGTTGGCGGTTCGAATCCCCGCAACGGGGTGAGCTCCCGTTGCTCGGTCCCTGCTCCTGCCAACCTAGCAGTTCGAAAGCACGTCAAAGTGCAAGTAGATAAATAGGTACCACTCCAACGGGAAGGTAAACGGCGTTTCCGTGCGCTGCTCTGGTTCGCCAGAAGCAGCTTAGTCATGCTGGCCACATGACCCGGAAGCTGTATACCGGCTCCCTCATTCACTAAAGCGAGATGAGTGCCGCAACCCCAGAGTCAGTCACAACTGGACCTAATGGTCAGGAATCCCTTAACGTTTACGTTTACCTTATCTCATGAGGCATCCAAATACATAGGAGGACAGACAGAAAAACCACTTTCCTATATATATTGTAGATAAGCACACCAGAAATGTAGAAATCCCCACATTGGATATTAGAGTCAGTGCCAACATTCAACCCAAAGAAACTGTTGTTGAAACTTAGAGGAATTCCAACAAGAACTTGTGATGAGATGTGGAGGTCTCATTGGGGACGAACTTGAAAAAGCTGCATTGTACAAGCAATTCTTTCCTCATGCTTCTTAAAACGTGGCATGTAGCTCCCAAAAATGGGTTAAGCTACTCATCTTACAGATCCAGAAGTTTTTTTTTTAATGGAAGGCCCCAAATTGTTTGTTTGTTTGTTTGTTTGTTTGTTTAATTTGTATAGAGCCCTTCAACCAAAGATCACAGGGTATTTCACAACATAAAAATACAAAATGAGAACACTAGATACATAAAAAACCAGAACAAAAGCAAGCCAATAACCACCTTCCCACAAAACACAGAATGTAGAGAGATGTTTTCCCTTGGCGCCTTCAACCAGAATTAGTCCTCCCTAGTAAATATTATAGGACTACTGCCTAAACATTTTCAGTCACTTTCTCTGATATCCACGTGACAAAATGTGAAGCATCTTACCACAGTTGTCCTTATTTCAGATTTATAGGTATGAACTCAGTGAATGCAAATATTGAAATTACTATGGCTAGTTCTGTCATTTTATTGCTCAGTTAGTGGGGGCAACTGATGGGGACTTTAGAATAAGTGGAAGGAACCAAAATTTTGAATTTTCAAAAGTGGTATCAGAAAGTAGAGCTGGTCCAAAACATTTTGCTGCCTGTGGCAAAGGACAATTCCCATTCACCCAGAAGGGTAGAGAAGCTGACAAGAGTGGCTGTGGGATCTTACTTCAAGACTGGCATAAAAGTCTAAGAACAGCCCGCTGGATCAGGCAACCAAAGAGCATTCTTGGCTGTTTATCACACCTGAGGGCAACAGGCAAGCTTAAATGGACAAGGCAGCCCCCCTGCCCATCACACACAGTTCTGTCCTTCAGTTCCTCACAGCTGTTACCCATCCGCTAGCATCTGACACTTCAGGTGACTGCACTACTCTGCCTAATGGTGGGGTCGGCCCTTTCAGAAAGTACACGAAAGCTATATTGAACCAAGTAAGCATTTTGTATTTGAATGTATTGGGGAACTTATTTGCAAAGTGTAGCCCTATTAAAAAAAAAAACTCCTTAGGCACAGCTGCCTAAAAATAAGAGTGTACTGAACCGTTTGAGTTTAGGGTATATGTTGCTTAGCATACATTTTGTGTTTGATGGTCAAAATTTCAAAACATTACCACTCCTCTCCTGACAGTGGGTGGCTTGTCTAACTTGTGTCAATGCTTATAGCAGCTTTCTTCTGCTTTTTGTTAAGCAACTCACCTAGAATAAACGAAGAGTCACTGAAATATAACTTTAGCTTGAGGGATACCATTACATAGGATTTTCATGCAGCATTAGACCATTTTGTTAAGATAAAAGTGCTGTCAATACACATATGACTCACTTCTGCTACGCAAGCAAGCTATTTTGTTATTCTTCACATCCTTGAAGGAACCGATGCACAGAAAACAATTGTCCGCAACCTCAATAAGTAAGACAAACCTCCATGTCTGCTTTTCAAATGGCTGATTAAATTTCGTTGTGTGCACCTACAAGACTTCAATTTCAGATTATCACAGGGAACAAGTTATTTCAGGAATATATATATTCTGCAAATATGAGAAGACCTCTGCACTGAAGTGCATCTCACACCAGCATAATATTATTTTCCAAAATCAGGCCTGCTTATTCATGCTTTTATAAGCTAACTATCCTGTTATCATTTTTGTGAAGTGCAGTATGGGACTATTTTAATAAATAAATAGTATGTGTGTGTGATATGTATCAGGGGCTGTGCCCCTGTTTTCTTCACTTGCCAACAGTTGCAACCTATCTCATCAAACCCCCAGCCACTAGACTTCACCAACCCCTATTCCCCACACTTTGCTTAAACTGCAAATGAGCTGCAGCTTGACGACAGTCTTACATTATTATTATGTAGCAAGATATGCAAGTGTGGGTGTATATAGATAAATCACAAATAAATCATAAATCACAAACACACCCTTTGATGCATATCAGAGCCCCTGAATACTAGAACATTTTGCTTTAAGACCTTAATGTCTTTTTTGTTAGTCAGTATATTAAATCTCCTACCAGAATCCAGAGCAAACCTGACTAAAGTGCTGTTGTTGCTTTAAAAAATGTGTGCGCAAAAGTCCTTGGGACTTTTTCTTAGAGCTAATGGTATTTCTTGGAATCACAGAATTTCAAAGGACCACAAGAAACATCTAGTCCAACCCCAGCAATACAGGAATCTTTTGTCCAACCCTGAGATTAAGTGTCTCATGCTGTAGTAACTGAGCTATCCTTGGCCCATTATAGATTTCAGATGTCATGAGACATATCATGGCAAGCAAGCAATTTTAGTAAGGATTTGATCATATAATTTCTCTCAGTTCAATTGATGGAATGTTTTTTTCCTATGCAGAATTGCAAATACACATGAAGAAAACTGATTATAATAATAATAATAATAATAAAATTGCCAATGTGTCTGCCGTGATCTTTGTGAGAAAATCCTTACAGTTTATTTTGCACTTGCTGACAATTTATGTTGTGATAGCCTAATACACTCATGAAGCTCACCTCGTCTGCCAGATTTCCGTGCTTACATCAATGAAAGTGTTATCCATTGTGTTATCTATTGAAGCTTATGTGAATAGATTTGATTTAAAAGGCTTGCATACCGTTTATCTAAGAAACTGCTCCGACTACCATGTAATCCACCATATTCCATTTCAGATTCAGAAAATGGACAATTATTCCAATTATGTCTGATACTATCTGATTTGTTTCCATCAGCTGTGCAATAATTTTGTGCAAGTTATATAGAGGGAAGGACAGGAGACGAATGGGAGGGACAAAAGCTTGCTGGCAAAGTACATGCTTTGCATTCAGATGGTCCCAGGTTCAGTCCCTATCATCTCAAACTAAAAAAGACTGTGGTGGTTTGAAAGACTTCGGTCCGAGAGCAGGAGAACTGGTACCAGTCAAAGTAAACATTGCTGGTTTTGATGGACTGGCCTAGTTTGACTTCCATTAAGGCAGGTTCTTGTGTCACAGAATGCACTTCTGTGTATGGATATCTGTTAGTGCTGCATTAGTGGGATAATATTTCAATGTGCACTTGCAATATGAACATGTATAAATTAATAATAATAATAATAATAATAATAATAATAATAATAATAATAATAATTTATATCCCGCCCTCCCCAGCCAAAGCCGGGCTCAGAGCGGCTAACAACAGTAAAATGATACAACATTCTAAAATCAGTTCATTTTAAAATCAGTTCAAATCAGATTAATGGCAACCATTGGGCTAGAGTTCTGTGAGTATTGCCAAAGGAGGGGGTCAGGCTGTGCCCTAGCCAAAGGCCTGGTGGAACAGCTCTGTCTTGCAGGCCCTGCGGAAAGATGTCAAGTCCCGAAGGGCCCTAGTCTCTTGTGACAGAGCATTCCACCAGATTGGAGCCACAGCCGAAAAAGCCCTGGCTCTGGTTGAGGTCAGCCTAACCTCTCTGTGACCCGGGACCTCCAAGATGTTTTTGTTTGAAGACCGTAAGGTCCTCCGTGGGACATACCAGGAGGGGCGGTCCTAGGCCTGCCAGGTACGAGGGTCCTAGGCCGTATAGGGCTTTAAAGGTTAAAACCAGCACCTTAAACCTGATCCTGTACTCCACCGGGAGCCAGTGCAGCTGGTATAGCACTGGGTGAATGTGATCCCGCAGCGAGGACCCCATAAGGAGTCTTGCTGCGACATTCTGCACCCGCTGCACCAGATGGAGTTTCTGGGTCAGTCTCAAGGGCAGCCCCACATAGAGTGAGTTACAATAATCCAGTCTGGAGCTGAACGTCACATGGATCACAGTGGCTAGGTCAGGGCGAGAGAGGTAAGGAGCCAACTGCTTAGCTTGGCGGAGATGAAAAAACTATGCAGGATTGAAGTTGAATTGAATACCTATGAGTTCATTCTTTAAAGCCTCTCAAAAGTATGTGATACACAGACTATACTATTCATCTGGCTGGAGTGTCCTGGTTAGAGTGGCCAAGCTGGTGCCCAATAGTTTAGTTTTTACAATCTGCTTACATTACATTTTGGGCACTACATCAGCACCATGGGGAATGATGATGGTCTGGGTGTTATCATCAATTTTGTTCCAATTGCCTGAAGTAGGGATTGATGAGCTGAGGAAGCTTGACTTTACATTTCTTAATCTGCCTTGCAGGGCATCTTCAGAAGAAACCTACACAAGGAGTAAACCCTACACAAATCCAGAGCGGAGTCCCTAAAACGGTTGGATGGCACCTTGTACACCTCTTTCTGGCAACTCCTGCAGCCAAGATGGTGCCAAATGTATTGCTCTGCTTTCCTTTGGACCACATCCATGAGAGCAGGGGTCTTGTTGTCTGGGCAGCCCAGGAACTCCATACACACTGCCTAGGCTTGTACCCTGGAGAAGCCACTTTGGTGCTGCTAACACAGCAAAAACAGTGCAGAAGACAGCAGTTACAAGTTACTGGTCTTTTCAGACACAGCAGGCGCTGTGATTCTCCAGCAGTTTGACTTCATTCCCAGAGGCACACTCCATTGTCTTTCAAGGCAGACAGATGCCAACAACAGAGTAATGCCAAGTGCAAACTTTGATATTTATCAAGGCATCGTTGGGTTAGTCTCTTTGGTCTTACTACTGTTATTGATTTCAGTTTCAGTTAAGGAAGTTCTTACTGTCCTGTTATTTGACTGGTTTTATAGGTTCATGCTTAAATGTGGAATTTGGGTGCTCCTTTTCTTATTGTAAGTCAGAGACCTTTGATGCAGAATGATGCCTATAAACCTACATCTAAAAAAATATTGCTTTTTTCAGGGGCTATACTTCTCTCTCTCTCTCTCTCTCTCTCTCTCTCTCTCTCTGTGTGTGTGTGTGTGTGTGTGTTTGTGTGTTTGTACATGTTGCACCCCTCACTAAGTTCTTGAACACCAGATAATATATAAATCAGAAGCAATCTGATTTGGAATGGAATGGAATGGAAAATTATCTTTTATTATTTCTTCATAACTGGGAGTTGGGCAAGAATTAATGTTATGAATTTATTGCTTATGATGAAATACAGGAGCATTCTGTTTTAGTCATCCATTTTCACAATGTGCAGTAATGAGAGTTTATTATTTTGATCTAGAAGTTACTTAATATTTCTAGTTTGCCCTATGGCTGCACACACTGATGCACAATTAGGGGCACTCAACTCACACTGAAATCAATGAGGATTAGATAGGCCTAACATAGTGCTAGATTGCTCAGTATATTGTTATTGTTGTAAAGAGTCATAATATTGATGTGGCTTACAATGATTTTAATCCCATTGTATTTATGGAATATGTAAACTGTAAATTTGCCTTGTTTACAGTAATGTAAAAATTTCATCCAGAAAATCCACTCGTGTACTGATAGCAACCTAAAAAAGTATACCTACATTATTGCAGATGTAGGTATACTTTTCTAGGTTGCTATTAGTACACGAGTGGACTTTCTGGTTGAAATTTTTACATTATTGTAAACAAGGCGAAGGGGTGATAGGTGGCGACTTAAATCTTGTACTTAATAACTATTTTGATAAAAGCAGAATTTCTCCACTATCACAAAACATGTGCAAGTCACCATCTTTTAAAACACCCTTCTACGAAATATTACATAAACACAATAACTTTGACACTTAGCACATAGCCAAGCTAGAACTAAGAAGCTATACATATGCCAGCAAGGTACACAAATTACCCCTGACTGGGTAATTTATTAATCACAGAAAGCCTTATCATTCAGGTTTACAAGTCGGAGACTGATCTTCTTAATATCTCGGACCATGCTGCTGTAATCATGAAGAGTACACAAACCTAAACTTTTCTATCGGAAATTAGACTACTGGATATTAAATAGTTATTTTTACTACAGAAAAATTCTTTAAAGATATTCCTAAAAACTATAATCATCAGCCACTATTTTTCTTTTTTTCTTTTTTTGGTAAAGCTAATAAGCTCTGTTTTCCTTGTATGGATGTTTTGTTACTTGAAATTAAAAATATGTTAAAAATACTATTAAATATACTTCACATTAAAATATACTTGTTGGCACAAGCGACAAACTGGAGTCTTTAGAACATTGTGATTTCTCCAGGTATTCAAGAGACAGTTTGGGCTCCCTCTGGTGGCGACTTTAGTTTTTGACAGTCTTTGTTTCACTGTCGCTATAGAGACTTGTTTCCTACTTGGTGAAGAAGTAATAAATAGTTACCCCACCTCAAATGTATTGCATTCTAAATCCTGTTAATCCTGATGGAATGCACTTTCACTGTACTTAGCAGTTTGTGTAAAGCCATTTAAACCAAATGAAGGATGATTTTGATCCAAGAGTTAAGTCCCATTCATGTCATGTCTCCTACTGGAACCAATGATACTTAAAAGTTATTTGGCTGTACTGTGCCCACTCATTTTACAAAAACGCCTGGAAAGATTTTATTTGCTCAGCTATTTAAAATATTTACATTCTCTCATTTTGTGCGAGATACTTCAGGGAACTTAGCAAATATATTGGGGAGAAGGGGATGTAAGTCATATAAAGCCATAAAACAGACAAGCCAACAGACAGCAATCCTATTTGAACAGATCTCTGAAATAAAATACTTTTAAATTGCTGCTGGAAGCCTACTGTCTAGGGAGCAGAACATACCTCCCCAGAACTTTGGCATCATGGTGAGGAAAACAAGATACTGGGGACCCTCAGACAATGGCCTCTGAAACAGATCTTTATAAACACTCACAGTGGTACCTCGGGTTACATACTTAATTCGTTCTGGAGGTCCATTCTTAACCTGAAACTGTTCTTAACCTGAAGCACCACTTTAGCTAATGGGGCCTCCCGCTGCTGCCACACCGCCGCTGCACGATTTCTGTTGTTATCCTGAAGCAAAGTTCTTAACCCAAGGTACTCTTTCTGGGTTAGCGGAGTCTGTCACCTGAAGCGTCTGTAACCCGAGGTTCCACTGTACATTCATGCAAAAGAAGATGAGCTTGAAAGTATTAGACCAGGAGTCAGCAAACATTTTCAGCAGGGGGGGCAGTCCACTGTCCCCCAGACCTTGCGGGGGACCGGACTATATTTTTTTTTTGGGGGGGGGGATGAACGAATTCCTATGCCCCACAAATAACCCAGAGATGCATTTTAAATAAAAGGGCACATTCTACTCATGTAAAAACACGCTAATTCCCAGACTGTCTGTGGGCCGGATTGAGAAGGCATTTGGGCCGGATCTGGTCCCCGGGCCTTAGTTTGCCTACCCATGTATTAGACAGTGTCTGTTGAAACCTAAATAGCAGAGGGTGTATTGAATGAGGACCAAATTGCATGGAAATCTGCCTTATTCTGAGTCAGAGCATTATCCCAGATCTAGACTTATCCACTCTGATTGATACAGCTTTCCAGGAGTCTTTGCAAGCCCCACCTGGAAATACCTGGCGTTGAATTTGGGAGCTTTTGCAACGCTGCAAAGCTACGTTCCTTCCATGACAAGTTGGCTACAAGATCACATATAGTACACCTTTCTAATAAACATATTTATCTCTCTGCCTGTGTGAATTGAGACTAGCAATACAGCACAACAGAGGCTATCCCTTTCTGTTCACAACGTGGGCGGGAAGAAGAAGAGTTTGGATTTGATGTCCCGCTTTATCACTACCCGAAGGAGTCTCAAAGCGGCTAACATTCTCATTTCCCTTCCTCCCCCACAACAAACACTCTGTGAGGTGAGTGGGGCTGAGAAACTTCAGAGAAGTGTGACTGGCTCAAGGTCACCCAGCAACTGCATGTGGAGGAGCAGGGAAGCGAACCCGGTTCACCAGATTACGAGACTACTGCTCTTAACCACTACACCACACTGGAGACAACTAGAGAGCTCCGCCAGTGGAGTTTTGCTAGTGCAACAGGGCATTTACCCCTTTCCCCCGCTTTCCCCCTGTGCCCCATAAACTGGATCTGCCAAGATCAGAATAACCCTCAGAATGGCACATGAGGAGAGGAGAGGGCAGATTGTTCCATTTGGAAAGCAGAAATACTTATGCTGACCCAGTTTTGTGCTACATTGAATGCCTCCACATGAATTTCCCAGTGGAAACCAAAGTGCTAGATATTCCCGGTGCTATGAAGACATAATGAATAGCAAGCATGAAAAGTTTAAGTGAGCTCTACAGTGAGGCCCACTTACTGTTTTCCCGCCGTCATTCATGTGTTCCATGTATGACTTCTATGTAAGACTTGCAATGACCCCCAAGTAAAACAAAAGCTTATTTGTAAAGCTTGGTTGGAATACACAACCCACAGACATGTTTTTAATGAATTGAATTTGTGGTGAACTCTCCAGAACACTCACCTGCTAGACAAGACAGAACAACACACAAATGTAGCTTGAGCCTCCCAAACTCAGCTCAAAACAAATCCATAATAAGGCACCTAAAAATGCTCACCAGTTTTTATATTTAACATATTAGGATCTCTGCAAATGGCATGGGTTTCAGCCGTGTCCCATTTGGCTTATACCAAATGGACAGCATTTGAGGTGTTTGGTTTAGTAAATGCGTCTCAGATGGCACCAGATTTTTATTCATTTGTATTAGGGGACATTTCTGTAGGACACGGCACAGCTTTTGGATATTCTCTGGAGATTCTTTGAGAGGTGCTCATGTCTAAACACCCTGATAATTGGTTTCTAAAACTGAAACTTCTTGTATATGATCACACACACACACAAACCCACAAGGTCCACTGCGCATGACCGACTTTGGAGTGCTCAGAAAATTTTGGTGATAAAAATTCATCATTAAAAGACACAATCTGTACTTCTGGAGACCCTTCTTGGTATACTCCAGCAAAACGAAATCATTTCAAGGAGGCTTCCATATGAGTGTATAAAAGATGTTCTTATTGAAACTTTATTTCAGGACTGATAGTGTTTGTATGTGCGTGTGCGTGCGTGTTTATTATCTATCTCTATCTGCCATCTATCTAATTTATTTTTAAAACTTAAGGAAACATCTGATGAAATAGTTTGAAACTTTGAATCATGTCACTTAAGGAAAACAGCCGCTTTGGCTTGGACTAAGAGTAGGTTTCTGAATCATCTCTGAAACAGCTGGTGAAAGTGTTCTTGTACAGCCATGCCTGGGAAAGCAGCTACTATAGGACATGCATGTCTGGAATGAATATTCAGGACATGAAGCAGACTGTTTATGCTGCTTAAGAAGAGCAGGCTAGAAAGCTGTAACCTTGGAATGTATATGGACACCTTGCTAGACTGGAAATGATTATGGGAAAGCACATTCCATTGGATTTTGGCTGATTTTATCACACACACACACAAATTAATAAAATAAATCTTCATAATGTATTCATTGTTGACTGACTGAGATGGCTCATATAGGTAAGCTACCTTTATTTTATCGGTTTTTCTTGGAATTTTCAACTGGAGTTTCAGACTATGTAGATTAATGGGTAGAAATGTATATAATTGGGTTGTCTCTCTCTCTCTCTCTCTCTCTCTCTCTCACTCACTCACTCACACACACACACACACACACGGTTTTGGATTGTTACTGATTTTCCCTTATATAGTATGGCTATAGAATGAGAATTCTGCTAGTGGTTGGAAATAATCTTTAAGATCATGAATAATTTCACTTTATATATCGCATACCGAAAAGATGATGATATACACAGAAAATAGTTGGTTTCAGTGTTTATTTTCTAAAAAAAATGTTTAGGGGTACTCTCATTTTCCTACTGATATTGAAATACTGCCTCTCAATGAGGCCAAACTTAGATTCACAAAATGTTTAGGGGTATGCGCCCCCCCAAGAAAAAAAGCACTGGTTGGTTTTACAATTATGGAAATACATGTCTCTTAAGTTATTTGGTTTTCTTATTCATTCACCCATGCTTCTGTTTTTTGCTGATATTTTTAACATTGTGATAAATGTTTTCCAAATGACTCATAATTAGACATATTTGTATTGTTTGCTGATAAGTTAGTGTTGCGTGTGAGATAAGATGGAACCAAATTGCACCCTGTAGGCCAAGAGGTGGAAATGTTGTTCTTCAGGAATACCATCTGGACCTGGTCCACCAGGAAGAACTGGAGCCACTGTTTTGTGCTTCCAACTCCCAACCCAAACAACAACTCTAGAAGAATGCCATGGTGAATACTATTGAATGTTACTAAGAGGGTCAAAACGACACATAAACAGAGGAAGAATGAACACGCTGAGCTTGAGACCCATTAGGAACAGGAGAGAAAATTAATTTAGTTCACATTTAAAGATGAACATACCTAATTCATACTTTCTGAAACGATACATGAACTGAAACCTCTTGAAATTTGCAGCTCTCTGAATTTGGGAAAGCAGCTCCAGCCAAATGAGTAAACAGAGATGTTTATATTAGGGTAAAGTGCACCTATAAATACATACATTAATGGCAATAACCTAAATAAATGCATTACATATGGGGAAACAGCTTTGCAAAAATGTGTATATTAGGAGAAATTCACATGATGCCTTTGAAGATGGTTCAGAAACCTCAGCTGCTGCAGATGTCAGTGGCCACATTGTTCACCAGAGCATCGGATGTCCAAGCCTATCACATTAACCCTGGCTTGACTGCACAATTCAAAGTCTTGTCTGTGACCTATAAAGCTTTATGCAGCTCAGCACCTCAGCGACAGCCTCTCCCCATATGAACCGACCCAGACCCTGCAATCATAATCTGAGGCCCTTCTTTTTGTGCTCACTACATGGAAGACTCAGGGGGATGGCAACACGAGAATGCACTTTCTCTAGGGTGGCAATGCTCTTCCCAGGGAGGCCAACCTGGTGTCTTCATCACATATCTTTAAGTGTCAAGTGAAAACTTTCCTCTACAATCAGGCCTTTGGCCATTAACAGTCCTTGGCTTTTTAAGGGGGGGGGGATGTTTCTAATTTTTAACTAACTGATTTTGTCTTGCCTGTAGGTTTACATCATGGGTAGGCAAACTAAGGCCCGGGGGCCGGATCCAGCCCAATTACCTTCTATATCCGGTCCGCGGACGGTCCGGGAATCAGCATGTTTTTACATGAGTAACATGTGTCCTTTTATTTAAAATGCATCTCTGGGTTATTTGTGGGGCCTGCATGGTGTTTTTACATGTGTAGAATGTGTGCTTTTATTTAAATTGCCTCTCTGGGTTATTTGTGGGGCATAGGAATTTGTTCATTCCCCCCCCCCCCAAAAAAATATATATATATAGTCCGGCCCCCCACAAGGTCTGAGGGACAGTGGACCGGCCCCCTGCTGAAAAAGTTTGCTGACCCCTGGTTTACACACAAGTACCTAACTGCAGCTAGAAATGCATTCCCCTCAAGCACACCTGCGCAGGATCGGCACACTCACATCACTCAAACACATCAAATTGCACTCTTTATGCTGTGCAAGCACTCCCATAATTGCATCTCACATCCTCAATCAACAACCCACTCAAATGTCTACACCCTGGGTCCTAGACAAACCTGGACAAATGCAAACACAGAACAGCTGTCAGCACCGTATTTGTCTATACCTTTGGCAGGAATTCTAGGGTGGCCTCTTCCTTGTCTATGTGGCTGACAGAACACTGACAGCTCTGAATGAGTAGTCTGGTAATTTGCCACCTGAACATCCCTCAGTTCACTTAATGACTCCAATGCTGGGAGCCTCATGAGCTTTAATTTTGCAAAGCAGTTTTCCTTTCTCATTTCTTCTGAAAAAGAATTGCCACTGAAAATTAAAAGGTAAAGATTTTGTATAATACATAGTCTGACTTTGTGACATTTAATTGCATAGCAGGGTGTTGGTTTAAATGTAATGAAAAGTAAAATAACGACAATTGAATGATTTATTTAACAGGTAAATCTCCAGCTTCTGCTAAATTCATTGTGTGAGTTGAGGGGAGGCAGCGATGGGGACGTTATTCACTTCCACTGGCAGGTTTTTAATAGAATTCTCTCCCTTTCGATAGTGTAATTAAGTCTAGTGAGGTCTTAAATTAGACTTGGTGAATGCAGTATTTCCCCTTGAAAGAGCTACAGTTAAGGTTGCATTTCAGCGTGGAGCAAAACTGCTGAAGTTCCAGCAATTTCTGTGGGGCTAACAATGCAATCCTATCTATGCATGTCTACTGAGAAGTAAGCTCCATTTACTTCAGTGGGACTTACTCTCAAGGAAGGACAGGAGCCTAACTCAATACATAGGTTTGCAAGCAGCCTAAGTAAACAACCTTTCTGAGAGAGGTAGGAGCAATGGGTGCTCAGGAGGAGGAATTGAACCTTGAACTGTCCCTGGAAATAGACTGGTAGCCAGTGGAACTATTGAAACAAGGAATATGGCTGTTGTCTAGGGAATTGAGGGAGAATAAGCCTTATAGTCCACAGTCCACCAGTTATGGGTTCTACTTCTCCTGTAGTAGCATAACCCGGCAATTCTACTGGGGGGAAACCAAATGCAAGAACAGTCATTACTGAACCACAACTCCCACTGTCCCTGACAGGCGTGCCAACTCTATGGGGATGAAGGCACCTCGGCCCCTTCAATATTTGTTTTAAGGGGGCTGGGGCCCCTCAATCTTCAGGTGGCTCTTAATAAAACATGTCTGTTTTATTCCACCATCCTTCTTTATGTTTTAGTAAGAGACAGGCCCCATGCCTTCCTTCTGGTCAGCTTCATCTATAGGGCTGTAATCCTATACACACTTACCAATTTCCATTGAACTCCATGGGGCTTGCTTTCATATATCACAGTGGAAGTTGTGTTATACAAGTCGGTCCATTGGTCCATCTGTCTACATTGACAGGCAGTATCTCTCCTGGATTTCAGACAGGGGTCCTAATAGCTACAGGTGATGGAGACTGAACCTGAGATATTCTGTATGCAATAATCTGATCTATCATCGAGCTACACCTGACGAGGAGCATTTGTTGATTGCGAGTCTTGTGGCAGGTGCCTCTGTGTTTTTGATATGCTTTCAGACACATGTCATACAAGAGATTCTATCAACTCATACAGATATACAAACCATCTATACCAGCAGCTCTCAACCTGTGGGTCCGCAGATGTTGTTGGACTACAACTCCCATCATCTCTGAGCTCTGGCCTTGCTAGCTAGGGGTGATGGGAGTTGTAGTTCAACAACATCTGGGGACCCACAGGTGGAGAAAGGCTGATCTATACTGTAGTGTGAGGTGCACTAACATAATTTAGCCCAAACCAACCTGTAACTTAAAAGTTAAACATCCCAACTCTGGATTTCCCTCCCAAGAAATGATCAGTTGACCTCCTTTATGGTGGTAACCTCTATTATTTATTTATTTATTTATTTATTTATTTATTTATTTATTTATTTAAATTTATTAATTTTATAATAACAAAAACCTAAAATAAAAAGATCGCAATCAAAATCATACTTCTTAATTGATTTCCTTCCAACTCCTCCTCTTGGCTCCATTACTGTATATTTATTTATACACGTCCACAAAGTCTTATACTCTTAACTGTCCTTTTTAAAAACTGTATTCATGTTATTACAAGCCATCTTTAAAAATTCAACTAATGTAAAAACCTATATACAAAGCTCACAGGGTTATGTTTAAAACATTTCCCTTATTTAAAAACAACAACAAAAACGAAAAAACTAATGTCCTTTTGGGTTTCAAATGGTCTAATATGTCCTGCATAGTTCATTAGATTATTCTGCCAATCTTCTTTATCTTCTTTGGCAGTGGCTTCTTCCTTCTGTAGGGATAGGCTGGACTTGGCCTGGCATCCACTCTCAGGTGCAGGAACAAAGTCTTTTGCATGGTAAATCTATTAAGTCCTGTACCTTTCAAAATCATAGCTTCTGGTTGTTGTTTTTAACAAAAGTCATTTTCAACATTCTCTTCAGATCTTTATATATCACTTCCCAGGCTTGTAATATATATATATATAATTTTACATTGTCACCACACATGGTAGCCTCTCATACCTTTTACCCGCCCTTCCTGCTTCATCTCCATCACCGTCAAAGCTTCCCAAATCCAAGCACACGTGGTATTGTGTTTTTTCTTGGACCAAATCATAGGCCTTCCAAATCAATTCGCACAAGGTGTAAATATTAATGCTGAAACAAATTAGCAAAAGGTGAATTATTCGACTTGTTTTTGTTAACGGAAAAATCCGAGGGCTCCCTTGGACAAAAACAAAGACACCAACCAGGATAACTTGGAGCAAAACAGCAGCCTGTAGGCTTGGCCTTTATTGAATACTGTCGTGACAGAACTCCCACCCGCAACAAGATGAAGCAAAATGGAAGCCCAGAACAAAAGAAGACCCCCAACTTTAATTAGTTACTAATCCCCCAAACTACACCCTTAAGACTACATCACAACTACATCACAAAAAGGAGGGGTTGAGAGAGGAGTTGTGGTGGTAACCTGAGTGTCCTGTCACCTGGCTGGTTCCTCCTTTCCCCCCTCCCCATGAGTACTTTCCAGGTGACAAAGGGGAGCTTGCAGTTTCCTGCCCCCAGAGGGAAAAGCTGATCATTGTCCTTTGTTCCAGTCGTGCTGAATGCATTCCCATATGCAAGTTTTTTGTGATCTTGATGGTCTTCTGTCTAGGAGCACCAGGGTTGGCATAGCAACTGGGCAGGGCTCCTGTGTATGTGCTGGTATGCTCAAGGGATTATGGCTGCCCTGTATCAAACCTTCCCCATTTTGTAGTCCTTCCTTCATGGAGTAAAATAAAAGTGGAACAGTGCAGATCCGATGTATGGTTGATTTTCTATGAATTTATAGCAGAAGCGTAGCGTATGAAGTGTGAGTGCTGTGTGTGAAGTTTGTACAAACTGAATGATTGGGGGGGGGGGTTTCCTGCGACACTTTAGAATTTAAAAGAGAATTGTTTGATCAGATAAAAGAAATAAAGCAAAATGCTGTTAAGGCAGCCTCCCAAGTTTGGGAAAACACTAAATTACTTTCAGAGGCTGTGGAACAATTTAAAGAGGTGAATCCACAAACTACTAAGGTGGGAAAGGCTGAGGTTCAAGGAAATTGCAAGGGAAAGTAAGGGTGGTCTATGACAAAAACGATTGCCTGGTAGATGCAAGCTAGTTTGCTTTATTGTTCAGCTGGTTAGAATAAAGTTCCTACCCATAGTTTCCTACATCACTTTTTAGTTGGCAGAATCTCAAGAGTGATGTATAGGGGGGGAAAGAACATACAGATGGTTTAAAAATGTATAGGGGGGGAAAGAACATACAGATGGTTTAAAAATGAAGAGCTATGCTTTAAAAAAAGGACAACAAACAAACGAAGGAAACAGCTTTTGTTTAGAAGGAAAATTTTCTCACTTAAAAAAAAATCCAAACCCTGTTGTGATGTTATATTAACCCTCCATGCATCATAGAGTGGCCATAAAATGTTAGCAGACTCTGTCAATGTTTGACAAAGATGTCCAGCAGTTGTGAAACACCCATTGAGAACTATCGTGATCTTGGCAAGGTTCCACATGGCATCACTGGAGAAATGAATGGCAAATTTACACAACAGAGGAAACTGCCCTGAAAGTGTCAGAGGATTAACTGCTGGGGTTAAAAAGCTGAATGCTTAAATTTGTGGTTAGAGTTTGCTAATTTTCTTATCTATATAAATCAATCATACGTTTTCATTACCCATTCAGATAGTCCTTTTGGCAACCTAATACACACATTCCCCGCTGAAATTTGTACACCGAAAGCATAAACTGTATGTTCTCTGAAGGCCAATTAAAAGGTGAAGGAATAACAGAACTCATAGGCTGGGCTGTGAGGTGTGGTTATTTAAAAACAAATTAACTTTCATTTATGCATTAGAGTATTGTTCCTTTGAAGTCAACGCCATGTCCTTTTAACCGCTAGTTTTAAAAATGTCCCAGTTTTTAGCTTTGTTTTGTTTGCCAAGTGAAAAATGCAAATTCCATGGTAGGGATCAATAGGAAAGGGATTGAAAACAAAAGTGGCTGTGCCTTTATATAGTTCTATGGTGTGTTGGCAATGGGAATATGGTATAGAGTTTTGCCCATCAAATCTCTAATGGTTTTACAGTGCCATAACCATTTGGGGATATACTTTTGAGATTCTTTTTTAAAAATGTTCTATTATTATTATTATTATTATTATTATTATTATTACCTGGGTGCTTTTACTTATTTGTTTAATGCATCTATTGCCCACCCTGCACTAAAGATAAAGATAATAATAATAATAATAATAATAATAATTTATTATTTGTACCCTGCCCATCTGGCTGGGTCTCCCCAGCCACTCTGGGTGGCTTCCAGGAAAAAAAATACATTAAAATGTCACACATTAAAAACTTCCCTGAACAAGGATACCTTCAGATATCTTATAAATGTCAGGTAGTTGTTTATCTCTTTGACATCTGATGGGAGGGTGTTTCACAGGGTGGACGCCACTACCAAAAAGGCCCTCTGCCTGGTTCCCTGTAGCTTTGCTTCTTGCAGTGAGGGAACTGCCAGAAGGCCCTCAGAGCTGCACCTCAGTGTCTGGGCAGAATGATGGAGGTGGAGATGCTCCTTCAGGTATACTGGGCCGAGGCCGTTTAGGGCTTTAAAGGTCAGCACCAACACTTTGAATTCTGCTCGGAAACATACTGGGAGCCAGTGTAGGTCTTTCAGGACTGGTGTTATGAGGTCTCAGCGGCTGCCCCCAGTTCAAGAAGTTCCCCACTCCATCTGGCAAACAAAATTGTCTCTCTGATAAAAATGTGCATGAGGCGCATGCTTTGGCTAACTATTCTGCATAAGCCTTGCTCTCCAGCAGCTGATAGAAGGGTTAATGCCCATTTAGGTATGTTTGCTTTGTGATAAGTCCATGATGCCAGTTCCAGTAAATGTGAGCCATGTATTATGACCCTGCTTGCTATTAAACAATGTTATATAAGCCGAGGCTTTTAAATGTGTAACTTCTCCGCTCCTATAATATTTTATTAACAGGCATATTCTCAGTGTTCAGACTTCTAGAAATGGAGTAAGAGCAAAACAACAAAAGCTCATTTTTGTGTGAGGATGCATAGTCTCTTTAAGGGAAAAACAAACCCATTTTCTCCACAAGAGGGATTCAGAACCTGTGGCCTTCTAGATGTTGCTGGACTCCTACTACCCCTAACTATCGGCCACACCAGCTGCGATGAGGGGCATTGGAGTCCAACATCTGGTGGTTCAAAGTTTCTCTAGCCCTGCATTGCAACATAGCAACCTAAACTCAAAGAAGCCTTTGGCCAGTAATAAAATAGATCTGATTATTGCATAGCATTGAAATGGTTGCTTAGGGGGTTTTTTTATTTTAACAACATTCAACAACCTTCCCTGCCATTATGCATCATTATCATGGCTGTGAAGGAGTCAATGAGCTTGCCCTCCAACCCATATAACTACCTGCCTGGTATAACCCAATGCTCCAGGCCTCAGAAGGAAGCATGGATATTGGCAGGTGCCTGAGCTGTTTGTCCTGGGCACGTGTTGCTTAGAGTCAGCTTAGGAGATCCTTGCTCCTTCTTGTCTCCATCTTCCTACTCATGGGTGGGATATCACTCATTAAGAACATAGTGCTTGCGTACAAGCCCTGTAATATGTACTGCTGGCTGCAATGCATTGTTGAACTCTGATGTTCTTTGCTCTCTGAGGGGAATAAGGGTCACCTGACAACTCTCAACACCCTTAACAAACTACATTTCCCAGGATTCATTGAGGGCAGCCAAGACTGTTTAAAGTGATATGATACAGCTTTAAATCTACAGCACAGATCAGATGGGGCCCAAGACTCATATCTGAGGCAATGGGATTTTTGTGTGTGTGCACTTGCTGTTATACTTGGCAAGTTGGACAGTCTCTGGGTTCTTACCCTCCAGAAGCAGGTGTTAAAATTCTGGCTGGATGACAGTCTTATCTTTTTGGCAGCAGCCCAGGCAGGGAGATAGCGCATGACGTCTTTCTAACAAGGGTGTTTGCTTTTGATGTTATTTTCTCATATTTTTATCCCATTTTTCTACTGCATGCTTCTCTGTGTGGTCATTGAGCAGGCCTGTGTACTAAGGCGACACACCATGCACATCAAGCAACTGCTGCATATCTCAGACAAGATGCGTGTTCTGTAACTTGGTTCTCAAACGCCTTGGTATTCAAACAACTTGGAATCCAAATACTGCAAATCCGGAAGTAAGTGTTCCAGTTTGCAAACTTTTTTCAGAAGCCAAACGCTTTGAGTGCCACACCTCTGTTTTGAGTGTTACGCTGTTTTTGCTATTTATTTTGCTTTTTTGCGGCTCTTTTTCTTTTTCTTTTTGTGACTGTGTGGAACCCAGTTCAGCTACTGACTGCTTGTGTGACTGCAGTACATTGTTCATTGCTTTCATTTTATGGATCAATGGTCTCATTAGTAAAATTCATGTAAAATTGCTGTTTTAGGGGTTGTTTTCAAAAGTCTGGAACGGATTAATCCATTTTGCATTACTTTCTATGGGAAAGTGTGCCTTGGTTTTGGAATGCTTTGGTTTTGGAATGGACTTGAGTTTGAGAACCAAGGTATCACTGTAAAGGCAAGGGCTGAGGCACAGTGTGCTCCAACATGGAGCTCTGGTGCCAATTATAGAGGGGGCTGGAGAGACAACCAGACCAGAGCTAGACCTATCACCTAGTTGAGGGCTTGCCAGCTCAGACAGTAGCACCTAAAAAAACACTCTACTGCTGGAGAACCAGGCTAATGGTGAGAACCAAGACAGCAGGTTCCATAATATATGGCTAGCGGAAACAGGAACCTTAACAAAGGAAAACCAGCATTTCCATAGACATTTTCTAATATATGAGGGCTGGTGACCTGGTGACCCTGCAGGTGTTGTTGGAAGAAGAAGAGGAGGAGGAGTTTGGATTTGATATCCCACTTTATCACTACCCGGAGGAGTCTCAAAGCGGCTAGCATTCTCCTTTCCCTTCCTCCCCCACAACAAACACTCTGTGAGGTGAGTGGGGCTGAGAGACTTCAGAGAAGTGTGACTGGCCCAAGGTCACCCAGCAGCTGCATGTGGAGGAGCGGAGACGCAAAACCGGTTCACCAGATTATGAGACTACCGCTCTTAACCACTACACCACACTGGCTCCCTAGTTGTTGGATCACAACTACCATCATACATTGACAATCCTGGCTGGGATGGATGGGAGATGGAGTCCAACAACAGATTCCACATCCTTGCCATAGGCCGTTCTAGAAAAAGGCTTTCTTTTTTCTTGCACTTGTTAGAAGCAGACAGCTCTAGGTATTTGGATTTTTGTAACCCTAAAAGTGACAGCTGATCTGGTGCTGCTCTGACTGTCCTTAAAAGGTTGCCTTGGGATTGACATTGCTTATGGACAAGCCAACCCCACACCTGCTATTCTGCCCAAGCCTTAGAAGATTCTTACTCAAACAGTTATACCTCAGTAGCATAAGGAGGCTTAACAGGCCCAATGCAATCCATAAAAGAAAACAGAATTTAATGTTTCATGTTCAGTTCAGCCAACAAAGACACCAAGAACAAATGTTAATAAGCTTTATTAAAGAATATGAGGAATGTCAGGATACACCAAATTCAGGTTTAACAAAATATAATAAAGAAAAGAAATACCAAAAAAATTGTCTGCAGCTTTCCTGTCAAAGACACCTTTATTTAATTTATGCTCATTCAACAAAAAATAGGAAATGTATATATAAATTGTTTTCATAAACAGTATTAAAAGCAGTCTTGTGTACAATGAAAAATTTTATATATATATATATATATATATATATATATATATATATATATATATTCCCATTTTAACTGTGTTCAGAGCAAGAATCCCTTGATCAGGAAGTCTCTGATGCACTTATTTCAGCATACCACCTTCACTGTAATTTATGTTAACTTGTGTTAATTTAAAAGAAATGCAAAACTGGCCTAAATGGTAGAATACCAGCTGTTAGTATCAGCATTTTACCAACAGAAAAAGGGAAACTTAAATCTTCAATTTAGGATTTTCACAGTGTACAACCAGACCTCAGTGGCTTCCCGGCATAAGATATAATATATTGTAACCAATTCATGGTCCCTACAATAAAAAAGTAGGGACGCAGGTGGCGCTGTGGGTTAAAGCCTCAGCGCCTAGGACTTGCCGATCGAAAGGTCGGCGGTTCGAATCCCTGCGGCGGGGTGCGCTCCCGCTGCTCGGTCCCAGCGCCTGCCAACCTAACAGTTCGAAAGCACCTCCGGGTGCAAGTAGATAAATAGGGACCGCTTTCTAGCGGGAAGGTAAACGGCGTTTCCGTGTGCGGCTCTGGCTCGCCAGAGCAGCGATGTCACGCTGGCCACGTGACCCGGAAGTGTCTCCGGACAGCGCTGGCCCCTGGCCTCTTGAGTGAGATGGGCGCACAACCCCAGAGTCTGTCAAGACTGGCCCGTACGGGCAGGGGTACCTTTACCTTTACCTTTACAATAAAAAAGTACTCCATAGTGTGGCCAACTGAGATGTGGAACAGCAAAGCCATTCCGTGGGTAATCTCAGGAAAACTGAATGATCAGGGCAAAATATAGTTATTGAAGACAAAGGATTGAGGAATGGCAACTGGAGAGGTTTCACCAATGTGCAACTTCTCTGCTTAGCCCTTACCAATCAAAGAGAGAGTGGTTGGTTGGATCCAGGAGTAGCAAATGCTTCTGAGAGCAAAGGTGATGGTGTTAAAAAAGCTGCTTGTAAAAGTAAGAAAACACCCATTTTCATTCCAACCTATATTTGCCACATTCAGTACTGCTTCTGATCCACTGCATTTTGGTTTTCGACTGAGCACTACATTATTTGTCTTGCTGTCTGCTATTTAACATAAGTTAAACGACTTACGTAAATATTTCTGTAACTTACATTTATTTCAATGGAAAGGAAATGCCAGAGCAATGTAAACAAAAGTAATTAATTCGATATCATTTGCAGACTTAGAAAATACAGCAATGATGTGAATAAATACTGATTGTATTTGCTCAAATGATTTCTATCCCTCACCACAGACAAACAGCAATTTCTACTGCAGCAATTTCTACTTCCTTTCCCGTTTCTGTCTGAATTCGCTGACACCTCTAGTTCTGAGCTGCCTTTTAAAAAAGCCTTCCTTAGACCCCAACAATATAAGTACCCAGCAGGACCAAATCTCCCTTTTCAGGCAATTCCTTGGTTGTTCAGTCATTTCCAGGTAATCCGAACTAGTGCTGAGCAGGAAGAGCAAACAGTCTCTCCCGTGTTGTGTTTTTTTGAAGGGGTGTTTACTAATACCTTTTGTGGGCACCATAGAAAATACTGCTGAACCCACTGCCTACATTGGCACCTCCTGATTAAAAATGTATTTTTACCATTTTCAGCCTCAGTTTGGAAATTTCTTAACTACTGTTAAATATGCTCTGTTTAGTACTTTGGATTCCACTTGGTCTACTACCCGGTCAAATAAAATTCCTTGCACTCTATGTGGGCTTGAAACCAGATAACTTGAGCTTGATTCCTTTGTGGCTCAGGCTATTTAGTCTGAGTGGTATTTAGTCCTCATGCTATGGAATGGAGAATATGCATGGAATGTAGATCCAAAAAGAATGTGGTTTGGAGCTCTCAAGGGTGGTAGGAAGACCACAAAAAGCATCTTTAAAGAACGAAACTACAACTATCTCTTCCTATGGTTTTCTTTTTAAAGAGCCACTTAGGTAAGAGCCAGGAAAGGGTAGTCTCTTTCTGACTGTATTTATTTTACAATATTTGCGCACCATGTTCAACCTTAATTGTTATCGGAGCAATTCGCAATAATGAAATCATATTTATAGGCAGGTGGTCTCGCCTTCATAAAAGGAGAACCAGATCTCATGGGTGTCAGGAGTGCATGTAGGAGCCAATCCCTGTGACCAGTAGGGCTTCATAGGACTGGGGCTTTCCTAAATTTGTTCGGAAGAGGCAAGGCACGGCCACACAGGTGAGGCCGATAGGTAAGTCACAGCACCTGGTGGCAAGAGCTGGGAGGGATATAAGGTCAGCATTTCTCTTTAGCTCTTTGCCATAGCAACACACTTCCTGCCTTGCTGCGTTTGGCTTCTTGACTCCTGGCTCTCTGACCCTCGGCTTCCGGACTCCCATCCCTGCTCCCACCCTGCCGTTTTGGCCCCCGAGCCTGATGGCCTCAGCTGGGACTTCGACTGCCTGTGAACCGGGCTGTGACAATGGGATGCTGATTGTATCAATGATATAATGACTCCTGGCTCTACTACACATAAAGACTTTGATATTTTGTATCAAAATTATTAAGAGTACTTCTGCATGACAAACAGATCTAGAATTTAAGCATAGTCCCAAACACCCAGGTTCCTAATTCAAAGAATGACACCTTTCCCTTGAATTTCCCTGGGAATGCTGCTACATCCTTTCCAGGAAAACTTTGGCCCAGAAACACAGTATATTTGGGAGCAGTGAAGCTTCCACTTGAAGCAGATGCAAAGCTCCTTTATTTTGGTTTAAGAATACGAGAGACAGACAGAGAGAGCGAAAGAGAAAGTGAGGGAGGGAAACCATTGGCCACCGTGTATTAAGTTAGGACAAAAAAAAAAAATTAAATTCATACACTTTCAAAAAGTGAACCCAAACTTCAGGGAATGTTTTATGAAATTCAGCTGGATCGAATGAATGCTTTTTGGCCCAGCACTAGCTGTGGTGGCATATTTTTTAAATAATTTACATTAGTGATAGGGAATAGCTCGTTTCTGTGCCAAATCTAGCCAGTGGCATCTTCCTGTGTTCTGTGCTTCTGCATAACTTGGTTTTCCCTGAGCCAGCAGATACCTCTTAGATAGGCTACACACCCCTAAACTTCACAAAATAAGTGACAATAATATCACACCTAACACCACAATTCTATAGGTCTGCTCTTTTCTATTCACATTTCAGAGGGGCTTACTCCCAAAATTATTAAGAGTACTTCTGCATGACAAACAGATCTAGAATTTAAGCCCATAGTCCCAAACACCTAGGTTCCTAATTCAAAGAGTGACACCTTTCCTTTGAATTTCCCCAGTCTGGCAACTAAAATGAAGCCAATCAAATAATAACAAACACAATGAACAAATCTTGTGTAGCGAAACACTAATATACCTAAAATATCAATAGTAGTTAAAATAATTATGGCTACAATTGAACCAAGAGTAGGTAATACTAATTAAGAGAAATACCTAAACACGAACTTTCCTTTGGCAATCAGCACAGTATCTTGCGTAAGTTCTAACAAGTTCTAAGCACTGAAAACAAGGTTCACAATTCAAAAACCTTGTAATATCTTGGAACAACTGTGTACAACCCTTCTAAAACAAAACAAGTATTTTTGCGGGGAGGGGGTGGGAAAATTACCCTGTGGTAATTTAAAACTTTACTCAGAAGGGCAGTGAGTTCAGAATTAATTCAATCAGCAAAACTCTCTGGTCTCTGCATGTGAAGAGAGCTTCCTGTTTTAACCAATCACATGCCATATTTTTACAATGAATTGCATCAAAAGGAAGAGAAAGAAAGGGGGAAAACATTTACTGTAACTGGATTTCATCACTGAGGAACTTCTTTAACTTTGAATTTTAGAATAATTGGTTAAGCAATATACAGAATATTGTTGCTCTGTGTGGTGCCACTGTCTGGTGCCTTCATTATATGATTTGATGCAATTGCTGCATTCTACTTTATCTATTGGAGTGGATTTTATTTATTGAATTTACACCCCAACCTTTTTTCTCCAATACACAGTCTATTTTCTCCATACATTGAGTCGGCCCCTCCTCATTTAATCCCCACAACAAACCTGTGAGGTAGGTTAAGCTGAGAAGCAGTGATTGCCCCATGAGTTTCATGGCCAAGTGGACATTTGAACCTTGGTCTCTTAGGTCTAGTTTAATTTACTTGGGAGATGTTTACTATTGTATTTTGATTTGTGCTTGGTATCTGTAACCCACCACATGGCCCATAGCCCTCTGAGAGGCGAAGGAATAAGAAACAATATCAAATTCAGTATCAAATACTAGAACCACCACCAACACCAACAAAAACACCAGAGGGCACATAGTAGAAGCAATAAACCTAGCTACATCCTTGCCCCATTTTCCCCTATGAATGCTTGCTAGAACACAAATGTGAGAAGGGCTTTAGCTTGCTGGACTGCCACACAGTTGCAAAATGATGGTATTACTGTATGGAAACCCCTAACAGTTAGACAATTTCCACATTTATTTTTGTTAGTGTTTAGGGCCTGTCTCCTATCCACAAGTGCTCAAGAAAGGCAACGGTTGAAGGCCTGGTGTCTGAGTTTGATTTTTTTCTTCTTCTCTCCCTATCCGTTTCCCCTTGTGTGTCATGTATTGGGAGAGAGAGAGAGAGAGAGAGAGAGAGAGAGAGAGAGAATGCCTGTTGGCAGCAACTGTCTTTTCATTGATTCTACATAAGCTACTGACCTTCTTGGCTGAAGAGTAGGGTACAAATGTGAATAGATGATGATAGATAGATAGATAGATAGAGTGCTGAACTTGTCAATACTATTACAGTGAAGGCACAACATGATCCATGCGCACATCTGCAGTAAAGTGCAACGTGTTTATTTGCACACAGAACTATACTTTCAGAGTGTCCTTGCAATAGAAAAGCTTCCCCTCTCTCTGTATACATCCCACACATCACAATGACAGGTATATAAAATATATAAAAAATATATAAAAGCTGTCTCTGTTTAATTACATGTTAGGATGACAAAGTAATCGAACCTTGGGCAGCGCTACTCCATGACTCTCATGGTTGTAGGTTTCGTAGGACCAAAAAACCCACACTGCAATGGACAAGATTGTTGAAAGAGAGGCTAAAAGTGGCTGGGGGGGGGGGGGAAGCAGCACCATACCTTCATAATGAGGTACCCCAAAAAGGCACTATAAAAACATTGTATTTGCAAAAGCATTGCATTATGCATATTGCATTATGCTTTGGGTATTCTGAAGGCATTATACTGTTCATCAGTGTCAGCTAGAAAACAACTATTCAAAATCAACATATTGTGCATTTTGCACTGTGTGCAACATTCTGTATAAATTTGGAACTGCATAACACATTTTTATAAATGTAAAAGATGCCCAACAGAATTTCACTAGAAACAGATATCAAAGTTATTGAAAGCAAACATGTTCTAGATGTTGATTGCTGCAAGAGTCACTTCCACATGGAGTGTATATCATGCAAATACTCCTGGTTTGTTTTCACATTTGTGTGGTTTATTTGTTGCCATGACATGTTTTTTATCCAGCATTTCTGACTCTTCCCTTACCACGAAAGTCCTTTTTTAAAAAAAGATGTGTATTTGTTTCACAAGAGTGCTATAGTACCTTTGTCTCTTGCAATGTACCTGCTTTATCTGTATTCTTACTGTACCAAGGACATATACCATATTTCTAACTGAGTGGGAGATACACACAAAAGTGTGACAATCTGGAAATGACCGAGGACAGTTCTCACAAGTAGGAGTGCCACTGACTTTTTGCATGAGTGTAAGGGAGTTTTCCGCCCTCCTCTTCCATCCCTACACTCCCTCTACACTGGAGGAAAAACCAGAACAGATGGGGAAGGGCGGGGAGAAGAACGGAAAACATTCAACTTCAACTCCCCCATTCCAATGTACTCACCAACCCCGACCCCAATTCATTGCCAATCCTCATCCCCTCATTCCCTAAACAGCTCACCCCAATACACAGTTCCCCCTGTTGATGCTGCCACTGGTGATGGGATGGTGCCGATAAAAAGGAGAAAGTCCTTCACCCCACCACCACCAGAAGGAAGCAAACGAAGGAGACTGACCCCCTGCCTGTCTTGCTCATTCTGCCGGCCCCATCACCCACCCCATCTCCCAAATCAACCAGTAGCAGCGACAGGGGGAGAGTAGGCGTGCTCGCAGAGCCCTCTCTGTGCAGATCCTATTGGCAGCCATACCAACTGCAGTGTGATGGAATTTTTCCTTACAAAAAGTAACATACAGAGATAAGCATCCATAATTAAAATTCACAATAACTAGGGGTGGGGAAGCTCCAGCCTGCAAACCTAATCTGGGTCGGCACGGGCTCGAGTTTGGCCTACAAGGCCCATCTGCTCCATGTGATGTGATGGCAGGTGACAGGTAGAGATGCAGCTGCCAATATGCAGCTCTTGGGAGCCTCAGAGGGTCCTCCTGATTGATAGTGTATCGGCAAAGGAAGGTTGTTGTCACTACCAATCAGTTGATCCTTGAAGGGCCTTGCAAAGAGACCTGTTTAACACCTAGAAGTTGCTGATGATCAGCTCAAAGCACAACAAAGCACTGCACAGGGTTCTTTCTAAGTCCTGCATTGTGCTTTGAAGTCCTGAGCATCATGGAGACTTCAAAGCACCTCGCTGCATGACATATTTGTGACACCAGGAGACTGACACGAGTGCCCGCCCCCACCTGTCATATTAGGCAAATGAAGGATAGAGCACTAGCCCACTGGTCTGATTCAGTTCCCCATTCCTACATTAAAACAACACAGAAATTAAGACAGAAGAGAGATCAAGGGAATGCCTGTGTAAACATGTTTTTGTCCTCCATTTCAACAGGTTCGTTGAACGTGTATGTATAAAGGAAGCAAAGCTCTGCTTAGCAGTTATAAAATGTATTAAAATATTTAGCTATTTTTAGAATTCCACAAAACTTGATCATCTTCAATTTACTGTAAGAAATGCTTACGTATCAAAATATGTGCAATACTTCCTTTCACTGGTGTCATTCGATGCCTTATTTCACCATGTATATGACAGCTGATTTAGCAACAGAATGTATACCAACCCCAACTGTTTTTTTGTTGGTTACTTTGACTACAATTCCGATGAAATCATATTTTTCCTGTTACTTTGACTACAAGTCCAATGAAATAATATTTAAACACAAAACTAATTTGTAAAAATAATATGGCAGGACCTTGCAGATTTTGAAAACTGGTCTTAACAAGAAAGAAGTGTTACCTGTCCACTGCCCATTAATTAGTTAACATTATCCAGTCATTTATTAATGATTAAAGCTAGGGGTTTTTTTGCCCCTGATCCTGAATCTGGTCTAGTGTGTATGTGGCACTAAGCAAAATTTTTGGGATTATTGTTTATAGTTTTCGTTTTTAAAAAGTCTCAATACATGCAAAATATTTTTCCTGTTATTTTACTCAAAAGCAAATATCCACCATTTCACACCGAGACATGACAAACATTTGTTATGAATAAATAGCAGGAAAAATTATTTCAGTTATCAAATAAGATTTTTTTCTTAAAAAATAGAAAAATTCTTTAAATTTTTCAGTGTGGAAGCACCTGCTCTCTGAAATTCCAACTGCACTTATGTTTGGGATGGTACCTTTACTGTGTTGCATTTTGTGTTTTCTAAAAACGTGTTTGTTCAGGCAAGCTAATATAATAATAATAATAATAATAATAATAATAATAATAATAATAATAATAATAATGGTGAGGTTATTATTTATACTTTGTCCATCTAATACGGTTTCCCCAGTCACTCTGGGCGGCTCCCAACAGAAAATTAACAGCACAGTAAAACGTCAAACATTAAAAACTTCCCCAAACAGATGTCTTCTAAAAGTCAGATGGTAGTTTATTTCCTTGACATCTTTTGACACCTTGACAGCCTACCCAGACATGTAATTTTATTATGTACCCTTGCTTCAAAACTGCTGGTTTTACCTATGTTTTTGATCAATCATATATCCCCCCCCCCAAGTTTTAATTTATCATTGTGACTGTTAGGTGCCATTCAAAAATATTTTTTATTGATTCATGTTCTTAACTGGGAGGGTAACTATGTGTCCTCTTTCTGTATGCATTCTTTTAATTAGGGTGGGTATGCTTTGCATGTGTTTTGGATGAGCCAAATTGTAGAGTTGCAAGGGACCCTGAGGATCACCTAGTCTAGCCCCCAGCAATGCGGGAATATGCAGCTCATAAGATTGTAAGAAGAGCCTGCACGTGTTTGGGATGAATCATAGAATGATAGTCTAGTATCCTGTTTACAAGTTCCCTGAGCTCTAGCATTAGGAGGGAGAAAAACTCTTCTCTATCTCGTATCCCTGCCTCTTCCGTTTCAGATTTACGTATAAGCTAAACAAGCTATAGCTTAGGGCCCCACTCTCTTGGGGACCACCCAAAAAAATTTAAAGGAAAAAAAACTGGATGTACATTTCCAAAATATAAGTTCAAATATTACTTTGATAAAATACATATTTTATTATGTGCAAATGGCTTTAAATACCTATTAGGTCCATAAATTACAACACAGCATATATTCAACACAAAAAACAGTGACAGTTTGTTGTTGACAAAGGACAGCTAGACATATAAAGGTCCCTATTACATTCAGTAGCTGAGGGCCTCATCAAACCTAAATCCAACCCTGCTTCTTCTCTAAACTAAAAAGTCCCAAACGCTGCAACCTTGATCATTTTGGCTTCCCGTTTCTGAACCTCAGTACCACTTGAGGTCTTGTTTCACTGCTCTTTTTATGTTTTATTTTAACATACTTTTTTTTTAGTTATTTACATTTTTTGTTTTGTTTTTACACTTCAGTGTGAGATGACAAATAAATATAACAAACAGCAGTAATATTTTAATAAATATTTCATATTGTTTTACGTAAACTACTCAGAGGCTTTTGATGATTACGTGGCTTGTTATATATTGTTAAATAAACCACAAAATCTACACTAATTTTCCCTTAAACATTAACTGACTGTGGTCTAGGCAGCATCTAGGCTGCTTCATCTTTCATGAATGGATTAGCTGTATGTTGTTGTAGCAAAGTTGTTATAGCAAAGTTGTCCTTACCATGTGTGCATGTGAAGGGAGATCCATTCATAAATTTCAACCCCTCTGCCCCTGCTTTAAAATGAGGAACCATGACTCTCAAAAATGAATGAATGAAATGAATGAAAAAGAGGAACAACGTGAAATGAGAAACAAAATGGTGTATGAGAATTCCATAAGAAAATAAAAATAACTTCTATGAATATTTTTTAAAAGGGGGCCCATGAAGTTTTTAGGCTGCTATCCTATACAATCCAGAGGTACTTACTTTGAGTAGGCATAAATTAGTTTATCCTAATTAGATTTTTTTCAAAGAAAAAAAAAGGAAGGCAGAGTGCCTGTTTATGGATGGGCCTGTACTTTATATAACTAGAGGTGAATGCTGAGAAAGAAAGTGCATTTTCCTACAATCAGGCTTATGAAGCTGTTTCGTTTTACTGTGATTTGTGAGGCACCACAGTTGTCTCTGACAGCCATTCAACACTTTTACATACAGACCCAGAAGACAAGACATGCATGGTGAAAATAAAGGGCATTAATGATTATAAAGGACAGTTTAAAGGTTCCAATTTAGGATCAGATCTGGAATGTCCCCCTGAATTGATGTTTGCAATTCATGTTTGCAGACAGAATACGCACTCCTTCCCTAAACTGTGATATATACAGTATTGTTTTCCGGGGCGGGGCAAGAGGAAATGACACACAACATAATACAGTATGTCAATATGGAGACAGCACCAGCTTTATACATGTATTTTATTAAAGAGTCAAAGATTGTTCAAGACACCACAATCAACTATATCAGCCTTATTTGGTCCTCTTTCCAGCTACACTTAACTGCAAAAGAGATGACAATAGAAGCATTTACCAGTAAAACACAGAGCATTGGCTTTTATAAGAAACACCACCAAAAGATTGTGATTGGAACATGACTTCCTGTTTTGGAAAAGAACCCCCTTATGCCGTTGTTGTGCATATAATCTGCTGGCCACTGATTTTAGACTCCCCCCCCCCAAAAAAAAAATCAGTCCCGCCCCACCCCCAAGCCTGGTGCTTTATATTTCCAGGGATTTTTCCACCTTGTTTCATATGTTCAATAATAAAAATGAATGGATGCCTATAGTATTTTGGGCAAGTGCGCCAGTTGCAAAGTGGTAATGCTTTTCAAGTGATTATCCCTGGCATGTAAATAAGAAAAACATGTACAGTATATATCTCAAGTCAAATGCTTGTAGCATATTAGGACAAAAAAAATAGCACGAGGTATAATTTAGAAAAACCTTTGTTTACTAAATAAAAGTAAAAAAAAGCATGCTCAGTTAGATCACTCTCCAGAGCACCAGAATTTTTTCCATCTTACCATCTACATTGGTATATCTGATGAATTGAAGCTGCACTTATGTAAACTTGCCTTTTTCACACTCCCTGCTCACCCTCCTCCACTGCTGAAATGCCGTTTCATCTAGGGCCAACGGCCAAACTCGGGCATGCCATAATTGAATAAGATATGAAGTATTTCAAAACACTTTCCTCTCATTACACAATTTTTGCTTTCTTTAAGTTCAACTAAAACATTTTTTGTTAAGCAATTTATGTTCACAGAGAATAATCTTTCAGCAAAAGAGCATATCAGTAGGGAAGAGAACAACTCACTTCAGGAAGTAAATGGCCAATTCAGGAAGTAAAAGAAGAAAGTACTGCAGTATACTTTACTTACTGAGTACTGTTATGCTGGCCCTTAGAAAGAGAACACTGCAGAAAATATTTTGTTCTGCTATTTTTGGCAGCATGTATCCAGATTTCTCAGGGTTTGGCTATAATTGCTAACCTCTGAAATTTTAACTCTTAATAAAAAGCTTGGCTATTAGCATGTGTTGTTTGTATTTTCAAGCCCCAAACACAAGTTTTTCTGTCTCCCTTCCCTCATCCTCCCTGTATCAGTGGTGGCTAACCATTTTTGGTTCACCTTTGCCCAGTCATCCGGGGACCACATGCCACAGGTGGGTGTGACCAAAAATGGGTATGGCCATTTTAAATTGCATGCATTTATGCATGTACACATATATGCAGGGCACAACTAGGGATGGGAGGATATGTCAATTTCAGTTCCCTCCTGTTTTCATTCTTCCAAGTAATTTCTCCACATTTTGCAGCTTAAAAAAAAATCATCATGAAAATTCATCAGCATTTTTGTGAAACTCTGTCCTAAATAATACATTTTTAAAGGTAGTTTTGACTATCATACCCATTCATATTTACAGCTCACTGATAGGCTGCTTGATATATGCAAATTTTCTTTCAAGTATTGTACTCTTCAAGATAATGTTCTGGCAGAACCAAACATCACTAGGTTACCTGCCTGCACTTTGGCACAAACCTTTAAAGCAAACAGATTATCTGTTATCTGCAGCGTGGCACAGAATAGGAAGGGACCAAGGTGCACCATGCCCAGGTTTGTCATCGCTGGGCTCCTGCCAGCTCCCACACCCCTGCAGAGGGGGCACTCTCAAGTCCAGCACCCCTTGGTTACTCACTGCCTGTTCACCTTCCACTCTCAGGTCATGCACACAGTGCGAAGCATGAGGGGTAAGAGCAAACTGGGCTCAGAGGGAGACTGCAAGGGGAATCGGTGAGAAACTCAGTTCAGATTGCATGGGAAGGTGAATTTACCTAATCTGCACTGCCCCAAATAACAAGGCAACTGAGGCACTGGGCATCCTTTGAAATTCAAACTTCCCTGAATTTTTACAATGTAGTTCTCCAGCCAAGTATTGAGAAGAAAAATGCACATGTAACTAGGGTAAACTCTGCATAAAAATGTGAAGACAAAATGCATTATATGGGGGGACTAAAAAAATCTATAGAAAAATGTGCGTAACAAGGGGATATGCAGTAAAATGCTGGCAAATTTTCACGACCGACTGTTCTTCTATTAATTGCAAACTGAGGTGCACAGGTGCCAAGTCTCTGGGGCCCTGGGTGCCCGAGTAACCACATTCCGCATGATGGGGCCAGGCACCCACAAATTCCGGTGCCAGGGCCACGCACGCTGCATAGCACCCATGGTTGCAGAGCCAAGTTGGAAATGGGGAGAAGTGAATTTAAGACTGGAAAAAAATGGGAAAGCAGGGAAACAGATTATCCAGTTACCAGAAGGCAGTGGGAAAGAAGTGACTCCGGGGATCTTACCCAAGGTCTCCCTCACCCCACACTTTGACCACGCCAGAGTACAACTCCATAAGTCAAGGAACCTTCCCTAGGCGGGAAGGCCAGCCCTTTCTTTCCCCTCCCACCAGCCTCTGCGCTGCTGGAAGCTTCTTGGTCTCTGGGAAAGAGCGAGGAGTTGGCCAAGCCTCCAACAAAACGAGAGCAGCGCCACTCGGGAGAAAGTCTTCCTTTTTGCGCTTTCCATCTCTGGCAAATGGGAACCCGAGTTCCAAGCTCCGGCCCTCCCAGCCCCCTCGGAGAAAACCCCACCCAACCTGACACTCGCTGGCATCTCCATGAATGGCTCCTTCCTTCCTTCCAGCCGCCAAGCCCCAAGTTTCTTGGCTGCCTCCGCCGCAAACGCTCCCATGGCGTTACTGGGAGTGGAGACCCGCTTGATCCCACCTCCTCTGCCATTCAGCTGGCACCGTGCAAAAACCCACCCGCAGCTCCGTCCACGCCTCTCGCCGAGGAACCTCGGAGGAGCGCTCAAGAGCTCCGTCACTGCGCGCCAGCGGACCGAGCCTGAAGGGAAAGCGCTGCCCAGCCGGAACAGCGCGGCAAGCCCTGCGCTCGCGCGCGCCTTGCACCGGCTCCACACCGCGGCGCCGGGCCACAGGCGGGTGGGACGCGCCGGGGCTTCTCGTCGGGCGCTCCTCGCTGACTGGAGCCCTCCGCGGCTAGTGGCAACGTCGGAAAGCGAAACTTAATTGGACCCAGTCGGAAGCCTCCCGGGTTCGGCTGCCTGCCGTCCCCAGAAAACGAAGGCTGAGGCAAAACAAACCAAGAGACGCTGCCAGTTGTGTTTGTTGGAACGTTTTATTTCAACCTTTGCTGAAAGATTCGCGCAGCTCGCCGGCCATATTCAGCCTCGGCTCGCGTTCTCTCTCTCTCTCCCCCCCCCCCCGGCACTCGAGGTCTCGCCTCAAGGCGGCAGCGCGATGGGCACGAGCCTGGCCCCACCACCATCATGAGCGGCAAACTCCCTCCGCGCGGACCATGTTCCATGGTAAGGAGACGGCGGCGAGGCTCTGCGCGCGCATAGCTCGCTGCGGCCTTGCGTCGCGGGCGCACGCGCCCTGCTCGCCGACCCTCTCGCTTCGGCGCCGCGTAGACCCTCCGCGGAAGACGGGAGCGGCTCCCGTGGCCCCTTCTCCTCCGCCTCCGCAGCGTCTCTCTCCCGACAACCCACCTTGGCGCTTTCCCTCAGCACGCGCTCTCCTGCTGCTGCCGTTCTGCTTCTGCTGCACCTCCTCGGCCACTCTGGAGCCTTTGCGCGCCGCGTGAGAGGCTTCCGCGCTTTTATCCCCTCGGCCCGCGGAGGGAATTTCCCCGCGTTTCCAGAGCGAAACTGGAAGCGCCTTATTCCCAGCAGCGCTGGGCAGAGACACCCGAAATCTCCCGGAGACAAAGGCAGGGGAGGACATTTGTTTGCGAGGCGAGGCACGTTGGGGCGAGCGAGTCCTCGGAGCCAAGTGTCACCCCGCCCTCGACGGGTGCCATTAACCCCGTTCCCAAGTCTTCGGAAGGCAGGCGTCTCCACACGCCGCGCGGAGCCCAGAAAATCCCGAGGGCTTAATTCCAGCTGGCAAGGCGCGGGGCTTCGCTTCTTCCTGCAGGTGCTCCCCGCCGCCGGCATGCCAGCATTCGCGCCTTCTTTTCCCGTAAAACTTCCCCGGGACGACCCAAAAAGTAAAGCACCAGCCAAAAGCCATTAAAAAAGAAAAGAAAAGAAAAGATACCGTTGCAAAAGATGGTAACCCCTTAGTTGACCTTCTCTCAAACAAGGAAATAATAATTTAAAAAACAGTAAGGTTAAGAACTGCAATGCCCATAAGGGTATCACAATGAGACTCTTCTGCCTCTCCAGAAGGGTTTGTGGGATCCTTCCCAAAAATGATATTGGCTGGCCAGAGCCGAACGTGAAGATTTTCCTCCAACAGGTGCTTTTGCAAGTGCCCTTTGCCACAGTTCAAATATACACAGCACCATCTCTCTCTCCCTGTGTGGCAGGTGTCTGGGGGATAAACTTATGAGGACTCTTATACTGCAAACAGTATGGGATAGTTCCATATACTTATTCCAGGTTGTCATTAGTTCCTTAATACTCATGGGCCATTGTTTAAACTAAGGGTGGCATTAAAAACCCACCCCATTTTTAGACACCCCCATTCCAGTGGCTTTGGGTCAGTCACAGGCTACCAGCTGCAGTAGTTTTTAGCGGAATCCCAATCCCTAGCAATAAAAACTCAGAGGGTTATACTAGCTCTTGAATCCAGGCTGGTGCTCTTTTAAAAATACCACTTTTAGGCTTTTCATCAGTTCTGTATCCTCTTTGCTGCAGGAGGTTTCACTTTCAATGGGTAAAGAGGTATGAGACAGACAGATAAGGTTGCCAGGCAGCACTGTTTGCTGCTAATTCCCAGAACTGTGCAGACTATGCCCACTAGCATGGAAAAGCTGCCAAGTGAGGACTGTAAAACAGTATTGCGAAAGTTTATGTAGACTGTCTTCCAACTCACCTTGTTCAGCGAAGGAATCCCTGTACTGTATAGCTCTCCCCACTTTTTTGCTTGCAAGCTTGTTCATGTGCTCGTTTCTTTCTGCTGCCATTTCTTCCTGTTGGCTGGGAAAGCCATGCTGTACAGCAGGATGCTGTGTCTTCTTGGCTTGCCCTAATCTCCACTCCTCCTACCTCCACCCTTGGCTGTGTAGCAGTGATAATGTTCAGAAATAACAGGAAAGTTTCCCTGCTTGTTGTTTCTATTGCTTACCTATAGTGCCTGGTTTTGTCCACATGTGTAGAAATGCAGGTGGGTGGTGCATGTCATTTGTTTTTAAACACAATTTTTTGAAACATTTTAAATCATCCTTCATCTTCACGGATACCGTGCTCGCTTCGGCAGCACATATACTAAAATTGGAACGATACAGAGAAGATTAGCATGGCCCCTGCGCATCTTCACGGATACCAGGGCAAGCTACAATAGGCATAAATAAAGTTGATCATGCTGGGGAAAAATATGTGATAACCCTGGTGGCTATTGGGACTGGAAGGGCAGAAGAAAGCAGAAAACCAGCAGTAGATGGAGCCAGAGCTGATGACAGACAGAGCCAGCTAAATTACAGTTTCCCATTCTTTTTCTCCACTGAGGGATAAATTCAACATAGGGTTAAGCATATTGCTCCATCGACACAAGCATTTCTTGCTTGCCTCTATCCTCCTGTGAGGTCCACACAATGGGAGGACAGAAGGGGAGCTTCACTGTGCTAGCAGAAAACCTTGTGTGGGCTTCCATTGGTGGGAATTATACTACAGTAGTTGAATCTGCAACACTGAGACTAAGGAGAAGGAAGCTGCCAGCCAGTGCCATCCCCTAGGCTGGTTGTAAGTGTGAAGTTAAGAAAGTGGGGGCTGGCTGAAGGTAGTCTGAGCTTGATGGGGGCACTGTACCATTTGCCCTAATGGACCTCTGCTGCAGTAAGACAATAAAATTACCTAAAAGTTAATTACCAAACACTTAGAAGTGTCTTAAAAGGCCAGAAATATTTCTATTAATCATATTGCCAAAAGAAATAGGAAAAGTGAAAAGAACATTGTTCATGTATGGGATAATGGCGGCCAGAATTTTAGTAGCAAGAAATTGGAAAAATACAATACCACCTAACACGGCAGATTGGCAAATCCTAATGG
The DNA here is from genome assembly GCF_964106915.1 of Podarcis gaigeae. NCBI lineage: Eukaryota > Metazoa > Chordata > Lepidosauria > Squamata > Lacertidae > Podarcis > Podarcis gaigeae. The sequence continues at coordinate 30,603,282 of NC_139683.1, forward strand.
CAGAATATCCGCAGCTAGCAAAGGCGACAGGAAGGATAAGAGGCCAAACAAAACAAATAGTCTATAAGGATTGGAACATTTTTAAAGAATACTTTAAAAACTATGGTATAAAAGGAAACCTCTTGGCAGAATTAGACTGACCCTTGTATTGTATAGATAAAAGTTTGTAGGGAGGTAAAAAGAAACTATATAAGAAATATGTAACTGGGCAGTATACGGTAACCCATAGATAAACTACAGTGAGACTAATTGGAAGTCATTTTTTATTTTTCTCTTTACAAGTTTTATAATTGGTTTCATTATTGGGAGTATAAATGATGTTAGTCGTATTAATTTTGTTGTTTCTTATATTGTCGTTTGTTTGCTTTTTCTATTGTTTGCCTGCCTGCTTGCTTGTATGTTTGTTTGTTTGTTTTCGCTTCATAAATCTATTTATTTTAAAACAATAAAGATATATTCACGAAGGAAAAAAAAGGAAGTGTATTCAAACCAAGTAGAGCAGGCTAAACAATAAGCCAACTTTAAAATGCCCACACGAAATATGGATTGTAAATTTCCCCTTTAATAGAATTTGATAAAAGGAATTCCATCCTCATGATTTAGTGCCATTGGCCTAGTATTGTGGAATGCTCTGCTCACATAGATTCAGGTGGTGCCTTCTGCTGAAAACTATTCTACCAGGCCTATGTAGCCAGTTAAGCATAGATATTTCCAGTGATTAATTGATAATCTGTTTTCAACTTTTAAATATGGTTTTTATTATATGGTTTTATGTCATTTTTGTTGTAAACCGTTTGGGTATGTTTCATGAAATAGAATCATAGAATTCTAAGTTGGAAGGGAAAGAATCTAGTCCCACCCCCTGCAATGCAGGAAGCCACAGCCGGCCCTGGGTGGGCTCAAACCACCAACCTGCTGATTAACAGCCAGACACACTGACTCATTCCTCCACCCTTTAAAAAATTAAGACATATAGATGCAGTGCTGTGCCGTCCTATGTATGTCTACACATTTGTAAGTTCTACTCAATTGACTGGGACTTTCTCCCAGGTAAATGAGCATAGCATTGCTCTCATTATGTCCTCAGTGCCTGCCTCTGTAATGTATAAATCTGAATAATGTTATCAAGCAGTAATCTGTTACATATCTCCAACCCATCACTATTTAATATTAAGTCATATTACCATAGTCAGCTGAGCATATAACGTCCTTGGTACAAGCTGTAATTCAATGTAATTTTGTAATCTAGCTTTTTTAAGGTATATCTTTGGGATTCTGCCACTGTTCCTAGCTTTGGTACCAGTTGGTTCATCTGCTTCCATGAATGCTTTCCTGAAAAAATATGAAATGTTTCTATCTTTCAACATTCGCGTGCTGGTAGGTAACATTTAATATACATATATAGAGAGAGGGGGGGGTGTATTTATCTGAGCAATTTTAACACCCTGAATGTTAAAACATTCCCAATGGAGATGTTAGTAATCCCGTTGTCTTGAAATATAGAAATGAGGTGTACTATGTGGGAGTCTATGAATGTATGGTATCATTTGTGTAATAAATTACACCTGCTTACTGCTCTTCAATCAGAGAGTTCCCAGGACAGCAATATAACAATAAAACCATTAAAAAAGACAAAAGATTTAGTAAGGCCAGTGGTTAAAACAACAGATAACAACAAACTTGAATTGGTATGAACAGACAAAGTTAACGGTGCCATGGCTTTGAAAATGGCCAGTGCTGGGCAAACATTGAATTGTTGAGTATTTCCCCCCCAGTCTACTCACATGAGCCATCATACTTCTCTCTCCTCCATAGGAATGTATGGCAATTATATTATGAAACAAATCCTGGTGTAATTCCATGCAAAACTGAAATGTTCTCTTGAAAGAACTATGACAGGTGAATTGGTGACAGAAAATCAGACCTGAGGTAATGTGGCATTAGAAAATAAAGCAGAACCAGTCCTTGGTACACACTTGGAGAAATGGAAGATGCTAGGATACAAGCCTGCCTCTTTGAACTGATAATAACACATTAACAACTGCATATAATGCTGCAATTGCTGATTTGCATTAGCATTGCTTTGTTTGGAAGAGATGTGCTTCCACTTGCATCTTCATGCCTTGTGGTTGTTTCCCTCTACTATCTCAGCTGCTGAGTAATTTGTCATTTGGTTGTTGCCAGTGTTTAATACCAAGAAAACAAGCTATGCTTCTGATTAAAGTGTTTGTTTGTTTGGCATCCAACATGCAGGTAGCTGAGTTCACATTGAATGTCTTGAAGTGATTTCAGAACTGCTGTAATTCATGGATTGGATCCAAACTAAGTGAGTTGAACTTCATTTCCGTTTAAGTCACTGTTGTTAAACCATGACTAATTTGCACCATTGAAATCAATAGGATCTTAGTTCAACTCACTTACAGTGCAGTCCTAACCATATCTACTAAGAAGTAAGTCCCACAGTTCAATGCAGCTTACTCACAAGGTAAGTAGGGTTAGGACTGCAGCCTATGTCTGGATCCAATCTATTACATTGTTACCTAATTTGTTATCAAATTTCCATAATACGTTGCTAGGAAGCAGCTATAGTTTTCCTCCCAGAAGCTAATCCTTTCTCTTTTTTTGGTCTAGGGAAATGGGTTTTTCCTTGCTTATTTGCAAGTCACTTTCCCATCATTCTGGTGCATCTGTTGCCAGGCATCTCTGTGCCAAAATGTAGGAAATAGAGCAAACATTTTAACTGCCAAGGGATGAATAATTAGCAAACTTTCACAATGGAAAAGATTGCAGTACTGAGACACCAAAACTGGATCTTCTTAAATACTTGTGAGCCAAATTTTGCTTTGTACTTGCTACAGGCTGCCTTGTGGTCATTTTCCGCTTAGATGGAGAGGTTGCATTTTTAGAGCAGCATGACAGGAAGGTGATTGATTGAAACCCAGCCAGATGGGCGGGGTCGAAATAATAAAATTTATTTTTATTTTTACAGAAATTTAGGATATGGTTTGCTTTAGCAGGATAAATTGACTTAGTAAACTATTCATTGAGTGTTTGCATGCATTCAGTAAAAGGGATGCTTTGTTCATTACTGTTCTCTGTTTTGTCGTGTGCTGTGATTGGGATGATGATCTTGAAAAGGATTGAGGTATAGAGGTGATTAATGTAAATGACTGCAGCTGCAGGATAAGGGGTTCAAAAAGTGATTGGGAAGAGCTTACCAATAACCTCTCCAGACTGAGCAAATGGGGAATAAGATGGCGAATGCAATTCAATGTAAACAAGTATAAGGTAAAGGGGCCCCTGACCATTAGGTCCAGTAGTGGCCAACTCTGTGGTTGCGGCACTCATATCACTTTATTGGCCGAGGGAGCTGGTGTACAGCTTCCAGGTCATGTGGCGAACATTACTAAGCCGCTTCTGGCGAACCAGAACAGCGCACAGAAACGCCATTTACCTTCCCGCCGGAGCGGTACCTATTTATCTACTTACAGTTTGACGTGCTTTCAAACTGCTTGGTTGGCAGGAGCAGGGACTGAACAACAGGAGCTCACCCTGTTGCAGGGATTTGAACCTCCGACCTTCTGATTGGCAAGCCAACTTCTGATTGGTTTAGACCACAGCGCCACAAGTGTAAATGTAGGTGTACAAAAGCCCCTTCATATCACATAATAACACTCATGGGGCCTGAACTGACCAGGCAGTGACTGACCAGGAAAGAAATCTTGGAATCATTGTGAATTATTCAATGAAGATGTTGATCCAGGGTGTGGCAGCTGTCAAAAAGGTTAATTCCATGTTAGGAATCATTAGGAAAGGAACTGAAAATCGTAATGCCGTTATCTAAATCTATGGTACAACCACATATGGAATACTGTGTGTCATTCCGGTTTGTTGTAGAGTTGGAATATGTTCAGAAAAGGGCAACCAAAATTACTGGGGGGTTGGGTGGGTGGGGCAACTCCCCGGTGCAGAAAGGTTACAGCATTTGGGAGTTTTTGATTTACAGAGAAGGCAAGTAAGAGAGACGTTTATAAAACCATGCACAGCATGGGAAAAGTGGTCAGAGAGCAGTTTTTCCTCCCTCTCCCAACACTAGAATTCGTGTACATCTAATAAAGCTGGATGCTGGAAGATATAGCACATAATTAAGCTGTAGAATTCATTCTCATAGGAGGTAGCGATGACGACAAATTTGGATGGCTTTAAAAGAGGAATATACAAATGAATTGAGTATAAGTCTCATGGCTAGAAGCCATGGTGGCTATTCCCTGCCTCCACAGCTGGAGTCTGTCTGTTTCTGAATAGCAGCTACTGGAATCCACAGGAGTGGAAGAGTGCGAATGTGCTGAGGTCAGGATGCTGGACCAGATAAGCTGTTGGCCTGATTCAGCAGGATCATGTTAAGTTCTCTTGTAGAGTTGGGCAAAAGTGGATGCCACCCCAGAGCCAAAAAAGGCTATCTACCCCTTTTCTAACAAAGTATCCAGTTGAATTCCCCTGGTCCATAGTTTTTCTAGCTTAAAATGCTTGTTTATGGATCTAGGAAAAGGGAAAGTCTAATCCTCTGATTTCTGAGTAAACATGCTTACAGTCAATATATTAAAACAGTAAGGAAATTCCATAGGAATAGCAACATGCAAAACTGAAACAGTTGACAACATACAGTGCTTCCAGGATGTCCTCTCATCCTGGATTAGAACATTTGTGGTGTTCATGTACAGACCTAGATACTTGGGGTGGGGGGGAATGCTGAAATAACAAAAAGCTTTTTAAAATGTGAAATGAAGCTAAAATATGCAGGCAAGCATGTATTTTCCTCTTCAGCAACTTCTTTTATGTCTTCCTTTTAAAAAACCAAACAAACATATTAATCTATTCTTGAGGTTTGGACATAAAATGTGTTGTATCCAACTGACTTCATACTGTCTCCATGTAAACGTACCCAGCAAGGCAGATCAGTTAGTCCAGGTTGATGAACCAAATGGAGGGAAAACAGACCACTGCATATGAATCCTTGCAGAAACGTTTCTCATGCTTTCACAATGGATCTCAGGGACATGGTCAAATCATTGAGTGCATTGAGCTTATTACACTGGAAAAAGAGACGCAGAAGCATCTAAATTTAAACGTTGTTACTTGCACTCTAATTTATAGGAAGAGGAGATTGAACAACATGCTGGATGTAACGGGTCTAACACCAATAGAGCTTTCTGCAATACAATGGAGGTAATGTTGCTTTAAAAAAAACAACACATTGTAGTTTCTGTAGAGCAAGCACAATAGGAAAGGATGTCACAATTCTGAGACATTGTTGACTTTTTGGGGGGAAACATCTCACCCTCACCCCCCCAAAGCCTTTGGGCTTTTTTTGGATTGTTACGTTTTGCTTAAGAAATTGCCCTACATCTGGGTTTTTCTGGACATTTTGGCGAAAATCTGCCCAGACGCCATTTTGATAGTCTGATTCCTGGATGTGTTGGTGGAACTGCCAAGAGAGGACCTTGTGCTGATCTTCACACCTGGGAAGGTGTGTAGGGAAGTAGTGTGGGATGGTGCCAAAGGGAATCCCGACAGCACCCAACAAAATGATAGCTGTAAATGAATACTTGTAGAAACATTTCTCACAGTTTCAGAACTAACCACAGTAATGTGCACAAGCCATTGACTGGTTATACAACAGTGGGTTTATTTACACTGGAAAGAGATATGCGGAAACATCTGAATTAACATGTTTGTTCCTTGTGTTCTAATTTGTTATAGGTGAATACAACTGGACTAGAAGTGTTCTGCAATTCAGCTTTGGTATGTTGATTTTTCTGGAGTTAGTATATACTGTATCCTTAGTTTCTGTGGAGCAAATACAAGCAAGGAAAGATACCATAACTATGAAAGACACTATAACTTTCTTCCTTCCATTTTCCTTGCCTGTGACCTGCTCAGGGTATCAGCAGGATAATATTATTATTATTAATTTATACCCCGCCCATCTGGCTAAGTTTCCCCAGCCACTCTGAGCGGCTCCCAATCAAGTGTTAAAAACAGTACAGCGTTACATATTGAAAACTTCCCTGAACAGGGCTGTCTTAAGATGTCTTCTGAATGTCAAGTAATTGTTTATCTCTTTGACATCTGATGGGAGGGCGTTCCACAGGGCGGGCACCACTACCGAGAAGGCCCTCTGTCTGGTTCCCTGTAGCCTCACTTCTCGCAATGAGGGAACCGCCAGAAGGCCCTCGGCGCTGGATCTCAGTGTCCGGGCTGAACGATGGGGGTGGAGACGCTCCTTCAGGTATACAGGACCAAGGCCGTTTAGGGCTTTAAAGGTTAGCACCAACACTTTGAATCGTGCTCGGAAACATACTGGGAGCCAATGCAGATCTCTCAGAACCGGTGTTATATGGTCCCGGCGGCCACTCCCAGTCACCAGTCTAGCTGCCGCATTCTGGATTAATTGCAGTTTCCGGGTCACCTTCATAGGTAGCCCCACGTAGTTGCAGTAGTCCAAGCGGGAGATAACTAGAGTATGCACCACTCTGGAGAAACAGTCCGCGGGCAGGTAGGGTCTCAGCCTGCGTACCAGGTGGAGCTGGTAGACAGCCTATATATACACTCTCCATCTGTCATAAAGTATCAGAGCTGCGTATGATATATACATGTATATATAGTAAAATAGAAAAACCATTAAGAACAGAACTAATCTTGGCACTTAAATTAGCCCAAGCCATTGTGAAAAGTGGTACACGGATAGTGCCCGCTGGCCTTAGAGCTGCACAGGATTACCCAATATAAAAGAAACAGTCCTATGGAAAGTTTAAATTTTTATAATGTTAGAGCAGTTATTGGAGGCACCAGCATTAAATGGAGAAGACCTAGCAAAGTGTTGGTGTCACTTGAAAGTAGTGTAAAGGAGAGACTGGGAATTAAACTCCACACTGAAGTAAAAGTGGGGCCTAGGGATCAACATATTAAATATTTTATTCAATTTTTAGAGCCAAGAGCCTGAAGGATCAGTATGTAAGAAAGTTGTATCAAGCCTAATAGCACTCCAACTCATTAACATTTTTTGTTTGTTTGTTTACAGAAGAGAGACATACGTGACGTGGCATGCCATCTTCAAAAAATGACCAAGAGATGTAACTTCACTGAAAGCGTAGAGAAGAACATGAATGAGGTTTCCGGTATGACATTGGTAATGCTCAAGGTATGCTTTGTTTTTGCAGCTTGTTTCCTTTCAGCTACTTTTACTTGCCCCTCACATCTGTGCACCCCTCTTTGCTTCTGGAAGATTTCACTCAAAAATATGATCTATGTACACATCTTTTCTTCTTCTTTTTTTAAAAAAATATAGGACTGTAACAACAACACTGGTATAAAACGACAAAGAGGAAACCCATGTCCAAATGTAAGATATATCAAAAGGCTCTGTCGTGAATGTTTGATAAAGGATATAACTGTTCGGTTTAAGTCATGTTGGCATCAACTGATGTCACATTGGACTTAAGTGGAGTAGGATGAAGCATTTGAAAGCTTGTTAAAATTAAGTGAAGCTTTATGAACTACACAATGCTCTGGTTTTTCAGAGCACACCGATTTTCTACAAAAATACTTTTAAGCACTGCAACTATCTCCTCTTTGCTTATGCAAATCTTCTGCACCAAGTCCCTGAGAAGACTGCAGTTCTTTCGTTCTTGGGAAGAGGCAAAAGTTGGAAGTTTGTAGTCAAGGCACTCTGTGTCTCAAGGAAACTTTCAACACCAGTGGAAGCAGAGAAGTGACCAGTGGGGTGGAGAACTGCAATCTGTACTTCATCAGTCATTAAAACCTGTACCTGCCCTTTAAAATATATTATTTAAACCGACAACTGTTTTAAACGTACAACTGAAACAATGAAGCACTTTAAAAAATACAAAGGAACTTAGAAAATTATGTGTTTATAATACATTGTGGTCGTGTTGTTGTTGTTTTTAAAAAAAGTCATTACGAGGGATTTCTTAAGTTACTAATACTGTACTTCATGGATTTCAAAACCACTTTAGGACCAAAGGCAAGCTTGGAAGGAAAAAAGGATGAATGAAGAGTACAGTTTCTTGGTTTGGGGATTTGTAGTAAGGAGGAGTGTAGGTAGCTTCTAGGAGCTAAACTGTGAATATGAGGAAAGTACTGCTGCTTTGTTTTGTGGAAGTTAGAAAGGTACTTGCAGGAATACTCAGGAATTGCTCAAATTTGGGATTGACTTCTTGGGTGCCAGCCATTTAATGCAACAAACAGCCATTTAACTTAAAATATTTAGATGTTAAAAAATAAAATAATACTGGCATTTTACAGCTAGAATGTTTTAATTTAACAAATGCTTTTTATATTTGTCTTGTATAAAATTGCAGAGTTCTGAACTATTTTTAGTATTAAAAGTATCTATATTGCTGTCTCCTATATTGTATCTATATTGCTGTCTAATGATATTTGTAGTGCATTCTAGCATTAACTGGGAGAAAACAGTCTTGAAGCAGAAAACAGAAAGCCTGGAAGTAGAAAGTTGTTAACTCTTCTTTAAAGAACAACCGTAAAGCCAAAAAATGTAACCATGATCTCAATTCTCAGGGATTAAGCTAAATAAATTTGGAATGCAAACAAAACACTACTATAACATGTGTAGCTAATAGCTATAAATGCAGTGCTATTTTTCAAAAAAAGAGGTGCCAGAACTCACCATGAATGCCTCCCTCATCCTCTTAGAATGGCAATAGTGCCCACCTGAGAGATGCTGGAACTGAATTTCAGTGAGCTCTCGCTGAAAAAAAAGCCCTGTATAAATGTCTTAGTACATAACATCCTGTTTCTAGGAAGATGTTTGATATCTGTTAAAACTTACGTCTTCTTCCTTTAGTCAAGTTGAGCCCAAGGGTAGACCACCTTTGGTGGCCTCCCTATATCCCTCCCTCTGCGATGGCCAGCACTTGTTCACCTGCCTGACTCTCTGCTGGATCTTCTTTTTATCATCATGGCAGAGTTAGTTTCTTGGTTGCCCAGTCAGCCTCCTTCCATGCCCCATGATGTACCTTTGTGCTGCTGCAATGAGAAACGGAAGATCCATCAGAAAGGCAGCCAGGTGTCCCAACCTATGTCCCTAGATTGTCTTACTCCTGTAGTTGGGTTGTCTTACTTTCTGCAGCAATCCTACAGAACGCATGCACCTAGAAAAAGAGCCAACGGTACTCTAGCTATCATGCTGTTGTTGGGTAATGTCTTCCCACTGTCTTTTTTGTTCCTCTTCACAGCACTGAGGAGGAACAGCTGAGGGTTGCATGCAGTCCATAGGTTGCCACCTGTGTTTTAGCCTATCTGTGCATTAGACCTGAATTCTCCTGTTTCATGCTTCCAGTTATTCTTACTTCCCACCTGGTCAAGCCAGTAAGGCACACTGGTCCAGCTCTCCATGGTAACATTGTACAAGCACTGAAATATGGGAGTAGACTTCTGTGGATTTTATCATTTTTCAAGAGAGTGCATGGAGGTATTTTGAGCACAAGTTTGACATGGAAAGTGTTATCAGCAGTTTCTTAAACACAGCAAATATAGTAGAGGAGTATTAACTCACCTGTGTTCTTTCCAGTGCATTTCCAGGTGCAATGCAAGTGGGGATTTAGACCTGAATAGAGGACTGCCATATAAGCTTTTCCAAAATCTAAGGTTGGGTTCAGAGTCATTTTCTGGATTCTCCCAATTTCCGATACTAGGCTTGCATGGCCCACTTTTAGTGGGGACCCCCCCCACTAAATATGTACATGTTCACTATACAAAAAAAAATCTTCAAGGTTTTTAATGGCAATCAGTGGTGGCTGCTTGGTTTGTTCTTAATTTTAACTGATTTTTGACTGCTTTCCTCATTGATGCTGCTGCTTTCAATTGTGTGTATTTCTTTTATATTGAGTTGGATGGATTTTTGATGTAAACAATTTTGTATATTTAATAAAACATAAATATTTTAAATAAAAAAATGTTGGGGGTTTGACTTGCATAAAGGTTAAGCTGCAGGGACCCAGTTAATAGCACACTATATACTTTTACAATTTCTACTGCACACGAATATCCAGTCTCAAACTTTAGGTCAGCTTGCTTGATTGGGGAAGGATGAACCCTTTCAATAGTCTGACAAGCCACAAGACCATTATGTTGGCACCATTAGGATTCAGTGTCAAGTAGCTTGCCCACATCTAGTTCACATAACCCAGGTATTGAGAAAGATTTCAGGATTTGACAGCTTGTGTACTAGCTTAGCAGCAAGGGTGCTGCCAGAAAAACAAAACAAAGGAACCTACTATGCAACATTAAGAATAATAATTAAAAAAAATGTATGCAACAATTGCTTTATTGTTAACAAAGGACTAGATAACATACAGCAAGCATGTACAGATTGCTTTCGCAATGATCCGAATAAACATTTAGGAAAATCCAAAACGCAAGTCAGAGCAAATAATAAAAGGTCACATAACTAGAAATTAGATGACAGTTACAAAAGAGGATACAATATATTAAAAGATCAGGCAGATGCAGTAAGAAATCTGTATTGTTAGGTAGGTGTAATAAAGCATCTGTAGAAACACATGAAAGCATTTGTGTTACATAAATATTTGAGATCTTTGGTGAATGAAGATGCATATGAAGTCTCACCCAAAACAAAGCAAAATCCACACAAGACTCTCAAAAGGGTCCATGTAGATCATTCAGAAATTTCCCAACACTCCAGTCATCTCTTTCACAAAATGCAAAAAAATAGGTGGAATACCAGAGATTGATCACTAGATTTCCACCACTAAGTACAATACAAATTAGCTTTTCTGATGCTAAGACTGATCTCTGTGCTGCTCTGCCATTAGGGCAATACAAGGTGTACATTTTTCAAATGTGTAGAGTCAACTCTGTGGCTAAAAGTAACCTGAAGTAACTCTGAGTGAATTCTTAAATATATTGAGCTCATCTCAGTATCATCATTTACATGAGATATAAATCTGTGGCATAACGTTAATGTATTTAAAAGTAAGATTTCAAGCAAATAAACAAGATGTATAATATAACTTACCAGATTTTCTAGTAAATGAAAAGGCAAAAGGAATGTTTTGAAAAAATCTTGTTTTCCTTAGTATTCTGAGGATTAGAAGAGGGGGAGACCCTTTCATATGGAAACAAAATGTTACTGCATGTTTAAAGTGATTATTTTATAGATTAACCACCACCATTTAAAGACAGAGAACCCTATTATGAAATGATGCAATGTCATTGATTGGTTCAGAAATGTGATTCTCCATTAACATCAATAACATTTTCGTTTTAAGTGGTTAGGTTTGTCGATGCCTTTCTGATTTCTATTACACGGATGAGCTCATCACACAGAACAATCACTCTTTAAGGTTTTATAACGGTGCCTTCAAGTACTAAATCAACACACATAATTATTTCTGGTTTAGGTTGAACATGCCCATTATAGTGATTTCATCATGAAGCAATATGATGTATTGGGCTCAGTTTTTTGTTTTAATAAAAACCTTTACTTTAAAAGTGCAGCTTCCTAAATTATTGAATTTACCCCCACCATTAAAATGTAACTATATATAATCAAAGATAGTACACTAATCTACTAATACAGATTGCAGACAAAGTATTCGTAATTTTTTTTAATAAAAAAAAGGTCTGGAAGGAACACGTAAGAAAAGAGGGAGAATAATGTGAGCTATGCATAATAGTGCACACCTCAATGAAGTTCTAGACATCTTCTCCAGTACTGGTTCAGTTCCCCCACATTTAGCCACTGTAGCACATCAACTAAGCATTATATAATGGCTGAATATTAGCCATTTGTATAGAATTGAAAATTGGGTCACAGGACAAGGTTTTGGATACTGCAGTTAAAATTGTACTTTTCATTTCTGAGCAACGTAAGATCCACAAATAACAATCCTACATCAATGAATTTGTTAACTCTGATTATAAGGGACCTTCAATTTACCACCAGCAAGCATACTAGAAAGTTGAAGCAGGAAAAGTAGCTTGATCAACCAGTTGTATTTCCAGTTGCCATTAGTCACATCATTTGAAAAGATGGAAATAAGGTTAGATTAATGTCAGGTCAAATACTACAAAGTGCCCAGCTGACAGGTTAAATTGTTTCTTTATAAGATGTGACGACGGCTTAGAAATAACTGTTGGAACCAAAAAGGTCAAAATGATTTTGAGAAAGGCAGAAAGGAGGGCTCTTCTCTATAGGAAAAATAATTTCTGTGGAAATGTATGCTATTACTAAGACAAACAACAATACTGATAGAGGTTAAGGGCTCCAGTGGGTCAATGTACTCGCTGTGAAGCCAGTTTATTTTGATTTGGCTGCAGAAGGCACCAAAAACCCCTAAGCAAAAGATACTACAAAGAAGAAGAAAAAGCATTATTCAGGTGCCATGTTCTGAAACTCATTTGTTCTACTAATTATTATTATTATTATTATATAACAAGTGGTTCTTTTTCTATTGTATCTTACCATCATTGCAATAGCCACAAAACTCTATAAAGTGGGCATAATAATTTAGACCATACCGGACAAACATTAAAACTATGCTTATGATTTTACTTGTTTTTAGAAAATAAGGAGCAGGGCTTTACAAATAATGGAAAAAGAGAGAGGTGTAGGAGAAGCTTGATAAAGGATGAGATTCAAAGTACCACTTATACATCCTCCATTCATTATAGTGAGGTTTGCAGGAAAAGCTGCCATTGGCAACTGATTCCATAGATACCTGAAGTTGAACTATTTTGCAAAACTAAGTATTATATTTAAAGAAAGGAATGTGAAAATTGGCTAGGGAAAATCTGGTACCACACACAAGGGAAGCATCTGTACAATGGACATTATAACATGTTTTGAAAGCAGACTCAGAAAAAATTGCAATCAGGTAGAATAATATTATAAACAAGGTTGGTAAATCTGAACCTTTTTTGTTTGTTAGTAAGGTTTATGAGAACCTACTGATCAAGTTATCTACAGCAGCCAATATTCTCTAGATTTCCTTATTGGATGAACTTATTCGGGGTAACACTATTATAGGTGAATAACGAGAACCATGTAAGAATATACAGTAATACATAGCAGGATTACAAAAAACAAAACAACCCCCCCCCACTTCTTGAGTTAATTCGCTCCATTAAAGATATTTCCAACAGTGTCTCAAGAATACCTTCTTGAATGGCACAGTTTCAGGTACCTATCAATTATATACAGTATATTTATATCTATATAAATTATTCTGCAACCAAAAAGAATTGCTCTCAGAAAATTACTATGGTGTTTTAGCACAAGTTCAGATGGGAAAGTACAGCGCAGAATTCCATGCAGCCATAGCAAACAGAGGAGCTCTCTTTTATCCTACTTTACAGAAGGTGTTCACAAAACCATTCTTCGAACTCCACATTCACAGCAGAATTTTGCAGATTCCACCGGGTATTTGGCGCCACATTCGTAACAGAATTTTGGTAACTGTGCAGGTGAATTTCCCTCATTGCCTTTTGAACTTGCTCCATTGACAGAAGATGAGCAGTCTCCACTGTCATATCCAGTTCTTCATCAGCCATTGAACATTCAAAATGGAGAACATTATAGAGATTAGATAAATGTTAATCGTTTACGCGTGATTTGCAAAGCATTCATTCTGACCTTTCCCTTACAATAGTTCTTCAGTAACGTATCATTCCAAAAACATGGCCTTCTTACTACAAAATAAAATAAAATCCCACAATACTTCCTTGCTGGATTATACAACTCAAACTCCATGCTAGCACTGGAGAACCTTAGGCCAATGGAATAAACTGAAGGAATCAAATTAATGGGCCCTCGTGTCAAATCTAAGGGCCCAATGGAACATGAAATAGAAGTTCCTTGCTCAGGATATTCTATACTTCTTGCACTGCTAACTGGAAACCTCATCAGGCTCCTGTGGAAGATCAGAGGTGATATTCAGTATGCCTTCCATCATGCTCTTTCAGCTGATATAAAGCCATTCCCGTTAAGTAACTACTAGCTGCCCTAATCTGCCCCTCTACAGAAAGGAAAGGTTACACCATCTCTTCCCAGAATAACAGTCCTGATTTTTAAAGCAATCCTGTGGGGAAAGATATGGAAGGGTCTGGATCACGTCATATCTAGAAGGGACATAAAGGACACGAGTAAGCTCAAATTCTGTGGGCATTGGAGTAGGGCAGAGAACAGAAGTTCAAGGTGCTATATATAAAGCAGAGGCAGATGCTAGCAGTTAACCTCTGAGCCTCTTAGATTATAATAATTATTGCATTTGTTAATTTCCTGCCTTTCCCCCAGAACCTGGACTCAAGGTGGCTTACAGGAAGATGAATAAAACAGAGAAATGTAAAAACATAAAAGACAGGTAGCTTAAAATTTAATTAAACTATGATAGAATAAAAACAATATAAAAAAGAAAACTATTAACATGCAGATAGTGAAAAGGAAAAAAAGCACAGAACTATTAAAATCATTTTCCTTAAAAAACTGTCAGTTCCCAAAAGCCTGTTGGAATAAGGTCTTCATTTGCCGGCGGAAGAACAAGGAGGGAGTCTAGCCTCTCTAGGAAGGGAGTAGCAAAGTCTGGGAGCAGCCACTGAGAAGGCCCTCACATGTCTCCACCAAACATGCCTGTGATTCTTTTAAGTATTCCATTCCAAGGCCAGTTGTCTTATCCTTCAGTATTTATTTGTGATGTTATTCCCTCCCCCTCCCCCCAATCAAGGGTCTGGGCTGGATTGTTTTTTTAAAGTGTAACTGCAACACCCCAACAACAAGACATTAATCTTCAGATATATGAAAGCCGTAAATACTTCCAGAAAGGCAAAAATCATGAATTACCTGTTTGAGTAGTTTTCAGTACTATAAGCTTTTCTTTTGTTTGCCATCATACCTATGCCAGCATTCCGTGCCACGTTAGTAGGTGCAACTGTCCGTGATTTCATGGACCCTCTAAAAGACAACAGTAATTCAGTCAATTAGGCAGAATTTTGAAGCAAGTAAAAGCTTAGGGTACGATTCAGTGTCAGCACACAATAAGCTGCTGTGCACACAGAGGTCTCTCTGTATGTAGCAGGGCTTCCAGTGGGGACTGGTGCTTGGGGTGTGAAGGGAGGCATTAGGGTTCACTGACCATCCTAAACAACGAATTGGCTCTGACAACAAGTTACACTGGGATCAACTGCAGTAGGAAGCTCCCACCTGAAGGTGTGCTGTCATTTAGAACTGTCACTGGTATCATCACAATGTCAGATGATCGACAGGTGGCTGGCCCCACCCACCTGTCAAAATGGCACCCTGGGTGGAGAGGTTGGGATCTGGCCTGCCAGATGGGAATAGTTTTCCACCTTTGATATGCAAACGTTTGCCATGTTGAATGTTTTGGCTCTGATCCCAAATTCTAGAGGTGCTTAGAAGTGCACATGAAATTCAATTTCTGCAGGCTTCCCCATTAACTTCAGTGGGGAAGAGGCAGTTCCAAGCATTCATCTCCATGTTCAAAGCAGTTTACTACCAACAGAAGTGAACGGGGAAGCTCTTGCACATATGGGCTCCAATGGGAAGGTGACTGCAGCTGCTAGTCTGGTTCTGTTTTCTGTTAGATAATTACCCACAAACTAAACTGTCATATACACTGAAGTCTCTCATGGGTGTTTATTTAAACTAATTCCAGGTTCCACAAACTAAACTGTCATATACACTGAAGTCTCTCATGGGTGTTTATTTAAACTAATTCCAGGTTCAGTAGCTTGACGTACTATCCAAAGACAAAAATCTCTACTTTAGATTTGGTTCTTCCCCTTTAAACATGAAGGGACTTAAAAACAACGAAGAAGAAACAGGAAAACAAAGTTCAACTAAATGAGAGGGCAGAAGTCAAGCAGCCCCAAGCAAACACTATGGTAAATTCAAAATACACCAGAGCCACATACATATTCTGAATAGCATTCTTTTAATTGTCACACACTGTCTCACATCAGCAGCAATTAAAAAGCAATGTCTACATTTATTTTCAAATATAAGCCCTAAACCCTATTACTGCTAATATGTTTTATCTGCTTTTCATGTAGAGATCAAATACTGCCACCTAGAGTACAAGAGAAAAATAAGCAGTTGTTTGGGGCCGTTAGCCTAAATTAGCATTGGCTATTGTTATCAAGAGCTTCCTGCTGATGTTCCTCCATTGCTTCTACCACACAAACATTCAGCAGCAAGAGTAATCGCAATACACAGAATATATTGATTGACACAGCGCCTGAGAATCTGTGTGAGACTAACTGATTATCAACCTAGTGATTTTCAACAAAATATTATTGTGCTGCACAGGTTTTCATTGTATTTATAAAATTCACTCTTTTACATAGAAACCATCACGAAGGACAAAGTATTCAAAGGTGTTTATTAAATACTATGCGTACAGCGTTAACTGTGCACTTACCCTGTTTGGGGGCTTGTCCTTGTTGAGTTTTTATGAGCTGGAGACAAACTTTGGATTTTACTTCCCACTGGCCCACTTGTAGACAGAATTTTATTTGCAGGTGTACCTTTTTAAATAAACATGGAAGCATCATTTCTGCTTTACTTTATTACTTTATTCTTACTTCACATCATGAAATTACATACGATGAAGGAGTTTCTGTGATTTGATACCCTGAATTAAGAGGAGACGTCAGAGCTGACAAATGGGATTGCAGCTGCAGTACTGCTGGGTGGATGGGTGTTATCCTCCTCCCCAGTACAGCTGTACCATGGAAGTTGAATGGAATCCATTCTGGAAGTCAGTTCAACTTCCAAAACGTTCAGAAACCAAAGCGCGGCTTCTGGTTGGCTGCAGGAAGCTCCTGCAGCCAATCGGAATCCATGGAAGCCCCGTCGGACATTCGGCTTCCAAAAATAGTTCGCAAACCGAAACAGTCACTTCCGTGTTTGCAACATTCGGGAGCCAAAATGTTCAGGAACTAAGCTGTTTGACTTCCAAGGTATGACTGTATGCATTAGTCCTAGTGAAGTACAGTGGTACCTCGGGTTAAGTACTTAATTCGTTCTGGAGGTCCGTACTTAACCTGAAACTGTTCTTAACCTGAAGCACCGCTTTAGCTAATGGGGCCTGCTGTTGCTGCCGCGCCGCCGGAGCACGATTTCTGTTCTCATCCTGAAGCAAAGTTCTTAACCCGAGGTATTATTTCTGGGTTAGCGGAGTCTGTAAACTGAAGCATCTGTAACCTGAAGCATATGTAACCCAAGGTACCACTGTACCTTAATTGTGAGTCTCCCCAACCTTCCCCTGCTGTAAATAAACAGCAACTTCAGGATAGGCAGATTTTGAGAAAGCAGCAAAGCTGGGCCAGTGGGGAGAGGAAGCATTGGCCAATTGAGGCAGAGAGAAATGAAGTCCAGAGTTATTCACTATAAAGAGCACCGAAGTGACCCTGTAACTGCCTAGTATCATCTTAGCAGGGCAATCATGGACTTGCCCAGAATTACCCAGAAGACTTCAGGCTGTGTGGGGGTTATGAACATAAACATAAAGTATAAACATACTTTTTCTGTATTAGAAAAAAAAATACAGTTCTAGTTCAGCATCTTATTTTTCATAATAGCCAACCAGATTTCAAGCCAGGTTTCCCCATCCAAACCCAAAGCTCTATGCAATAGAACATGCTGACTCATTATTCAGGAAGCATATCAATACCACAAGCAAGGCTAGCTGCCCTACAAGTCATAATTTAATGTATTTTACAGTAGCCATGCAAATGTTTAAAAATAAATCTGCCTGTTTTCCAGCATTCCCCACTGTTTGATACATCACCTTCCTACCCAATCACTGAAATGTTCTTCTCAGGTCAGGACAAACAAGCATCATAGTTTCTTTGTGTAGTTTTAAATGGCCGCAAGAAGCAACCACAACAGGCAACACAAGAAGGCAGGAAAGGCAATGTACACTGTCTCGAAAGCGTACCTTTTTCTCATCCCCTACTCTCCTAGCGGCAATACTGCCTTCGTAACAGGCCTGAAAGTACTGCACAATTGTTTTCAAGATTCTAGGTAAAGGTAAAGGGACTCCTGACCATTAGGTCCAGTCATGGCCGACTCTGGGGTTGCGGCGCTCATCTCGCTTTATCGGCCGAGGGAGCTGGCGTACAGCTTCCGGGTCATGTGGCCAGCATGACTAAGCCGCTTCTGGTGAACCAGAGCAGCGCACGGAAATGCCATTTACCTTCCCGCTGGAATGGTACCTATTTATCTACTTGCACTTGACGTGCTTTCAAACTGCTAGGTTGGCAGGAGCAGGGACCGAAGAACAGGAGCTCACCCTGTCGCGGGGATTCGAACCGCCGACCTTCTGATCAGCAAGTCCTAGGCTCTGTGGTTTAACCCACAGCGCCACCTGCGTCCCTTTTTCAAGATTCTACATCTCACCTTTAAAGCAATAAAATAAATCTTTTATCTTTTAAAATGTGATGACTGAGAAGAGCACAAGGAGTTTATCACAGTATGCAGCCTCAAAGCATTCACTCAATCACCTTCTGGTTATACTGTACACAGTTGAGCCACTGATCTACCTAGCTCAATAGTGTCTACACTGACTGGCAGAAGCTCTCCAGGGATGTCTGCACATATCTGAGATGAATCCTGCTACTTAACTCTGTAGCAACATTTGCAAGTAACAAGCTCCATGGGAAGGTACATATCATTGGCCATCTGTTTCAACTTGAAATTCTTAAGCCGTGATGATAAACACCAATAAACCATGGGAGAGTTGGGGTGGGGAAACCAGATGTGGTTGGTTTGCAATTCCTATTAGCTTCTGTCCGTATGGCCAAATGCCAGGGATAATGGGAGGTGCAGACCAACAACCACCTGAAGACTACGGAAGTTTGCATGCACACTGCAATGGCTTGGGTCCAAGATTCACATAAAGTAATGGCTGCAACAGCCATCTGTAGATATCTTGTACCAAGGATTCCTCAACCCCCAGGAATAGAAGAAATGGGGTGGCAGGAAAACTGTGTTCCATTCATGGAAAGAAAATCAGGATCCAAGCCATTATATCTAGTAGCCTTGAGACAATACAATATTTATTCATGCATTCCTGATATGCAACTACAATAACAATTTTATTGACATTACTTGGTTGTGGTAAGCGTGATGAGGCTGGTGGTGTTATTCCTGATGGAGGCATCTTCTTTACTGATGGCGACTTGTACTGAAACAGACACAAAAGCCAGTCATTGAACAGCTCAGTCATACAGTTCTATGTCTTGAAATACTGTAATGATCAATAGCTCTGTATCTCATGGGGTGTTTGCAAATGTACCTTAAAAAGAGGGTTCGAAATGCTGTGGTTTTTTCACTTCATCCAGGAAAATCTAGCGTCAACTTGCCTATTACTATGAAAAGAATAATGTACACACCAGAAATTCCAATGCTGATTTAAGTAAAGGCTGAAGTGATCATCTTTTTATATGTTCGTAAAAAATAAAAGCTGTGCTGGATCAGGTCCAAGGCCCATATCGTCCAGTACTCTGTTCTCACCGTGGCCAACCAAACATTCCTGGGAAGCCCGCAAGCAGAACCTGAGTGCACCAGAGCTCTCCCTACCTGCATTTCCTAGCACCTGGTACACACAGGCAGGATTCTTATAGTGGAGGTAGAACACAGCCATCATAGCTAGTAGCCATTGATATCCTTGTCCCCCATTAATCTGTCTAATTCTCTTTTAAAGACATCCAGGATGGTAGTTACCACCATCTCTTCTAACAGCAAATTCCACAGTTTAACTATGTTTTGTGTGAAGCAATATGGACACTTCCAACATTCATCTTCACTGGATTTCAATGAATTCTAGTACAGTCATACCTTGGTACTTGGGCGTTTTGGCTCCTGAACACTGCAAACCCGGAAGTGAGTGTTCCGGTTTGTGAACGTTCTTTGGAACCTGAACATCTAAAGGGGCTTCCGCGGCTTCTGGTTGGCTGCAGGAGCTTCCTGCAGCCAATCAGAAGCCACGCTTTGGTTTCTGAATGTTTTGGAAGTCGAACGGACTTCCGGAACGGATTCCGTTCGACTTCCAAGGTATGACTGTATTATAAAAGTGGGAGAAAAACTTTTCTTTACCAACTTTCTCTACACCATGCATAATTTTATATACCTCCAATACTTGCCTTTCCTCTAAGTTACAAAGCTGCAAATGTTGTCACCTTCCTCATAACAGAGTTGCTTCATCTTCTTGACCATTTTGGTTTCCCTTTTCTGAGGCTTTTCCTGCTCTACAATTCCCTTCATGAGGGGAAGTGACCAGAACTGTACACAGGATTCCAAGTGTGACTGCACCATAGACTGGTATAACTGCACGATGCTATTGGCTTTTAAATTTTTAATCCCTTTCCTGATGATCCCTAGTATGGAATTACTTCACTTCAGGCAGGGTTTATTATTCATCTGAGCAAATAATAATAATTCACCTGCGTTCGGGTAGGAAGCTTCCCTTTAGAATCAGTAACCACTTTTCCTTTATTAGTAATACGCGCTGCCTGTTCTTTGCAGAAATTGATGTGCCGATCAGCTGCACTTTCATTAAATCTTCTCTGGCAATATGGGCACTGGATATAATCTATATTCATCAGCAATTCATGAGACACAAAGAACAGTACAGGTTATTTATTAATTTAGTCACTCTGGTTTTATCCCGACTTTAGCTCTAGACCAGACCCACAAAGTGCATGACAATAAAAACAGAAAACATAAACTGCTACAGTATCTGAAACAGCATTATAATTTAAACATGTTAAAAATCAAAAGCAAGTCAGTAAAAATACTCAATTCCTGAGTATTGAAGCCATCAGCATTCAAAAGCCTTCCCAAAAAATGCAAATAGAAGCCAAAAGCAAATGGGTCTTTGCTTTTTAAGGAGGTAGGTCCATGTGATAGAGGCCACCATTAAAAGAGGTCTGCTGAACAATACAAGCCTAGCTTTTGAGTGTTAATGCAGGAGGAGTACCTGGAGCCTGCCTGACCACCTAATCCCAAAATAGCAAGTTGAAGATTGACAAATAACTCCTAACCCTAATATGCTTTTTCTATAAAGGTTTCGCCACCACCTCAACCACTGGGACAGGCAATGAAGGGAGATTATCACCTCTCAACTTGTCTTAAGTCGAGACTTAACAAATCAAGTTGAGCAGGAGTCAAGCAAGCAGGTAATTAATATGTTAGACCTTTCCAATAATCCTACAGCTTCAGATGATGAAAGTTAGAATTTACAACTGAAAGTTAGAATTTACAACTGATTAATGCATTAGATGTTTCTAATGCAGTTGTACCTCTGCTTATGTATCCCTCCAGTTATATAAACTTTGGGATACGTAAGCAGCAAATCCAGAAGTATACTTCCGGGTTTTTGCCACACGCGCATGCGCAGAAGCTTTCTATGTACTGCGCGCATGCGCAGAAGCGCCACCCCTGGCAGCAAATTCCTCGTACTGTGGCCAGGGCTCCGGAACAGATCCCGCTCGCAACCAGAGGTACCACCGTACAAAGTCAGTGGCCAATGTGAAATCCAGCTGGAATAGATCTGAGTGACTGCAAAATCTCAACACATATAGCAAATATACACCTTTAAGTGCCAGGCAAAAACGTTCCTTTTTAACCAGGCCTTTGGCTGATTTGACTGACATGCTATGCCCTTTTAAAATGTGGTGGGGTTTTTTTGGGG
This sequence comes from Podarcis gaigeae, assembly GCF_964106915.1. Lineage (NCBI taxonomy): Eukaryota > Metazoa > Chordata > Lepidosauria > Squamata > Lacertidae > Podarcis > Podarcis gaigeae. Next base: position 30,625,055 of record NC_139683.1, read on the forward strand.
GGGGGGTACTGGGTTGTTCTTTTTATTTTGATTATGCATTTTGTGGTTTTATATTTTTATTTTATTCTGTGAACTGCCCTGAGACCTCTGGGTACAGGACGGTATATAAATTCTTCAGCAGCAACAACAAGTAAGTCACAGGGAACTATTCTGACCATGTTTAGGGCCTTTAACCAACTGGAAACTTTCTGTTAGACAACACAGCAGACATCACAGTAAAGGAGAAACACAGGAGGTTTTGCCATCACTGGCAAGGAGTACACTTTCAAATTAGCTCAAGCTTGTGTTTTGTCAGACTTCTTGGAATTTTCTGTCACTGGCACTCCAAGCACTATTCCTGCTGTCTCATCCTTTGCCGGTACAAGATGCAGCAAAACATTTTGGGAACCAAATATATAGCAAGCAGACTCAGACTATAAGCTTTCCAGATTATATCTGAGTGCCATCGAAATACTCCTACAAAGACAAAAATGCAAAGAGGAGAGCCTAACAATAATTTTATTATTTAGACCCCTCCCATCCGGCTGGGTTGCCCCAGCCACTCGAGGATCTAATGGCAGCTTGGAGAACTTTCTCTTACAGACATGTAATTTTTTCCAGCATTGCAATTTTTGACACAAGAATGATTCCGTCACAGCACTTTAGGAAGGAGAATAGACGGAAGAAACAAGATTATATCCACGGCTGTGTGAAGCCCAAGCTAAAAAAACAAACATTAAAATTCTGCATAACTTATTTTGCATTGCTTATTCTGTGATTTTATTCTTAGTATAATTTATTTTGATTTTGCTAGATGCGAAGGTGATATTAAGCTTTGCTGGGCACTAAAGTAATTCCAAATACATAAAACATTTATTCAGGAACATCCCTAGTTTCAGAGATTTCAGTGAGCACTGCTTACTTAAGCAGTATCTTTGAAGTCTATCTTTGCAGCCGTAACGGCTAAAAAAACTCATCTGGAGGAAAGTGGAAAATGTTGATACCAAGTTACCGCCATTTTGTCCCACACCTCTATTTTATTTTCAGTCTCTACCTTCTCTGCAAGTGCAAGGTCAAGTGACTAAAGAAAATGGTGCCAGTCACCACCCTCTACTGAATTGAAAAGAAAGAATTCCTAACACTAGGTGCTCTGCTAGGACATGCAAAAGCCAATAATCCCTTCCACCCTAATGCAATCAGGACTAGGGACAGATGAACCCATAAGAGTCTGGCCCGTCCCAGTTCTCAGAAGGGACAAGACTACATCTGTCACTCGTAGATATTTAATGGATTTTTTAAAAATCTACCTGAAAACAAATGGTAAAATAATAATAACAAGAACTTAAAAGGTAGTCTAAAACTTGTTTGATGCTTGTCCCCCCCCCTTTTCTTTTAAACTTCTAAAAGTATGACACCCAGCCCTCTTGGCCTCCACACTGTAAACACTGGTGGCAGCCATGTTTTTTTGCCATATAATTTCCCTAAAGCAACAGAACACCATCAAGCTCCATGCCTCACAAGGGGACTTGCTGTAAGTGCATTCAAAGTGCACAGCAGCAAAAAGTCTCATGTGCTAACCACTACAGGCTGTGGCAAGCGATGTGCCCTATTTTCAGAAAGGAAAACTTTTTTTTTAAATAAACAGAGGCAGAACAGAACCCTCCAACCGCCTCTCAAATGATTCCACGAGGCTGCAATTTTTCAAGTGAACCACTGATCCGGGATCAAATCAGGCAAGTCCATTCTGCAATCTGAGCAGGAAAAGATTCACACCCCACATCCCTAATCAGCACAACACAAAACTACTAATGGACCAACAATGTTTTGTTTTATTTAATAAAAATTATACACCTTTTGATTGTAAAAGGCTCAAATCAGTTTACAAAATATCAATAAACCTGTGTTCTTTTATGCTGTAGTACCAAGCACAGCCTTCCTGAATCCTGCCTCTCTTTTCAAGTAGCTTCACCATCTCTGCCCTTTTTGTTCCCCCTGGAGAGCCCCTTTCTACAGATATCTAAATTTTGGATTTCTAAGACTATAATGGGTGTGACTTCTGAAAGTGTGATTTCAAGAGCAGACTTACTGGTCTGCACTCAGCCACTTGGGATGACTGTTTCTATGTTCCATCACCCCTTGAACCTGCCAGCGGAAAGCTCTGCTATGGCCTAGGAGAATGCCTGCTCTTTTTAGGATGCCACTGGAGATTCTGTTCCCCCTTCCCTTCATCTGTGCATTTAAGAGGTAAATCTCACCTTCTTAGTCTACGTTGCCTGCAGGCTTTTTCGGATTAATTCCTTGCCCTCCAATTTTGAGGCAATGGTAATGCCTTGAACTGTACGTTAGTCTTGTTTAGGACCAGACAAAACACCTGACCCTTTTCAGAGAGACAGGATGTGTCTGTCTAGCCATTCATTAGCAATATTGCTCAAAACAGATGCTGCAGTTGAAGCCCACAATGTCACATTACATACCAGGATCGTAAGTAGGTGGTGGTGGTGGTGGCAGTTTTCCACCTTCTTTAAGGACCTGATCAACTCCTTTGGCTGCTCGTATAGCTGCTATGAGTTCCTCATGCTTTCTCCTCCAGTTTGATTGTTTCTTTGGGGGCTCCGGCTAAGAAGACAACAGAAGCAGCACACACACAAATTAGCAATTTGATAAAAGTGATTTCTTCAGCTGGGTATACAATATTATATATAACACCACTAAATACATATCTTCCCTTAACCATGAAGCAATGTTGCTTTTCAGGAGATAAGCAGAGTTTATACAAAAGCTGTATTTAGATCCTTTGACAGGGAAGTTGTGAGACCACTTATGAAACAAATATAGAAGCAATACATTTAATATTTCATTAGACACTGCTGACAGTGATTTCCAAACAAGAGCTCTGTATACCTAAGCGGACGCAATGTACACCTTTTCCATGGTTGGTCCTATACACTGCGTTAACCATTTCACTCTTTTGGCTGTATCTTCTTCCTATTGACATTATTTACTTATCTCTGTGTTGTTGTTGTTATTTAAAGAATGCCATGTGTATAAGTCACCTTTCTGGTCCATGAAAAATCACTGCTAATGCCACAATAGCATGTCCAAAAAACAAACAAAATCCTGTACCAGTTAGGAAAGTTATTTGGAATACTATAACTCTGCCCACCAATCTATCTGATCTCAAAAGCCAATGATATCAGCAGGGCCTCCCCAATACCTATCTTAAGGCACAGCCAGACTCATACAGGCAGTCGTTCAAATAACCTGACTTCCAGCCACCTAGGGTAAAAGTAAAAATCAGTACAGTGGACGCTCAGGTTGTGAACGTGATCTGTGCAGGAGGCACGTTCGCAACCTGCAGCATTCGCAACCCACAGCGCCGCGTTTGCGCGGGTTGCGATTCGGCGTTTCTGCGCATGCGCAAAGCGTGATTTAGCACATCTGTGCATGCGCTGAAACCCGGAAGTAACCCGTTCTGGTACTTCTGGGTTTGGCGCAGTGCTCAACCTGAAAATGCACAACCTGAAGCGTCTGTAACCCAAGGTATGACTGTACTTGAATTGAGCCTAGGACTGCATCAGTAATTAGTGCAACTGGTACAGAATCAATAAAATATGTTCTGAGAACCTGGGTCAAATGAGCACCCAAGCAGACATATTCTGCACCAGCAGAACTTTCTGAGTTGCATTCAAAGGCCCTGTAGATATCACCTATGTGGCCTGGTTAGGAAAAGCCATTCTTTGGGAATCACTAGTATTGCCTGCTTTCATTCATAGTTTGGTAATCAGTTGCTGTGTTACATCTGTTCCACCAAATATTGTTATACAAAATAAACTCCAGGTGGTGTATGACTATGCAAGCTTTTGATCTTAAGCATCGAAGACATTCTGTATAACCAACAGCTTGCAGACTTCTATACCAACAGATGTATTTCCTCGTTTTGTATACCACAACATGATGTATTTCCTCGTTTTGTATACCACACAAGAAAAACTAGTCTTCTGAGATGCAGCATTTTTCACAGGCACAATTTCTCTCCCTTTGCTGACTGAAAAAAAATCCTTGCCACAGAATCTGTGTTCAAAGCCACAGTCCAAGAGACGCAAAGATTGTAGTAAAATATGGCCCTGCTCTAATCTTCCATAATTGTTGGAACTCCTTTGAAAAAGACAACTTTTTGTTAGGAACTTACAAAGTGGCTCTACTAATGCTCCTTAAAACAGAAGAGCCTAATAAGCACACTGGCTGAGATCCTAAGGAGGAAGCAAATGTCACTGAACGATTACTTCTAAGTACAGTCATACCTCATGTTGCGTCCGCTTCAGGTTACGTCTTTTCAAGTTGTGTCCCGCAGCAACCCAGAAGTACCTGAACGGTTACTTCTGGATTTCGCCACTCGCGCATGCGCAGAAGCGGCACTTCTGGATGCGAACACTTTGAGTTGCGGACGTGCCTCTGGGACGGATTATGCCCACAACTCAAAGTTCCACTGTGATAATGCTCAAGCTTGATTTATTCCCGATTCCATCATGCCACATATTTCAAATCCAATATTAATTTTACAGTCAGTATTTTTTAAATATTTAAATTTAATCCCAGCTAGGATATTGTGTGATGTATGCTACTTAAGGCAATTACCACTCCCCTGCTAGATTTATTATATCCCACAGATTGTTATGAATAAACTTCCAAAGTCATCACACACATGCAGCTAATAATTCAACTACATGCCCATGGACATACAGTTGTCTAAAAAAAAAGGGAATATTCTAATGCTCCAGTACCTACCCGTGGCTTCAAAGGTTTGACGGTGGAAATATCAGTTCCCTCCGCTCTCTGTCTGCTGGAGTCAAATGCTTTTCTTTTTTTATTAGCAGCTCTTTGGCAAATGGGAACATGCTTCTTCTACAAGTACAAGAGGAAAGAAATGCAACATTTTTATTTCGAAAGCAGGTTTCCTCCCTTCCTCCTACTAGCCATCCCATCAAATAAGCAGGGACACGTGGGAGGATAAAACTTATATGTATTCTTCGCCATCCCACTTTACTCAATAGTATAAAACAAAGTTGGAAGTTTCAAATGCAAATCCATCCCATAATATACTCAGGACTTTTATGAATAGATTCATTAATACTGACCAAGGCTGCATTCATAGGACACTTTACTATGTCTCCCCAACATTTCCTTACCTTTATGTGATCATTCACATGATACAAATGTCATTCCTGGAAATCTAGATGAAGTTCAGTGCTCATTTCCATATTAATTGTTTCCATAAAAAATCCATTTGCAACCCTGTTAACTTTGAAAATCATGAGTTTTGTGTTGTAATTTTCCTGCAATTTCATGGTCAGGGATTTTTATTTTTTTAAAAAACAGTTTTATGTTGTGTGTCTTTGTTTCTCAATTTGATCTTTTTACATGATTTTGTACGTTTTGTGGTGTTTTATGCACTGTGATTTGCTGTTTTTTGATTATAGATTGGTAATTCTTTATTGTGGCTGATAAGTGTGAACTGCTTAATTATTATTTGCTGGTGTTTAATTTAACTGTTTACTATTAGATTCTGATGGATTGTTGGAATGTTCCTTTGTGTGATAGAAGTTGTTTATTTTAAAGTTATTGTGACTTTTATATTGGATCAGATTGTTACCATTAATGTTTGATGTTTTATTATGTTTTTATGTGTTGGAAGCTGCCCAAAGTGGCTGGGACAACCCAGCCAGATGGGCGGGGTATGAATAACACTTTATTATTATTATTATTATTATTATTATTATTATTACTACTACTACTACTACTACTCCTACTACTACTACTACTATTATAACACAGCCACCCCACGTCTGAATGCAGCCCATTATATTAGGAACAAAACCAACTATGCCTGTAACTGCTTAAATGTATTTACAATTAAGTAGTATACAAGTTTCATCAATTAATTAAATAAAACAATTCAAATTGGCACAATAGCTTCACTTTTAAATGAAGGGTTAGACAGGAACATGTTTTTAAGTCACCTGACTTTTATACTCACTAATGCATTTGGGAAAAAAGTCCTCCCACAAATCTTGCATGGTAAAAGATCTTCAGCTGGTCCCACACTTCCGTTATCTTAAAAAGAAACACAGACATACATTATGGCATTGCAATTCCTACTTAACTCTTAATCTGCAATTATATTTATGCTTTCTGTAAATTGCTAAAAATTAAACTACAATAAAGTCAGGCCTTAATTATAATAGAGCTCACAGGAGTCATTCATAAAATTGCCTGCAGAGAGTGAAATGATCTGCATTTCTCACATGGGAACATTAAAAGTTTTTCCTTCCATGAGCAGGAATAGAAAACCTGTGGAAATCTATGGTCTTTAGTGATCTAATTATTGATTGAGGCAGTGCCCCTAGTTTCTAACACTGAAATCCTACCATTATAAAATAGAATCAATCAGTATCTGAAGAACTGCACTGCTGTGTAATATTTTGGAGGAGCTGAATAAAAGAGGCTAGATATGCAAGAAATTGTCTACATCAATAAATAATTTTTAGCACACAACTCCACCAGGCAATACACTCATTTAAAAAAATTAAACTATGGGCAGAAACAAGGCCTATCAATGAGGTGTTGCATAGTTTTGTACATTGACTAAGACCGTGTTTTCTGTTCAGCAGAAAACAATGACTAGATAAGCATTCAAATCTTTTTGTTCATTTTAAATGAAGAAGCATAAAAATCAACTATACTGACAGCAAAGAAGGCCACAGTCCTTCATCGGTATTTCAAGCAAATGTCTAAATATTACTATTCATTACCTCAACCCAGACAATATAAATAGCAAAAAAGAGAAAAAGGAAAAGCTTATCATCCTCCTTTTACATTTCATTTATGGATTCTGTATTGAGATTGCCAGCAAAACTCTAGATACAGGATGATCCTTTTGTTGAGAGTACTCCCCCCCCATAAAATCACTCATTAGATCATCATCAAGTATTAGCCAAATTCCCAATTAAAATTGCCTGTGACAATGTACTAAAATATTGTACCAATACACAATAACTGTATCAGAATAACATATTATAAATATTCTGCTGCTGAGAAACCTCTTAAAGGGCAGGAAACTACAAGAAGGGAGCAGCTGGACTGGAATGACTTATGGTATCAGTTGTCTTTCTACCAGTGCACAGAGAATGGAAAACAAACAAGATGAATTTGAGCCCTCAATAGAGGATGACAAATATGATCTAATAGGCATTACTGAAACCTGGTGGGATGACATTAATGACCGGAATGTAAGAATTGAGGGGTATATGGCCTATTCAAAAGAAATAGCCCAAACAGGAAAGAAGAAGAAGTAGCATTATATGTAATGGATGTGTACAGTTGTGAAGAAATCCATGATTTAGAGCAAGGAATTCAGTTTGAGAGTGCATGGGATAAAAACTGTAGGAGAGGGAAACAACACTGACCTCTGCTATAGACCTCCAATCCAGACTAAAGGCTTGGATGATACCTTCCTACAGCAGATTACCGAACATTCAAAAAGGAGAGACATAGTAGCTGTCGCAGATTTGAATGGCCCCAATACTTGCTGGAAGTCAAACTCTGCCAAAAATGTAAGGTCCTATAAATTCCTCAATTGCCTCACTGACAAGAGCAGCAACTCCTCACCAATGTCAGTAGTGGCACTGGCTTTCTTCTCTTGATAAAGAACATCTCTCACCCCCCACTCCTTCCCCCATAGATTAAATCAAAGAGCAAAGTAAATAACAACGTCCATGCCAGGAGGACAGGTCGGTCCTGGCATATAGTCCTGATTTGATGTCAATTAGAATCATTACAAATGGAGCTCAAAGGAGCTACTGCCCTCCCTTGCCCATGTCAGTGCTGGTTCTGTTTTGTGCTAATAGCATAATGACAATGTACAGCACTACAGAACACTCAACAAATAGTGTTGTATTGTTGCAGCCGCACTACTTTTTTTTTAGTCTCCCTATGTGAGTGAACTACTGTTCTTGGCAGATGTCCAATCAACTACAGCTGTATTTACAAAAAGAAAAAAAGTAATCTATTAGGAAACTGAATTATTTCCTTTGTACTTCAACTGAGCAACAGAAAGAGAAAAGTCATTCTCTTTTAAAATGCACAAGAAACAATTATTGTCTCGTTTTTCTCATTAAGTTCATATATGAATGGACTTTTTAAAAAGTAGGTTTTTAAAATACAAATAAAAAGACCATCAGAGAGAAAAGTTGCACATTCTCATAATCTAGAACCCTGTAGATATACAGCCACAGGCTTTCCTCCCCATGGAAACTGTTTCAATCAATCAATCAATCAATCAATCAATCAATCAATCGTTTTATTTGTATGCTGCTTTTCCAAAGCCCAAACCATGCTCAAAGTGGCTCACAACATACGGTGGTACCTTGGTTAAGAACTTAATTTTTTCTGGAGGTCAGTTCTTAACCTGAAACTGTTCTTAACCTGAAGCACCACTTTAGCTAATGGGGCCTCCTGCTGCTGCCGCACCGCTGCTACATCATTTCTGTTCTCATCCTGAAGCAAAGTTCTTAACTTGAGGTACTATTTCTGGGTTAGCGGAGTCTGTAACCTGAACTGTCTGTAACCTGAAGCGTATGTAACCTGAGGTACCACTGTACATAAAGCTACAGGTGCAACGAAGTACCCATAAACAATAAACAAACACTGAAAAGTACACAACCAAATTGAAGAATTTTCACATAAGATACAATTGTAAGATACAGCAAATTAACAGCAACAACAGCAACATCCTCCACCCAACAAAACATGCTAAATAATGCCACAGCCCAATAGTCCGTTCACCAGACTCAGCTTTTGTAGCTGGAGTCTGTCAAGGCCCTGCCCTCCCAGACCATGTGGGAAAAGGCACGTGGGACGCACAGCCAAGATGGTCTAAAACCCTGGCGAGTTGCTGTCCGTCAGTGTAGCAGATAACACTGAGCTCAGGAGAGCGAGGAAAATTCTTAGGGACGTCTCACACCCTGGCCAGCACTTCTTTAATCTCCTACCTTCGGGCAGGAGATAGTCAGCCTCACCAACAGGTTAAAGAACAGTTTTAATCTGTGGGCTGCTGAATGGGAAAAAAGAGTGGTGTAATTGACTTCTGACAAGCACACAGAGCGCGAACAAGACTGAGTGTATGGGGGGGTTGTTTAATTTCACTGCACACAGGTGGTGTAGTGACAATGAAGATGATGATTATTATAATTATAATTATTATTATTATAATTATTATTATTATTTAGAGGGACTAATGGTATGACTCAGTATAAGGCCATGTCGTAAACTGCTAAGACAAACCAACTTCATACAATAACTTTTGTAAGCTTGAATAAGCTTCTTTATTTAAAAAGTATCCTCTGCTGAAGTTAGCTTGATGACACTTTATATTTAAGCACTTTCCTGGGATGCACAGGCAACCTGGAACTGCATGCATCCTCCCTCTGCACCCTGCACAGAAGTAAAAGCTGGCTTCAGAGGAGGGAAACCCTCTACTCTGCACCCAGCATGGAATTACAGCACGGTGCTGCAGGAGTCTCTAATATTCTTTCTTTCTTTCTTTCTTTCTTTCTTTCTTTCTTTCTTTCTTATTTATTTATTTATTTATTTATTTATTTATTTATTTATTTGCATCTAGTAACTTTTGTGAGTTTATTTACAAAGCTGGATTACACAATCAATAAGATCCAACATCCTGTATGCCTTCATTGAGACACTTAACAAAGAAAAAGGGGGAGTGGAGGTTAGGTTTGACTCAGGTTGGCCATACCAGGAAGTCTCAGAGGCCTTTATTATCAGATATAATAGCAAAGAAATTCGACTTCACATTCAATCTGCATACAGCAGCGGACCACCAGTGCTGTTAATCCACCTTTGCTTCACATAGCAATGCACCACTTATCATCATCATCATATAACTTCCTATATTATAATTCTGATACATTTATTCAAGTGCCATCACACAAAATGATAATAACTACGCACAAGACTGATGTATCGGGTATGGAAGAACACCTAGCCTTGCAGAAGCAGTGTAACAGTAACAGAGTGTGTCTACAAACAGCTCAACCGATTATCATGGGTAGCGGATCAATGGCAGCAATCTTGCTACTGCGTGCTCTTGTGAGTCTATACCAGATCAATGAAAGAAAAGATATCACTGGCCCTATTCCCTAACTATCAGTGGTATTTAATTATGCATGCAAGCTTCAAGGCATTTTCTGATATTTGTCTTTGGAACATGAAGCAATTCACCTCTCAAAGAAGTCCTGGAAAAGATTATACAAAGAATGACACAAAGATCAGTACTTGGAAGATGGCTTCCTCGTACTGACCTCAGAAGTGTTTTTCAATAAATATGCTGCTGACACTTCCTGACTCAGCTATCAGTAATCCAAAAGATAATTAATCAGAACTCATCTTTCCTTTGTGTATATAATGAAGGAAATGTTTTGAATGCATAATGATAAATATTCTATTGCCATTCAATCCTGCATCTTTATTTATCATCCTTACATACCTTTCAGATATATTCCTGCAGTGATTTTTTTCGGGGGGGGGGGGAGAACCCAGGGGTACGCATACCCCCAAAACATTTTGTGAATCTAATGGGAGAAGAAACTAAAAAAAATAAAATTTTACATATCTTCTCTAGCACAGAGAGTCGTCAGTTCTGCTGCTAACCCCAATGGCGGCCTCAGTTCCTGTTATGGTGTTTCCTGAGTCTCAGATGGAATGAGAGTTCCCCTAAACATTTTTTTTGGGGGGGGAAGCACTGTATTCATGTATATGTCAAGCATGCATACAAATTACAATACAGTATATGGATTGGACTCCAATTCAACACTTCAGAAAAACGCTGGTTAGTGGTTCTGTGTTCCCTGGTGTAGTTTGCGCTGAATGTAGTTGCTGTATGCTAAATAAGTTCAAAAGACAAGGTAAAAATATCTTAATTAAATAAAGACTGGAGATGTAATGTACTAGAAGGCAAAGTTGAAGGTCAGAAACTGAGAATGCTTTGAATAGATGGTCACTTTAAAAAAACCAGGCCAATTCCATAGCATCCTTAAACGACTGTGACATATAACAAGTACAGTAGTGACCTAGATAGCAAGGAAAACCAGACAGACAAAAGAAGTACAGTGGTATTGTAACTTTCATAGTTATGCAGAATGTATCCTTATTTAACTTTCACAACTGAGAAAACCAGTGTTAAAAAATGAGATATGAAAGCTAGGAGCTAAATGGCACCTTAAACCTAGGTTATGGGCGCAACAATGGAATGTCTAGGCGTGCTTTTTTAATATCAATACAAAGCTGAAAATGAATGAAATGCAGCTAAAATATTATTTTCATTTTTTACATTTACAGAAACTGCTCGCGCTAATGAAATTCCCAGTTGCAAAATGCGCCTAGAACAATTAGAGTTTTGAACACTGGAGCAAAGAGATGCATTTTCTATTGCCCCTGAATAACAATTTGTACTTACTGCAATTTCTTCTTTTACAGAATTATTAAAAATAGAGCTTGGAGGTTTTATTTATAATTAAGTAGAACACAAATACAGCCGAATAGATAAAAAACACACGGAAGAAGCTCTGTTCTTTGCACCTGGTTCCATCAAGTGGAGACATCGAGTCTGGACCACATGATACCCTCCATCTGCTCTTGGATTACCACTCCCAGAATGGCCAATGGTTAGGGCTCATGGGAACTGTAGTTCAGCCATACAGCCGCAAAGAAAACATTTTAAGTGTGTTGTAACGTGCAATACACAAATGTGACACTAGATGGCGATGATAAGCCAAGGCAAATTCAATATATTTTTCAAAATGTTTTTTTAAAAAGCATTTTCACAGCGTTTTTTATATGTGTGTAGATTCCACCCAACAATGCCATAAATTCCTCATATTATTTTTGCTTTCTCACACAGTTGCAATGACTTATCAGCTACCCTGATAAATCAGTTTTAGTCATCTTACTCCAATGAAAACTCATGTAAATAAAAGGGGGGAGGGACACTGGGGAAACCTATATAGTGGAACCTCAGTTTGCAGACACAATCCATGACGGAGGCACGTCTGCAAAACGCAACATTCACATCCTGAAGCGCCGCGTCTGTGTGATTTGGCGCTTCTGCACATAGCACGATTTAGCACTTCTGCGAATGCGGCGAAACCCGGAAGGAACCTGTTCCGGTACTTTTGCGTTTCCCATGGTCCGCAGCCTGAAAATACCTAACCTGAAGCATCCATAACATTAGGTATGACTGTAGAAGACCTTACCACCCAGTGTTTAATTCCCCATGGTTAATTAGTCCATTCTACATAGACATAGACACCTGGGACGCAGGTGGCGCTGTGGGTTAAAGCCTCAGCGCCTAGGACTTGCCGATCGAAAGGTCGGCGGTTCGAATCCCTGCGGCGGGGTGCGCTCCCGCTGCTCGGTCCCAGCGCCTGCCAATCTAGCAGTTCGAAAGCACCTCCGGGTGCAAGTAGATAAATAGGGACCGCTTACCAGCGGGAAGGTAAACGGCGTTTCTGTGTGCGGCTCTGGCTCGCCAGAGCAGCGATGTCACGCTGGCCACGTGACCCAGAAGTGTCTCCGGACAGCGCTGGCCCCTGGCCTCTTGAGTGAGATGGGCGCACAACCCCAGAGTCTGTCAAGACTGGCCCGTACGGGCAGGGGTACCTTTACCTTTACCTTACATAGACATATATTAAAGAACTGGCATTTTTTTAAAAAAAAGTTTGAAGCAATATGCCTAATAAGCTCTTCATACAATAGACACCAAGAATCTGCACAAACCTCATATTAAGGTAAGCTTTATATTTCAACATGCATGAATACCCTACAGAGTAGCAAGTCTCTAAGGAGAAAAATAAAATGAGATAAATCATTAAAACAGTAATGATCTATGGCAAAACTGCTTAACGGATTACTGCAGAAAGCACTAGTCCAATTACCTACATTTCTTCAACAGGATTAAATTTTCTTCTGTTGTGCTACCATCTTTTTAAGATTAGTTGTATTTCTAGTTATCAAGAGGCCCTGCTTGAGTTTGCAACCTAAGTGTTATCCAGCTGGCAAGTCCCACAAGTTTTTTTTAAAACTAAGAAATTTGACACATTCCACAAATAGCCTATTATAATTTTATTCCCAGAAAACTTCAGCATCAGTTTTTAAAGGAAAAGTACTTAAGACTGTTCTCTAATCCTAGATTCGCAGACAATGGTCAATAAAGGCTGAAAGAATGAGGAATAGCAGAATCCCTTCTCTAACATTAGCTACTGGTGAATAATTTTCTAGGGCACAATATGAAGCAGAAGATCCATGCTCCATCAGTCAGAGCAGTCAACGCTAGACTAGCCAGAACAATTATATTCATCACTACAGATTAAGTACTTTGTCTTTTAAAGCACTTACTGGGCCGCCTGCTTCCTGTCCACGCCATCCCATTTTGTCCAATGTTACCAGGTCTCCTTTTCTCATGTCCCAGTCTTTCCTATCACATTTTGGCTGAATAGCCAGCACATGTGTGGTTTGAGTGTTTTAGTTGTCTGAATATTTTTTTAAGCAGCATAACTCTGGCAAAGAAGCTCAACCCCTAAGAGTGCATCACTGCAGCACAGATCATCATGAGTATGAGCAACCAAGTCAAGAAAGAGAAAAGGTGGGCATCTGTGAGAAGCCTTTGAGAAACTCAATGCAGAATACTGAGCTGTACTCCTAGAAGATTGCCGAGATACAACTCCTGTATGATGCCCCTTGTAGCTTGCTACTGCCAACTATTACTTGTTGGATTTGCTGCTAGATGTCTTATTATCTACTGCCAGGGTAGTGTTATTACTACTACAGTGGTACCTCGGGTTACATACGCTTCAGGTTATGTACACTTCAGGTTACAGACTCTGCTAACCCAGAAATAGTACCTTGGGTTAAGAAATTTGCTTCAGGATGAGAACAGAAATCGTGCAGCGGTGGTGCGGCAGCAGCTAAAGTGGTGCTTCAGGTTAAGAACGGACCTCCGGAACGAATTAAGTACTTAACCCGAGGTACCACGCCAATGCTCTGGTGTGACAGAACCACATGGCTTTACTTTCCAAGTGTTGCCCCTGTCCTTTCTCATGCCCTTCTCTTAACCTGTGTTTAAATGCATTGAGTAGCTGTATGGTGACACTTTTCTGTATAATAATGGCGTGTGGTCTGTATTTAAAACTGACTAGTATAGGTGGCCAGGATAATAATGGAGTGTGAACACATCACTTTACATCAGTGCAACAAAGCGTTCTGTGAGCCTGTAATGAAGCCACAATGCTAACATCAGTACGGCCACCTCTCCAATATAGCTCCATGTAAATCTTGCAATAACTTACTTTATTGCAACAGCTACTAGGAACATAAACATAGCTGCCTTATCTTCAATCAGGTCATTGGACCATATAGCTCAGAACGGTTTGCACTGACTAGCAGCAACTATTTGGGGTTTCAAAGAGGAAACATTCCCACCCCTACCTGGATAATGAATTTTGGACTTTCTAAATGCAAAGCAGAAACTCTGCAACCCTTTACTGTAGCTGCACACTTCAATCCTCAGTTTTCTGCAACAACCCATTACAGAAACACTAAAAGTATATTGCTACAAAAATGTGCTTATCGACAATGTGAAGCAAAGGACTATTTATGGCCTCCCTGTCAGGGGACACCCTTAGCTAAACTTGGTTGTGGCAGCAATAAACTGAAGTTTTACATTAACGTTCTTAAAGAGATAGGAATGCAGTGTTTCATTAAATCATGAGTATTTTGACTCATTAAGACGACTCCCCTGATTTACACATATACACATAATACATACATCTTAGCCATGGGGGCAGGAATCATCGAATATAATCAGGCTTTTCTCTCTCTCTATCTCTCTCTCTCTTATGCTGGAGGAAAGGTCTCTTGTTAAGGTAGTGTTGCTGCAAAAGATGCATACATCACCCATTTGTAGAATATTCTCCCCTGGAAAACTCACCCGGCACCATCATTATTTACCTTTAGGCACTAGGCAAAAACTTCCCTCTATAACCAGGCCTTTGGCTTTTAATTATTTGTGGCATTTTCGAAGTGGATAGGATGTTTTTTTAATGTATTTATTTTCCTCTTGGTTTTAATGCATCTATGTGACGTTTATTGTCTGTCTGCGTAGTTGTAAGTGCCTTTGGGTTTCCTGAGCACTATAAAAGAACTGACAAATTTAATAAACAAAAAGAAGAAAGGAAGTATTTTTATTTGGAATCATTGCTTTATTGAATTTTATATTTCAGTAGAATTGAAAGGATGAAAACTCACAATTAACCTACAGTATTTTTTTTAGCTGAGTGACAGCCCTGAAAAGATGTAGGTTTTTTTTTTTTTTTTGAAAATGCCAAAACATTTCCCTTTCTGAAGGGTATGTACACATATATGCCTAGAATATGTGAAACAACTAAAATTTCTAATAATAGCAGTACTTCCTTCTTTCACATGAAAGAGAAAACTATCCCCCACTAGAGAGGCCATGGTTTCAATGCCCCTGAAGAGGCTGTGCCACTCTTTTGCCCCCTTTCACCACCCCTAAATCTCAATAGGCCACTAGAGTGAAAGTAGGTAATGTAGGAGACTATTAGTTATGCTACTATAAAATGTGCTGTGATTTGCATGGCTTAAGTTATTTGATTTTATCATGTTAGGTCTGCAACTATTGCCTTAGTTGTACATCTAAACTGTTTTAACTATGGTAATCTGATTAGCTTTTAGTACTGTTGTGTTGGGCTTAGGTAGCAATCCTCTACACGAGAAGCCAGTGTAAATTAAGCTTGTGTAAAGTTACACCAGATCCAAACTCTGTTCAGTCGCAGGGTTGCTGCTGGCAGAGGGAAAAGAAGTCTTTAAAATAGTGTTTGAGTTACACTATACAGTGGTATCTCGGGTTAAGAACTTAATTCGTTCTGGAGGTCTGCTCTTAACCTGAAACTGTTCTTAACCTGAAGCACCACTTTAGCTAATGGCGCCTCCTGCTGCTGCTGCGCCGCTGCTGCACAATTTCTGTTCTCATCCTGAAGCAAAGTTCTTAACCTGAGGTAATATTTCTGGGTTAGCAGAGTCTGTAACCTGAAGCGTATGTAACCTGAGGCGTATGCAACCTGAGGTACCACTGTACTTTTTTGCCAGCTTAATTTATGCCAGGTTACAAGGTCACATGACCAAGCTGAGAGAGTTTAGGATTCAGACCCCACCCCTCTGGTCCTGTCTTTTCCATGCATCTCTTTTTCAGGACTTACTTTGGCTGAGCCAAGGATGAGGGAGATAAGGCACTAGATCCTAACCTGCTCACCTTGGTGAATCTGGCAGTAGGATGGCTCCCTTAATGTTTTATTGCTAGGGCTGGTTTGTTGGTTCTCAACTAGGAACCACAGATTACCTCAATTACTTCTCTTGTTCTTGTTCCCATGCAGCTATTCTTACTACAAATATTGGTTTTTTAATTGTAAGAACAAAAGAATCACCTGCTGGTTCAGGCCAAAGACCCATATAGCCCAGCACTCTGTCTTCCCATCGGCTAACCAAATGTCTATGGGATGTTTGCAAGCAGAACCTGCATGCAGCAGTGTACACACCCTAAATGTCAAATGAAGACCTGATTAAGCCAAATATTCTGGAACATCTTGTCTTTAACAAGTAGGCATATACAAAAATCCTCTTCTCATGTTTTCAGACATTAAAATGCAGAAGTGCTCCTGCAAGTAGCTTCAAGACAATACAGTGGTACCTAGGGTTAAGTACTTACTTCGTTCTGGAGGTCCGTTCTTAACCTGAAACTGTTCTTAACCTGAAGCACCACTTTAGCTAATGGGGCCTCCCGCTGCTGCAGCTGCACCGCCGGAGCACGATTTCTGTTCTCATCCTGAAGCAAAGTTCTTAACCTGAAGCACTATTTCTGGGTTAGCGAAGTCTGTAACCTGAAGTGTATGTAATCCGAGGTACCACTGTAACTAGAATCCTTCAGTGAGCATCAGTTTTAATGGGATTTAAGCAGAGGAGTGCAGTCCAAGTGGGAAATTGTCCTAAAGGGCTACCATTTTCAATTCTTTACTGAGGTCAGATTGTTTAGTTCTAGTTATCTGAATGTTTTTCTTAGTAAAACATCACCTCCTCTTCCACAGTGCATGTAAGTGTGAAAGATTATAAATGTCAGAAAAACATTTCTTCAGTGCAATTGTTAGAATTGTGAAATAAATAAATAAAACAAGATGACAAACCGCCCAAAATAATGCTGTCATCAGCCTCAGCATGTAAGCTGTCCACAGCAAAAATAAATGAGTATATTGTTGGCTAAATGTGACAAGAATGCTGAGTAGCTAAGTAGAGGGAACTACTATACATGTAACATTTTAAAACAAAAGATATATTAAAGGCTTAGGAAAGCAATGAATGCTCAGCTTGCACAGCCAAAATTAGCCATACAAGGTCATTGCTCAGGAATGAGAAAACATGGGCATGCCAAGAGAACTCAGCCAAACACTACTTCACCACGGGGGAGATATGCTAAGCTGGCAAAGGTCTCATTCCCAGTCTAAAAGGTTTTAGGCCTTTCCGCACAAATGGCACTGAAATCATCTTTCCACCCACCCGGCTTCCCCTCTTGCATTTCCCACTGCTGCAACAGAAATATTAAACTTGCACCGGGTGCTAGAGTATATACCTGCATTAAAAATGGTTCTCTCAAGTTTCCTGTGCCAATATCCTCCATGTGATGCGTTCCATGCCACAAGCAGTCCCTCCCAATGCTCTTGAAAGCACCCTTCCCTACCTCTCTTATCTTGCATTGATTTTTTTTAAAAAGCATGTAAAGACCTCAACATCCCCTCCTTCAAAGAAACAAGATTCACCAAAACACAGTTATGCAGTAAGGAAGATAACATTGAGAATCTCGGACCTTAAAACTTGTCAGTTTTAGACAGGCAGAGTCATTGTTGCTGTCGTTGTTCAGTGATTTTTTTTCCGGGGGGGATGCACACCCCTAAACGTTTTGTGAATCTAAGTTTGGCCTCACTGAGGGGCAGTGTTTCAAACTGAGTAGGAAAATGAGAGTACCCTTAAACATTTTGGGGGGGAGCACTGCTGTTGTTGTTGTTATTGGCTTCAGCAGCCTGCCAAACAAATCCCTGAGAACCTAAAGGCGGCCTGCATGGGACTAACCACCCACTGGACCCTTCAAGTCAACCTAGCTTCATTGAGTAACAAGCCCATCCCTGCCTTCCTCCCCGTCTGAGGAGCAGACCTTGCCCAGGACCGGATTTAGGTTTGATGAGGCCCTAAGCTACTGAAGGTAATGGGACCCTTTACATGTCCAGCTGTCCTTTGTCAACAAATTGCCGCTGTTTTTTGTGTTGAATATATGCTATATGGTCATTTATGGAGACCCAATAGGTCCACACACAACACAAACCACTGTTGCTGCATGTAGGTTTTATTTTATGTCTTTTTTATCTTCTATTTTGGAAATGTACACCCAGTTTTTTTCTTTAATTTTTTTGGGGGGAGGGGGGCCCGGGGCCCTAAACTATAGCTTGTTTAGCTTCTACGTAAATCTGGCACTGGCCTTGCCCCTTGGCGACCAGTTCTGCAAACAGGGAAAGGAAGGGCTGGGCAAGGGAGGAGCAGCAGCAGCAGCGCACCAAATGGCCAAGGGGGGAGGCGCTTTACGCAGGCGGCTTGCGCCCACCTTCCCGGCCCATTCTCGGGGGTCGGCGAAGGACCTTCTCCCGCCGCCTTCCCGGAGGAGGCCACCATTTCTTGCCGCCCTCCGGCACCTCCCTTCCTTCCAGCTCCGGAGAAACACACAAAGGCTCGGCCCTCCTCTCTCTCTCGCGCGCGCGCGGCGGCTGCAGCCTTTTCCTCAGCGGAGAAGGCCTCCTCCCCGGGCCTTCTCCTCGCATCCCTCCCTTACCGTCCAGCTCTTCCATGGCGCCGCCGCCCCTTCAAGCTCCAGCTCCCCGCCGCCGCCGCGAGTGGGGCCGCTGCTGTAGCAACCCGGCCGCCTCCCCGGCGCCAGCATCCCCCGCGCCCATTGGCTTCCCGGCGCAAGGAGGGGTGGGGAGGTGGGCGGCGCGGCGCGCGCAGTGCGCATGGGATGGGCCGCCTTTGGAGACGCCCGGGACGCGCTCGGTTTTTCCTCCAAGGTCGCCCGGGTGTGATTTTCACAGCACAGTCCAGCCCGTGGGCGTTTGGGCGGCGACCTCCCGCCACGATTATTTCTCAACGTTTTTCGGTAGCCTGAGGCGTCTCTCTCTCTCTCTCTCTCTCTCTCACACACACACACACACAGAGAGAGAAGAGGTATTTTTTCCCCACCCCATGTCTTTTGCAGCAGCGTGACGAGCAGAAATGCAAGGAATGTTCCGCAGGACTATCTTTCTCTTTGCAAGAGGTGATTCGCATAGGGCGGAGGGCATTAGGAAAAGTGTGAGGTTTTCCCCACCCACGCCGGCAGGCTAAAAGGACATCAGCAGCATCGTGGCAAAAAGAAATCAAAATCGCAGCATTTTGCTGGCGTGCACCTGTTGAGTTAACTAGTGCGGTGCATGGCTGTGAAAAGGAGATTTGCCAGGGGGGGAAATCAAATGCAAGAAAAAAGCGGGGGTTCTTGTGCATATTTAATAGTTATATAGCAGGTGTTGCTTACAGGCTATGACAATGCCTCTTGCTTTCCCTGATGGAGAGAGGTGTGTGGGCTTTGTGTGGTTCAAAAGTAGTCTAATGTACAAGGTAACAAGGCACATTCAGCGCATCACCCACTTTTGTATCTGTCTCTCTGCCTGCTGCTGGCATGTGGTCCCACAATATTTCCTACAATATTGCATGGGGGATGCATGGGTACACATACTCCTAAACATTTTGTGAATCTTTGTACTTTTGTCCATTTACTGTCTTTATTTTTCCCAATTTGATCTATAAATGGTGATTTTCTTGAGTCAAAATAAAAGTACCCCTAAACATATTTTTTCAAAGAAAAAAACTGGTTTTACGATTTTCTGTGTGTAGTGTTGTAGGATAAACTTCGTCATGGCATTGCATATCTTTCAGAGATGAGGCCAAGAACACATGGTTTTACTTTAAAAAAGCAAAGAGGCTGATAGAAATGCAGTAGGCAAACCAGAATTTCAAATGCTACTTCTAGTTGGATACACACTGTACTGTACATTCAAAGCTCATCTGAAGCACACAGTTTCCTCAAAGCATTCTGGGCACTGTAGTTTGCTAAGGGTTGCTGGAAATAGTAACTCCTTGAGGAGTAGATTACAGTGCCCAGAATTTGTTGAGAGAAATAATGTTTTTCCCCTCCCTCCAAAAATGTAGTGTGCACACTGCTGGCGTGCTGCATCGAAGATGGTTTGTTGTGAAGAGGAATAATGAAGTGTTTTCATACATGAAGCTTACATTCATTTTTCATTAAGCGTATGAAACATCCCCACTATTCCCCAATCCCCATTTTCTGTAGTAATTAAGTTGAAATACATGTAACTGAAACCATTTCCCATTTATCCATCCTTCCATTTCCCGCCCACTTGGTTTTCCTTTTGTCTCTTAGATTGTTCTTGTGGTTTCAGATTATAGGCTCCTTGAGGAAGATTTCACCTTCATGGTAAAGCACCATGTACATAAATATGCACACACACAGTCGTACACTTCCCCCACCCTCATTGAAAATATCCAAAGGTGCTCTAGCAGACTGGGTTTCTTAGGGTAGGATATATCCGGAATACTGCATTCAGCAGCAGTGTCCTAGCAGAAATCAGAAATGTCTGGAAAAATCAGGATGCCAACCTGCGTTGGCAGTACCATTTTGGGTGATTTCCATAATAGCTCAAAAACGGCGCTTTTTTGGGCAATTTTGCAAAAAAAGCTCAAAACTTTAAGCAACTCAACAACTGATTTGTCCGGATTTTCACTGTTTGAAATATGGCAACCCTAGTTTTCTTCTTTTGAAAACAATCCCACACAATTCAAGCATACAGCCCTTTACCAAGCCCTTTGCTTACAACTCTTCCTAGGAAGATCAAATGATATTTCCTTGCAACACATTTCTGTCTCAACATGTGCATAGTATACAAACACACACCATTCCACACCCCTGCCATGGAATCTTCACACTGCTTTTAAAACCCAGGACAGATCAGGTTCCACTTTCAATATTTGTCTTCCAAGAAGCAGTGTTGGAATTTTTGAAGAACTTGCAGTAAATGTACCTTAGATTGCCTCGCAGCCTCAGATTACAAAAATCCTCCAGAGTATGCCTTTATTATACACCTTTAGGCACCAGGCAAAAACATTCCGCTTTAACCAAGCCTTTGGTTGATTTGATTGACAGCCTATGCCTTTTAAAATGTGTTGGGGCGTTTTGGGGTATAGGACAGTATATAAATTTAATTAACAACAACAACAACAACAACACCTGTTCCCCATACAGCTGACAAGCAGAATACAGGAGACACAATGGTAGGCAGCCGCAAACAGTAAAGAGGTCATTGACTTGCTAAGTGGAGAAATTGGTGGGCAAGGGCAAGGAGATGTGAAGAAACTGAGGCATTGTGGGATTTCAGAAATGGAGAATGGTTTGAATGGATTGAAGAAGGAACAAGATCTCATGGAGCAAGTGTGAGAAGGTCAGCAGACCCCAGTTATCAGCAACCTAAGCATCCTACAGAAACAGTATATCACACCCACAGGGCAATAAGAGAACTGCCATGGACACCCTAGCGATAAAAAGGGAGTTGTATCAAGTTGTATCACCCTAACGAGATAAGGGAGTTGTATTAGGGTGAACTGCTTCTTGCACCCCACAATTAAGTGAGAGCACAACAGTTAAAGCTAAGAAGATCCCAAAAGAATATAGACACTGGACTGAGACAAAATTCCAATTGTGGTTCTGCTGCTCAGGTGCTGAGATTCCAAGACAGACTGATCATCTTCAGAGGTTTTCTTTTGGCAAACATCATCTGTTGATGGAGAAACAAACAGTCTGCCTCAAGAGAGGCTATATGCTGTTTGCTTCCTTCCGACCCTTCTCTCATTCTTTCTTACATTTTATGCACCACCAGGTTAGGTTTTAAGCTAATGCATAGTAGATCTCTGGATGATTTGCAGTAGATCAGCAAAGGTTTCTTATGGCTCATCCACACCTTCCTTGAGTGTGCATTGTAAGTGGCTTTTCTCCCCTTAAAATGTCTGATGTTCCCATGGTGTTTCCTGGAAATCACTTTTGTCCCACACTAACCCTTCATTTAATCCAGATTTTCTCCCACCTCCACAAATCTAGAAATGAGGATGGGAAGTGTTTTTTAAGGGCTGGTGGCCATGTGCCTCACCTGTGTGTGGTGTTTGGACAACACCTGTCTACAAAAATTCAAGAGCTTGGTCAGATGGAGAGGATCTTGGACCACCTTCAAAATATGCAAATACCTCTGGGGGGAAATCAGAAAACATATAGTTCTAAGTTTTTAAGCTTTCTTTGCCAAATCTGTTATTTTCTCAGAGCACCAAGCATCAATTTAAAAAATTTAAGGTGGTGGAAAGAGGGAAGGTATCCAGGGGAAAAAAACTCCAGCAGTCCCACCCACCACTGTATCCAATGTGTTTTGTCTATGCACAATTTGGGCTTTAGGCGTGATCACTGGAATGTAGCCCCTGTGTAAGTTGCAGGCTTACTGTACTCTGATAGGTTTAAGAAATTGTTCCACAAGTTCCATTCATTTCAATGGAGGTAGAGCAGAACTTCTAGGTAAATTGTGCTCAAGAACTAGGGAAGGAGGGACTTCTTCAGATGTTGAAATTTAAATGTGGTTCCCACATTTACAGAGTCAAAGATCCTATCTAGTGGAGAATCAATGTGCATGCCTGGACAACTCACATGCTGTAATCTTGACACATATTTGTGCAATCACTCTCCCACACTATAACTTTGTTTGAGGTGAAATAGTCACATGAACTGGGCATCCATGCATATAGGCCAATGCATGGAGCACATAGCTCCATGTTTTTTCACATGAGTGATGAAGAGACACCTATTTCTCTACAATGCAGACATTCCCCATTGTGGTAATTTTATAAAGCACTCCTTTTTCTGGACCTCTCTGCATTTTAACAACCAAGATAGTTTACAGGACTCACAATTCTAGCTCTCTGCTTAATGCTTGGAATGTATTTTGCTTACTTCCTCTTGTCCTTTCAGCTTACAAGAGAGTTCCATGCAATCAAGTGGTTTTTTCCCATAAGTAATTTTATTTTCCTCTTAAAGTACTGTAGTTACAAAATTTAAAATCCAGTGTAAGAACTCCCCCTACTGGCTCTGGGGGAAAAATGATTTTGGTTGCAAGCTTTCACTTTGTACAAATTCTTGCTTCAAAGCATATACACGGATCCAGCCATATCAAATAACTTTTTGAACTCCCTTTTGAGTTGAGTAAGAGAGAATGCTTATCTCCTTTTGAAATCAATGAGATCTGAATGTGCCTTCTGCAACATATTGCCATGGCTGTTATCTTGGGGTGTTAGGGGTGTTAAGGGAGGGGTAATACCTATAGTGGGAGACATGCCACGCTCCTTTGGGGGTAGTTTGTCCACCTTTGGTCCTCACCCTGCACTCAGCTCTCATCTGTGGCCCCTGGAAGCTGTCAGCACGCAGCAGCGATCACACTCCAGGAAATGGCTTCAACTGGTCAGCTAAACCAGGGTAAGGGTAGACGTTGGGTCTCCAAACCTGAGGTCAGCTAGGGATTTCCCTGCATGCAAAGGCAGGCTCTGGCAAATTGAGCAAAGGAGACCAATAGTGGGTCCAAGAAGGCAGTTTCTGCACATGCTGTTGAGGGAAATGAGGAGCAGATGGGGTCCATCAACCTGAGAAGGTAGCCCCTCTAGGAGAAGGAAAACTCTGATCCTGAATCTCTGCTGCCTTGTGGCTACACTCATTCATGAGAAAGGCTTCGGGACTAAACCCCAAGGAAAAATCTGTACCTGCTGCCTTGCAGGACATCTTTGGGATAAGAAAAGGTGAAGGAGTAAACCATACACAAATCTGGAGTGAAGTCCCTAAGACAGTTGGCGTCTTGTATGCCTGATTTGAGCAACTCCTGCAGATAAGCTGGTGCCAAATGTATTGCTCTGTTTTCCTTTGGACTACATCAGCGAGGCCAAGAGGAGGTGGGTCTTGTTGTCTGGGCAGCCCAGGACCTCCATACACACTACCCAAGAGGGGTCACTTCGGTGCTGTAAAACAGCAGAAACAATGCAGGAGGCAGCAGATACGAGTTCCTGGTATCTGCAACCACAGCAGGTACTGTGATTCTCCAGCAGTTTGACTTCACCCTGGAGGCACATTCCATTGACAGACGGATGCCAACAACAAAAACTATTTCTTTGTTGGTTAATAACTGGAAAAAAAAAATCTACATATGTTTCCTGAAATGCACTACCTGTTAGGAGATCATTGGTGTTCTCTCCTAAGTGTTAGCCATCAAATTTGAGAGAAAAGAGCCAACTCTAGACTGATGTGTATGTGAAGGAACCATATATTTGGAAGCCAAAGAAATGTATATGGGACTCCAGCTACTGTCATTTCTGAAAAATTAGCCCTGCTAACAATGAGAGTTAAGAGTTCAACAATATCTGGAGGGCATAGGTGCCTAATCTCTTATATAAGTATTTAGTTGGCACCTAAAAGGTTGGAAAAAGCCATTTCTTCTCTAGGAGCTATCTGAATGGGCACCAGTAGCCACTGATTTCCTGAGCTCCTCCATAGTTCCACCTGCTTGCTTTACAGCTGAATAGGCCACATCCTATAAGTAAAGAGGCAGAAAATTTGCCTGTTAATGTAGAGGACACTTTGGTAATCTAGGCCAGGGGTAGCCAGGTGGTAGCCTGCAGACATTATCTGGTTTATGGTCCAAATTTTACTGCCCATAGAATGTTGCAGAAATCTAGACAAATGTCCCATTTATCCAGTGGAATTTCTTTTCCTCCGAGTCCAGCTGATACAGGAGCATGGACTAAGTTGGGGGTTGAGAACTTCATGTTACATGCCAAAATTTCATGTAAAAAGCCAAGATTATTGTGACTGTGGAGGGAAAAACCTAGTCCCTGGAAAGGAGGCTCATGGGGAAATTGCTTCTTTTCCACCCAAAGCTAACAGAGGCTAACATTTCCATGGCAAAGAAGATTACACAGACAGAAACAGATTAAGCTTGGATTTCCTTTTGTGCAGCATCAAGGTCACGCGTCTGCGTCATCTCATGGAGTAGAGCACATTTGTATTCTTGAAATGTACAGTTTCACTCTGCTGGTTTCCAGATTGTATGGCAGGGAAAATAAACCCACTGCTGCCCACAGACAGTTTTAAAATGTCTCCACGCTGAATTGCTTAGCTTGCCATCACAATACTTAGAGAGACTAGCCTGACAGCACATTACAACACCTTCTGCAGCGTATGAGCTTTATCCCTGCTGTCCTTCTCATGTGTTGACTTAAACTCAAAATGTAAAACTGGAAGAGAAAGACTCACTAAATGAAATAATACATTAGCTCCATATCTGCGCCCCATAGGTTTTAAAAAAACAAATTGCCAGCATTGGGGGCCTGATCCAGACTGCAACCCTAGCAAAGCAGGCTTTAACTCTTTGCCTCTGCTGTGTTCCTAATTCATATTGGTTGCCCAGCACTGGCCATTTGTATAGGGGAAAATGCCCATTCACTTCCTCTTCCTTCTTCTCTCTTTTCCTCTTCCTATTAAATAAAGCCTAGTTATTGCTCTCTATTCTGTTATAAGAAGTTGCATCTGTGGGATAACCAGCCTCATATAGCCAACATGCATCAATCAAGCCTTTGTTTCAACTCATGGCTCTAACAAGTCTCTCTTGAGTTCCTATACCAATATTTTAGGAACTTTCACCACTGTAACTAAGCCAAAGCTTTGCTGCTTGTGCGACTTTTTCTGAATGCACATGAATTTGAATGCACATGAATTTGAGAGTTTGTAAGTAATACATTTTTAACTTGCCAAATGTGTTGTCTTGTTCTATGCTAGAGGAACTTTGGAAGGAACTTAGAAGGGTGTATTTTAAAGCTCTAACAGCCTATATTTCCACACTTAACTTTGCTGCATATTTTGTGATTTTAAATCTCTGCTCAGGTTCTTTAATCAAAGAGTACTTGCCCCAAACTTGGATCTTGGCACCCAGGAATTCTACTTTTATACCTCCTGTACCAACAGCCTCCTAGTGTACACTATTTTAGGGGCCTGACATTCTTTCCCCCTCATCTACCATGGTACTGTTTGAACCCAACCCACCAACCCCAAGTTCTTTACACAACAGTGGGTTTCTGGGAAGCATAGTCATGTTACATAAATTATTGGTATTACTGAAGATGCACTTTCAGCCAAATAGATAGGAAGCTATTGCAGTATTTCTAATCGTACTAGTCCCCAAAGGGAAAACAAAGCAATCAGCCAGCATGACTACAAAGCCAATAGTTTGAGAATGTGCCTAGCTTTGTGGCCTGCAATCTCCACCAAAGTATTTTTGGAGATGAGAAGGATGCCCTGCAGAAAGTTAGCTAAATATTTTATAGCGACTCAGCAAGCAGAACAAATATGGTAGGCTGTAAGTGCTTTCTATGGTTCCCCAGAGAACCTTACAGGAATGCAAAACTCACACAGAAATAACGTTACAGGAGACAGAGGCTTAGTTCTCAGAGATGAGGGTGGCAAACCTGTTTCTCAGATTTACCAGTTCAGAATGTAGAGAATGTGTGAGAAACACACCATCAGGACAGAAAGATTTTCTGCACTCAAAAAACTCTTTTCGCAGAAAACTGGATTTCAATGCTCTTACCTTTCACTGCAGCCTGGATTAGATACAGATTTAGCATATGGGTGAAAAGTAGATCAAGATGTCAATTCGCCCTCAAACTCAAGTCTCTTGGCAGAGGTATCTTTCAGCTGTGCCAAAAAGTGACCTCCACTTCCTTGAGTGTTTTCTTCCTTTAGAAAAGAAGCTTTCATTTGTCTGCCCCCTTCTCAAGGCACTCTCGAATCTCCACTGATGTGGAGTTTCAAGCTTAACTTTTGATTGCAAGGTATCCAAGGTTTGTTAGGGTGGTGTGTGTGGTTTTCTTTCCAGTTAACGTTTCTGCAGCACTCTGCAGCTTCCTGGCACATGGTCAGAGTTACTTTATGATGTCTTACCCTGAGTTTACTGCTGAATTGGAGTAAATGGCAGTCTGTGGAAAACTGGATTGCACAGTGAACGAAAGGATACTCACAAACTCCCCTGGACCACCTTGAAGTTATGATAATGATAATAATGATTTGATTTATATACAACTTATGTGCAAAAAAAGTAAGGTAAGCACAATAAAACCCTGTCAACAACAACAACAACAACAACAACAACAATGTATTATTTATACCCTGCCCGTCTGACTGGGTTTCCCCAGCCATGCTGGGCGGCTTCCAACAAAGTATTAAAATACAGTGGTCTGTTAAACATTAAAAGCTTCCCTAAACAGGGCTGCCTTCAGATGTCTTCTAAAAGTCTAGTAGTTGTTTTTCTCTTTGACATCTGGTGGGAGGGTGTTCCACAGGGCGGGCGCCACTACCAAGAAGGCCCTCTGCCTGATTCCCTGTGACTTGGCTTCTTGCAGTGAGGGAACCACCAGAAGGCCCTCGGCCCTGGACCTCAGTGTCCGGGCAGAACGATGGAGGTGGAGATGCTCTAAATTAGAGAAGTTCACTAATTTTTTTTTCCAATTTTGATATTTTCAAATGCATCCCCCCCTTTAACTGACAGAAAATGTTGGGGGGGGGGGAATGCAGGAGACATTTTCAGCACAGCACGAATAAAAACACAGATGCTCAAGATCTTTAGCCTTTTGGAGCAAAAATTCCTCTTAGGATATGTCAGTTACTCATTTATTTGAGTAGGTAAGCAGACAAAGTCAGTTATAATATTGGAAGGACGTAAGCCATTCAGATGATATCTTAAGACTGGTTTCCTGAGATGGCAGACCACATTGGGTTGGTCGACATCAGTCTGACAAGATATATTTACATGAGGTGAGGTGGTGAGAGATGGAGAGGTGAAGTAAAATTTGTACCCGTAGGAAGGAGAAACATCAGTTGGTGGGAAGCATGACTTTCACTAACTAAATGAGTAAGCAGACAAGCAACATTTTAAGAGCATAAGGGGTGCTGTAAGAGGTGATAAATTGCAATGCATGAGAGGCTAGAAAGATCAGAGGCCCGAGCATTGGTTGGGGATTTCAAAGTAGTTGAGCCTTTTTTTGGCAAAATCTCACAAATCTCTGTTTTTCACGAAAAACATCTGATATGGGCTGCTATACATGTCTGGATGTATGGCAACATGATATTATAGTCTTCCAGTACTAGCTCTTCATTTTGAGTATCAAAACAGGAAATCTTATCTTTGTTTCTACCAATGACGGAGGAGAAATTATGTTGAGTTGAATTTTTATGTGAGTTGATGTAAATTGCACTTTACTGAAACAGTGCACAAACTGAAACACATCCATCTTTTGAAATTTGCATTTATCCAGCCAAATAATATGTGCAATAATATATATCATGGGAGATTATGGATAAGGGTGGCCTGTTGTGGTTACAGAGCAATCCTAACTCAAAGGTAAATCCTATTGAATTTTATAGGGTTTACTCCCAGTTTAGGAATAGGATGGTAGCCTTAAGAGTTAGTGAGGTCATATAAAAAGATAACTCATCCTAATTTTAGATTCAATTTATTCATATTTTTTTAGCAATCAACAGCAAGGAAAACTGAAAACTAGAAGTACTCAGCTATATCGTTACTTCATCTAAAAAAGCCACACTCCTGAGAAGAAATAGTCATTACTAGAGCACACCAAGTGTTCTTTCTTGATGGTAAAAAGAACTAAGCACTTGCCATTTGTGTTCTGTCAAATATTGACATGAACTGTTTTATAAATTTGCAAGAAAATATCATACACAGCCATAAGAATTTATGCTGGTGAAAAGCAAGTTTTCATTGCTTGTTAGCAGATTTCAAAGAAATAAAAATTATTTTTTAAAGGAATAGTAACCACTAGGGGGCATGTGTGTGCTACTTTGTTAGACTTGCCTAAATGAGGACTATGGATGAGAAATAAGCTTCTAATTTTCTGTATCTTCCATACTGACATAATGTGAGCAAAAATGGCGTCCCTAAATTCTACACCCTATTTGCAAAATTTGAAGTGGGGAGAGGATTTTGTTGAATGGCCTTCAGCAGAATTTTCCAACAGTGTTCTTCTCAGAAAGTTTTGCCTAATTTAATACAGAATCAATAAAACTATGTTGTTAGAATACGGGTCAATATCATTTCTTTTAACATTATTGCAATATTATTAAAGAAAATGAAAAGTGGGCATGCAATTGCAGCTGAAATTCTCCACCTCATTGGAGAGAGGACATTTCACCGACTATTCTTCATTTGTGGTGTGTACACTGAATTTCTCCAACAGTTTGGTGAGAGAAGGGAGAAAATTCATGGTATATTTTTTTCTGGCGATTTTTGTCCCAACCCTAGTTTCTATATTCAGGTGTCACAGAGCCTGATTATCTAGGGATGGAGAAATCTGTCGATTTTCTTTTCTCTTCTCATTTTTTTCTATCTTAAGTTTAGTTTGCCACATTTGCACATCACTCTGCAAACTATTTAAAGAAGGGAAATAGGCATATTTGTACCCCAAAGGTTTTTGTCTTATTTTTTTGTTTGCCTACTCTGGTTCTGTCACTGATTTTTTTTACTGCCCTCTGTAGCAGCAGAATCATAGAAAACAGATGATTTGCACGATCATCCATGTGGCAGCTTATCAAATATTTGAAGGTGGCTGTTACATCATGTGTTAATTTTATTTTCTCTATGATAAACATATCCAACCCTTTCAGCTTTTCTTCACCTTTATTACCAGTTGGGATTAGTGAAACATAGTGTCCTACTCGGGGCATGCTGATCTATTGATAGAGTATGCTTGGATTGTTGAAAACCTTTGGTATTGGACTAAATGAAAGCGAAAGTAATATGCCTGGGATTCTCTCGCTGAGATTACTGCACTGCAAGGGATTGGATTGGATGACCCTCAAGGTCCCTTAACAATTCTGTGATTCTATTATTAATCATGAAAGTAAAAGGCACTATAGCACTGCAGTGAACGATGGGATACAAATTGTTTCGAGTCAATCAAGCGAAATGTGAAGTTTTGTTAATGGAGGGTATATTTTCATTATTCGTACAGTTGTATGTATTACGGAAGGACCCTTTCAGAAAGACAAGTCCTTCCTTGTAGTGATCACAGTATACCTTTAAATACCAAAGCTCATGGAGAGCTCTAGATTGGAACAAGTTAAGCGGCTCTCTCCTTTCTTGGTGATCTACAGCTGTTTTGGATTCCCAAAGACCACCAGCCCTAATCAGCTTGACCAATGGCCATGGATGATGTGAATTGTAGCCCCAAACACCTGGAGGGTATCAGGTGGGGAAAGGCTAAGATATAGCCTGAATAGATTGGAACTTCACTGCATGTGAGCAATTAACAGGCACATTTCAAAAAAATGAAGATTGCTACCCTAGGAATAGGACAAGCAGGAGGAAGCACAAGAGGTTAACTATTTTCCCTCCCCCACTACAGCCCCAGCCCCCAACCCCCCACCCTATTAGCCAATGCAGAGAAACTCCTGTTCGCTTGCCCCCTCCCCTGCAGTGGGCAGTTTTGTTTCTTTTTAAGGGCTTACATGCAATTAATGCCATATGTTGTGTGGCCCATAGCTGCGGTTGGACAGAACGACAAATGAGGCGTGTAAAGAGCAACCGATGTGTATACTGCAGTGTTTATTCTATGAAGAAAAGCTTTGTTCAGGAAGGGAGGGCCTTCACAAAACCAACATGTTAATAATAACGCAATGCTCATTAAGCTCAGAAGGCCTCTGAGGACTCGGTAACCACCCTGGAGAAGCTTCTGTGGATTGTGGTAGGCAGCGCCTTCTGTTGTCGACATGGGGCTTCATGATGAAACAAGGAAATGGGCCTTGACACGAATAAACAGTCTCCAGGGGAGTTGCCTCTGCACATTGCCTTTCAAAGCCAACCCCTAACAGCATGTTCTCTGGAGCACCTCTGCTAATGCTGAGCCACAAACGTCTCCTTTATCCTTATTTTTACCATTCTCCATCAATGAATGAGAAAAGAAACTGCATTAGAAAATTATCAAAGGGTAAAAGTTATGTGCTGCTGACATATTAACTCTTGTTGTCCTAAGATGTATTAATAGTAATCTGTCTCCCAGTTGTTGGAGGTCAGGGCATGCAGCAAATGGGGTTCTTGAATGCATATGTGGTGGCCCTGTCCCTATGGTGCTGAATTTGGCTTTTTTTTTTATCTTACTGGGAATTGCTGCCCATCAGGATCCTAAATCACCTTTGCTAGCTCTTCTCGCTGCCTTCCAGGGTTCCAAGATTTGATGACTCAGCTTTTAGTAGCCACACACGACAATAGCTGGAGTGAGTCATGTGACTATCCTCCAGAAAGCTGGTACAACCACATTTGGAATATAGCTCTATCAGGAAAAAAAAAATTACTGACAGCATCAGGCTGGCACAAAGCCTGTCTGAACCGGATCAGTGGAAGGCCTGTGGCTATGGAGACACCAAGACACTCTTTGCATCACAGTTGGTCTCATCTTTGTCCTGTAGCACTGTGCCAAGATCTTTCTGTATTGCCCCTCCTTTTCTGAATGCTGATATGTGTACATAGTGAGCAACCTGACATAGTGTTGCGTTGTTTTTTATTGTTACTCACATGCTTATTTGAATGTGACTGCTGTGTACTATTTATTGAAAACAGTAAGTTTTTTAAAAAAATCAAAGGGCAGGGGAACAAAATCTGACACTCTCAAGGCGGAATGGGGGATGTTCAATGCGCTTACCGAACTTCTGAGGTGGCCCAGGGAAATCTGTGTCCTTTCTTCTATTGTAACAAATAATCTCAACAGTTGTCTGCACTCAGGAGCCTTCCCAGGTGCCTGTGCTTCAGTCAAAACCCAGATAAAGACATCATGAAGTAACTTCTCCCAGTGGATTTTTTCTAGATTAAGCAGCACAAGCAGCCAGGAAGGCTACAGAGGGTTGGATAAATCTCTAGTGGAAAGAAAACCACATGCACACCACCCTTGCATATTTTGGGCATTGTTTTTGTTTGTTTGTTTGTTTGTTTCTGAATGCAAATAGCCTGAGGGCTCTCTGGTTACAGTAGCGGAATATAAACATCTTAAATAAATATAACTTGCTACCATGAAATGGTGTGTATTATACTTACTTTACAACATTCCTGAGAAGTGACACATTTATTTCTATTGTATAAGTAAATCCCAATGGCAATATTTGGAGCTACTTATGAGTACAGGTCCATCAGATTATATGGTAGATCTACCTTATTCCAGCTACGGGGCTTAGTGTATTTCTCTGAAGGCAAAGCTGAAGCTCCTCTGAACAAGGACTATTCATAACACTAAATGGCCTGTCTAGAAAGTCTGTGTGTTTTGTGTGTGTGCAACTGTTGTTCTGTTTTCCTGGAACAGTATTTGCAAGTGAGACAGTTGGATCAATTAGCGTCTATGAAAAAGAAAAGGAAAATATATTGAAACATTTTCTATTTCTCCATCTGTTTTTGTTTCCACTTGCCTATTCATTAAACTTCACAGCTGAAAACAGGGAATGGGTTGGGTAGAAATAGTATCAAGTTTGCAAGAACCTGGGGTCCAAGCAATGGTTCAGTTCCATGATGACCACATTCTACCTCCACTGTCAGACATAGTATGCCTCAGAAAAACAGGAGCTGGGAATTGTAGGTGCGCAGAATGCTTCAGCTTGCAGGCTTCTAATGGGCATCTGGTTGGCCAATATGAGAACAGGATTCTGGAATAGATGGGCTATTGGCCTGATCCAGCAGGGTTTTATGATGTTCTCCAGTGAGAGTTCACCCATACAATATGCTAAAATTCTGTAAGACTGCTTTGTATGTCTCCACTCAAATTTCCTATATTCTCCGGTACATGGAGAGTTGCAATTTTGCCACTCATGCTATATTCAGAGCAAATAGTTACCATATCAGCTGGTTCAACTTTCTGCATCTCTAGAGAAGTCATCCACTATGTTTGCAGGTGTAGACTGAGAAAATGTGCATCTATTGAGCAAATCCCTTTATATCAGGCTCTACTTGCTCACTTTTGCCCACCTTTTCTTTTGCTTTACAAACAATTGTGGAAATGCTTCTGGAGCAAATCAAATGAGGTTGGCAGAGCAATCAACTCAAAGCAACTGGTAAACCAGAGATGGCACACCTGTGGCTCTCTAGCGGTTGTTGAACTACAACTGGTATTATCCCTATTGGCCGTGCTGATGGAAGTTGCAGCCCAACAACATGCTGTAGAACTTCCTGCTGCTCAAAATGTTGCCCGTAGGAGCCTCTCCCTCTCTCTCTCTCTCTCTCTCTCTGTGTGTGTGTGTCTTCTGATTGAAGAGTTTTGAAGACTGCAGAGAGAACTAACTAGAAAGAGAGAGACTTAACAGATGACAGAGAGGAAGGAACTCAGAATGGTGTGTGATGCCTGAGACCTATACTTGCATCCCCGGTCTGTATAGCCAGACTAGTCTGAGAGACTTTAATCTCTCACCCATGTCTAACTCATGTTATTGGGACTCCATACTCCTTTAATCTGTTGCTCAAAGATACTCAAAATTGTATACCAACCTGAGTTGTTTCCCTTCCTGTCAAACCAATCCTACCTCTTGGATTTTCTTAAGTTGCCCACTGCTCCTTCTCCCCTGCAGCCTTTTGAGAAACATGAGGTCTACTGGGGAGGAACCTCTCAGCCTGAATGTGTTGTTTCTTCCTTCCGTATCTCCCATGCCACTATTGTCCACAGCTCCCACACCTTAGAATCTCCGATTTGCTTATAAATTTAATATACACACATACTCTATAGACTCAAGTTCTCTTTAATAGTTGGCATAAATTAATCTGTCTTGAGTAATCCCAACAATGCACATTTCCTTAAAAAATATAATAAGTGCCCAGTCAAGCATTCCTGGCAAAAAATCTCAGCAACCAGCAGGCACTGAATTGTTTTTCAAAAAAATTGACCAGTGGACTAAGATCTCTCTTCCGCCTACCTTACCCATGCATGTCAAATATGCATCATGGAAGCTTTCCTAGAAACCAAACTCATGTATCAGACTTGTCACTTTTATTGATTTCTGTCTAATATAATTAGTGTTCTTATTTAAAAATGTATGCATATGTGACGGTAAAGATGAAATGAAACATAAGAGAAGCAGGTCACCAGAATGGAAACCACATTTCTAATTAGTTTGTGCATGTTTAAAGTCAAACCTCAACCATAAGTGGACGGTTTTTCAATTAAAATAGGAGTCTGATAGCTAGTTAAGCATCAAGGAAAGGACCTTCTAAATAAACTAGAGGTGTAGCAGGAGCAAACTGTGCTAACGAGCCATAAACATACTGCTGGGTTTGTTATTTATTCAACACTAATTACTGAACTCAATACTGATTAGAGAGTTTACACATCTCACACACAAAAAAACCTCTAAGTGACAACTAACCACAATATGTATATATTGTAGAAACAGCCGTGGCCACAACAGTAAAGGTTGTTTCATTAACCAACGTTCAAATTTACTAGAAAGCAAAATTACACTAGTCCTTTAGTAAAGTTTATAAACGTTTTTAAAAAGTGCATAATATCAGAAACAAGAAGAAAACAGGACATCACTTAAAAATAAAAATAAAGAAAACAAATTGGGATGGGAAGGGGGACTTGTGATTGCTGTTCCACTTGATTGCCACAGGAATATTCATGTTTAACTCCAATCTCAGCTGCTGAGAGACACGGTGACCCCAGTTCTAAACACTACAATAAATTTATGCTTCATTTTAGGACACAAGTATTCAGCAACTTTCTGGGGCTTCTGTTTCATCAGCTCCCAACATATTATTTCTCCTTTTAAAAAAAAGTTGTATTGATGCGTTTGCTCTTAAAACCTCAGCACTAACATCATGTATGTTTTTTGTTTTTTGGCTTTTTAGTGGAAAAGGCCAGTTCCCTAAGGGATGAGATTAAATAAAAGATTCTGTCTGAATCTTGGATTTCCAACCATCTACAAGCAAAGTGACCGAACTGTACTGAGAAAACAACAAGACACACCAGACTATACGTTCATTACACTGTATGTTCTTATAAATGAAAGAATGCAGTTTCATCAGATTAGCAGCTGATTTGATAATCTTATCATGTGCACACCCACCACACTATGCGAAAATAAAACCCTAGCCCTTTTAAAACAAGTGGTAGAAAAAAAATCACAGTCACAGAAGTTGCCTTCATAAGCATTTTGAGAAGGGGCAGTGTGGCGCATCTAAACTGTACAATATAAAACATTGTAAGTAATAGAGCTGAAAACACAGAAGCAGAGTTCTTAAAAAAACAAACCAACGGTGCTTCCTTGACAGGTGATTTTAATAGGTGAACACCCTCTGAAGGTCAGACAACCTCTGAAGATCACTGGAGCCATTGTCATACAATGCAATTCAAGCCTCTGGTGAGTTGAGGGCCGTTTGCTACACAATGTAGTTTGCTCTACTTCCTACGAGCATTTCATCAAGTGGTCATTTGTGGTGAGATCCATGTTGAGAGAGTCTCGAGGTGAGCAACCAAGTCTCAACCATTGCTAACAGAGGTAGAGAAAGTTCTGTCTGCTGCTACAGCCTCCTTTGCCCCTTTCAGCATTGGACCGGGCAGCTCCCAGTAACAAGGCGCATCCATTTTCATTTTTTGTTCAATCAGCTTGCTCACAAAATACCTTTTTCCCAATAGGCTTTTGCGATTTGAAAACATCCCACAGTTGTGGCTGTCGGTCAAAGTAGGATGTCAACTTTCTTGCTTTGCTGTTTCCCCCTGGGCTTCCCCAGTTTGCTCAGTGGGATTTCTCTGTGCATCTCCTTCCCCTTCTGCAAGGAAAAAAAAAAAAGTTAAGCAGTGGTGAAATAGCATCCAGACCACATAATCAAAGTTGGACGGGATCCTCCAAGGGTCATCTAGTCCAACCCCTTGCAATGCAGGAATCTCAGCTAAAGCATCCATGACAGATGGCCACCCAACCTCTGCTTAAAAACCTCCGAGGAAGGGGAATCCACAACCTCCTGAGGGAGTCCGTTCCACTGTTGAACTGCTCTTGCTGTCAAAGTTCTTCCTGGTGTTTAGCTGGAATCTCCTTTCTTGTAACTTGAAGTCGTTGGTACGGGTCCTACCCTCCAGCCAGGGGTCAGCAAACTTTTTTAGCAGGGGGCCGGTCCACTGTCCCTCAGACCTTGTGGGGGGGCAGACTATATTTTTTTTAGGGGGGAAGGGAATGAACAAATTCCTATGCCCCACAAATAACCCAGAGATGAATTTTAAATAAAAGGACACATTCTACTCATGTAGAACCGTCCGCAGGCTGGATTTAGAAGGCGACTGGGCCAGATCCGGCCCCCGGGCCTTTGTTTGCCTACCCATGCTCCAGACTAATCTAGTTTAAGCCTGCAAATTCCATGGCACTGAAAGACATGGATGGGTGTTTGGTTTGGCTTCTTTAATAGTCAATTAGTTTTAGAAATGTGCCTGGTAACTAGCTAATTTAGAGTACATAAAGAAGAATGGAAGTTCTGGGGGTATATAGAAATGTGTGATGTACTTTACACTTGGATGTACATTGCTTGAGACGTAAGCATTATGTCATGTTATAACTGTGAAGGTCCATACACTCATGCAACTGTGTATGCCATCCAGCTTATTGTATTTAGCTGCTAGAATTATTATTATTTAAAAGAAGAAGAAGAAGAAAAGGAGGAGGAGGAGTTTGGATTTGATATCCCACTTTATCACTGCCCTAAGGAGTCTCAAAGTGGCTAACATTCTCCTTTCCCTTCCTCCCCCACAACAAACACTCTGTGAGGTGAGTGGGGCTGAGAGACTTCAGAGAAGTGTGACTAGCCCAAGGTCACCCAGCAGCTGCATGTGGAGGAGCAGAGACACGAACCCGGTTCACCAGATTACGAGACCACCACTCTTAACCATTATACCACCCTGGCATCAAAGGAGTGATGGGAAAACCCTTGGCTTTTTTCCCAGTACCATTCAGAAAAATAAAGAACATGGCATTTATGTTATGGCAAATGGAATCCCATAGGAGGGACGAATTCTCTTTTGCGCTCACATTCCAACCACTCTGCAAATATTCACTAGTGGATCTCTTCGCAAGCTGTTCCCAGGAACTGGGAGGTGATTTCAGCCACCTCCCATACAACCTTTATTACACCAAGAAATTCCATGCTTAAGTAGAGCTGTCATAACTTGTGTCAGTTCAATAGAAACAATTTTTTTCAGACAGAGTTACACAGCCAATATTCGTACCCCCACACATGGGAAATAGATAGAAATAAAATGTCCTTCTATTCCCTGCTGCAGCTCTGTCCCTTGAGAGCGGGGAGGGTTGTCTCACACCTCTGCATTCCTATTTATGGTACCTAAGAGTATAGAAACCTTGCAGAAGCATGCGAGAATGGCACGAAAGGGAAGACGTTTGCCCTTTGCTCCCTGTACATGCCTTCCTACCTAGAGAGTCCCCATGGAGCAAGTGGCCAAATAAACCCAGGACCCAACAAGTATTGTCCCCACTGTAATTACAAGGCTACTCTGCTGCAGTGATGTGGATGGAAAATGTAAAAAGGAAAATCTGTTTCATAAGTTCATTAGCAGCAATCAGTGGATGCCAACTGCAAATACAGTATTAGGCAAGCTTGGCAGTTTCACAGTTTTTAGCTGTGTTTGCTAAATACAAGCAAAATAAACATGCCAAATTGGATCGCTCTCTAGGGTATCAGGAAATCAAAAACTAAAAGGAAATTCTGATGCAAATTTCCAATGCAAAAATTTCCAGAAACCCAAATCATTGCTCTGCGGGTAGGATTTCCTGGGGTATGTTAGCTTCATGGTAGATGGTTCTGAGTTGCTAAGGTGTTGTTGGAGACCGTCTCCCATCAGCTCAAGCCAACATGGCCATTGGTCAGCAATGAGAACACTCAATGACATTCTGCACAGCAACAGTTTCCCCAATCCTGTGTCGAGCAGATTGACTTAAGTGGTTCTTATTAACACCATGAAACTTTCTCCGTATCACAGAGCTGATGTCCATTGTGGAGATATTGGGGTGGGGGAAGAGAACTTCCTTCGTAGAATCTGGAAAGACTGAGTGGTATCCGACTAACTCCTTCCATCAGTGCAAGGGAATCTGCTTGTGCAATGCAACTCCACCCCTCCTCCTGTGTGTCCCTGAAATCTGTTCTGGGGGTTCTCCCAACCCTCCAGAGCAGATCTGGAGAGAGCAAGAGAGGAGAGAGGAGAGGAAGGAAATCACAGACAGAAATCCTTGCACTGATGGGATGCGTTAGGCCACAACTGCACCATACATTTAAAGTACTAGTATACAACTTTAATAGACATGGCTTCCTCAAAGAATGCTGGGAAATGTAGTTTGCAATGAGTGCTGAGAGTTGTTTGGGAACTGTAGGATCTGTGAAAGGAATAGGGGTCTCCCCAGAACTCTTAGCAAGCTGTACATGGGTATACTGTTTGAAGTGGTATAATAGTGTTTTAAATGGATGGTGTGGGTTTAGTCTTAGCTGGTAACCCAGGGTTATCAATTGGACTCCTCAAAGCACATTTTTATACATTTCTCTAATATAGGCCCACCAGCTTGGCCAAAACTAACCAGCCACCTAAAAGGCTAAATGACAACCCATCTGTTTTTGAAGGGGGAAGTTAGCATATTGTAGGTGGGTTGTGGTAGCCTGCACTAACTCAAAAAAGCAGAGGAGATATTGTCCTTTTTATACAGCAACATATTTCATGAACCTAGTCTTTTATTCTGCTATGGCCTTGCACTAGATAGAAGTACATAAAATGCCCTCATATACAAACCAGCTAGACTAATTTTTAACACTGAATTTTAAATTAGCTAGACTAATTTTTAACACTGAATTTTAAATTTTTGTAGCCTGCTTTGGAACCTTATGGTGAAGAGAGCAGGTAAGACTTTTTTTAAAAAAAGTAAATAAATTAATAACAATAAATGTGAAAAGCCATTAAAGTCCAGCATGTTGTTTCCATAAATGATGTCCCTTGCAGATTTATTAATGATTTTTCTCTTAACCTTTCAGATTAGTACTTACCAGTTTTGTTTATATCAAGTTCTGATAACTTCAAGGATAGTTCACTAGAATTTCCACTTGCAGAGGACACAAGGATATCGTGAAGGGCATTTCTTCTCCCGGTTCTCCCAGAAGCAATGAAATCTGCATATGTAGATTCCACATCAGTCATTGCTAATCAGTATCCACATAGCAGTACCTAAGAAAACAAAAAGCTACATTAGGGATAATAGGAGGGCATGAAGCAAGGAGACAAATATGGAATCTTTAGATGATTTGTACAACTGGTAAGACAATTTCACACCTTGTATCATGGAAGGCTTTGGGGAAGGGATAGCTAACCTGTGTCCCTTCAGGTTTTGTTGAACACCAGATCCTGTCAGTGCCAGCTAGAATGGCCAAAGCTCAAGGGTAGTGGGAGCTGAAGGGCACCAGGTTAAAATAAGCTGATCTAAAAATGATGTTAATCTATTAATTAACATCATCAAAAATGGTTTAAAAACTTTAGCTGGTGAAAAATGCCACGGCTGTCCATCATTTGCTAATGGGTCAGCCAAAGCACATTAGACTGGTGCTGCATCAGCTGCTTCTGCAGTTGCACAACATCTGGAAGGCACAATATTGTCTACCCAGAGTGTCTGGTTTATCTGACTAGCCTGAGTTTCTCAGCTAGAAAGAAGGGAAAATTGGTTGGAGTCTGTTGGAGGGCTCCAGGTTGAGGAAGACTGCTTTATATCAATTCCAAATTCATGGTTCAATGAGGAGATCTGAAATAATGATTCATGTCCATCGCTATCCTAGCCCCCTCACCCTCCATGTCTTTCCTGCTTTCAAACGGAATCATACACCTAAAATAAGCCTGCTAACAACAGGCATTTGCCTATTTTTAGCCTCTATACTTGTGTCTCTCTTCCCCCCGCCCCCCGCCGGCCCCCAGTCTTCCTTTCGATCAGACAAGAGACAAATAGTTACATGAGCCTTCCTGGAGCCAAGTGAACAGTTATTTGAGAAGCTGGCGGAAGGGGATTAGGTACAACATTT
This sequence comes from Podarcis gaigeae, assembly GCF_964106915.1. NCBI lineage: Eukaryota > Metazoa > Chordata > Lepidosauria > Squamata > Lacertidae > Podarcis > Podarcis gaigeae. The sequence continues at coordinate 30,665,485 of NC_139683.1, forward strand.
TATACGGGCTAAATATAGCCATATCGAATGTCTCTGAGCAGCTTATCCACACAGGGCTTCACACCGACAGAACTTCCGAGAATGGCATGCAGCAGGGCCATCAGCCCAAACAATGACACACTAACGTTAATGCTGTAAACAAGATCTAACATAAGGCTCAAAAATTCATTAAAACAAAGCTACACTAACACACCAGCAGAGAAAACGTTTCTCAATAAACTTGTTATTTCTAGTTTCCCTCACATCTCGGCAACACATATAGTTAACAGACCTCATTCTAGGGCCGAGGTAAAATGATACCCTGATTATTTGGCGCTATCATACTAATGTGTGCTTAAATTCATCACCTTTGGGCTATTGATAGAAAGAGGTAGCAAGGTGGTAGCGGGCCTTTCTTTTTACTTCTTTGCTGCTGCATATAGAAGTGGCAATGGCCATAACCAAGCTGGCAAAGTTGTTCTTCTTTGGTGTCTCCAGCCACCATTTTGTTCCCCCTTCCCAGACTGCCTTGGGCCTAGTGTCATTTGGGATGAGGATAAATAATCATGATGAAAGGCATGGTGGCCCTTGGGAAAACTACAAACCCCTCTTATGGGAAAGGAGTGGTATGCTGTCCTCTGCAAAGTTTTAAAAGCTAGGTGACAGGGAGGAGGTAGACCCTTGCTGATCTCCCCGATAAACCCTTTCCCTCCATCACCGGAATGCATCTTTCAGCAGGGGTGGGGAACCTGCAGCCTTCCATATATTGTTAGATAGCAACTCCCAGTACCCCCAGCCAGCTTTCCCAGCAAGAGACAATGGAGTTGGAGTCCAGCAACTACTGGAAGACCACTGTTCCCCATCCCTGCCTACAGCATCCTAGGAAGATAAGGGAGCACAGAAAAAGCGGGGAAAGCACATCTGATCCAATAAAGAAGTAATGTCTCAATTGAACCACTGAACCCCACTGAACTCACCCAATGGGGCATCCTACATGGATAGCCATTATTAAAGAGAAAGAAAAAGGGCAGATGAACTGGTGTGGCTGCAATTCACTTACAGCAATAGGAAGCCTCCCTAAAACACCAGTTTAAAATATGGTGCAGGGCAAAAAATACAAAAGGCTTGTGGAGGGGGGAAAGCCAGGCCTGTGAAGAGTGTAGCCTGAGGAGAGTGTCCTGAGGGTCAAGTAGGTCTACATTTGGGGCCCAGGGCCTGTGTTTCCACACCACTGACTTAGACAGCTATCAGTTTCATAGGTTAAGCAGGCAAGGCCAAAACAGCACTGGGAAAAACTATGTTGTTTGGAGCCAGTGCACAAAAGCTTCCTAGAAGGGACAGGGGAAACTGCCCTCTGTCCCACTGGAATTATTCATTGAGGCTTTGACTGGCAACAGAGGAGAGGAGTTTGAGTGGCACCCATAAGCTGTTCAAAGCTTCTACCCAATACAGTGATACCTCGGGTTAAGAACTTAATTCGTTCTGGAGGTCCGTTCTTAACCTGAAACTGTTTTTAACCTGAGGTACCACTTTACCTATTGGGACGCGGGTGGCGCTGTGCGTAAAACCTCAGTGCCTAGGGCTTGCCGATCGCATGGTCAGCGGTTCGAATGCCCGCGGCGGGGTGAGCTCCCATCCTTCGGTCCGAGCTCCTGCCCACCTAGCAGTTCGAAAGCATGCCTAAGTGCAAGTAGATAAATAGGTACCGCTTTATAGCGGGAAGGTAAACAGCGTTTCCGTGTGCTGCGCTGGTGCTGGCTCGCCAGAGCAGCTTCGTCACGCTGGCCACATGACCTGGAAGTGTCTCCAGACAGCGCTGGCCCCCGGCCTCTTGAGTGAGATGAGCGCACAACGCTAGAGTCAGACACGACTGGCCTGTACGGGCAGGGGTACCTTTACCTTTACCTTTACCACTTTACCTAAGGGGGCCTCCTGCTGCCACCGCCACGCAATTTCTGTTCTCATCTTGAAGCAAAGTTCTTAACCCAAGTTACTATTTCTGGGTTAGCGGAGTCTGTAACCTGAAGCGTATGTAACCTGAGGCATATGTAACCCAAGGTACCACTGTACTGTATCTGCAGTATATGTGTGGCAGGCCCTTTCCTGCAGTGGCTCCCTGTTTCTATTTCTCTTTCCTCTTGGTTTTAATGTATCTATATGGCGTTTGTTGTCTATTTGTTTGGCTGTAAGCCACTTTGGGTTGCCCTGGGCAAGATAAAGTGACTAACAAACATTATATTAATAATAATATTAATATTAATAATAAAAATACTGCAGATAATTTGACTCTGAAAGGACATAACAGGTGCAAGGTGGCAAAGAGAGGGACAAGGGGGAGGAAAGATTTTTCAAAGGTTCCATAGCAGACTGCCATCTCACTAGAAGGTAGACACAATATTAAGTGAGAACGTAATGCTCTGTTTATCCTACTTAAAAAATAAATAAACTAGCAGTGAAAGAGAAAAGCTTTTGCAAATAAACAAAATGCAAGTCAAACAAAGTTGGGCTGACACCGTGGGAACAATTGCTCTGGATTTGATGATCAGGCAATTTCCTGTATCAAAATTTCATACTTTGATCCTTCCTTCCATGTAAACATATTTACCATTTGATATTTGTCTGATCCCTTTATCCAGGGATGATTTCCGAGACTCATGTGCAAAGCCTCTGAGTAATTGGGCAAAAGACCAGCTGCAGCAAGCCACTCCTCAAAAACAAATGATAACTGGGCTCTTGGTGCTAATTTCACATCACTCCAATGTTGTTCACTAATTATTCCCTGCCAGGCTGCTGACTTACAGCAATCTGTTAATGCAAAAAGCTTATTACAAAGCCTGTTCTCATGCACCACAGAAAACTGCATCTTGCTCTGCTGATTGCAGTTAAGTTTGCTGGACAACTGGTAATGATGGCATTATGTCATATTTAGTCAATTAAGCTAAAGAGTCACTTGTATATGGCGGATGGCAGAATTAGTAAGACTATTTTCTGAACTTTGCCCTTTTTATTATACTAATGATTATACTGTTTTGTTAATGCAGGCATCTCCAACCTGTGGCCCTCCAGATGTTTTGGCCTACAATACCCATGATCACTAGCTTACAGGACCAGTGGTCAGGGATGATGGGAATTGTAGTCCAAAACATCTGGATGGCTGAAGGTTGGGGGATGCTCGCGTTAATAGATGCACTGGTGTCTGTGTTTTAGGATGATGATTTAGCTGTACCTGCCATAAATCTGCATCATCATAAGGTCCCAGGGTGGGTGGGTTTTAAAGGTAAAGGTAAAGGTACCCCTGCCCGTACAGGCCAGTCGTGTCCGACTCTGGGGTTGCGCGCCCATCTCGCTTAAGAGGCCGGGGGCCACCGCTGTCCGAAGACACTTCCGGGTCACGTGGCCAGAGTGACAAGCTGCATCTGGCGAGCCAGCGCAGCACACGGAACGCCGTTTACCTTCCCGCTAGTAAGCGGTCTCTATCTACTTGCACCCGGGTTGCTTTCAAACTGCTAGGTTGGCAGGCGCTGGGACCGAGCAACGGGAGCACACCCCGCCACAGGGATTCGAACTGCCGACCTGACAATCGGCAAGTCCTAGGCGCTGAGGTTTTACCCACAGCGCCACCCGCGTCCCTCTGCGTGGGTATTACAACAATGTAAAAATACATAAATAAAACCAGTTAAAACACTTTATCATTAGAAGAATAGGATGGATCCTAAAAATAGATATCTTGGATGTTAAGCAGGAAATGAACAGGAAGAAGAAACACTCTCTTCTGCTTGATAGATTGTGGGGATACTTAAGGAGATATTTGCATGGACATCATGGAGGTACTAGTGAGCACACTGTCCCCTCTTAGGAAATTCCATAGTTAAAGTGACCACTTCATTTTAGTTTCTACCTAAGGAGAGAACCCGTGTAATACAGCGGCTAATAGCAGGATCTGGGAAACTCTTAGTTAAAATCTCAGCTCAGTCTTTAACTTGACAGATCTAGAAACCAAGGTGCATGCTTTGTTTGGGGTGCCCTATGCCATGTTGTTTCTGCTTCTTTCGTATCATAGTCTACATTTCCAAGAAGCGCCAAAGAAAGAGCAGAGGACACTCTGTATAGATAAATATGGCCCAGTACCTGGAAAGAAAAACAGGAAACAAGTCCTCTCACTAGAATTTTTCATTTTCTCTAAGGAAACAGAAAGCCTTTAAGATCTATGAAGATCCCATAAAAACACATTTAATTTTTCATGTAACTGCATTAGCTGGAAGTCCTAGATTTTAAAACATTTTTCCCCATAGAAAAACAAACCATTTACAATAAGTGAATTGCCTAGGGTTTCCTAAAAGCCTCACACATAATTATCGTGTGAGGAGACTAATGTAATTTAAATATAATAAAAAGATACAAGTCTTTTATAAATTCATGAGATTTCTTCAACTGCAACCCTATGTCCATATTCCTGGAAGAAAGACCCACAGAGCTCAGTGGGACTTATCTCTGAGTAGACATATAGATAATTGTGCTGTTGCTTCTACCTTTATGCTTACCTAACTTAGGCTGTCTCAAACCCCAAACAACATGCTTAAGAGTTTGGACAACTAGAAAGAAAGCTTGCCTGCCATTGGCAGAAGTGATCTCTAAGAAAATAGCCAGAACATGCAGACATTTTATTATGAACACTTTGCACTTGGAAGATTCTGGTTGTGTTGGAAATACTGTACGCTAAAGCATGTTTAAACATTAGAAGTGCCACAACTCCTTTAATTTGTACAATACCATGTCTTTCATGACCCAAGCTGGGGAGGGAACACAGAGCACATGGTTCATATGTATAAGATCCCAGCTTCAGTTCCTGTCATTAAAAGGATCACATAGTAAATTTGTGAAATACAGTACTTCTGCCCGAGATTCAGGTGAGTCTCTACCAGCTATAAGACTAATTTCTCCATTTCATGCCCCACCCCAAACAGAGCTTCAGCCAAACATGGGTCACTGAAACTTTAAAGACCTTCAAATTGCAGATTTGGGTGAGAGCCATGACATGCCAGCTAATTTGTACTGAACATTTAAATTGCAGAATGTATTTACTTATTAAAAAGAAAGAACAAACATGTTCATTTGCTGGAGTTGGCTTGAAATTCGAGGAAAAGAAACCACACACCCCAAGGACTTGAAAGTCAGCGAGTTGGTTCAGTAATCAACACTATGATCCAGCAGGTACATCATTTGACTTCTTACTCAATCTCTTTTAAAAATAGCAGTTGCTATCATCTGACTTGGATCACCACTTCTCCTTTTATTGAAATAGAACCTGTTGGGACCTGCTGTACAGATAAGAAAGGATGCTGTATCAATTCTTGCTTTAGTGCAACACACTAAACATTTGTCCATTCTTACTGGTCCCAGCTGAGATATCATGACATCTGCAAAAGGAAACAGATGCATTTTCAGATATCGGTGCTTCTTTATGGCAAGTATTCTTACATCAGGAGCTTTCAAAGCAGCAATAAAGAGCTGAAATTGAACAGTGTAAGCTTGAAACAGAACCATTAAGGAAACAGCTTTCCAAGTATTTCCAGAGAGCATCCCTGTAGAAATATGAAGTAGACCCTAGTGAGAATGTGGAAAGACAATTTAGTTATTTAATATGACCCAGGTCATACTAACACACACTTTCTAAACAAGCTGATTTTCAGAACTACGCTTCTGATACAAGTAATTTCAATTACTACATGCATATGAAGGTTTGGTTGCCTTGATGTCCCCTGTCAGCTGCCCCAGATAGAGCTCAATGAATGTACCTGTCAAACAATATACATGTTTCAGTGACAAAGCAAGCATGAGTTATCACTTTAAGTGGTGACATGAAAAAAGTCAGATTTGGGTAAGCCACATACTATATACTATCGTTATGCACACAAAGACACTGCATCAAAACTTTGTAGTGTATTTAAACACATGTTGTCTTGTTCTGCATATGTATGTTAAAATGACATGCAATACTGTATTCTGGACCAGATTTAGAGGTTTGTTTTGTGGATTTATTTCTCTGTCCCAAATCAGCAATCCAGAGTCGGAAATAGAGGGGGAATCAGTGAGACACACTGCCTAGATGGCAAGGCCATAAGTGAAAAATGGGCATGGAACAGGACCTGGGATCTTTCAGTTAATTTGCATGGATATACACACCTCTTTTACCTTAAGGCATGGGTAAGCAAACTAAGGCTCGGGGGCCAGATCCTGCCCAATCGCCTTCTAAATCCAGCTTGCGGATGGTCTGGGAATCAGCGTGTTTTTACAAGAGCAGAATGTGTGCTTTTATTTAAAATTCATCTCTGGGTTATTTGTGGGGCATAGGAATTCATTCTTTTTTTTTTTCTTTTCAAAATATAATCCGCTACCCCAAAAGGTCTGAGGGACAGTGGACCAGCCCCCTGCTGAAAAGGTTTGCTGACCCCTGCCTTAAGGGATATAAACAATTAAAAAACAGGACTGGGAAAGACCTTGATCGGCCCCAAGGCTCTGGAGCACTCTTGTCAAGAGTAGACAATATGACACTAGTTGGATCAACAGAATATAAGGCAGCTTCGAATAAAATCAAGTATGAAGATACAGGAGGCTGTAGAGCTCTTCCCTACATTATTTGCATTTTATGTAGAGGTTTTCAAACACAGAGGTATTAATTTCAATCCAGCACATGACTATATCTATCCTTAAGTGATTAAATCAGACAACGTTGCATGGAAATACAGTGGTACCTTGGGTTACATATGCTTCAGGTTACATATGCTTCAGGTTACAGACTCCGCTAACCCAGAAATAGTACCTCGGGTTAAGAACTTTGCTTCAGGATGAGAACAGAAATTGTGCTCTGGCGGTGCGGCAGCAGCGGGAGGCCCCATTAGCTAAAGTGGTGCTTCAAGTTAAGAACAGTTTCAGGTTAAGAACCTCCAGAACGAATTAAGTACTTAACCCGAGGTACCACTGTGGTTAAAGCAAAGCAGACAGGCAATGGTTATGCATTTTACAGCCCAGTCCTCTGACTCAAGTCTTGCTATGCCCAGCGGGTTTGCTCCCTGGTAAATGTGCATAGGATTGGCTCCTCAATTAACGTATGTCAAGAGACCTAGTAAATGCAAGAAAAGACCTTGTTTCTCCTCCATCCCACCCTTTTGCTAGGACAGGGAACCTGTGACAGCTCAAGTGTTGTTAAACCAATGATCCCCAACTAGCATGGTGGGTGGTCAGGAATCATGGAAATGGTAGCCCAAACACAGCTCCCTACCCCTGCCTTTCTGTGTTATCAAACTGTCCCTGAACCCATAATTTCCAAGCTATTTCCTTCCCAGCTCTCTGTTGGAGGCTTTCAAAGGATTACAAAACTGAAGCCTTCTGCAGATGACCCATCAGCAGTGGCAAAAAAATTAAATGATTAGTGACAAAATAGTGTTTTAAGCAAGGAGTGTGAATATACCTTTAAGCAAGGTTGTGTGTGCGTGCACGATACTGTTTTATATGAGACAAAATAAATTCACATGGAGGAAGTGCTCAGGAAATTAACAGAGGATGTGCACAGTAATGATATTATCCTCTAATAAGTTTCAGAACCTACGGCATTTTTCTGGGGGTGGGAATCTCTGAAATCTCTTCTATATGAAATGCAAAATGATTCAGCTGGAATGCATGATCTATCAGCTGAATAATATCCCTAAGAGCTTTATGGTAACTGTCATAGTCCTAACAAAGGGCTTATGCACCTTATATAGAAGATTCCTCTTTAAGGAATGAAACAGCTGACAGTCAAGGAATGCCCACTGTAGCTTTCATTTAATTTGCTTGGTCCTAAAATGGCGTATGAACAACCAAGTTTTAGAATGAATTGAATTGTGTTTATTTCTCACTGGTTTAAAATTTTAAAAAGAAAATAAACAGAGTGGTCAATCATTTTTCATGTATTATTTTTTAATATCATCTTAGGCAGGAAATTATATAATTGAAAGAACTCCCAAGTCTGAGGATTTGCTCCATTTTGATTTGAATCTGCTCACAGAGCTGAACTGAAAACAGCACCACACATACACAAAGGGAAGATCTTAACAGGAAGAATAATTAGAAGATATTAATTAGAAAAGGGCCCTGGGCGAAGTGGGGGGAAACCCAAATAGCCAGAAACAAACCAAAACATACACAAAAGACTCAATGGCATGACATATAAACTAAGGGGGTGTACAGACTGATGATCAGAATTATAATAGAGTACCTTGGAAAGAAGAACAGAGGAAGAGAGCCTTAGAATTATAGAGTTGGAAGGTGCCACAAAGGTAATCTATTCCAAACCACTACAATGCAAGAATCTTTCATCCAACTTGGGGCTCAAACCCACGACCCTGAGATTAACAGTCTCATGCTATACCAACTGAGCTATCCCAGGTAGTGCTGTTGTGCATCTGTTGCGCACAAATGAAGCCATAAATGCAGCACCTTCTACTATTTTCATTTGCATTGCTGCAATCTTTGTTATTTAGGAATGGGAAAAGATAACAGGACTAAACCAGATGTGCAACCGAACTGTCATCCAAAACTTCATTCACTGGAAAATCAATGAAACCCATTATGATTGCACAGCTGTCAAAAAGATTCCTTTTTATTGAAGCTTCTGAGAGATCATTTGAGGGAGATACAGTTTCATGGGCATGGAGGGAAAGGGCATAGATGAAGCTCTGTTTGCTAAATAAACATATTCAAACATGGAACCTATCTGGGCCACCCATTTTGTTGTTGAAATTAGCACAACCATCCTACGTGGCTCGCTGCTTCTGGCCTTGCGATGGAATGTAGGTCATATTCGTTCTGCTAGACTGGATGCTGTCTGAGCTTATAAAAGAGCTGTCACACCAAATGGTCCATCTAGCCCAGTATCAGCAACATCTCCCCACGGCATCAACATGAAGGAATTCCCATCATTGCCAAATGAAATCAATGATCCTGGTCCATTAATGCACGATGAGGACATTAGTGACAGCTAAGCTGTGTACCTCCCAATTTCTCATTCTATCCCACCAACTAGAGGACAACTCCTTTCTCACCATCATCAGATAAGCCAGGACCCAATTCTTCAAGAAAGTCCTGAGGAGCAACACTCTAAATATTACTCCTCCCATGGGCAATGCCTGCAGGCAACAGATATCAGAAGCTTCTTAACCAGGAGTCATTGGTTGCCCGCTACTAAAAAACAAAAACAAAGCAAAACTGTAAACACATAGAGGATTTGACTCACTTGGAAGGCAAGCAGACAATTCATAATGAGGCACTAATAAACGTGGTGACATTTGTGAAACTAGCTTAACAGCTCAGCAATCCTCTGGATTCACAGGTCGTTAAGACTTTTAAAATCATGACCAGTGCTGTCCTTTTTAAGTGTGGGGCAGCACTTTTTCTATACTAGAAAACTTATGGCAGTAGATGAAAGAACACACACAAAATAAGTGGGGCTTTCTGAGAAAGTGGGAAGAACCACTTTTGATTCCATAGGAAGACATCTTATACCAAATAAAAAAATTCCTTCCAGTAGCACCTCAGAGACCAACTAAGTTTGTTATTGGTGTTGTCTACTGGGACGTGCAGTGCCTGTCCAGGGTCTACCATATTCCCTGATACCTGAACTTCTGAAATAAAAGATGTCAGGGATTGGGCCTAGGATCTCCTGAAGGCAAGCTACACCTACCCCTAATGGCATTTTACCCACTTGCTGCAAGTAGCCCCACTTGCAATTGGGAAACACAAAAAAGCAGGTGTATGAAGGAGGACCACCACCACCAAGATAGTTTTCAGCAGGACTCCAGCAAAGGGTTGCCTAAGCTGATTGGGAGAAGAGCCTAAGCCCAGAAGCAGAATATCTGCTTTGCATGCAGAAGATCGCAGGTTCTATCCCCAACATCTCCTGACAAGGCAGGAAAAACAAATTTGACTAAAGTCCTAGAGACTTTATTTTAATTGAAGTATTATGATTGGATATTTTATTGGATGTTTTTTATTGGAAAATCAATAAAAATGATAAATAATAATAATAATAATAATAATAATAATAATAATAATAAATTTTATTTATATCCCGCCCTCCCCAGCCGAAGCCGGGCTCAGGGCGGCTAACAACACTAAAACAGTACAACATTATAAAACATTATAAAAATGAATTAAAATCAAAATTAATGGCAACCGTAAACTAAAGTCTTGTAAAGATTGCCAAAGGAGGGAGTCAGGCTGCGCCCTGACCAAAGGCCAGGTGGAACAGCTCTGTCTTGCAGGCCCTGCGGAAAGATGTCAAGTCCTGCAGGGCCCTTGTCTCTTGTGACAGAGCGTTCCACCAGGTTGGAGCCGCAGCCGAAAAAGCCCTGGCTCTAGTTGAGGCCAGCCTAACCTCTCTGTGGCTTGGGACCTTCAAGGTGTTTTTATTTGAAGACCGTAAGTTCCTCTGTGGGGCATACCAGGAGAGGCGGTCCCGTAGGTACGAGGGCCCTAGGCCGTATAGGGCTTTGAAGGTTAAAACCAGCACCTTAAACCTGATCCTGTACTCCACCGGGAGCCAGTGCAGCTTATATAGCACCGGATGAATGTGATCTCTAAGCGAAGACCCCGTAAGGAGTCTCGCTGCGGCATTCTGCACCCGCTGGAGTTTCTGGGTCAGTCTCAAGGGCAGCCCCACGTAGAGCGAGTTACAATAATCCAGTCTGGAGGTGACCGTCGCGTGGATCACAGTGGCTAGGTCAGGGCGAGAGAGGTAAGGAGCCAACTGCTTAGCTTGGCGGAGATGAAAAAATGCCGCCTTTGTTATAGCTGCAATCTGCGCCTCCATGGAGAGGGAGGTATCGAAGATTACACCCAAACTCTTAACGGACGGTGCTGGCACTAATTGCACCCCCGCAAGAGATGGGAGTTGCCCCCTCAGTCCCATGTCGTCCTGTCCCAGCCAGAGGACCTCTGTCTTCGAAGGATTTAACTTCAACCGGCTCCCACGAAACCATCCAGCCACAGCCTCCAAGCATCTGATCAGTGTGTCTGGGGCCGAGTCTGGGTGGCCATCCATCAACAGATACGAGTTGGGTGTCATCAGCATACTGATGGCAGCCCAGCCCAAAACTCCGGACAAGCTGGGCGAGGGGGCGCATAAAGATGTTAAAAAGCATCGGGGAGAGTATTGCACCCTGGGGCACACCACACACCAAGGAGTGGCGGGATGACAATTCCCCCCCCAAGCGCCACCCTCTGTCCCCGACCAGAGAGAAACGAGCGCAGCCATTGAAGGACTGTGCCCTGGATCCCTACGTCGGCAAGGCGGTGGTCCAGGAGTTCGTGATCGACCATGTCGAAGGCTGCTGACAGGTCTAGAAGAATCAGCAGCCCCGACCCGCCTCGATCCAGCTGCCTGCGGAGATCATCTGTTAGGGCGACCAGAGCCGTCTCGGTCCCATGACCAGCGCGGAAGCCGGACTGGAATGGATCCAGAGCTGATGTTTCATCCAGAAACCTACCAAGCTGTTCAGCAACCGCTCTCTCAATCACCTTACCCAGGAATGGAAGATTCGAAACTGGGCGGTAATTGGATAGATCTAAAGGATCTAATGATGTTTTCTTTAAGAGTGGGCGCACCACTGCCTCCTTCAGTTCCCCTGGGAATGTCCCGGTGCCAAGGGACAGATTGATGATATCCCCCAGGGGGGCCCGCACCTTGTCTGGACACGCTCTAATCAGCCAGGACGGGCACGGGTCGAGAGGACAGGTTGTGGGCTTTCCAGCTCGGAGGAGTCTGTCCACATCGGCTGGGGATATCCAGTCAAAGTGGTCTAATACTGAACCCGAGGACAGTCGAGGGGCCTCCAGTTCCTTTATTGTATCCAAATTGGCAGGGAGGTCATGGCGGAGCAACAAGACCTTCTCCGCAAAAAAGCTCGCGAATGCCTCACAGCTGTGTGTCAAATTGTTATTTAAATTTGGCTGTCCTTCAAGGGACGTTAAAGACCGAATTATACTAAATAATTGCGCCGGGCGAGAGCTAGCGGATGCAATGGAGGCCGAGAAGTAGGACTTCTTAGCTGCCTTCACTGCCATCTCGTAGGTTTTCATAAAAACCCTATAAGATGTTCTTGAAGCTCCGTCACGGGCACCCCGCCATACTCGCTCTAGCCGTCTGAGGTCCCGCTTCATTTTCCGGAGCTCCTCGGTAAACCAGGGAGCCCGGTTTCTGCGGGGTCGCAGAGGGCGCTTAGGTGCGATCTCATTGATGGCTGCTAGGAGCTGGGTATTCCAGGCCTCAACAAGCTCAGTCAATGAGTCGCCAGGGGGAGAAAGGTCCCGCAAGACTTGATGGAATCTATCAGGGTCCATCAGTCTCTGCGGGCGAGCCCAAATTGGCTCGCCACCCAAGCAGGGTGGGGGTGGAACGTCAATCCTGGCTTTCAGAGCATAGTGATCAGACCATGGCACCTTCATCGAAGGAAACATGATCACATCTATACCAATGCCAAAGATCAAATCCAGCGTGTGGCCTGCTTGATGTGTGGGGCCCGAAACAAACTGGGAGAGCCCTAGTGTCGAGAATAGCTGCCAGTCAGAGCTAGATGGACAAATGGTCCAATTCAGCATAAGACAGCTTCCTCTTATTCTGTGTGTACAGATAGAAGAAATACATAAAGAATACCTGCTCAGAGAGGCTTATGCCTCACTTGAACATTTGTCTTTAGAACAAACAGCTTGCTTGTCACTTATCTACACACCTGTATCCTGGACATTCTATTATAACTGAAGACAGTGGGATTTTGTTTTTTGTTTTTCCACCAACTAGGGTAAAGTCTAAGCCTCTCCGCTTCTGCTGTTATGCAACTACACAGCCTAGTTAAGACAATTATTATTTCATCAGCCTTTTTAGGTCCGTTTCCAGCAGAAGTAAGTTTACTGCTTCATTATTACACGGATCATTAAAGTTCCCACCACAGTGATGGACACAGATGGTGTCCATCTGAAAATATATGTGTACCAGTTGAAAAAACAGGCAAAAACTGAAGGCAGCTGGTCTTACCCTAATTATGTCATCCTATCTTCCGGCAAATGACTCAACATACTGCAAACTTATATATAGAATTTATAACAGCTTAACTATTGCAACATCCCAAGAATCTTGGGAATTATGGGTGGTATCCCATGTTTTCTGTCCCCTGACGGAAGGAATCTGGCAACAGAACAGGGGAGGGAGGAAATTTCTGTTTATTCCCCTTCCTCCCACATACTCCTAAATCTGCTCCAGAGCCGATGAGGGAAGGTACATGGAAGCACCAGGAATTCCCCCACACTGCTGACCAGTTCCTTCCTATAGCTTTGTGAGGATGGATACAATGCTCTATTAAGAGACACCTAGCTCAAATTTCCAGGGCGTAAAAGGAATATCAAAATCAGCACGTGTCTGTACTATTTAGGTAATATATCTAAGCGTGGGCATGGAGTAGAAAGTCAGAATACATCTTTTTCTCTGGGATGATTTCAGCATGGCAAAAATGAAGCAAATCAGCTTCTCTAATGACACTTCCATGCAGAGTTTATTTCATGCTCCCATATGACTAACTACTTGTCAGAAGTGTCTCCCCCCCCCCCCCCCGGGTGTTTTATCTTGTTGCTCGATATACCCTTTGGCCTCTATGCCACTCCGCAACCAATCAACCTGAAACCCATTTCATATGTGCAGAACATTTTTAGCCTTCCACTGTCAGAGGCTCAAAATAAATAATGCAGATACAACATGGTGTTGCAAATTAACAGCCAATGTCTTCACAACCTGCTGCTGATGCTAGATATTGTATTCCTGCCCATCTGCTACATCAGGCTCTTTTGCTTTTTTTGGTTGCCGTCAAAAAGGTCCCTGTATTGAGCTACTTTCTAAGTCCTGGCAGTTTAAGATGGAACTTCTGCAAGATGGAAAGAATAGCACAGTGTTAGGGCAGCTGTTGGAGCTCTGGCATGCATGCCTAAAGCAGGCCTTTTCTTCCCTTCCTCCAGCACTGGACTTTGGCTGCCAAGATGGATGACTGACTATACCTTCCCATTTAGAGGCTACGAGTAAAAGATCATTGGCTCTCAGGAAGAAGCATGCTCCTGACAGCATTGTGGACCACATGGAAGTTATTAATATTGTAATGCACATGCCACTCATCTGGAAGTACTGAGTATTGGGCAGCATAAGAACATAGGAAGCTGCCTGATGAATCAGAGCACTGGGCCACCTAAGCTCCATATGGTCTACACCAGGGATAGAGAACCTCATTCTCAAGAGCCAAATGTAGCTTGCTCTATCTGGACCCCTTCAGGCCACATTGGACCTGCTCCATACCCTCTTTGCGGGCTGTTGCCTGGCTGAAATGGCCCTTGCTTGCCTGGATTAAAAGGCAGGGTGGGTGTATAAACATCTACCATCAAAACAGAAGCTACCAGCATAGTTGCAGGTGCCTAGGCAGCTAGTTAGCGGGGCAGTGTTCTTGTATTCTTGTACGTTAGGAGCTGATGAACTGAATGCTTTGCCAATAAAGAACTGAAAATCCAGTCGTTCATCCTCACTGTCTGGTCGTGTTTGGGACAAGGCCAAGAAAGCCCACCATGCTAATCTACTTTCAGAACTCAGTTATCATTGAGCTACCGGGAGGTTGCAGGAGGTGGGCAGGGTTCCATTCAAATAAGGCAAGTCCTGTTTATACACTTTCAAAGGTTCTCGCTTTAGGGGGATCTGAAATGCTACTAGACCCCCTTCTGCACTTCCACTTTGATCAGGTGCATGAAGCACTGAAGGAGACTGTTTGCTACATCTATAAGAGGATCTGGCAGTTCTTATATAGACGTTAGAATGTGCCCAGTAAGGATAGTTAGGGGCTGCTTCATTTGCAACCCAAATACGTCCATGCACTGCCACAAGTGATTGGCCCTCCATAATCATGTCTGCCGGCCAGAGCTACACCTCCAATGCAACTGAACTCACTTTGTAACATTTGCCTTGATATACTGAGACACCTGTCCCTTCTGTTGTCCCACATTGCAGTGATGCAGAAAGGGGCTGTAGCTGTGTGGCAGAGTACATGACTTGCATGCAAAAGTCTCCAGGTTCAATCTGCAGCATCTGTAGGAAGGATTAGGAGTTGCCCATGTCTTAACCTTTGAAAGGCTACTTCTAGTCAGTTCTAGCCAATACTGAGCCAGACATACTAGTGGTCCGAGGCAGCTCAACTATGCTCCTTTCTGTGTTTCTGCATTAGCCTACTGAAAAATGTATGGCAGGGCCACAGCATTCAAAAGCTGCAGGAAAATCAATTCTCCCTCTTCACTTGAATGTTTCCAACAGCAAACACTGCTGAGCTCTCACAGCGCTGTGTGGTCAAGTGTGTGATTAAGCACAATTATATCCAGGAACATTCTCTGTGGTATTCACAGGAACTACCAAAGCAGGCCTATTGATTCATATCTCATGCACATATAACACCATTTAGCTGCAAGCAAACAAGAGGATGCAAATCTTGGCTGAGAGCCCCACTGAAATCAGTGTGACCTTCCCCCCCCCCACTTTATCATTACATTTATATCTCACCCATCATTTAAGTAGCTCGAGATGGCTTACGTGGTTCTCCCCTCACCCCATTTTATCCTCACAACAACCCTGAAAGGTAGGTTAAGGTGAGAGGTCCAAGGTCACCCAGTGAGCTTCATGGCTGAGTGGAGATTTGAACCCTGATATGCAAGGTCCAAGTCGAACTTTCTAACCACTGAAACACACGGACTCTCTTGAGTAAACATGTATAAAAATCAGTCTGCAAAGAGTAATCAACCATTAGGGTGAATTATGAGCAATATTAACTGTATTCCACATATTAATTTACACGTGCATTATATTTCACACATTTACTTCTAGAGTATATTTCATATATTAATTTACTCATGGAGTATATCGTTTCTGTCTTGCACCAAAAGGAAAGGAGAAGGGAAAACACACACACATGCCCATCATAAAAGCTTTTCTATTGCAAGAGAGATACTGACAGCTGAATGGGACCTTGCTTGGCACACATGCTACTTCTTCACTACAGAACTATTTGAAGAGCAGCTTTGTTTGAAGTGGCTCCCATTCAGAAAAGGAAAAGGGTGACACAAACAAGCCCACATATACGTAACTTTTTAAAGGGCAGCAAATCCAACTGCTGAATTAATTGGCGTTTGTACAACTGGGTACCATTCAAGCCGAAATATATACATTAAGCTCTACATGAGTTCAACATCACATGAACAGCATGATGTGAGAATGTTTGCGTGTGTGTGTGTGTGTGTGTGTGTGTGTGTGTGTGTGTGTGTATATTGGGGGGGGGGGAGGCAGGCTGGGGGAATGGGACAAATATTATATCTGCTTTCCTGTAAAAACTAAAGGCCAAAGTTTAATGGAATTACATTGGGTTGTGTTCAATGTTCCACCAGTGCAAGCATTTCTTCAAGCCCAACAAAATGATCTCCCCTCCCCTTGTACGCTTTCCCAGTGATTCTCCAGACCCTCTGGGGCAGATCTGAGAAGGGTGCAGGGGCACATGGTGGGGAGAGGACAGAGAGAAAGTCCTGCTCTGCCAGTATGCCCTAAAGTAAAGGCTGGTTGCTTCCCCAAACTTTGCACAACCTTCCCCTGAATACGGTTCTGCTCTTGGGATATTTCCACC
This sequence comes from Podarcis gaigeae, assembly GCF_964106915.1. Lineage (NCBI taxonomy): Eukaryota > Metazoa > Chordata > Lepidosauria > Squamata > Lacertidae > Podarcis > Podarcis gaigeae. The sequence goes on from NC_139683.1 coordinate 30,682,185, forward strand.
AGCAAAAGAGAGGGAGAGGGAATTTTCACCTATTCACCCTTCCCTCTGAAGGCCCTTTTACTCCTGACAATCTGCTCTGGAAGGTATGGCCCCATCTAGAACAGCATTGGAAGACAGTGGAAGGATCGGCAGAAACGACCTCTCCCTAATGTGAACCTCCATTGGATCTGAATCCCATCCATGAATGGAAGGAGCCCTTCTATCTGCAGTTGTCTAGTTAGGATCCATACCACCATTTATTACATTTATACCCAGCCTTTCTTACACGATGGAACTCAGGCTGCTGTGCTCAGCTGGTCCCCCATTTGGGGACCAAAAAAAGCCAGATCTGCTTGGCTTCGGTACGGTAGCGGTGTGTGCTTTCACAGCATAGAGATTGTAGCATCAGCTGGAAACTGATCAATATTTGTTACTGAGTTAACACGAATAAAACTAACATTTCAATCAAATAAAATCTCCCTGCAGCCTAGTGAAATTCCTTTGACACATCATTAAAAATGGGCGATGGCAATAGAAAAAAGAAAAAGGCTAGGGAAGTCCATACTAGCTAGACTTGGGCATCTCAAGTTGCCAGTACTTCTCACTCTACTTTAAAGATCACTTGTGGTGAACAAGGTCTTCTAAAAACACAAACACAGGCTGTAGGGAAGCTGGCATATGGAATGTAGCCAAAGGAAAAACAGATCTTGAGTTTAACAGCTGGAGACTTGCACAGATCCAAGCCCTACACACCATTTCTTTCCCGGAAGAAGCTATGCTGTCTTAAAGACCAGCACTGTGCATAAGGGTTGGCTGCCTGCTCCCCCATACCCAGCTTGTATATCCTGTGAAGATGACTGATGAACTGGTCCCCTGCAAATTGCATCAGTTAGAGGATTCTAGGAGTTACTGGCTGGATCACTACAGGCTGAAAATACTATTGCTGAAATCCACCTAGGAGAAGATGATTAGAGCTACCCTGCTGTCAATGGACCCCAGAGCTACCTGCTGAGGTTCTCTCTTGCCATGAGTGCTGCTGCCTGTATTGTTGATCTCTTGGTGATCCACTGTTGTTAGCTGAATAAACAGCACTGCTTGCACATGGCTTATGAGTGGGTGTGTATTGTGGGAAGGCTACTACTCACAGACATCCAAACTGGAGTCCCAGAATGTAATATAAGAATATCCTCTAGATACTGAACCTGGTCCCGAATGCTGACTCAAGGGTTACACAATACAGTACATTGGAACAGGTTCCAACAGCAAAAACTCTAATATCCATATTATTTTTAGTCTCTGTTTTACTGCCCTCTCTCAAAAAAGACTGAAAAAGCAGAAATCGGACCCTCAAATGAGAAGCTAGATAAACCTGCTGAGATGACCTTACATGCAACAAATATCTAGGAGAGAGCAGTCAAGACTAAATATTGGGCCTGGTCATACTTTTATACTGCTGCTAAATGTGAAATAAAAAACTACTTGCATGGCAGCACTATTTTTATCCTTTATGACATATACACTATACAACTCTGCCATTAAACTGATCTGCTTGGGAAGATTTGCCTTTCTGATTAAATGAAATGGCAACACATTTTTTGGTGCTGCACAAACAGGCTAGTTAACAGCCTTTAAGTGGGATTGCAGGAAGGAACAATTTGCTCCAAAAGGAGAGCTATAGATAGATGTGGCATTCAGGCCAGATTGGACATAAGATTAAATATGTGACTTTCCCTTTGCGAGCATCATCATGGGTTGAATTTAGTCAGGTACACCAGAAGACTCACAAGAATAATGTGGTCATACCACTATAATGCCTCTGAAGCACTATGGGTGAACAAATGGGAATTCCTTGCCCAGAGGAAATGTTTCCAGAGCAGTATTATCTTTAAAATAGGGAACTATCAAAAAAAGGGATTGTGACCAAAGAGTTGATGTTCTCTCCAATATAGGCAGAGTTCAAATGAGTTATGAGGGTCACAGACCTAAAAAAACAATATGTAAATTAGAAAACAATGCAAATGAATCTTACTCCCCTACATCACTTAGGACTGAGGCAGGACATACCGTACTTATGACATGCGGAAAATACTGTCTTCCTCCCCACACCTAATCTTAAAATGATTTTTTTTTCTAGAGGGCTCATACACACTTCCACTTGCCCTTTGCCTAGAAAGCATAAATCTGAGCAGTTTTCCACTTGCCCTGTGCTTTCTAGGCCATGGGTCTGAGCAGTTTTGCCTTTGCCCCACTTTCCCCCATAAAACACTCTCTTTAGTGATAAATCAGAACAAATTGCAATCTGCAGAAACCTGATTGTTGCTTGTTTCAACTTAGTGCTAAGTTGCCTTTCATCTCAGGAATGGAAGTGCCAAAGCTGAAACATTTGTAAAGGCTCTGGGATCTTCCAAGATAAAAACAAAATGATGTGACATAAAATAAGTGCCTACAATACGAATAGTGGAAGACAAATGATTGCAGTTTATCTTCAGCTAAAGTATTTCTAAATACAGTGTTGCCTAACAGTGAGTAGGTCGCCCATTCTCCCTTCAAATAATTGAACCTGCATTTGTGACCATTCAAGCCAAATGCGCCCCATCAGCCCCATCCATTGTGCCTGCCAGACCTGACATTGCCAGCTCATTTCTTGCATTTGTCACCAGCAGCTCTTTCATGCCCTCTTGCTATTGCATTGCTTAACATTAACACCACATTATGATACTGCATAATTCACGCCCTTGATCATGCCATGTAGCTTTGTAATGTAGCATGTGTTGAGAATAATATAACACTGCCCCTCCCCATGTAATTCGTGTTGCTTTCACATCCTACATGCCCACACTGACAACAGTTATCAACAATGAACAACATATTTCTTTGACGGGTTACTGTGAAGCATGAGGCAGAATACGAGAGCACTATATTCTTGTTGGAATTTTCTACTGTTATTCTGTTTGACCATCCAAGCACTTCCAGCACTAGAACTCGCCTGTAGAAACTATTACAAAGGGAGGTTACTTAAAATTCTGAGCCGAAGCTTGTTGTTCATTCAATCTTTTTTCCATGTGTGCTCTCAACCCACTTTTTCTTCCAAAGAGAGACTGAATTTTCTACATGCTCTAATTCTTCTATGATTTAATGAGTGTCGCTCTATTTTCTGTTTGACTGTTGCCAAGCTTTCCCTCATCCACTCTCATCTAGCAACTGCACCACACAAGGCTGGAAAGGGGTGAGGGGAAACTCCCCATTACCAAAACGAAAAGACAGATTTATCAATTGAAGCATTTCGTTGCATACTTGTTATGCGGTAGAATATAGAAGAACAAGCCTTACCGAGAAAACAGCAGCATGGCTTTGGTAGAACCATGTTTCGGCAATACAGTCATACCTCGGGTTGCGAACGTGATCCATGCGGGAGGCACATTCGCAACCCACAGTGTTCGCAACCCGCAGCGCCGTGTCTGCGAACGTGTGTGATACAATTCGGCGCTTCTGCGCATGATGTCATTTTGTACTTCTGTGCATGCACGATCACTGAAACCCGGAAGTAGCCCATTCCAGTACTTCCGGGTTTGGCGCGGTCCTCAACCTGAAAACCTGCAACCCACAGCGTTTGCAACCCAAGGTATGACTGTAGCGTACAGCTATTTGACGGGATATACAGTCATGAGACAGGAAGACGTGTACACTTGGGTTATACAAATTCCTTATCATAGGCTCATGGTTGGGATAAGGGGATGAGTTCTCTTATCAGAGCCAACCTTTCCACTAAGCAGCCATTTTGATAGGAGGATTCAACTGTTAAGTTGTGGGTGAACATATCAGACGACACAGCGATTCTTCAAACAGCTCTTGTTTATTCACAGGCCAGAACAGAACTGAACTGAAGGGTTTAGCCAGCCTGCTTATATATATATATTTTTTATACATTTTTTATTGCTTTTTTAAAGATACAGAAATACAGAAAAAAGAATAAAGAGTGGTTATATGAAAGAGAAATATAAATAACAAATTTCCATATTCTTTTTCCATCTAACCTATAGGACTTCCTCACATCCTCCGAACCCTGCGTTCTCTGTCTTATAAAGCATCAGCAATTTGTTAACTTATTTCAAAACTTATTGTAACTTCCATTTTATCATGTTCCCTATTTTCAATTTTACTGTCACTCAATTCTTATATGTTTTATATTAAACACAATAAAGTTGTTTCATTATTTTACCTCTGAATTCTTGTGTCTTAATTTTCATTCCAATAACTTACATTTGCTGAAGCTAGAATTTCTTGAAAGGTGCATTTTTTTTTTTAACATTCATACAACTTATAATGTTTTTTCAAATAGTCCTTAAACTTTTCCCAATCCTCCTCAGTTGTTTCTTCTCCCGCGTCTCGGATTCTGCCAGTCATTTCAGCCAGTTCCATATAGTCCATCAACTGCGATTGCCATTCCTCCAGCGTGGGTAAATCTTGTGTCTTCCAGTATTTTGCAATCAGGATCCTTGCTGCTGTGGTAGCATACATAAAAAAGGTTCTGTCCTTCTTAGGCACTCTCTGGTCCACCATGCCCAGAAGGAAGGCCTCTGGTTTTTTAGGTAAGGTAAATCTCAATACCTTTTTTAGTTCATTATGGATCATTTCCCAGAAGGCCTTCACTTTCGGGCAGGTCCACCAGAGATGAAAGAATGTCCCTTCCGCCTCTCCACATTTCCAACATTTGTTGTCAGACAGATGATATATCTTGGCTAACTTGACTGGGGTCATGTACCACCGGTATACCATTTTCATAATATTTTCCTTCAAGGCAGTACATGCCGTGAATTTCAAACCGGTGTTCCATAACCTTTCCCAGTCTGCAAACATAATGTTATGCCCCACATCCTGAGCCCATTTTATCATAGCGGATTTGACTGTCTCATCCTGTGTATTCCACTTAAGCAGCAAGTTATACATTCTCGAAAGTAGTTTACTTTTTGGCTCTAACAATTCAGTCTCTAGTTTCGATTTTTCCACCTGGAATCCAACTTTTTTATCTATTTTAAATACCTCTTGAATTTGCGCATAGTGCAACCAATCTCGTACTTTAGTTTTCAATTTCTCCAAACTTAGCAACCTCCAATTGTCTCCAGTTTTTTCAATTATTTCCCAGTATTTAGGCCAATGGGCCTCCATGTTGGGTCTCTTACGAGCCTTGGCCTCCACCGGTGAGAGCCACCTCGGAGTTTTACTCTCCAATAAGTCTTTGTATTTTATCCAGACCCTCCAAATTGCTCTTCTGACAATATGGTTTTTAAACAATTTGTGCACTTTAACCTTGTCATACCACAAATATGCATGCCACCCAAACGCATTGTCAAACCCTTCCAGATCCAGGACATCAGTGTTCTCCAATAAAATCCAATCTTTCAACCAGCAGAAGGCTGCAGATTCATAATATAGCCTCAAGTCTGGCAGGGCAAATCCCCCTCTTTCTTTCGCATCAGTTAATATTTTAAACTTTATTCGGGGCTTTTTGCCCTGCCAAACAAACTTAGAAATATCCTTCTGCCACTTTCCAAAACATTCCACCTTGTCCACGATCTGTAGGGCCTGAAACAAAAATAACATTTTCGGCAATACATTCATCTTTACAGCAGCTATTCGGCCTAACAAGGAAAGTTTCAGTCTTGACCATATATCCAAGTCTCTTTTGATTTCTGACCAGCATTTCTCATAATTATCTTTAAACAAATTCAAATTTTTGGAGGTCAAGTACACCCCTAGGTATTTTACTTTTTTAACCACATTCAGCTCCGTTTCTTTAGAGAACTCATCTGTTTCTGTAACTGTCAAATTTTTTGCTAAAACCTTGGTTTTTTGCTTATTTAACTTAAACCCCGCCACCCGACCAAAATCAGAAATTAATTCTAACACTCTTTTAGTGCTGGAGACTGGTTCCTGAAGTGTTAATACCAAATCATCTGCAAATGCTTTCAATTTATATTGTTTCACTCCGACCTCAATTCCCCGAACCAACCGGTCCTTTCTAATCATATTTAGCAACACCTCCAGGACCGAAATAAACAATAGGGGGGATAGGGGGCACCCCTGGCGTGTCCCTTTTTCAATTTTAAACTCCTCTGTCACCGCATTGTTTACTATCAATTTAGCTTTTTGTTCTGTGTAGATTGCTTCTATACCATTTTCGAACCCCCGCCCCACTCCCATCCCTTCCAAATTTTTCTTCATAAACATCCAAGAAATATTATCAAAGGCCTTCTCTGCATCAACAAAAATCAAAACCGCTCTAGTATTCAGATTTGTTTGTAGAAGTTCCAAAATGTCAATAATGTTTCTTGTGTTGTCAAACAAATGCCTACCAGGGAGAAAGCCAGCCTGGTCTTTGTGAATCACTTCATTTAGTACTTTTTTAAGTCTATTTGCCAAAATATCTGCAAAAAGTTTGTAATCCACATTTAGGAGTGAGATGGGGCGGTAGTTCTTAAGTTGGGTCTTTTCAGTCTCTGATTTAGGTACCAATGTGATGAAAGCTTCTTTCCACGTTTCCGGTGCCCTCCCTCCCTCCATTATCTGGTTGCAAACCTCCATCAAAGGTTGTATCAAATAGTCCTTTAAAACTTTATAATATTTGGAGGTTAAGCCATCCGGGCCTGGGGACTTGCCAAGTTGAAGATTTTGAATGGCACTTTCAATTTCTTGCTGTGTAATATTACAGTTCAGGTTTGTTCTCATTTCCAGGGGTATTTTTTGTAATCCATTAGTTTTTAAAAATTGATCCACCTCTGAGGCTTTTTGCGGCCCTTGTGTATAGAGTTCTTTGAAGTACCTCTGGAAGCACTTTCTGATTTCCTCGGGTTTCTGAACCATTCTCCCTTCAATCTCTAGATTTGTAACCGTATTAAGCTTTTGTCTCTTTTTCAACTGCCAAGCTAGCAGTTTCCCACACTTATTCGCCGATTCGAAGGATCTTTGTTTCATTTGTTTAATTTTCCATTCCACCTCTTGGTTTATCAGTTTTGAGTATTGCGCCTGGAAGAATTTCACTTCTCTTAACACATCCTTCGACTTAGGCCTAGATCTTAATTTTTTCTCACCTTCTCTTATTCTCTCCAATATCTTCTCCTTCTTTTCATTCCAGAGCCTTTTCTTAATCGTGTTTTGTTGTATTAGAAACCCTCTCATGACTGCCTTACTTGCGTCCCAGATTGTTCTTTTTTCCACAGTAGTATTCAAGTTTATCTCAAAATAGTCCTTTAAAGTTTTTTGGGCCTTCTTAACAATCTCCTGATCTCTTAGAATAGTGTCATTCATTTTCCATCTAAAGGATCCGGTTGTATTTAGTCTCAATTCCACTTTCAAGGCATTATGGTCGGAGCAGGTTTTTGGGCAGATTTCCACTTTTCTAGTCTTAGGTGCCAGTCCTCTAGTTGTCCAGATTTGGTCGATTCGTGTCCATGTCAGATGAGCTTCAGAAAAGAAAGTCCCTTCTTTCCCTAGGGGGTTCTTAACCCTCCAAATGTCTACTAAGTCCATATTGTCTGTCATTTCAAAAAAAGTTTTGGGTAGTCTGCCGTCTTTCGATATGTTGGCACTTTGTGACTTATCCATATTTACAGACACAACCCCATTCATATCACCCAGCATAATGATGTTACTATAGTCCAAATAATCCAGCATAGTCTCATGCAGCTTCCTGAAGAATTCCGACTTTCCCTCATTTGGAGCATATATTCCTAATATCAAAATTTTTTCTCCTTGCGTCTGTATTTCAATCGCCAAAATTCGGCCATATTCATCTTTAAATAAAAATTTCGGTGACAGGCTCTCCTTTGCGTAAATCACCACTCCTCTCTTCTTGACTTTGTCTGAAGAAATAAATTCTTGGCCTAGTCTTTTGTTAATTAACACTTTTCTATGGAGCCTTGTCACATGTGTTTCCTGTAGGCAAATAACGTCCAATTGTTCCTTTTTCAAAATGTGAAAGACTTTCCTTCTTTTTTCCGGGGAGTTTCCGCCATTTATGTTCCAACTAAGAAGCTGTAGAGACATCCTGAATCAATTGACGGGTTCTACAATGGGGTATCTAAGCTTCCTCCCGATCCCGGGGGAGGTAATGCTGGTCCTGATCCTGGTGGTATATCTCTTGGAGATGGTCCCGGTGGTGGTGGAGGCCAAGAAGCTGCAGCTCCTTTTTGCAGGTCCTCCTCGTGGTCGTGTAGGAACTTCTGCTGGTCTTCAGGTGATTTAATCTTTATTTTCCTTCCTTTGTAAGTAAATGAAAGTCCTTGTGGAAACTCCCACCTGTAAGGGATTCCGTTGTGTCTCAACAATTTGGTCAAATCTATATAGGTAGACCTAAGTTCCAAGAGATATTTGGGTATATCTCTGTAAATTTCGGCCCTTTTACCTTCTACCTCCAAAGATTTCTTAAAATGTAGGCCTAGTATCTTATCCCTTTCTTCTCTTGATCTCAGAGCAACCAAACAGTCTCTGGGCTTGTCTTTCTTTACTGATTTTCCCAGTCTAAAGGCTGTCACAATTTTAAAGTCCTTTTCTTCCTCAATTCCCCAGAATTTGGAGAACACAAGTGTCAAAAATCCCACTAAATTATTTTGTTCCAATTCCGGGATAGCCCTTATCCTGAGATTACTATCTTTACTTTTCAATTCAACCAATGCCAGGTAGGCTTGTTGTTCCCCTACCTGCCTTCTCAAAGGTCTTACCTCTCCTTTAATTTCCTCCACCTTTAAGTTCGCCTGTTCTGCTTTTTGATTGGCTTCCACAGCTAGTTTAAAGTTTTCTGCCGTAGCTCCTTGCAATTTCTCAATTGCCTGAGTGTGCTGCGAAACCTGTTCAGTTAATTTGCCAATAGAGGATGTAGCTTGGTCAATCTTTGATGTTTGATTGTCCACTTTTTGGTTTAAAACTGCCAATTGTTCCAAAATTTGTTTTAAAACTGTTTCAGATCCTCCAGTTGCCATGTCTTCTGCAGCAGGCTGCACTAGTTCCACCTCCTGTGCTGTCAGCACAGTTGGGACAGATGATCTGCGGTGATGAGTTAGAGTTGTTTGCAAAAGTTGCCCAGATTTTTTCTCTTTTTCTTTATCTTTAGCTTTAGCTGCTCTTGTTCTCCCTGTGCCGCTCATTCCACACCTGCCTCTGTTCAAGGTCAAATGGTCTTTTGTCCCATGGGAAAAACAAGTCCCAAATATAAATAAAAAGAACCACAAAAAGTTTCAATAAAGCTCAGTTCCCATGCAACTATATTTCCACAGTCCTATAGGGGGAGTATTTCAAAGCTTCAAAAAAGAAAGGAACTATTTTCCGCCATTGAAGTTCCTCAATTCCCCATATTGAGTTTTGTAATTCCCAAACACAAAAGGAAGGTTTCCAGAACTTCTAATCTCTTAAAATCCAGCCATAAAGTATCGATACAGGTCCATGCAACAATGTTTAATGTTAGTATCTCAGTCTATGCAACAATTTCGATCTCTGCAACAATGTCATCAGTTTGACAGCAGTTTGACAGTTCTTTTTCTATGCGCTGGCAGCCCGATGACGGGGTTATCTCTTTCAGCCCCGTTTAGCCCAAAAATTGGAGAGCAGTTCTAAAGAATAAAAGTCTATACAATCCACAGTTCTTTCCTTTTTATCTTCAAAGTACAGAGTCTCTCAATGCACCCTTTGTTCCACTTTTAGAATCCCTTTTTAAGTACTTCAGCTCGTTTCCGAGCCCTTGCTTTGATCTAATTAGCAGAGTCGGGAGACGGACTTCCTGTTACTCGCCTCCCGCTTTCGGCCGAATTTCTTCAGTTTAGTTAGAAAATTTAGGACCCTTACTCACGGGTATGTTGCTCCAATTCCGATAATTTCAAGAAGAAAGGTCAGCGCTCATCAGCAGCAGCAGCGCGGCTTTGCTTCCACGAAAAGAGCGATGAACTCACAGCGCCGCTCCCCCTTTCACGTTCCGGAGCCTCTTACGAGGCTCCTTCCCCGCTTCTGGGGGGGCTCCAGGCGCCCGCCGAGTCCCACGGCCGCAGGCTCACTCTGCCTGCGGTTTTTCTTAATGGGTCTCCGCTTTGCCGTAGCGGACGACCCTTTTTCGCGGAGCCCCTCTTCACAGCGCAAAGAGGACCGCCATTGCTGTTTCGCGCCGCCTCCGGAAGTCTGCCAGCCTGCTTATATAGAGCTCCACTAGAACGCAACAGTAACCATTTTCTGTAACTATCCAATCACTTAATGTCACTTTCAATCCCTTATTTGCATATGTGGACCTGAGTGAAAACTATCTACAGTATCCCCCTGCTAGCCCAGGGTGAGAACTTCAGTACATAACATCAACAATGCTTAGTTAAAGGAATTTGCTGCCCCGAGAAGTGGTGATGACCACCAATTTGGATGGCTTTAAGAGATTCATGAGCTGAGTATCAGTTGCTAAGAATCACAAGTGAGCAAAGTGCTGTTGCACTCTGGTCCTGCTTTGTGGGCTTCGCTTTAGGCATCTGGTTGGCCACTGTGAGAACAGGATGCTGGACTAGATGGGCCATTGGCCTGCTCCATCAGGCTCTTCTTGTGTTCTTAGTATTCCCAAAGGTCCCTTTCATGCCTCTGACCTCCACTTCTATTGGCTTGTACAGATGCTACACCACAGGAGCAGGAGACATGGCTTGAAGGATCACATTCCCTCTTCTCTGTCCGCTTCAGCTTGACTCATCTATCTGGAATGACTACACCAAAGTAAACACTAACTAGGGTTTGCTCCTTTCCAGGATTTGAAGCCCATTACTCCTAGAAGAAAAAGGTGCTACAAGCCACAAAAGCTGGTGACTGATATTACTGTGGAATAAGATGAACCATAAATGTTCTCTATGAATAGAATTGACACGGTGACAACTAATATTGATGCATTTCATCGTCTACCAAGAGTGGTTTGTCTAATTAGAATGTCTATAACATTATTGGATCAAGTGTTAAGTGTGTAAAGTCAGAGAATTATTCCTGCTCAACCAGTGGAGTTCATTCAGTAATCAGACATGGTCATCACAAACAACTGAAAACTTGGGGTATAGTCCGCCTGTCATTTATTTTAGCACGACTAGACTTAAGTTATTTAAGTGGAATTGCAGACAGGCCATCGATAAATATGACAGCCTCAATAGAACCTTTCCATCCCACCCTCAGCAAGACTCATAGCAGCAGTAGCAGTGGAAACCGTATGCACGCAAGTCAATCATATTCAGCATTTCCTTCTGCACGAAGCTCCCCCTAGAGAGACAACCAGTCTAGATAAATTAAAATTAGCTCTTGAAGCTTTAGTGGATTGCATCTTTACCAAACCATGACAGGAAATAAATATCCTCCACTGTGCACAGAACTGCAACCTTGGGAATCTCAAGAGCTTTAAAAACCTTGGAAGGGACGATAGAAACACCCTGCAGTGACAGAGAGGGGAAACTCTGGACGACAGTATCACTACAATACAACGTAAGTAAAAACCATATGCTAAAACTGCAGATTAAAATATATGTCAACTTTACATGTCTGGGTAAAGGACCCTTGACAGTTAAGTCCAGTTGCGAACGACTCTGGGGTTGCGGCATTCATCTCGCTTTACTGGCCCGAGGGAGCCGCCGTTTGTCCACAGACAGTTTTTCCGGGTCATGTGGCCAGCATGACTAAGCCGCTTCTGGAGAAAGCAGAGCAGTGCACAGAAACATCATTTACCTTCCTGCCGGAATGGTACCTATTCATCTACTTGCACTTTGACGTGCTTTCGAAGTCCTACGTTGGCAGGAGCAGGCACTGAACAATGGGAGCTCACCCCATCGCGGGGATTCGAACTGCCAACCTTCCGATCGGCAAGCCCTAGGCTCAGCGCCACACGCACCCTCTCATGTCTGGGTAGGCTAGCCTAAACAAGAGCACTTTTAGGAGGCACCAAAAAGAGTACAACAAGGCATCACAGCAAAAGATGCTTGACTTAGGAATCAATAAATTTTGAACGTTTACAAACCAGAAGAATGCAATGTCATGTTGCATCATGCAACCATAACAAATGTCATCAAGGCAGCTTTTTTATTATAGGCTGGAGTTACCAACTTGACGCCCAAGTCTTTCATTGGTGCTCCCAGGCACAGGTCCAGACTCTGAGCTTTCGTTGTTTTATATACTGTACTGTATATATATAAAAAAGCAAGTCCCTAGCCCTCCTAGAAATAACGTTAGGAAGCAAAATGTACAGGTACCCATCTAAGCAATTTCTGTGAAATGATGCAGCCCGACTGCTCATGCCTTTCAGTGTTTTTAGCGAATGAGTGAAGTCAGAGCTGTCACTGACGACCGAGTTGCTTGGAAACCAGGCAATAGGAATCCCTGGAGTCCTAAACAGTTTGTATTTCCCCCTTTCCTTTAGTGCACTTCCCCTGCTTCTCTCTTATTTTCTAGTAACCATTGGAATACCCATAGCTTGCCCTTCCTTTTTTCCCAGCAACCAGGATGCATCTTTCCTGTGGTGGGTTTGTCAGAGATCAAGTACTCCCTAGGAAGCTAATTTCCGCAAATACTAATACTTAATACTAATACGTAAGTGCAGGTGGATGTTAAAGAATCCCCTCTCTAAACAGCAAAGGCAGAGTGCTAAAATTTTGCAAACAGGCTTAGGAATGTCTCCCAGGCTTTGGGTTTAGGGTTGGCACTGCCTTTAGCAGTTATATCTGCACAGTCAGGGCCAGCAGGACATCACTGACTTCCTACGGTAAGCATGAGGTTGTTCTGGGGGGTAGGGTGGGAAGAGAAGCAGCAACGACTGTATTGTCTGTAATTCTGTGTCATGCTATGCCCCACCCCCTGCGGTAGCCCTGTTGCGCTATGGCATGCTCCAAATGACAGCTTTTGTGTGTGTGACTGGTACCTACAATGTTCTGAAATGTGCCCACTGGTCCAAAAAGGGCTAGTGGCCCCTGCAATAGGTTAATGTCAGGTGTTGAACACAGCTTCAATGTTATTTCATTTAGAGAAAATCCTAAATAATGTTTTGGTCATGCATCATAGCATTAAAAAATTATTAATCTAACATCTAACATCTTAATCCCAGCCAATGAACACTGGAGTGACAAAGTTAACAAGCAGCTTTGGGTTCAATTTACCCATGTATGGTGCTATTACAACGACCTATCCTTATCACTATCAGTAGGAACGCTGCTGGCAGCAGTTTCTCAACTAATCACACTTATGGTTGGTTCCACAGGGGGATAAGGGCTCAGAGGAGGGAGACTTTGCCCTTTCTTTTCCGTCTTTTCCAGCAGCACCATAGATCTGAGCTTTAGGATTGATTTTACAAGTATTATAGTGTAGCCGACAATTTTCCCCCTTCGAGTGTCAATATTTTGCAAATGTCTTATATTTCCCATCTTCTATTCAATTTGGATGCATTTCAAGGATACTCAGCAATAATATATACACATACACAATTATTTTCACATATTCTTTGTGTTCAAAGAAAACAGCTGTACTCTAAACAAGGAGCAGAATCTAATAAAAGTCACATGGCTTTCTCAAATGGAACCACTCTAGTAGAAATAAAGAGTTGTGACCGTTATTAAAAATCAGGATAATGTTGGCCACATAATATTAGCTGCAAGCTCTAAGGGCAGTGTGTGGGGAAGACTTGTAAGCCATCTAATTCAGCCTCCTGTTCAATGTAGGAAATCCAGAGCAAGGGCATCCCAATAGATGTCTGTGAAGCCTCTGTCTGGATATTGCTAATGAGAGAGGGAATATCATCTCCTGCTAGGCAACTGTCTCCATGGTCAAACTCCTCTTACCGTTAAGACATTTCCCCTTCATGTTCAACTGAAATCTACCATCCTGTACCTTGAGCCCTTGACATATAGGAGCAGCACAGAATAGATTTTTGCTCTTTCCTACGCAACAAGCCCTTCAGCTCCAGCAGAGTTGCTTGGATACAACCAGAGGGCTTCCAACCCAAACAAAATCCACATCTAACCACAAGTGTGTGCTTAATATCCAAACCCAGTTTTGCCTCCAGTGCACTCTGGTCTCAATTTAAGCACACCACTCATGATGCAAAGCTCCAGAACAATACAAAGTCCCCATATAAAATAAGACTCTTTAAAATCTCACCTATTTGAATACAGTCTTTTGAATTGCTAGAGATTAATCAGAGCCTTCCCTTGACTTTCAGAGACCTTAATTTGAGACTGAACTTTCCTGGTCCAAACACGCAGTAAAACTCAGGGCAAAATCTGCAATACATGTTGGAGATAATGATGCAATTTTTTTCAGGATAGTAGTGTACAGCAGGGCTGGAAAAAAACCAGGGTTTTCTGCTGGGTAATCTGCAGTAGATTTGAAAGATTTCCTGATCGATAGCAACAACTAAAAGGGCCCCTCATCTTAATTAGCCAATTAAAATCCCTGATCTTCAGTTACTCAGCTACAGCTATGACTCATGGCAAGGGTGGAAAGATGGTAGACTGGGGTCTACCAATAAGTCTCCAAGTCATTTGCAGAAGATCAGCAAGGATTTCTCACTCTCAAATTTCTAACAAATAGAAAGCAACACACACAGAGCTTGCTCACCGGAAAACCATAAGTGGATTTTTGTGTGGCAGGAATTATGAGCTTGGTGCTGGTACTGATCACAAACTCCTGGACAGAGCCTGAACCCAGAGACATCTGGTTCCTTAGTTCCTAGCTTCCCATCTGAGCCACTGTTTGGTTCTGGTTGGTAAGACTCCGAGTTCTAGTAAAAAACAAAGCAGGTCTTCCAAACCTGCAGTCTGCCCACCCAGCTCATGGAGTGCCATGGATACTTAGCTCCACCCACTGAAACCCGCACCCCCCCCCCCAGTGTGAATCTTGCTCCATCCACCCCAAGTGACTATTTTGAATTTGGAGCTGTGTAAAAAAAATGAATTAGAACCTTCAAGTCTGCCAATGGCTGGTGTTGTGCATGATGATACCTTGGCACTAAGGACCATTTCACATATTACGCCGAAGCAGGCCTATATCCAATAGTCAGCCACAGCCTCTGGTCTTGGATGAGTGCTCAGCTTATTTTCAGTAACTTTGTCATATTCATTTTAGGTGTGAACTTTTTTTAAAAAAAAAAGATAGATGTGGCATAGCTAGTGATATCAAGGCCCAGCAAAAAAAACTGGAAAAGTTGGGGGGTGGGGAGAGAAACCAATTTCCTACCATTTTTCCAGCCCCCCCCCCCGCCCCGGATCTCCACATCTCTAGGAAAGACCCCCCAGCAAGAGAACATAGGATGAGCTCTGCTGGATGTGCCCAGTGGTCTGTTTAGTTTTTGCATCCCATCTCCCACTGTGGCCAGCCAGATACCTCTGGGAAGTCCGTAAGTGGGGCATCAAGACAACAGCCCACTCCCTCTGACACACCTCAGCAACTGATTCTCAGAGACATGTTGCTTCCAAACCGGGATGACTCATATAATCATCATGACTGGCAGCCATTGACAATACTTATTCTTCGTGAATTTGTAATCCTCTTTTAAAGTCTTCTAAACTAGAGATAACTGGCATATCTTGACAGCAGTGAATTCCAAAAATTCCACAGGGACCATAACCAATCACTGAACACCTGGAACTAAGGTTGCTAAGGGCTTCTGCAGTTAGATCTGATCCAAGCACCTATCTTTAGAGAAACAAAAGCCTGCTGTTAATGTAAAACCATATTGATTCTGTGTTTATCAATCTGAAGAAACCCCTTGTTCTCTCCTCTATCACTATTGAGTACAATCTTGTACTTCCAATCAACAGAATGCATGAGAATCACCATTAGTGACAAATTCACTTCTTCTTTTTTTACCCTAGGTGGTTCCAAACTTGCATGCACAAAAATGTAATGAACAGTACAACCCTATTCATGTCTACTCAGAAGCAAGCTGAACTGGGGGCTTACTTTAGAGTAGACATGCCTTGGTTAGGCTAGAATCCTCATTAAGTGATATCCAGTACAGGCCCCTTCCCATCTCCATTGTTGTGAAACATTACTTTCTTTTCTCTAGCAAACACAAACAGCTCTTTGACTGCACAAAATGCTGTGTCAACATCAGAACCTACTTAGGCCATCCTACACAACAAAAAGAAAAAAGGAAGAGTATTGCAGCAATGTGTTTTGCTCAGCAGAAAATAAAATTAAATACGCAGAATATGTGAACAGCATGGTAGTGGGGAGGGAAAGAGAAGGAAGAATTATTCAATCACCCATTCTATTTAGCCATACAAAATGAGGAGATGCATGGCTTAAATAATATCAATCTGAAACTGCAATGTATGTTTTAAAACTCACTGTTATGTTCAAGGTTAGTACAAGGACAACTGTAAATTGAGGGAGGGGGAAAGATGACAAAAACGGATCAATACAGACCTCTGCTATTTTAGATTCCTTTTAAAACAAGCACCATAGATTAACAAGTGGATAATATTCAGCAGAGCTAAGTCAATAACTTGTACTTAGGTTCATTAAATAAAGGCTGTTTTGAGCAGAGTATCACAAGGATCATGGTTACAAAAAGCATGTACTATTGGGAGCCAAGTACTGTATGTTTCAGCTCCCCAAATATGGGGCTCTTAGAACAAGATGCTGAATTATAGAAGTTAGAACAATAGTTTCAGGTGCAGTAGCAAGAGAGGAAGGCACCCTAAAATCTGCAGCCCTCAAAACACTGCACAAAGATTTGTGAAGTCCTTTCAAGATATTCCTATGCTATGTAGAGGGAGCCAGCAGCTATGGCTGGAGAAACTCCATCTCCCCAAAGTCTCTGTAGCTGTAAGTTCAGCAACGTGATATGAAAGAAATATATGAAAATAAGTTTGATACACTCCTTGCTTTCTTTCACTACCAATGTGACATAACCTCAGCGCTTATACACATACATAGCAGCATCATATATAGATAGATATATTTTAAATTGGGAGTCTTTTCCTGGTATATTACAGGGGAATTTGCAGTGGAAATTTTTCAGTCTAAATCAAAACGAATTCTGGTACCCTAGACTGTTACCTAATTTAGCATGTCTATTATACTTGCATTTAATAAAGCTTAAAACACTGAAACTACCAAGCTCACTTAATATTATTGGCAATTGGCATCCACTCATTGTTTCCAATATGAACTTAGGAAACAGGACGTTTTCCATAGAAAGATAAAGCATTGGAGAGAAAGGAAAAGAAATCAGGATCCTGCACTATGTCATGTATATTGATGCAGAGACTTGCAGGACAACCACTCAAAGCTCACTTGCAATTCATGGTTCACGTCTTCCAATTCACGAGCACGAAGCAGGGACCTTAGCCTGGTGTTCTTTCTAGCTGGGCACACTCACTTCTTGGTGGAAGCAGCCAAGTCACAACGGAGTTCACCAAATGTGCTTCCCAGCTCTAACCTTCTCTCCCTGGCCCCACAAAAATGGGGCAGGGTAAGGAAAAGCTTTCCACCAAGTCCCATTTGCCTAAATGGAGGGAAGGTGGGTAATGGGTAAACGGGCAATAAATGCATTACAGCACAGGGAAGAAGAAAACAAAAGGGTACAGTCTCTGTCTGGAACAGCTTTAACATTTAACATAGGCAGGCATGCAAGGGTAGCTGAAGACTTACGTTGTTATCTTACCGCACTAATTAATGCCTCTTTCTTTCCATGCAAGATGACTTTGCCTCTTTGTCCTCCCACAAACACCTCTATATTTTTCTCCTCCTCACTGTGTGAAGTAGCTTCTCCATATCTGCTGTAATTGCCTCCCACGCTAACATCTGCTTCCAAAAGACAACTCTACCCTCTGAGGCATGTCAGGTTGTGGGAGCATTTTTATGAGAACAGAATTAAATCAGCACCCCCCCCCAATTCTTTCTTTCAGGTCATCTCTTTAGAGAGACCCATTTCTTTGGGGCTAAGCTACATAACTCACACAGTTTTAGCTTTTCCTTTTTAAAAAAAATAAAATGCAGCCATGGAAGCAGTATTCTAAGGCAGAAGAATTGCACCCTGAATTGGGATGGGTGGGGAAGGCAAAAGCCACTTAACTTTCCTCTCAAGTGGTTATGCATTTAAAAGCTATATACCCCCACATGTCAATTCCTAGGCAAACGTGTGTAGCTTAACAATTCTGAGTTGTACCTTCATCCTTCTTTACAACCAAACCAACACAGTTTACGGGTAAGCACAGCAAAGGCTTCAGTGGACTCCTCCTCAACTTTCATATGAATCTTGGCCACTCTGCCCAATAAATTAGTTTCCATGTTGAAAGGCAGACAACAGATGGAGATAAACTATTTCATGTTGGTATCAGCTCTACCAACGAACAGCTTGCCATAAAAGCCACAGCAACATTTGCTCTCTCAAGACAGACCACAATGAAGAACTTACTGCTAACGTTGCTGCTTTTTTGTCTGGTGGCGCTTCTGTAATAGCTGCAGAACAGGCAGCAAATCCAACAGATGCAGCTTTTGCTGGAATGTCTCATTCCCAGTTCTGGCTGCCATGCCACTTAAAGGCACAACAGCCCCAATGGCAACTCTGTAGGCATTCTCAAGCTTGCAATGCCGAACCAGTAGGATTGAATCAGTTGCAATGGATCATCAGGATTGCTTACTTCTAACAGTTCATAGAAGAAGCGATTTCAGGAGGTGCAAGTCTAAGCACTCTGTCAAAAACTGCATGACAATGCCAGATTACACCAGCCAAAATCCTCTTCCGCACAGCTACTGAAAATACAACAGTTTTCCTGTTCTGCTCATTCCAGAACCCAGAAACCTGAAGAAATAGACTGACGAGGCCAGTTGCCCAAGCAGTGATACAGAAGGAATGATGGTGCAGAAAACACCAGTGATGGTAAAGGCTATTGCTAAGCTGAAGCTCCATGAACACAATGCAAGATACCAACCTATAGGTGGCTGAAGTAAATCATTATTTCATGCAGAATGAAAATCAGGACAAGCCTTGCTTAAAGACAGCAGCAAAACCACCACAGACTGCTGGTAAAACAGCTGAGGTAGCTTACCACAGAAGAGGAAGAACAGAAAGGACCTCCCATAGTTCCAGTCCATCTCCTACTCTAGCAAGACTATTTTTGGCTAGCTGTAGACCAGCTGAATGGGGACGCGGGTGGCGCTGTGGTCTAAACCACAGAGCCTAGGGCTTGCCGATCAGAAGATTGGTGGTTCGAATCCCCGCGACGGGATGAGCTCCCATTGCTCGGTCCCAGCTCCTGCCAACCTAGCAGTTCGAAAGCACAGCAAAGTGCAAGTAGATAAATAGGTGCCGCTGTGGCAGGAAGGTAAACGGCGTTTCCATGTGCTGCTCTGGTTCGCCAGAAGCAGCTTAGTCATGCTGGCCACACGACCTGGAAGCTGTACGCCGGCTCCCTCGGCCAATAAAGCGAGATGAGTGCCACAACCCCAGAGTCGTTTGCGAGTGGACTTAACGGTCAGGGGTCCCTTTACCTTTAGACCAGCTGAGGGCAACTTTTTCTTTCCCTTCCTGCCCCCACTTCAAATGGAAGGAAAATTAATATGACAGCCCCAGGATGGAGTTTTAGATCTTTTTCAAGGCCATGATGTAGGGGGGAACTCTGTGGATCATGGCTTCCCCTGACACACTCCATTTCCCCCTGCCCACTGCTGGGGACATACATAGTACTACCAAGACAGCTTTGACTGGCTGACTGAAGCAGGTTAGGGTGGTTGATGGGTCTCTCTCGGTGAGTTAAGGACATCCCCTGCATGAGAAGACAGGCTCTGGTAGATTGAGCGGATGAGACCAATAGTAGGTCCAATGGTCAAGGAGGCAGTTTCTGCATGTGCTGTAAAGGGAAATGAGGGGCAGATGGAGCTCATTAACGTGGGAAGTTAGCCCTTCTAGGAGCAGGAAAACTCTGATTCTAAACCTCCCCTGCCTTGCGGAATATCTTCAGAAGGCTAAGGAGGAAATGGGAGTGGAGTCCCTACAATTTGATGGCACCTCATATGCCGTCTTCTGGCAACTCCTGCAGTCAAGCTGGTGCCAAATGTATTGCTCTGCTTTCCTTTGGACCACATCATTGAGGCCAAGAGGGGGGACTTATCGTCTGGGCAGCCCAGGACCTCCATACACACTGCCCAGGCTTGTACCCTGGAGAGGTCACATCAGTGCTGCTAACACAGTGGTTTGACTTCACCCCTGGAGGCACACTCCACTGTCTCTCAATGGATGCCAACAACAAGTGATTCATCTACATACCCACAAACATCAGAAGCCATCACCCAAGATTTACTTAGGCTAAACAAGATGGCTCCTATATAGGAGAATGTACAAAGCAGTTAATGCTCCTTCAGTATTCCGTGTCTGGCTGCAGAACTACAATATCTAAATGGAACAATTCCAAGGAATAAGCACAATGAATAGTGAAGAACTGGAATTGCAGTCCTAAGGGTCTAAAGAAAGATAAAGGATCTCCTCAAGGTGATCCAAGAATAAAGAAGGAACATAGGAATTTCCTTATCCTGAGTCAGAATGGTCAATCTAGCTCAGAGCTGTCTACACTGATTGGCAGTGGTCCTCCAAGGTTGTCCAATAATACGTAGCTTCATTTGTTTATTATATTCATGATTTCTTTCAGAGATTTTCACGTTATGCTGTACACATGTTCAATGAGTCTGTACATGTTGGTGTGAATGAACACAGATGAAATTTGTGTCAATATGAACCTAAGAAATGTGGTATGCAGGTGTGTACTCCTGCAAACGTATTGAATGCAGAGTTCTTCTGTGCTTTATAGGATACCTATTTTGTAGGCCTATCCTCTTAATTTTTATATTGGCTTATTCTTCACTGCATTTGACATCACTGACTAACTGGATCTTCAAAATTCTAGGATGATTTGCAATGAGTTTAGAGACCAGAGTTTCTTAAAACACACACATTTGTGGTCTAAGGCACTGCAATCATTTGAAAAATGTGAATGAAGGACCTTCCTCAAAACGGGGCATTAAAGTGTGTCCTTAAATCAGGGATCAGAAATGCTAGAGAGGTATAACTTGCACAAACCCTCACCAATGGCCATGTTGGCTGGTGCTGGTGGAATCTGGGAGTCCGGCAACATCTCAAAGGCCAGTTTCCCTAAACCAGCCTTCAACAATCAAGATACTTCCAAAGTGCTCGAAGCTAGAATGGGGCACACGCATAATAAAAGGTAAAGGATAAAGGGACCCCTGAGAATTAAGTCTAGTAGCGAATGACTCTGGGGCTGCAGTGCTCATCTCGCTTTACAGGCAGAGGGAACTGGCGTTTGTCCGCTTTCATAGACAGTTTTTCCTGGTCATGTGGCCAGCATGACTAAGCCGCTTCTGGCGCAATGGAACACCAACACCAAAACCAGAGCAGCACATGGAAATGCCGTTTACCTTTCCGCTGGAGTTGGTACCTATTTATCTACTTGCACTGTGTGCTTTCGAACTGCTAGGTTGGCAGGAGCTGGGACTGAACAACGGGAGCTCACCCCGTCATGAGGCCTCGAACCGCAGACCTTCCAATCGGCAAGCCCAAGCAGCACAGTGGTTTAACCCACAGTGCCAGCCGCGTCCCTTCTGCATAATAAAAGGGTATGTCAATTACCAGAAAAGTCTGAAAGGGATACATTTTAAAATCTCATTCCAGAAATTGTGAAGCTTAAAGTTTACCTCTGTCACAAGACCAAGATATTCCCAAATTATCTAGGAAGCTGAAATGATGTTACCTTATTCTGGGAAAGTGACCTCTTGATGAGACTCTCGTAATTTCTGTATGTCACACAGCAGCTACAACCATAAGAGCCTCATCAGAAAATAACTGAGAATTCTAAATGTTGATTCCCCTCCCTTAGATTTTTAGTAGTCATCAGTGGTTTAGTAAACAGATTACTAAATGAGCCACAATTATCTTCTTAACGTGTTGTGTGTTCTTCTCAACTGCTTCATAAATGTAACTCTCTGTGAAAATATCTACTTGTGGGGAAAATATTACTTAAATACTGAGATCATTCTGATAGCTGAGAAGCAGTACATAGCCAAGAACTGTGGACAATTAGGCTCTTAACCAAGATTCACACCTGTCAAGCATAGATTCTATTTTAAAACAGTTTCTCAGTTGCTCACAAGATGGAATGTATACCAAGGAAAGCAAAAGATGCCAAACTATAGCAATAATGTATTTGGGTCTTCAAACAGGTCATCTATGCTACTATATACAGAAACCTTCAAAAGTCCAAGTTTGCCATGCTAAACAGGAGAGGATGGGACACTTTGAGCCCATTTCTGTAGGCAGTGACTTTGATACACATCATTCCTAATTTTAATCAAACAAGATAGGTGACTTGGCTGGCAGTCTCTCTCTTGAACAAGCGGTAGTGTTGATTTTAACCTATATTTATCACTTAAATTAGTAGCATGTGGGGGTAGAACTTGGAAAGGCCCACAGTAAGCACTTCCTTCTTTTCCCCATTTGCTAAAAAGAACAAAATGCCCACTATGAATTCGCTTCCAGCAAACATAAAAGATGCTTCCATGGCATTCAGCAGACTATTGGCATAACACATTGCACATTCTGGCACAAAACCCACATTTCAGGCAGGAAGGATTTTCCATTACTGGAGGGAAATGATAGATTACTACGCAACCCACCCGTTTGAGGGTTTTTATTCAGCCAAATGCTGGAAACACTGAAGGCATCCAACTGCAATAATGGGGGCTGCTGCCTGACACCTTCCCTCTGGTTGAAGAAAAGAGATTCAAATCAAGGGTCCATATAGGTGTTACGTAGCAAATGTCATCCTTCAGAGAACCTTATCCGTTAAACCATTTTTTAAAAAATGAGCAATCACACAGAAGGGTTAGTAGCACAAAGGACAGAAAGCATGTATTTTGGGTTATGATTCAAAACAGGCTCAAGATTAGATTGCTTCTCTTTTTGGACTCAGATACAAGAACTGGTTCATATCCTGACACATCACCAACTAGTTCTCCATGGGCCTCACTGTTGTTACTGACATTTCTCAACTACCAGCTGTGTAACTGTATGTGCATAACATTAAAATGGCTGCTTGTGTTTGGGGGTGGGGTGGGAAGACACATGGTAGCACCCTTTAGGAGCAGCTCCCAATAAGCCCCGGGTCTGTGTGGGGAGAAGCAGGAGTACCCAGGACCCATGAGCAGTAAATGACCACACACACCCCGCCCCTCCAACCAGCCTGACCCCCCAACCCCTGCCATCATATTTTGGCCTACCTTTAAGTAAACTGAAGTAGAGCTGTCACATGTCCCATAGTTTAGGCGTCATCCCTTAGCAGTCCACCACACTGGCGCGTAGGTCCGTCGTTTACTCCATCCCGCCGGAGCGCCACAAACCCCAACGGGTGCCCCTTCTTTACGCACGTCCTGGGGAGGAGAAGAGGAAGCAAAGGAGCCGCCGTCACGCCGGTCCTGGTCCGAGGAGAGGCAGGAGAGAGGCAGCGCCCCCCCTCCCGTCCCCAGCCACCCTCCCTCCCTCTAAACACTCCCGGCTATTTTTAGGAAGGCGAGAAAACAAGCGCTGCCCCTCGAGGCGGCGGCTCGCTCTGCGCGCAAGCCTGTTTGGAAGACATAAGGAGAGGAGGGAGGGGGACCCCCGATACCAGAGGGCCGGGCAACCCTTCCAAGTCAAATTCCCCCCTCCGACCCCGATTCTCAGCAGCTTAGGGCCCCCGCTGTCACTCGACAGCAGCGGAAAGGCGGGCGTGGGACGGGGGGAGCCCCGCTCGGATGCCAGCAGAGGAGCATCCCCGATCTCTCCGCAGCAGCTTCTCCAGCCCCCACCACGGGGCGCTCGGCCCAGCAAGCGAGGCTCTCTCGCCCACACCGTCGGTTCCGCACGTGTTGCGCCTCCCTTTGCTGAAGTGGCAGCGGCGGCGGCGGCGAAAAGGGTGTGTGTTTGTATCTTACACATCTACTCACCTTCCCGACGGCCGATTCAGCGCATCGTCTCCTCTTTCCCCCCCTCGCACTGCGGCTGAACCTTCTCAGCTTTTGGGCAACTCTCCGCCCCCTGCAGGTTGTTGCGGGTGGTGGTTTATTTGCAAAGGAGGGGGGTGTCTTTTTTATTTTGGAAAAAGATTACGCCGGGGGTGCTTTGGACAAACTCCCGGGCGGAGCTCCCGCTGTCATTGCCTCCCCAACGTGCAGCTGCAGCTGCTGATCCCAAATTCACGGCGCTCCGGCTGCATGAAGTCATCGTGCTCCTCCTCTTCCTCCCTCCCCCACTCCGGATCACCGCATTCAGCTCTTACTGGGGGTGGGTGGAAAGGCAAACCCCCCCCCCACCGCGATAGATGAATGAGGCAGGGATGGATAAATGAGGGAGTGGGGAAGCTTCGCGCCTCTCATTGCTAAAAGCTTCCACCTCCGGGAAACCGGCGCGGCTTGGCGTGCCAAAGGAGATTCCCTGCCTTCCCTCCCTCAGATTTCACCCCGGCTTTTGATGCTCGATGGGCTGCTCCGCGAAATTCTCCCCTCCCCTCTTAACTTCTCTCCGGGCTCCCCCGAGGATCTATTTACGAGGGGGCGGGAGAGGAGCTGATGATCTGTGCGCTTTAGCCGGGATCCATCCATTTGCACCTGCGAGTTGCAAACCGGAGTAGCTGTGGAATGCAGAACTTGTGATCCTTGAGCCTCGTTCGCAGGCTGAGCGAGAAGCAAGAGTGCTTGGGAAAAAGCGATTGCTCCCTGCAGAGCGTTTTCGAGGAAAGGCTACGTAGGCCTCTCGCGTGGTTGCTGTAGATACCTGCTGCAGTCCCAACTGTTTGCAATAAGGTTTCCGCAGCGTTTTAGCAAAAATCTGTTCGATATTTCTTATTTCTGTTTTGTTAGAGCCAGGCTTAGTCATGCTGAGAGCAAAACTGTGAACCTTGGAGCTAGTCCCATTAATTTCTGTGAGTCTGCTTTAAGCGTGAGTAACCTTCATCTCACTCGTAATTTGCGTGAAGGCACTATGCTATTGGTAGCCTTATTTTTGGCCCTTTCCGCTGAATTTTCATTTTTCACAACTCCCACCAAAAGAGTTGGTACAGTGGTATCTCAGGTTACATACACTTCAGGTTACATACACTTCAGGTTACAGACTCCGCTAACCCAGAAATAGTGCTTCAGGTTAAGAACTTTGCTTCAGGATGAGAACAGAAATTGTGCTCCGGCGGCGCAGCAGCAGGAGGCCCCATTAGCTAAAGTGGTGCTTCAGGTTAAGAACAGTTTCAGGTTAAGAATGGACCTCCGGAACGAATTAAGTACTTAACCCGAGGTACCACTGTATTTTCATTCAGATGTTCACCACGACCACAAGATCACTTTTCAATTCAGTCATGGCCAGCTCAGAGCCTATCGGTGTATATGTGAATTTAGGGTTTTAAAATGTTATTTTGCCCCAATGTGCATAATTCCACAAATACTTACATGAAACTGCACTTACCATTTTCTTGCACATTTGCCCAGTTTGGAACAATCCTTTTGGGTGCTTGTCCTGAATAATTTGGTGTCACCATCAAATTGGCTTCTCAAGGTTCTCTTAAGACTTTTTGTGAATGGGGCACTTCTTACATTCTTCCATTGTAGGATCCACCCACTTGCACCTACTTTATGCTCCCTGTTCTTTATAACCAGTTACTATTCTGTAAAGGACCAATGCTCTGATCCCCTGACGGCTAAGTTTACACATTAACCTTTTGTATGTTTTTGTGTGTGTTCCAAATCTCTTTAAAAGTCCAAACCCAGATAACCCCATTTACATGCTTTTTGACGCTGAGTGGGACAGGACTTAACCTTTGCAGAAGCCATGTTGATTCCTCTTCAGTAAAGCTTGTTCATTTAAATCCATGTTATGTTACTTTACTAATGATTTCCATCAATTCATGTTAAGCTAATTGGCCCTTAATTTCCCTGGATCCCCCTTAAAAAATAATGT
The DNA here is from genome assembly GCF_964106915.1 of Podarcis gaigeae. NCBI lineage: Eukaryota > Metazoa > Chordata > Lepidosauria > Squamata > Lacertidae > Podarcis > Podarcis gaigeae. Next base: position 30,708,142 of record NC_139683.1, read on the forward strand.
TGCACTGGCATATGAAGGCTGGTCTTAGGGATGTATTAAACTTTTTTGCATGTAAGCTCAACAATTTCACTTCTGAGTTCTTCAAGGACTCTTATGCAGATGCCACCTGGACGCAATATTTTTGTCTGGCTTGAAGCATCCTCAGATTGTGATAACTCCCCTCATCGGGGTGGAGAGGTGATTTTTGCATGGCTACAATATAATTTACCATACAAAGTAAGAGTCACAACCAATATTACTCTGTCCACCTTTCCACCTCTCCCGACACATTGCCAGTATGTGGCCCTCAGAAGGTTACCCATAAAGAAATGGGCTGAAAAATGTCCCCCACCCCTAGCTTACAATGGCTAGATGTTTTCCAATGCCAGGCACAAATGAGGTTAGTAATAGGAAGACAATGGGCAGGGTTCACCTAACTAGCCTTACCAGCAGAAGCCATGCTCAGGACTTGCACAGCAGGGTTTCTTCCTTTCTACTCCCCAATGTGCCCCTGACCCCCTGGAATTGGCTCACGGCAGGTGGGTAGGTCAGGAGAACGCTCAGAACCACACGTGGGGTGAGGAGAGGGGTATCATTCTATCTGGCAAGCTGCAATACTTTCACGGAGAGAACAATTGGAAGAGTGTGACATTGAACTGCACCCAATGGTTTGCAGCATGTTCAGAGAGCCTTTTGCTACAGAATACAGTGGTACCTCGGGTTACATACGCTTCAGGTTACAGACTCCGCTAACCCAGAAATACTCCCTCGGGTTAAGAACTTTGCTTCAGGGTGAGAACAGAAATTGTTCTCTGGCGGTGCGGTGGCAGCTGGAGGCCCCATTAGCTAAAGTGGTGCATCGGGTTAAGATCAGTTTAAGGTTAAGAACAGACCTCCAGAACGAATTAAGTACTTAACCCTTGGTACCACTGTACCCACAACCATAGCTGGAGTTTCCAAGCAAGTATTGCGGCCTGACACCTTGCTCACTTGAGAAATTTTAGCACTGTAATCTTCAAGGTCATTGCCTCGTGCGTTTCTATGGTGATTCAGCTGGCACTTCTAAACAAAAATGCAGCCTCTTCACACAGATTATGTTTCATCAGAACCATCTGCAGAGAACGCTCAATGGCTTTCTCTCTCTATTGATTGCCTATTGCATTTATAACAAAGTTTGCCATAATCCCCACCCCCTTCTCTTTCTCCCCCTCGGACTTTTATTTTATACCTATAAATATTCCGTGTAAAGTGTATACTGCAGACACTTCACATCTGTGGCCAGTGATTCTAGACAGTGATTTGTGGTGGATCTATTGTTTCTTCAAAGCTGCAGAATGTTCAAAGGAAGGGCAACTTGGGCAAGATTTTTAAAAATATCACAGGCTGACATGGCAAATAACTATCGAAGTAGGCTGAAATGCTTGATCAAGACCTTTCTCTTGAGCAAATTCTCTTGAAATGGATGTGATTTGATTATGTTTAACATTCAGTTGTTCATTTTTGAAAGTGTTTGTTACTTACATCCTGCTTTATAGCCCTGAGAGGCTCCCAAATATCAAATAGTTCAAAAGGTTAGCAGATCTAATGAGGGGTGGGGAGAAGCGTGGTGCCCAGTTTGTTCAGATGGCCTTTTCTTGGCCTTCATTCTTGGCCTTCATTGGTGTGGATCTTTGAGAAAACTGCGACTGAGCAGGTGAACCATGAAGCTCAGTTCATAAACAGGTCAGGTCTTTGCTGGTTGGCAGTTGCCAGGCAACTGCTTCCACCGAGGACCTCTGAGGCAAAGGAGTAGTTCAGCCCATGATGCACCCAAGTTCTTACCTTGTTGGGAGCTCTTAATCATCACTAATATTCATCTCAGTCTTAAGCCAGTTTCACCTGATGGGGTTTGAGAACCCTGACGATATTAAACTATGAGCTACTGAGAAGGGACATAGCTCAGTAGAGGATACTATATGCTTTGCATTCAGAAGGTTCCTGGTATCTTCAGTTAAAGGGATCCGAGACAAGAAGATGTACAAAATCTTTCCCAAGGAGCTGCTGGCAGTCAGGGTAGAACAGATTACGCTGTTCTAACAAACAGTCTGATACAGTATAATAATCTTCTGCTACTGTGAACAATATGCTAGATTTTTAAGAGCAGCAAAACCTGCTCTATATTTAGAACTTCGTATTTTTACCATGTCAGTATGACAAAATGAAGCTCCTGCCAGAAAGGGTTTTTGAATTTCCTTTGTGAGATCCTGCAGCTGTGCTTCAAGAGCCCGTTCAATCAAAATGGGAGGTGGCAAGGAGAGCAGATAGTAAAAGCAACAAGAGGCTGTGCTTTAAAAAAATATCCATGTGCACTTTCATGCCCTTGGCCATGTTAAACAAACGAAGGCGGCCATGGCTGGCTAGTAACTGATTGGTAGAATCTCAGCCCAAAGCCCAAGCCCTGAGAACACAGCATTTCAACTCACTACTGCTGTGATATGCTGGCTAGGATTGGATGAGCATTACTTGAGCTGCAGCTTTTGCTGCTGGAGGATGCTCTGAAAGTGGAACAGGAAGGGAAACTGCCTGTGAGCACTGATCCCACAAGCAAAAGGAGAAGCAGAAGCTCTTCAATTTTTTATACCAGAAAGTGAAGCTTGAAACCACACATTCTTCATTTGCAACTGCTTCAGATGCGGTATATCTGATTTCTCACAGTCTTTTATAGAGTTCAAAAACTGCACTTAGATGACTTTTTTTCTCTGCCGTCAGCTTAATTTTTGCCATCTCCTCTTGTGGTGGGATACATCTGAAGGAACTGTCTATCTTCTAATGCTTACAGCAAGTTGGCTACAATGGCTGTTGGCAAGGACTAGCAGAGTAAGTCCTATTCATGTCTACTTTGAAGTAAGTCTTATTGAGTTCAATGAAGCTTACTTCCAGGTAATACAGGATTGTGCTGTATGATTCAACAGTAGTAATGGTCACAGTATCAGTCGCAAGAGATTGTCTGATGTACCAAAGGTCTAGAAAGGTGGAAGGACGGATTAGGTTTTGTAAGACATACCCAGTCACTCATATTCTAAGCCCTGAAACTCTTGTGGCAGACGTGTGCAATTGTGTGCCCTACCATGTCAACACTGAGTACTTCAGCAGTCAACTGCAGCAGAACAGGGGTTTTCTTCCTCTTAAAAATATACTACTGCCTAATTTTTTACCTGACATTTCAACAGTCTGGTATTAGTTCCTGGTTAATGCATCAGATATATAGTCTGGGTGTATTCCTCAACTTGACTGCCACTAGAAGCTAACATGACCTCAGTGGTGGGTAATAGATTTTCCTCGCTATGGCTGGTTTGCCAGCTATGGCCATTCCTGGACAATTACAGCTTGTCCCCAGTGATTCAAACACTAGTGACCTCCCATCTGGAAGATTGCATTGCAGGGGGTTGGGCTAGATGACCTTTGGGATTCTTTCCAACTCTACAGTTCTATGATTCTATGACTACAGGTTGGCTCAACATGGAGCTGGCCTTGAAAACGGTCCTGAGACTGAAGCTAGTAATACCAGGGAAGATTCTGGAGCAGATCATTAAGCAAACAGTCTGTGAGCACCTAGAAAGGAATGCTGTGATCACCAATAGTCAGCATGGATTTCTGAAAAATAAGTCATGTCAGACTAACCTGATCTCGTTTTTTGACAGAATTACAAGCCTGGTATATGAAGGGAATGCAGTGGATGTAGCCTACCTTGATTTCAGCAAGGCATTTGACAAGGTGCCCCATGATATTCTTGTAAAGAAGCTGGTAAAATGTGGTCTTGACTATGCTACCACTCAGTGGATTTGTAACTGGCTGACTGACCGAACCCAAAGGGTGCTCATCAATGGTTCCTCTTCATCCTGGAGAAGAGTGACTAGTGGGGTGCCACAGGGTTCTGTCTTGGGCCCGGTCTTATTCAACATCTTTATCAACAACTTGGATGATGGACTCAAGGGCATCCTGATCAAATTTGCAGATGACACCAAACTGGGAGGGGTGGCTAACACCCCAGAGGACAGGATCACACTTCAAACGACCTTGACAGATTAGAGAACTGGGCCAAAACAAACAAGATGAATTTTAACAGGGAGAAATGTAATGCACTTGGGAGGGAGAAATGCACTTGGGCAAAAAAAATGAGAGGCACAAATACAAGATGGGTGACACCTGGCTTGAGAGCAGTACATGTGAAAAGGATCTAGGAGTCTTGGTTGACCACAAACTTGACATGAGCCAACAGTGTGACGCGGCAGCTAAAAAAGCCAATGCAATTCTGGGCTGCATCAATAGGAGTATAGCATCTAGATCAAGGGAAGTAATAGTGCCACTGTATTCTGCTCTGGTCAGACCTCACCTGGAGTACTGTGTCCAGTTCTGGGCACCACAGTTCAAAAAGGACACTGATAAACTGGAACGTGTCCAGAGGAGGGCAACCAAAATAGTCAAAGGCCTGGAAACGATGCCTTATGAGGAACGGCTAAGGGAGCTGGGCATGTTTAGCCTGGAGAAGAGGAGGTTAAGGGGTGATATGATAGCCATGTTCAAATATATAAAAGGATGTCACATAGAGGAGGGAGAAAAGTTGTTTTCTGCTGCTCCAGAGAAACGGACACGGAGCAATGGTTCCAAACTACAAGAAAGAAGATTCCACCTAAACATTAGGAAGAACTTCCTGACAGTAAGAGCTGTTTGACAGTGGAATTTGCTGCCAAGGAGTGTGGTGGAGTCTCCTTCTTTGGAGGTCTTTAAGCAGAGGCTTGACAACCATATGTCAGGAGTGCTCTGATGGTGTTTCCTGCTTGGCAGGGGGTTGGACTCGATGGCCCTTGTGGTCTCTTCCAACTCTATGATTCTATGATTCTAGTACAAAATGCAGCAGCCAAAGCTTACCGGGTCCAATAAAGGATATACTGTAGCTTTAGCATGCAAAGTCTTGGATGTCTTCGGCCACTTGTTAATTAACTGCTCTCTATAGTGCTGAGCTACAGATATATTTTAAGGATATGCATCCCTTAACATTTTCACTACCACTTCACGTTGCTATTCATCACCCGTAAGTGCTGTCAGCCTTTTCATATAAATTGCTTTCATTGATTCTACCTTCCACTGAATGAAATGCATGGATGACTCCATTCAGACATTGAACTTCAAGCAAGAAAAAGGTGTGTGGATCACTTGCATGCCTACATTTTCTGTTACCCCCTCCACCAAAGTCCCACACCACTTTTAGACAAACTCATGTTCTGCCAGGGCATGTGCCATTAGAGACCGGGGAGGTGTGCCTGTCTGTGCCAACCAAAACAGAAGGACCCTGTACAAGAATATGCCTATGGGTAGTGATAGCTATCTGACAAAGGAGTACAAACCGTAACTGCTACAGCCAATGCTATTTTCCTAGAAAAAGAGGTAGTGGAACTCACCATGAACCCCTCCCTCATTCTCTGAGAATGGCAGTGGTGCCCACCTGAGAGGTGCTGGAACTGAGTTCTGGCTGAAAGAAAGCCCTGGCTATAGCTGATATATTAGGTGAAATCAATCACCACCACAATTACCTAGAAAAACAGCACAGTCCTGTTCTTGACTGTTTGGGTCAGCGTTTGCCAACCTGGTACCCTGCAGATGTTTTGGATGACAGCTCTCGTCAGCCTTGGCAGCAGAACTGTGATGAGCAGGCCTTACGGAGGTTTTACCCAAAATATCTGCAGGGCATCAAGTTGGAAGCAGCTGGTTTGGGAAAGCGAAGGGTGTCTAAGAGGCAATAATAGTTGGATTATACAAATGAAGGAATAGGAGGCATGGAAATAGGGGGTGAAGATGAAAAGGGTACCCTAGATCTACAGAATAGAACAGGATGGCAGCTTTGTAACTGAGTGAAAAACGAAAAGGTGCTTAGTGTTGCAATATGTGGGACGATGCAGGAGGTTACCATGGGGTAGGGAGTGGTATGTGTGCAAGGTGGGCAGGCTCACCAAAAAAAATGGGAAGAGGCATGGACATGGGGATAAAAGTGATGACGGGTGCGAGGTGAAAGCTGCAGAGATAGTGCAGGATAGTGCACACCCCGGAAATGATCTCTTTCAGCTTCTGCCTTCTGGAAGAAGGTACTAGGTTAAAAGGACTTGGACTAGCCGCCTGAGAAACAGTTTCTATCCAAATGTGATTTTGGTTTTAAACGCAGTGTAAGGTAGTCTTTATGTGAGTACAGTATATTGTATTCAGTTATGGGGTATCAGAGTTTTTAGGGGCTAACCAGGCTGGGATAGCAGGCTTGTGGGTTTTCGAATGTCTGATGTAGATTTTTTCAATTTCGTTGTTCTGTATGGGACAATGACAATAAAGATTATCGTATTGTATCGTATCATGGAGCTGCTAAATGGAAGAAAGAAGCTACTTCAGAAATAGGGTTGTGAAGTCAAAAATAGTGTTTAGTGCATGTGGTGGGAAAAGGAAGCTCAAGGGGTCTAGCATGGTGGGGAGTGGCAGGAGGTTCGGCAGGGGAGCAGCCCCTAGTTCAACTATAAAGACACTGTACCCTTCTTGATCTTTAAGCTTCAGGTGTCACTAATCTTCTGACAAAACATTGTAGCTAATGGTGTTCTGCACCTATTTATGATGAATGTAAATCCCATTGAAACCCATCAGGTCTGTAATATCCTGACACTTTTGGTTACATAACTACCTACCATCACTGAGGATGAGATAGATAACTCTTTTAAGGTTCATGGCGCACAGAAGCTCTGCAGAAATGAATGGTGGCAATGTAATAACAGTGATGCTACGCCCAGGAATGGGTAACTGTGTCTACGTTTTCATTTCTGGTTCCACCTGAACTTTGTGGGCTTCTTTTTGGAGGTGGAGGGCTAACGGTGGCCGAGGAGGACCCTTGAAAGCAAAGGGTGGCCTGAGCATCTTCTTGAGTCCAGGTTTCCAGAATGTCTGTTTATGAAGGATGCACCTGGCAATTGCAATTATGAACTGCAAGTGACTTTGTTTTCCTTCTCCTCCTGTCTGGTACCTTTGATTGCTTTCAGACCAAGTTTATCATTTGCTTCGCCTTCTGTGTGTCCAGCAGGACCCTGCCCAAACTATATCATGTTTCGCAGGCATTTCCTTTAAAATGGATTTCAGAGCTCTTCTTTCTTTGCCCTCTTGTTTTCTCCACAATGTGTTTATTGTAAGCACACTGACAATATAATGAATGCCCAGACAGTCCCGATATTGTCTGGCGTTTTGTCGCTCCACTGCGTACCGTTATAAAGGATTTGTGCTAGAATATATATTTTGTGCTGTTGGTTCATTGTGGCAAACCTCATTAAAACTGAGGGATGGGGTTTGGAAATACAGCCCTGGATGCAAAGGTCACTAGGGTCACACAGAGTTGACGAGATGGGTTGCACGTAAGGCTTTGATAATATCTTTAAAAATAGGATGGGTAGCTGAAGAAGCATTTTATTTTGCAGGTACTGCAGGGCTAAGGGACGTTTTGATGTTCAAAATGGCTGTGCTTCATGACACAAGAGATTTGCAACGATTCAGTTCCCTGGGGAAAAGCACAGCTTGTGTGATTATGGCCTCCTTGGTGTTTCTAAAAATATTACGATCCCAAGCAACCAGTTGGACTTCTTGTGCCGTTGTGCTGACTCCAGTGGACTGAAGATACACAGAAATGCTGGATTAGTGTCATATTTAAGGCTGAAAAGCTAGGGACTAGCTCATACACTATAGAATTGAGAAAATATAAAACGCAGAAATGCAAAGTAGCTAGTATAATGCAAGGATGCCAACAGGATTTCCTGGGCCTGGTACACCGTATGTGGACTTCCCTTTCCCCCACATAACCTGTGATCTATTGGAAACAACTGCTACTTTGGGAGTCAGTTTGACACCCAAAACTATTTGGAAAGTGTGGCTTCCGATTGGCTGCAGGAGCTTCCTGCACTCAACTGAAAGCCGCGTAAGCCGCGTTGGACGTTCAGCTTCTGAAAAACGTTTGCAAACTGGAACACTTCTGGGTTTGTGGCATTCAGGAGCCAATTTGTTCAACAACATAACCTTTCGGGAACCTAGGTACCATTGTATATTAACTTAACCTAAGCCTACCTCTTGTACAGAAAAATATACATGCAGCAAAGGCAGAAAAGCAGCCCCCGTGTCCTTGCAACATTTCAGAGCCTCAGCGCCTAGGACTTGCCGATCGAAAGGTCGGCGGTTCGAATCCCTGCGGCGGGGTGCGCTCCCACTGCTCGGTCCCAGCGCCTGCCAACCTAGCAGTTCGAAAGCACCTCCGGGTGCAAGTAGATAAATAGGGACCGCTTACCAGCGGGAAGGTAAACGGCGTTTCCGTGTGCGGCTCTGGCTCGCCAGAGCAGCGATGTCACGCTGGCCACGTGACCCGGAAGTGTCTCCGGACAGCGCTGGCCCCTGGCCTCTTGAGTGAGATGGGCGCACAACCCCAGAGTCTGTCAAGACTGGCCCGTACGGGCAGGGGTACCTTTACCTTTACCTTTTAATTATATTATTTGCTAATTTAGTTGTTAATTTTTATCCTCCAAGGCAGCCAAAGCAGTATATATGGGTTTATTCCATTTTCTGGCCCAAACCTAGCACACGAAGCGCAGTACTTACTGATCCACGTTCAACACCACACTACGGTTATGGTAAAACTACAAACCAAAAAATACAGTAATAAGACTTTATTAAAGCTATGACTTATATAAAGTGCATCCGTTTTTAAGGCAAATGCAATGGCCCCATCTCTCATATGGAAAGCTGCCTCATGCCCAGTCAGACCATTGGCCCATTTAGCCCAGTATTGTCAACACTGGCTGGCAGCATCTCTCCAGGGTTTCAGCCACGAGCCATTCCCAGGCCCACCTGCAAAGCCATTTAGACTGAGGACAGTTTATCCAGAGAGCTAATCTGACTCCTGAGTAGTTTTGCAAGTATTGCACTCGTTCCAGATTCCTCTAATCCACTCGTTGCTTCTTTCTCACTTTTTCTTTATTTAATACATTTATAGCTGACATCTTCAACAACTAGGGTTCTCAGGTCAACAAGTAATAGAAAAATATGCAACTCCTTCCCTGAAGGTATCAAACAATCAATTAAATAAAAACATAATAATCCAAACTCAAAGCCTAACAGCAGATTCCTAATGCCAGCTTGAGTTACAGGAACCTAATTCAGGAGAAAATTCTTCCTTGCCATATCTTAAGGCGGGGGTCGTTTTGCAGTGTGTCATTTTTGCATCTTGTCCTAAACTTCTCATGTGAACTTGAGAGATCAAGTTGTAAAAACACCTTGAAATAGTTTATTAATTCAGGCCATGCAAACAGCTTGAAAAGCTACATCGTTTTATTGGAATATATTCAAAGGCTGCCCTCGTGTGGTGGTCTTTAAAATAGGAATGTATCTCTTACATAATGGCATTATGATTGAACACAAAAATCCCCTACCTACTGATTTTTTTTTTTAAAGTTACAGAAGCAAGAGGTTTCAGAGCGTGCACAGGGCTGCCCAGCCTGATACATATCTAAAGCTTGGGATTTGTACAAAACTGGTCAGCATCCTTATTCTAGAAGGGATGAATATATTTATAAATCTTGGTTTCTCCAGATTTATTTCATTTTGCACATGTCAAATTAAGTTCACATTTCTTCTTCAGTTTGTGTTATGGGTTCAGTGAGAACAAACAAGGAGGTCCTGGTAGGATTCATCAAAGGGAGAGGACAATTGGGAGAAGATTACTGAATGAGGTGGCAGGTAGTTCCCAAGTCGTTCACTAAGAGACATTCCTGCCCACAGAGGCAGGGGAATGGAGTCTTCCATCACCCACCTCAGTGAGGTTGCCCTGGTAACCAAGAAGGCATGAACATGAGTTGGACAGTGAGCAGACTGAGACTCATGAAGTTCCACAGACCCTCCAAGTGTCCCTCTTTTCCAGGGACAGTCCCGGATTTACAGAAGCCGTCCCTGTTTCTGATTTGATTCCAGAATGTCCTGCGTTTCCTTAGGCCCCTGTTTTCATCAGAGGAATGTTGAAGGGTATGGTAGGGCATCCCTATTTTCATCAGAGACATGTTGGAGTGTATGGAGTTAAGTGACAACACTCCCCCCCCCCCAAAAAAAAACCAGCCAAGGAGATAAGTAACTATGCAACCTTTAGAAGATATCTGAAGGGGGCCCAATACAGTGGAACTTCTGTTGTCGAACATAATCCGTTCCAGAAGACCAACTTCTGAAACGTTTGACAACTGTGGCACAAAGAGCTGTTGGCAATTTTCATTGCGAAAATTAAAAAACACACCTCAGAAGCCGTTTGACTTCTGAGGCGTGTTCAAAAATGGAAGCAATTACTTCCGGGTTTTTGGTGTTCAGGTTCCGAAACGTTCTGCTTCGAGACACTCGAAAACCAAGGTTCCACTGTATAGGGAAGTTTTAATGTTTTATTATGTTTTTATATATGTTGGAAGTCACCCAGAGTGGCTGGGGGAACCTAGTTAGATGGGTGAGGGGCTATATATACATAGGTGGTTGTTGTTGTTTAGTCGTTTAGTCGTGTCCGACTCTGTGACCCCATGGACCAGAGCATAGCAGGCACTCCTGTCTTCCACTGCCTCCCGCAGATTGGTCAAACACATGCTGGTAGCTTCGAGAACACTGTCCAACCATCTCGTCTTCTGTCGTCCCCTTCTCCTTGTGCACTTCATCTTTCACAACATCAGGGTCTTCTCCAGGGAGTCTTCTCTTCTCATGAGGTGGCCATAGTATTGGAGCCTCAGCTTCACGATCTGTCCTTCCAGTGAGCACTCAGGGCTGATTTCCTTAAGAATGGAGAGGTTTGATCTTGTAGTCCATGGGACTCTCAAGAGTCTCCTCCAACACCATAATTCAAAAGCATCAATTCTTCAGCGATCAGCCCTCTTTATGGTCCAGCTCTCACTTCCATACATTACTACTGGGAAAACCATAGCTTTCACTATACGGACGTTTGTTGGCAAGGTGATATCTCTGCTTTTTAAGATGCTGTCTAGGTTTGTCAATGCTTTTCCCCCCAAGAAGCAGGCGTCTTTTAATTTCGTGACTGCTGTCACCATCTGCGGTGATCATGGAGCCCAAGAAAGTTAAATCCCTCACTGTCTCCATTTCTTCCTCTTCTATTTGCCAGGAGGTGGTGGGCCCAGTGGCCATGATCTTTGTTTTTTTGATGTTGAGCTTCAGACCATATTTTGCGCTCTCCTCTTTCACCCTCATTAAAAGGTTCTTTAATTCCTCCCCACTTTCTGTCATCAAGGCATAGGACACCCCTATTTTCATCGGAGAAATGATGGAGGGTATGGTTCCAGTGCTGCTGGATGTCCGAGTGAGCAGACCTGCCTTACCCACAGGAATGTCTGCTTGCGCAGTCCCATAGGGTGCAATCATGCACATAGCTAGCCCAAAGTCAATCCAGCTGAGTTTAGTGGGGCCTACTCCTAGGTATGCATGCTTAGAACTACAGCCTTAGCAAAGTGACATAATGTACTCAGAACCTCATTTGTCCCCAGGAATCGCCTGAACCTTCTCTCTCTGTGGCCTCTGCTCATGGCTGAAATGGAGATTGGAAGCTCTTTGCAGAAAGAAAACATCCTTTTTGCTTATGCTGCTATTTATTTATTTCGTAAGGTTTATATACCACTTGATTGTAATAAAATTCAAAGCAGTTTACAAAATCTAAAGTGCTGTATACATTTAAATAGGGCAAAGACAAATAATAGACTCCCAGCCCCTGCTTGCTTGGCAACAGGCTACGAAAACTGCAGGCTGTGTTCATGTTCAGGATATACCTACAAATGTGCCTCATCCCATCCTGGCAACAATCCATGCTTTCACCTGGTGTTTCCCATTCCTCTGCAATTGGTTTATTTCGAGCACGTCTTTCTTCCCTTGCATCCTTCGCTGATGTGGAAATATATGGGTTTTTACTATATTATAGTGCACAGTAGACATGCATACCTCAGTCACCAACAGATATTAGCAAATCAATTACCTTACCTGTATGTTACCTTTCAAAGTTAATGAATTTCCAACTGGGTAGCCCTGTTAGTCTTTTGCAGCAGAAACAACAGAGTCTTGTGGCACCTTAAAGACAAAGTTAATGAAGTGGCTAATGGACCATCACAAAGCCGTCTATGGCTGCAATTCTAGCCATGTCTACTCAGAAATAAGTCCCATTTGATGCAATGAGGCTTACTCCCTCGTAAGTGGGGCTAGGATTGCAGCCTTTCCCACTAGCCTGATTTCACAGTTCAGCAGAAGCTTGTCTTGTCTTCCTTCTCCTTTCTGTCACAGAGATATCAGGGAGGAAGAGTTTAGCACGCTTGGTATTTTGCTCTTTGTGTCCTCAATTGCATGAATTACTCCTTCACTCAATTGCAATGCTTATTCAACCACATTCAAGTTCCTTTTTATTGCAAGGTTTTGTTTCACAGATGCATATTCTAGGCATAAAAATGGATGTGTGCATCTTCTCTCTTTTTTTTTTCATGCGTAATTTTTATTAGTTTACATAAATCAAAATACAAGACAGACTATAATATTCCACTTAATATCACACATATTTTAAAAGTGACTTCCTTCAACCTTTCCACAAATCATCCGTATTAATAAAGGCAAATAATTCCACATTTCTTATTTTGTAATGCCGTTAATCATTCTAGTGCATCTGTTTTTCTTTAGACATTACCCTTTGCTTCTTACAGAGCTCCCTTAAAACCCACTAGTGTTATCTGTCCATCGCTTAAGTTTTCCAGATATTTCGTAAGACTTTCCCAATCTTTTACAAACCTCTGGTCTTTTATATATCTGATTTTCCCTGTCATCTTATCCATCTCCACATAATCTAGTAATTTTGATCTCCAATCCTCAATTGTCGGCAAACCCTCTAATTTCCAATTTTTAGCTAACAGGACCCTTGCTGCCGTTGTTGCGTACTGAAACAGCTTGTAGTCTTTCCTTTTTATCTCCCTTCCTACCAATCCCAGCAGGAATGCCTCGGGTTTTTTAACAAAAGTATAGCTTAAAATTTTCTTCATTTCATTATACACACTCTCCCAGAACCCTTTAACCTTTTGGCATTCCCACCACATATGGTAGAAGGTCCCCTCTCTTTCCTTGCACTTCCAGCATTTATTACAGGATCCGTACATTCTGGCTAATTTAACGGGAGTCATATACCAACGGTAGAACATTTTCATTAGATTCTCCTTAAGTGTCACACAAGCCGTAAACTTAAGATGTTGTTTCCATAGTTTTTCCCATTCTTCGAAGTAGATGTTACGGCCAAAGTCTTTGGCCCAGTGTGTCATTACCGACTTGACTTCCTCATCAATTAGATTCCAGTCCAGTAACTGATTGTACATTTTAGACAAAGTTTTTATATTATTTTCCAGGATCTCAATTTGGAATCTAGAGTTTTTATCAGCATATCCTTTATCTTTGATATCTTTCCTAAACATGTCATTTATCTGGAAGTAATGTAGCCAATCATAAACTTGGTTCTTGACCTGCTCGTACGGCCTCATTTTCCACTTTCCTTCCTCTTTCATGACCAGTTGTTCATATGTGGCCCAATTGGCCCTCATATTGGTCTTTTTAACGGACATAACCTCTAATGGTGACAGCCAGTGGGGTGTTTTAGGTTCTAGCACGTCTTTATACCTTTCCCATACCTCAATCAGTGGGCCCCTAAATATGTGATTTCCAAATTCCTTATGCGTTCTCCTCCGCCCATGCCACAAGTAGGCGTGCCACCCAAATCGATTGTCGTGGCCCTCTAAGTCCAACACTTCTCTGTCCTCCAGATTGATCCATGTCTTTACCCAGAATAGGCATGATGCCTCGTAATATAATTTCAGATCTGGCAGGGCGAAGCCTCCCCTTTCCTTCACATCCATCAACAATTTAAATTTTATTCTGGGCTTCTTCCCCTGCCAGATGAATTTTGAGATCTCCCTATGCCAGACTTTAAATATCCTTGTACCTTTGATCACTGGGATATTTTGGAAGAGAAATAATATTCTTGGAAGTACGGACATTTTAATTGTGGCTATTCTACCCCAAAATGACAATCTGAGCCTGCCCCACGTTTCTATATCTTTCTTAATTCCTTTCCATACTATTTCATAATTATTTTTAAATAAATCTATATTTTTTGGCGTTACCCATACTCCTAGATATTTCACCCTCTTAGTCACCTCTAATTCCATTTCTCTTTGTAGTTCTTCAACTTTGTCCTTGTGCATATTCTTAACTATCATTTTTGTTTTCCTTTTATTAAGTTTGAAGCCCGATACTTTTCCAAATTGATCAAATTCTTCAAGTACCTCTTTTGTTGAGTCTATTGGGTCTTCCATTGTTACAACCAGATCGTCAGCGAAAGCTTTAATTTTATATTCGTTCTGACCGACCCTTACTCCTTTTATTTTTTTGTTGTCTCTTATGGAATTAAGTAAGACCTCTAATACCATTACAAACAGTAATGGGGACAGTAGGCATCCCTGTCTTGTTCCTTTTGTTACTATTATTTCTGCAGTCTCTACATTGTTTATTATGAGTCTTGCCCTTTGTTCTGTGTAGATTGCTTTTATCCCGTTGTAAAATTCAGTGCCCACTTCCATATGTTCCAATTGTTTCAGCAGGAAATCCCAGATTACATTATCAAACGCTTTCTCGGCGTCCACGAATAACAACAAACCTTGTTTATCGCATCTGTCTGTTAAGTATTCTATGATGTTTATTATGTTTCTTATGTTGTCTTTCATTTGCCTACCCGGCAAAAAGCCGGCTTGGTCTTTGTGTATACTTTCTACCAGAATGTCTTTTAATCTCTTTGCTAGGATTCCCGCAAAAATCTTGTAGTCTATATTTAACAGGGAAATCGGTCTATAGTTTTTGATCTGCTGTAAATCTGAGTCTTGTTTAGGAATTAATGTGATCAATGCCTCCTTCCACGTCTCTGGTAGTTCTCTTTCTTTGAGGATGTTATTCATTACTTCTTGCAATGGGGTCAGCAGAACTGGTTCCATCTCCTTATAGTATCTGCCAGTAAACCCATCCGGGCCTGGGGCTTTCCCATTTTTTAAGTTCTTAATTGTTGCTTTGATTTCTTCTATCTCAATTAGAGCGTTCAGCTTCTCTTTTTCTACTGTGGAAATCTTATTGATGTTCTTAGCTTTTAAATATCTCTCTATTTTCCTCATGTTATTCCTTTCTGTGTTTTTGAAGAGTCCTCTGTAAAAGTCCAAAAAGGCCTTCCTTATTTCATTGGGCTTATTTATCTCTTCTCCTTCTACCTCAATTTTGTTTATTGTATTCTGCTCCTTCCTTTTTTTTAATTGCCAAGCCAATAGCTTCCCAGATTTATTAGCATATTCGAAGTTCCTTTGTCTTAATTTTTTAACTTTCCATTCTATCTCTCTATTTATCAACATCGCGTACTGGGATTGTAAAACTTTAATGTTATCTTTTATTTTCTTATTTTTGGGATTTTTAGTTAATTTCTGTTCATTCTCCAATATTTGTTGTAAAATTTCTTTTTTCCCTTTTTCTCTCTTTTTATTCTTGATTGCATTATGTTGGATAAAGAAGCCCCGCATCACCGCCTTGCCTGCATCCCACACCACCTTTGGTTTTGTACCATTACCTAAATTATCTTCAAAATATTCTTTTAACCTGTTTTGAGCTTTCTCTATTATCTCTTGGTCGTCCAGTAAATAATATTTCATTTTCCATCTATTTAATCTTCTTTCCAGCCCCTTCAGTTCCATTTTTACTGGGTTATGGTCGGAAATTGTTTTAGCCTGTATCCCCACCCTTGCGGCTCTTGGGATTAATTCTGCCGAGATCCATATCTGGTCTAATCTTGAAAATGAGTCATTGGGTTCTGAATGATAAGTGTGTTGTTTTTCCAAGGGGTATTTAAATCTCCAAATATCCACTAAATTGCAGTTCTGGACCAAAGAGAAAAAGGTTCTAGGTAGCTTTCCTTCTATACTTTTCGTGTCCCTTTGCCTGTCCAACTCTAACGACACCACGCCGTTCATGTCTCCCAAAAGTATAATTTTCTGATCAGCGTAATCAGATAACTTTCCTTCTAGCCTCCTAAAGAACTCTGACTTATTAACATTCGGCGCATATATCCCCACTACTATTACCTTTTCTCCTTGCCAATTAATTTGTACTGCTGCTATCCTTCCTTCTTCATCTTTAAATAATTGTTTCGCTTCGATTTGTTTATTAATATAGATGACCACCCCCCTTTTTTTACTCCGATCTGATGATACAAACTCATTCCCCAGTCTTTGGTTAGTCAAGATTCTTTTATGTTTCCTCGCTATGTGCGTCTCCTGCAGGCAAATAATATCTAGGCCTTCTTTCTTTAGGATATGCTCAATTTTATTCCTCCTGCCCCTATTGTTCATCCCATTAACATTCCAGCTGTAAATTTTTAACGCCATATTGATTTCCTAAAGAGAACGATAGAAAACGGCTACTATTTCCCTTTAGACTCCTCCCTCTGCCCCCCTCCTCTCCCCCTCCTCCTCCCCCGACCCTCCCTCCTCCTCCTCTGGGTTTTCCCCTCCTTCTGCCTCCTCTCCTTTGTCTTCTTCTTTTTGTGGTTTTAGTTCTTTATATTTTCTTAAAAAATTTGCTTGTTTCTTCTGGATTTGTCAATTTTTGCCTCTTGCTCCTATATGTGAAGGAAATTCCTTCAGGGAACTCCCACTTGAATTCAATATTATTTCTTTTCAGTATCTGTACCAGTTCTTTGTAGGGGTCCCTACGTTTTAGGAGCCTAACTGGAATGTCTTTGAAAATAATTATGTAATTTCCCCCAATGTTTAACCTTTTCTCTCTATTTTTTTGGAGGATCCTGTTCCTCATTTCCCTTTCTTTAAATGTAACTAGACAGTCTCCAACAAATTTTTTATTCCTTACTGATTTGACTTTCAATCTGAAAGCCGATTGGACTGTCTTCTCAACCTCTTCTATTGGGGTCTCTAACCATAGGGCTAGTTCTGTTATTAATTTCTCTTTTATGTTTTCACCTTGAACTTCGGGTATGGCTCTCAACCTAAGATTGGCCTCCCTCTGTCTTAATTCATTCAAAGCAATCCAGTCTTTCATGACCTCTTGGCTTTTGTTCAGTTCCAGTATCTCAGCTTTTATCTTATCTTCCTCACGTTTTACATCTCTCACTTCCGTTCTTGTCTTTTTCAGACCTTCCTCCACTGCCTGCGTCCTCCTAAAAACCTCTTTCAATTGACTCTTCAATTCATTTACTGTTACATCTATCTTCTTGTCCACTTCCCCAATTCTGTGTTCTACTTGTTCTAACTTGTGCTCTACATTTTTCTCACTCTGTTTTATCTCCGCAAACATTCTAAGGATCTCTGCTCTAAGTCCCCCTCTTGTTTAGATCCCTTTCTTTCCACTGGTGTTCCCCCTTCAGGTCTTTTCCCAGTGTTTGACATTCTTTTTTTTTTTGCGATACCCAATGCCCGATACTCAATATATCAGAGTGTTTGATTGCTAACACTTATTAACCAATTCTAATTTGACCTTAATTTAGACCCGGCCCACAGTCTTTTAACAGTCCTTAAGTTGCACACGATGATCCACTTACTTCTTTTCAGCGTATTGTAACTTTGGGGATATCAAAAAAAAACCGTAGAAACCATGAAGTCTTAGAGTTCAGAAGTTCAAGGGTTCATGTAAAAGCAGTGGGGAGTATATTCTCAATCAACTCAAAAAGCGTTTTGGAAGGTTTTTTAACAGGCAGGAGGTGGGGATTTGCAACTTCGAAGCCCCCTCGGTTCCACCTGGAGTAAGCTGGAGAGCGGGAAGAAGAGGGGAAAGGGAAAGAGAGGGGGAGAAAGTGGGGAAAAGGGGGTATGAAACAATGAAAGTAGGGAGAAAAGAGAAGAGAGTGGAAAACAAAACAGAACAGAATCCCAGACGTGATAATCACTCTGTCCACTAGATCAGTGTTTCCCAACCTTGTGCCTCCAGATGTTTTTGGCCTACAACTCCCATCATCCCTGACCACTGGTCTTGCTAGCTAGGGATGATGGGAGTTGTAGGCCAAAAACATCTGGAGGCACAAGGTTGGGAAACACTGCACTAGATGGCTCTCTCCGTCGCTGTTCAGCTTTGAGGTAGACTCTCTACGCAGCAAGCCGAAGGGCCCCACAGCACAGGATTAAAGATTACTTTCGGTCGCCAGACCGTCATCAAAATTCGCAAATCGCAAATCAGTACAGCCCGCACCCGGGCATCTTCTCTCAAGCTAGTTTATGTTTCAGATCAGGCTTAGTGAGGCAGCTGCCTCAGGGCAGCAGGTATGGTACAGCTGGGGGGAGAAGCAGATCTGGATCCAGGGGAAGCTAGCTGTTCGCCACCCTGCCGCTTCCCCTCTGCCACCACTGACTTCCCCTCTGCCCCTGCCACTGCTACCTCCTCCTGTCAATGCCCACCAATGCCGCCTCCCCCCCCGCCAATGTTGCCAACTCCTCTCCCGAGAGAGCCAGTGTGGTGTAACGGTTAAGAGCGGTGGACTCGTAATCTGGTGAACTGGCTTCGCTTCCCCGCTCCTCCACATGCAGCTGCTGGGTGACCTTGGGCCAGTCACACTTCTCTGAAGTCTCTCAGCCCCACTCACCTCACAGAGGGTTTGTTGTGGGGGAGGAAGGGAAAGGAGATTGTTAGCCGCTTTGAGACTCCTTAAGGGGAGTGAAAGGTGGGATATCAAGTCCAAACTACTACTACTACTACTACTCCTCCTCCTCTTCTTCTTCTTCTTCTTCTTCTTCTTCTTCTTCTTCTTCTTCTTGTTCCCGATGCTGACTCTTCCTCCCCAGCCTTAATTTCAGCCTTTTTCTTGACGTCATTGACTGGGTGGGGAGGCAGAGGTGTCATTGGCAGTGGGGAGTTGCAGCATTTTCTGTGTTGCCCAAAGCAACACAGTACCTCAGGTTACAGACGCTTCAGGTTACAGTCGCTTACAGACTCTTCTAACCCAGAAATAGTACCTCAGGTTAAGAACTTTGCTTCAGGATGAGAACAGAAATCTTGCAGTGGCGGTGTGATGGCAGCAGCGGGAGGCCACCTTACCTCAGGTTAAGAACAGTTTCAGGTTAAGAATGGACTTCCAGAACAAATTAAGTTCTTAACCCAAGGTACCACTGTATTGGGATTTTGCTGGGAGTGAGGCAAGGTTTTGAAACCAATGATTTAGCAGACAGATACAAATCCAGAAGTTTCTTTCCACTTTGTCAAAAAGGCTCACAGGAGCACAGATGAAGTTAACAGGTAACAAAAAGAGACCACAGAGTTATTAGCCACCTTTTAGAAGGCTAGGTATCATTATTTTGCATTGTTCAATGGCTGCTTAATTTTGCAAAGTAGGTGTTTAATGGCTGGAAAAGGAAGTTTCACAAATGGAGTGCCAGCATTAGAAAGTCCCATCCCTGTAAGCAGGGGTGTACCTAGGGATTGACCCCTGCTAAGGGCCCAGGCCTTGTGTGGGGAGCAAAAATTGTGTCTTTCCATTCTGGCTTCTCGCACCAGCCCTGTGAGGTCTCCTCCCCAGTTGGCTGGCAGTACTGTTAGCTCCTGGCCCATGGTGCAAGGGAGCCTAGGTTCGTTTCTGCCTGTAAGGTACTACCTCACTTCTGCAAGGATACTCAGAGTAAGGCCTCAGTTGAAAATCTCAATAATCCAACAGATTTTATGTGGGAGCATGCTGTCCTTCAGAGTTGTCTTTGTTTTTAATTCTATTATGTATTTTGTAGGTTTTTTATGTTGTAATTTTCTTTGGTGAACTGCCCTGAGTTCTATGGGTATAGGGGGCGGTATACAAATAATAATAATAATAATAATAATAATAATAATAATAATAATAATAATAATAATAGAGATGGACAGGCATCAACAAGCTTTATTGTCACAATTGTTTCATAATTCCTTGTCAAACCTCCTCCAATAATTTTCTTGAAGACCTTTTGTGGCAAATCCTATTCAACTTCTCATTGCCACCATGTTTACTTGACAGTGAATGTACATGATTTCAGTTTGGATTCCTTCCAAATTAATAAGGTTAGAACATAATTGCAACTTTAAGATTTCAGAGTCCTTAACTCATTGTGGGCAAAAATGCATGCACAAATAATCAGCTGTTTAATTTGGCGGGTGAAAATGAAAAAGCAGTGCAGAACAGACATTCCCATGGAACCAATTGGTTGTTAATCCATCCCATAGATTCTCAGTGGGACAGAGAAACAGAATTAATAATAGCATTTCTTCAGTGGGTTTCATGCAACACTAAATCTACTGAAGGGGATTCTGTGAGGATGCAGAAGAGAGGTTTTGTAATTCGGCACTTCGATACATTGAAAAGTGCTGCAAAAATGTAAATAAATAAATAAATAAATAAATAAATCTCAGCTGGCCATGTTATGCCTGAATGGAGTCTTTGGGAAAATTGATTTGGGAATCCAATCCCCAAATCTGTTTTATTTACATTTATTTATTACAGTTATGTATATGCATAGATCCTATTTTTGGCACCTTCATTATTTACCCTGTTTCCAGATGTGTCCAAGATTCAGAATATGTCAACATGGTGAAAACCCACCCACCAAATATTTCCTGATTTCTTCATGCGCTTTGTATTGTGGCCTCGTGGTGGCAGAGTAGGCTAAGAAATCGCATTCACGTGGGTAGATTTAGGACTGAACATCTGTATGTGTGGCAGCAAACATAAGGTATTAGACTGACGATTCCTTTGTCTGCAGTCCAGCTTCCCCGGTTCTTTTTGATGCTCTGACTTTCTCTCATTAGATTGGTAACAGTGTCACCTCTTCATAGGATAAATCCAGGAATTTGATACTGCAGTGATCTGGAAGCAGAAGACCCCAAAGAAGGTAGAAACAAAGAGAGAAGTTTATACTCTTTTGCTCAAGTCTTGGGACACACGCACGCACACTCTGTGTGTGTGTGTGTGTGTATTCACACACTCTGTAGATGCTTTCAAGTAGTATAGATGCCACGTTTCAGATGGGTGAGAGACAAGTCTGAATAACATTATGCCCATATCACAGGGAGTAATGAGGTGAAGCAGGAAGAGTGAGAAATGTACTATAACCCTGCCATTAATGTAATGTAACAATCCACTGCTAACATCTGCATATGGCAGAATAGGAACAGGCTGAGTGAGAGTGGCTGCAATATAGTCTTTTCTTACAGGGTTACAGAACCACCCTGCATTATGCTCTCCGAGGTTGCACCCCCGCATTAGGCTTCCTGCATTTTCGACAGGTTGTGAAGGCTGATAGATAGGAGCTGCTGTAGCTCTCTAATAAAGGCTTCAATTACTGCCACCAAAATACTACATCACAGACACATGTCTTTACTGGAGCACTACATGCAGATAGATAGATAGATAGATAGATAGATAGATAGATAGATAGATGACCATGATAGATAGATGATAGATAGATGATAGATAGATAAGGAGTTTATAAAGAATATGCAGATGTTTCAAGTGACCTCATTTGACTAACTTGGCACGTGTATCTAAATTACTTGAAATCAGACGGTTATGTTGTAAATAGTGCCGCAAAATTAATCCATCGCCTTTGCAAAGATATCTATCTACTTAGGTACCAACTTTAGGGTTCATACCTGGTATTGGGCCACGGAGACAGCAAGGATCCTGCTGGGGCATAGCGTTTTCCACCCTGCTAACCACCAAATTCCCTGGCTGAGGTGGTTTCTGAGCTTGTGTTGGAGAACCTCAGGACTATTGTTTGGGAGGCTTCAATGTCTATGCTAGGAAGGGCCTGCTTGGGACTTTATGGCTGCCATGAGGATGCCTCAGTAGATCATCAGCACATGACATTTGTTTTCTGCCACTAGGGAAATGAGGTATTGTTAAGCACAAACTCTTTCCTTCTGGGTTTGGATTGACAGTGGAAATCCTTCCCTGAAGGGTGGGAGACAATTAAGTTGTCTGCCCCCCCCCCGGGCACCTATGGGATCCAATGGATTGCTGAATACTCTGGGGAACTTTCTGGTTGACAGATTCTGTCAAAGCTTTGGTCTCAGTATGGAAGACAAGAGTAGGGAGGGGGATTGACTCAAATTCTCCCTGGTACCCTCTCCAGTGCTGCAGAGCCTATAAGGCTCCTTGGTTCTCGACGGTCTACAGGCAATTAAGCAGCTCAGATGATGGCTGGAGTGCAAATGGGCCAAGTACCACAGTGAATGTGGTCAAGTACAAGCAAGATGATAATGTTGTGTTTACTATGTGGCAGGAAAAGAGCACATTGGAATCATGTTTGGAAGGAAGTTGTTTGGAAACCTTTGCTTACCTGCTGTGTCACCTATTTCTTCTTCTTCTTCTTCTTCTTCTTCTTCTTCTTCTTCTTCTTCGCTAAAGACTTTGAGGTTCTACTCAGATCTTGATACCAAAGTATCTCATCTGGGATGGTATCCAGCACACAGTCTAGTCAAGTTTCTTCTTTTGATCAGTTTCCGTCGTTGCAGACTGAAACAGTCAAGCCACATGTTCTCCCAATCCCTTTCCTGGTTCCCATTGGCTTGAAAAAGGCAGTGGTGCAGTCTTTCCCGAAGAGTGATGATATTAAGACCCCTGAACAGTTTGAGACCTTGATGCTTGAGGAAGCACTCTCCCCATATATTCCTGCCCAAGAATTAAGATTCGCCGGAGAGGTTCACCTCCACATTTCACCTATGGGATATGTGCATCTTCTTTGTAACAAATTTTTGCTGGTGCAAAACATTTTGCCAGTGGAAGAAGACATACAGCTAAGGGTCTTGAACTTAGTACTGCGTTGAATCCAATCTCGAGCTCTCTTTAAAGTACCACACAGGATATGGGAACAAAATGATAAAAGATAAAGCACTACATTAAAAGGTTGCAAAAATATAGGTCAAGATAATGAGGCCCACACAGAAGCACAGTAGTTGCGTAAAAGCAACAATTTATTAGAGCAGTTAAAGTTGGACCACAGTCACCATTTATCTCAGCGCTGTTCCTGAATGAGCAAACACCACGCCAAATGTTAATTATTAAAATGGGCACCATATGCATATTTTCTTTTAAAAAAAGAAACAGCAACAGCCAAGAACCACTCACCTGATTGGAAAGAATCACTCTGTTTTAGAATAGTGAAGTGAATGGTTGTCTTAACCTAGCTCTTTTTGCCAGTTTGTAGTTTTTGACTTAGGGATGATGAGAATACATCTCCATTCCAATGGGTATTTAGGGCACTGTTTAAATGGGAAGAATATTTCAAACAAGGGTTATTGTGATTCAGTGAAATAAAACAAGAGCTAAATATGCTGAAAAAATAACATCCAAATCTAGATCTATGAGGCCCTGTGTCAGATGTAATAGAGGGAAAATGGTTTTGTTTATGGTTTGCTTTCTTATTCCAGGTGGCCAGAAAGGTCCCATCTCATTAGATTGGAAAATGAGTATTTTTATATACAGCAGGCATTCTGTTCCATTCAATCCCTAGGCATTTTGCACAAATGACAGCAAAGGGAGTGGCTATTGGTCCATTTCCATACAAATCTTGTATTGGCTGATATTCACTCAACTCATATAAAACTCTTTAAAAACAGGATAGTGAATGTGAAATGTTCAATCAAAACATGCATAGAGTCTTTCTCCTAATGCCCCCAACTGCATTACTTCATTTGAATCTGAAAACAGACGGGAGTGCTCTGAAAAACACATATTTCATTCCCTGTAACTGAAGGGTAATACAGGTAGAGATACAACAGAAGAGGGGTGGGTGGGGGAAGGGGGTAAGCCATCTCAGCCTGCTTTCAGAAGAAAGCCTCTTTTAATTCATTCCATTTCAATTTTGCATCGGTGCTGCCTTCCCTTTAGCCAAATTAATTTTGCCATGCTTTTGCACGGAAATAATGTCACACTGAAATCCAGGCAGTCCCTCCTTATCAGTCAACAACTGTCCCCAGACAAAGCATTTTAATTTTGAAAAAAAGGAAGGGGGAGTGAGACGCAGTGGGATTGGAGCGGCAATACATTTTCATTGACAGCCAGGCAGCAAACAACCTGCGTTCTATAATACCTTTCCTAGAGTGGTGGGGATCATTTTTTTGTGTGTGTGGTAGGCAGAGAGGGATTGGTTTATAGATGCTCCTTCCTGTCTCCCATAGCTGAATTTTTATATATCTCCCTCCAGGGGTGGTTTTTTGTGTGCTTTGTTTAAAGAGCTTCTATGTTAATTTAAAACTCATTATTTTTGCAGGTTCCTTGTCTTTATGGAGCGGTTCCTTGTTTGCTATGTGCCTGTTGTCCAAGCAGCAGGAATGCCATTGTAACCAGAGTGGCGAGCTCAGCCTCCCTGCGGTTTTCCTCTTTAATTGCCTTTATTAGGTTTGTCCCTAAGTGAGGGAAGGCTCCAGCTAGGGATTCAAATATGAGAGGGCACAATGGTTTTATATATATCCTGCAACGAGAAGTCCATTTAAATGTTTTCTTTTTTTTTTAAACGAAGCCATAAAATCAACCAGAAATGATTTTAGTTACCTGTGAAACATTCAGAATAAACAGGATTACTCAAATGGTTCCAATGCTATAACTTCTATCCAGATTAGCATAGATGTGGAAAGGGGCGGGGAGCAGAAATCTGCGTTAATTCTAAAGTTGCAGCAGGACAAATGCCTGCTTTGTAAGGATGCATTAAATATCAGTGCTTCTTAAGAAAATGAGTTCATTTTACTATGACGTGAATCTCTTACTGTGAATAGCTGAATATACAGCACTTGAAAATGTATAATTGTGACTGAAGTAATATCAAGCAGCCTTTCGCACCTTAAAGATGAGAAAATATATTATGACATACGCTTTCGTAGACCATAGTTCACTTCATCAGATGTATCTGATAAAATGGACTGTGATCCATGAAATCTTATGCCATAACATTTTTTTCTAGCGTTTAAGGTTCTACAAAGTGCTTAGTTTTTGCTACAACATCCTAAGGCTGTGTACACACTCCTGCTTACTCTGCATAGAGTGAGCTTCTACCACTGGTTTGGGAAGCAGTAAACACATGACATTAGCCAGTCTGTCTCTATCCTTTCCCTATCCTGATGCTTCTCATGAAATACTGTGTTTTGATGCATTTTTCTCCAAACCACCTAGGACCTGAACTGCAAAAAGAATGACCTAACTACATTTTGAGCTGGTAATGTGTACACTGCCTAATATGGCTATCTTCCTGGAAATGAATAAAAATCAACCTGTCATGTAGAATTACATACCAAATACAGTCATACCTCGGGTTCCAGACGCTTCAGGTTGCGTTTTTTCGAGTTGCGGACCGCCAAAACCTGGAAGTACTGGAATGGGTTACTTCCGGATTTCGGCGGCAGAAGCACTGAATTGCAACCTGCGCGTGCGCAGACGTGCCACTGCAGGTTGTGGACACTGCGGGTTATGAACGTGCATCCCGCAAGGATCACGTTCGCAACTCGAGCGTCCACTGTACATACCAAGACCTTTGATTCCAAAGGAAATAGGGAATAGTGGTAGACTAATAGTGGGATGCAACAGAGGCAGTATGCTGGTTGGGAAGCAGAGGAGGAGCAGTTAGGAAGTTTGATGGATTTTGTTTCTTGAATGACAAGATGTTTCAGAGAAACAGCAAGAAATGTTCCCATCTCCACAGCAGGGGCCTTAAAACTATCCCCAGTCCCAGCTAGCATGGCCAATGGTCACAAGTGATGGGAGGTATCTGTAGGGTATCAGGTTGCCTATGCCTGCTTTAATGCTTCTTAACACAGGGCTTGCCTGTACTTCTATATTTGCTTAAATTGTTAAGGAGCTGTTAAAGGTGAGCTGGAAGCCGAGTGACCAAGCCAAGGAGTTCAGGCTGAGGAATTCATGGAAACACACCAGAACCAGGAATGCTTTGTTGCTCAGGCATGATCCTAGTTCCAACAGGCAGCCTTTTATAGCCTTGTCTGGCCAGTTTGGGTGAGCAGGACCTTTCCACAGCAAGATGTTTGGCTGCCAGCAAGATGTTCTACGCTAATTCTGATAGCTATATGGCTCACCTTGCAACTCTGGGTGAATGCAAGATTCCATGTGAATTCTAAGGACAGCAGTGGCCATAATTACCAAGTGGGAATCCCCTAATAGTAGCCACCACCAACCTGGTGCCTTCCAGATGTTTTGGACTACAACTCCCATCAGCTTCTGCCAGCATATGCTGGCTAGGGCTGTTGGGAGTTGTAGGCCAAGCCACCTGGAAGGCAACAGTGTGATGATAGCTGCCGTAGAGGAACAGTCAGCACAAAGACACATATGCTTGGTCCACTTATGCCAATAGTCATCAAGGTTTTATCTTCCACATCCTTATCTGGCCCTTTTGCCGCATTCTGATCCAATGTTATTACATTTAAAATCAATGTAAAACATGCATTTGGTTCAAATATCCATAGTTTTGAAAACAGCAACGGAGCTGGAAAACATTAGATTCTACATATCTATGGGGTTACAAAATACAAAATATTACATTTGAGAGGACTTAACTCAATAAATTCCTATGATTCAGTGAATTCCTAAGATTATCAGATTCCAACTAATCTGATAGTTCCCTCTTCAAAGAACTTTGTATTGGCATTGAGATGAAATAATTCAATTGGACATCCATCATGGGTTGCGCTGTGACCGTTAACTTTAGAAAGATGGGGGCTATAGAAGGAATGTACATAAAATCAGGAGCTGATTCAAGCCAACATAAATCACCCCTAATTCTAACCAAATAATCTACAAGCTAAATTCTTATCTATTTTTTGGCATATGCTCGCACCCTCAAACATGTAAGTAAGCACCAACTGGACAACTCAGATAGTAATTCTTGCTCCTTGCAACACACCCAGGTATGCTAAACATACAAGGGCTTGACCTCTTTTGTTTTGGAGTAAGTAAAATAAGGGTAGTGGCCACAGCTGGAGACAGGGATGGGAAAGTTTTCGGCCTCCATAATTTCTGACCATTGGCCATGCCAGCTGATGGGAGCTGGAAGGCCCGGCTTCTGTATCTTCTAATATTAGCATAGGTACGACTGTCGTGGACACAACAGAGCATAACATTAAATGCAATGTGTACATCTCACGAGACGTACAAAAGTGTGCATGCCAAACCTTTGATTCTTTTTAGGGGGTCGTGCTTTGGTAGTAGTAATTGGTGATTTCCCCCCTTCCCAGACTGATTTGAAATTGAGCTCTGCAAACCAAACAAATTCCCAAAATGGGGAAAAGCCAATTTTGCTGATTACTCCCTAACCACTCTGGTTCTACTCCCCAAACACAATGGCACCATGAGGAGGAGGAACAGCAGGGTATGTGTGACTTATTGCTTACGGGGAAGCAGTAGCACCTACGTTTTGTTGAACGATGATGATGATGACGATGACGATGACAACAACAACAACAACACATTCCTCTCTGCTAAAACAGTGCTCCAGTCTTATTATTATTATTACTACTACTACTACTACTACTACTATTACAAATACCCAAGTCAGAGATCCAATCCTTCTAGAAAAACTCGGCGGGGAAAAAATATCTTCATTTGTTTCCAGGATCAACAAATAGTGGGTAACCTGTGGTATCTCAGCATGGTCTGTCACACAGAAAGCCCTGCTTCAAGTTGCTGTGGAGCATCTACCTGAGATTGTAGGGACCAAGGACAGATGCCCCCACAGAAGGCAGTGACCTACTGGATATATACGAGATTAATGTTTAGGGCTTTATATGTTAACAAACCTTGTTCAGTAGCAGATTGACAGCCATTGCGGATCCCATAGGTTCCCAGTTGTGCAATGGAACTTCCCCCTGCCCCCAGGCATGCCGAAATCTATTCTGGGTTTCCCCTACCCCTCTGAAGCACAGGGCATGTGTGGAAAGACAGAGTAGATGGGTTCCTTATACAGTACTGTAGGAGTAAGTTGGCTGGATACCACCTAAGGAGGTGTGTGTGTGTGTTGGTGGTAGTGGGCACTAGTTACAGCCTCAAGGGTAGCCCCACATAGAGTGCATCACAGTAATGACGGCTTGAGGTTATGAATGTATGGACAATTGCAATCAAGCTATCCTGATCCAGAAACAGCTGTACTGTCTTACTAGGCAAAGCTGGGAAAAGTGATGCAGTGAAAGCTCCCTGTACCAGGCCCCTAGCAACTGGTGCTGCTGTTGCAACAATGAAGGCACTAATGATGAATGCGGAGGCACTAGAGCTTAGTAATAATCTGAGATTTACTCTCAGCAACCTGGCGCTCCCTTTAAAATCCACCTGGACATTATGAGCTGGACAGGAGCACATCTTTGGTGATGAAATGATATGAAGGTCTTTTAACCATTATGTGCTGCGTGGGGGTCCATGATAAAGTCTGCTCTTCCTTTGGAGACCAGCAATTAATAACAGTGTATACAACATTCCAATTCATTATATTAAATATGAATGTTGCAAGTATGCAAATCGTAATACGTTGCAAACCTAATTTGTTGTATGCACAAACAGCGATTTTGTACCGGTGCTATCCTAGCATATTACAATCTCCACGAAGTAATTGGTAATGTTTGCAATAGGCCAAATTGCCTGATCCGGCCCAGAAACAGTAGATCACAGAAGTGTCAGCAGTTCACAACATTCTCAGCTCTCCAGCAGGTGGCAGCAACCCCCAATAGATCAAGCCCTATCCTACTATAGAAACAAGCGCAACTTTCTTCCTGTCTCCTGCCCTCATCTGCAACAATCACCAACCAGATGCATGTCGGTTTTAAAGTTGGACACCAGAGACCAGATTAGCTCCTAAAGCCTCCAAAAGTATGTTACAGAAAGGAAGTTGGTTTATAAAGATGAAGCAGAAGGAACCTCAGCAGGCAAGCCGTACCCTTGTCTGGCAATAGGTGGGACAATCTAAAGAGCTACAGTATTTAAATTAATTTAAATTAATCTTTGGAAGGTAAATATTCTAGGAAAACACAAGGGCTGCTATATCCATATTGTTTCCTCTCCCGGTTGTTCAGGCTCTGCCATCGCACGTATGTAGCATTATTTTAATTTCTGCACCTTTTTAAAGTATGAAGAGTTAATACTTCGTCATCTCTTAATTTACTATTGTACAGTAGAACTGTGAAGTAATTTACTGGGAGCCAAAGTGGATCAGTGTCAATTCAGAGCAGGTATTATCTCTAAGAATCCTGGTTCCCGCCTCCCCTTTGTCACAGTAGTGGCCTTTCTTATTCTCAGCGCTGCGACACATTTTGTATAGCATTTTGCAAACAGTGTGGGCAACTATACAGAATCACACCATTGTTCCATCCAGTCCAGCATGACCTACTTCAGCAGTAGCTCTCTAGCTGGGGCAGAGATAACAGTCATGGTGCCCTTCAGATGTTCTTGGACAACTTCCATCAACCTTTAGTTTTGGCCATGCTGACTTGGGGCTGATGGGAGTTAGGTGCATTCAAGATATGACTGGGCTCTATTTGGCAGCCTCTGAATTAGCCAGAGGTCTTTCCTAGCCCTGCTGCACTAAGGAGTGCGTTCCACCATCAGCCACAGCCCTCCTCTTGAACAGAGGCCAAGAGATGGCGATGTGTCTAAAGACATACAGTAAATGAAAGACTAATGAGGAATTTCTGCAATGTGTGTACAGCTGCAGTCTGCTATGCTGTCTACTGAACCCCATGGTGAATCAGGGTTTTGCCTGTGCCTGTCTTAATATTTAACATCTGTGTAATAATTAGAGTTGCTAACTAGAAATTAAGCCAATGGAATTTCCTCCCAGTAGTTATCTCCACATTAGGAAACTCTTCAGCTGCTTAACGTTCCCGAGTCAGGCTGATGCTCAAGGTAAACAAGCAGAACCAGAAAAACAACATCAGTCTAATTGCTAACACGGCACAGAAAAGGGTGGATACAAATTTTGCAGAACCAGAACCTTTCATTCATGCACTGTGGGTTAATTACACTCTGACCTTCATCGTGCCATCTCCATTGGCACAACCTTACTTCCTTGACACATTGTTTAAATCTTTTTCAATGGGATTGCAAAGCACCAAGAAAAGTTTAAAATGAAGTCTCAAAACTGCATGTTGCTGTTGTCAAGTTATCCCACAGCTGGGGCACTGAGCCGAGACCTTTCTCAGACCTGAAGCCATACACATCCACTCATGACCGCATCTTCAGGAAATGATTTTGAGATGCAAATAAACCATTACAGATTGAGCACCATGGACACAACATTCATATAATTTCCTTTCAAGTATCAGTGAGTCATCTCAGCACTGAGCAATAAAATGTCGAGGAACCAAGTCATGTACATGCAAACTCTACACACATGTTTTCATGGAGAAATGTTAAAGATTCTGGCCTTAACTTATTAAGGTATATGTTGCACCCTATTTGCAAAAAGGTGCCTTAACCAGTTAAGGTTAAAACCTTTCAGCTGGGAAACATACTAACTTCATGTACAATTCTTTTGGCAATGGGTCTGAGTTAAACTAAAAAATACAGTGAAAGATAATGTGTATGCATAGCAAACACCCTGTTTGTTTAGATAGGTTTTCCCCAGGTTTAGCAGAAGTCAGTGTTCCCCTTTATTTTTATACTTCAAGCGCTGGCTGCATTGTCTTACAAAGTCCAAATAAGCTTCAGGCCTGCTACAGTCATAATTGTGTTGTGGGTCAGTTACCTCAGAAATTGCCATCTCTCCCTCAACAGAAATGTACAGTACTTCAACAATTTAGCAATTTGTGGCGATTGCATTGCCTAGAAAGATGGCAATAGCGATGCTTCACCATTGGTAGGTTCAGTCTGGGTATTAATATGCGCCCTGCATCGGAACAATTGCTCACAGTTCTGCTATTATTGCTCACTTTGAAATTCAGTCAACAGCGTGTGATACCAAAAACAAGAAAAATATGTACACTTATCTTCAAGCCATTAAAACCTTACAGCTGTGTTTACTTTCTTTCCTGTGCAAGGAATGAGTAAAATGGTTTCAGACACGGAGCTTTATTTGGGGGGCTGGATAAGGAAAAGGAAGAAAGGCAAAGAGTAGGAGAACAGTGGAGGAAATATATCACGGTTTCTAGTGGTTGTTTCAGAATGGTAATATCTCATCTAATTTTAGCTTCTCTTTTGAAAGAGCAGAGATTCCAGCACCCCAATACATAATGGGTAAGGACCCATGGGTACACTTCAGCAATCTAATCATTCCAGGTAATTTGCTGTATGGATGATTGCATTAAGGCACTGTGGTCTAGAGACTTCAATTCATTTCCACCCCCACTCAGAGTCACAAGTGAACTGGAATGAGATTCATGCTTTAATCTCAGATTTTCAGCCACCATTTACGCTAATGTTTTTAACCCTGCAGTTCAATGGAAAATGTATGCATTTTATTGTCTTAGATTCACTTCCTTTGCTGGAGGCAGATGCTGGCAATCTAAGCAGTGGCTAGAAAAAGAGGGCAGCGGAACCAATCAAGGTGTTCCTTGGAATTAATGACAGCAGGCCTCTGAAAGCAGTTCTACCTGATCAAGAAGGTCATCTTTTTGAGAAAGCTGTGCTGATATTTTTTCTCTCTCACAGCAATGGAGGCAACTCCTCTTTGTTCACAAAAAAACATCACCTGTGTAGCAAAATTCTACCCATATCCATTTATCATCTGGATAGCTGTTTGAAAAGGCTTCTTTTTACAGATAATCAGATAAAGGAACAGTCTAAATCAGGGGTGAGGAATCTTACATTCCTGAAACTGAGTTGACTTAGGAGAAAGTATATACTGTTGCTGGGCAATATACTGTTGCTGGGCAGGACCAAAGCTTGGATAATTTGGAGTCTTGAGCAAGATCCACAAAATGGCAGCCTAGTCAACTTACTCAGTAACAGCCTTTTCGAAGCAAATTTCAAAGCTCCCAAGGAATGCTCAGGAAGTTAAATGGGATCATAATGCCAAAGGTTTTTAAAATTGCTAGGGCAAGAAGGACGGCAATACTAAACTCGCACCAAGTACTTTTTTGGGGGGTAAAATATATGTGCAAATCATACATGTGCAGATCAAGTGGACTGGCTCACATAATTAGCATAGTCACAAATGAAACCTTCTTTTCAGAACAGTCAGAATCATAGAATTGTAGAGTTGGAAGGGACCCCGAGGGTCATCTAGTCCAACCCCTTGCAATGCAGGAATCTCAGCTAAAGCATCCATTACAGATGGCCATCCAACCTCTGCTTAAAACCTCCAATGAAGGAGAGCCCACAACCTCCTGAGAGAGACCATTACACAGTCAAACAGCTCTTATTCTCAGAATGGGGAACCTGTACTCCTCCAGATGTTGTTGGATTCCACCTCCCATCAGCCCCAGCCAGCATGGGCAATGGTGAGGGGTGATAGGAATTGAGCATCATCTGGAGAGCCACAGGTTCCCTACCCATGGTGTAGACAATATCATGCTAGAGTGATCAACAGGTTGGCTCAGTATAAGACAATGTCCTACATTTCTCAACAGTTATCACCTTCTGTTGCTGTTGTTGTTGGCATCTGCCTGTCTTGGTTGAGTGTGCCTTTGGAGGGGAAATCAAATTATCAGAGAGTTACAGTGCCAGCTGTGGCAGTACAGACTGATACAGGAGAGACGTATTTTTTTGCAGCTGGGGCATATGAAGGCGTATGGTTTTGCCATTACTGGTGCACCATGGCATTTCCTTCCCTCTGTACTCCTCTCAGTGGTCATTCCTGCTCTGGTCACTGCTGTGGATAGACAACCTGACCTCTAGGTACTGTGATGATCTGTGAGGAATTCCCATATGGTGGGGTTAATATTGCCAGCCTTCATGTCATGTTTGCAGACATCTTGGTAACTCAGAGTTGGTCTGCCAAGAGACCTGGTGCCAGAAGCCAGCTCCCCATGGAGCAAATCCTTGGGGATCCTGCCACCTTCCATTCTGTGTACATGACCAAGCCAGAGTAGACATCACTGATACAGAAGTGCAAACATACTGGGAATGTGGGCACATCTTTGTTTGAGACTCTGTCCTGCCATGTGATGCCCAAACTCTTCCTGATGCAATGCATATAGAAGGCATTGAGGTGTTGCTCTTCGTGGGTGTAAGTTGTCCACAACTCACTTCCATAAAGCAGTATGCTCAACGTGCAGGCTTGCTAGGCTTTCATCTAGGTGTAGGTCATAAGCATCACATTCTCCCATACCCCTTTGGAGAGTTGAGCCACTGCCAACATGCTTGTCCAGCTCATCTTCTAGCCATTTAACATTAAAGAACTGGTGTTGGTGGTCTGGTCTGCACAGAAAGGACTATTCCAAGCAGGGAGGAAACTTCATGGCCAAATGGCACCACATTTATATCAAGTGAACATTATGAGATAGCTACACTTGTATATATGAAAGGATGGTGGAGACGATGTCAATATTTAAAAGGCAAAAATGCTAAGTAGCTACAAAGAACTGCTTCGTTAAGTAAGGAAGTAAAGTATTCAATAATTTTATGAGCCAGTTTCCATAGTGGCTTTATACATACACAACTGTAGATGAAATCTAGCCCTCTGCTATGAATAATTCTCTTCATGGCAGCTCCAGCCTTATTTCTGTAGGGAAATGGTATCTCTCCGTTTTAAGAATTTGATAGCTGGAAATGAATAGGTAGAGAACAGGAAGACAATGTGGAGAAGAGAAAACAAAATGCAAAGTTAGGCGCACATTTCCATACTGAGGAAGTCAGTTGCAATGTGATCTGTGGCAGACCCAACCACTTTCTCTCTTGGGTACTGATGTGCTGGATGAAAATATGTTTCTAGTTGTCTGATCCTAAGATGTGCTATTCCAACACACGAGGGCTTAGCAAACAAATGTCAACAATTAAGCCATCATAAAACGATGGTGTCATAGCAATGTTGCATCAGAGTTGCAGGCGGATGTACCTATTTAAATATTTAGAATCTGGGTACAAAGCAGTTTTTCAACTCCAATTATCAGTATAATATTTCTGCCATGTTAAGTTAATGCAGCCAGTATGTGTTTCTGCTGGTAGAATAAATGCTTTGCATGGAGAAGGTCCCAGGTCCAGTCCTGGGCATTTCCAGGTAGGGCTAGGAGAAAATCCTGTCTGAAGTCCCAAAGGGCTGCTGCTGTCAACCAGTGTGGACAATACTGAAGTAGATGGGCCAACGCTCTGATTTAGTATAAGTCTGTATTCTATGCTTCTATGTTCCCAGTGCCTCTAACTTTACATGTTGTTCTCTTTAGCAATATGTGGATCGTTCTGATGGGGCCAACATGGACTCATCCCTGGAGAGTAACACTCCTGTGGACAAACAGCCTGGTTGCTTAGCAGAACCACCACACAGTTGTCTCCTGCACAGGGGTGGGAAGAGTCCAGGAGAGGGCAAATAGATACTTTGCTGAGGCCCAAGCCAAGATTCGGTGGATCGTTTTCATGACACCAAAAATGTATGGTTACTTTGATTATGTGGGCACTTTCCACAGAAGCTTTCCCTTTCCACCAGAACCATTGACACACTGGTGTGGAAAATATCCAGGTGATTTTAGATATTCACATAATCTGAAGCATCTTTGAGACCCAAAGCAATCACAGGACAAGGGCAGTTTTGTGGCAGCAATAATGTGATGTAGTATGGGGCTGAATCAGATCAATCTAGTTCTGTATTGTTTGTATCTCAACTGGTAGTCACCTTCCAAGTTTTCCAGTAAAGATGCTTAAAAAAGAAAAAAAAGAACCACTTTGCAAGCTGAGATGGGGTGAACTGAGTCTATCTCTATACATGCAGAGTACCTGCTCTACCATTGAAATTTAGCTTAAGAGCCTCTTTGCAGAGTTTAGTCTCAAGAATTATGCATCTAGATGCAGAAGAATAACTGCAGCCACTCGTTCCTACTTAGTTTTACAGTCAGATACAAATAAAAGAGCTCCGCTTGGCCTTTCTTCATTTTTTTGGGGTGGGGAGGGGAGTTAATTATGGATTTTGTTGTCGTTGTCGAACATACAAGGCTTAAAAATATGAATGCTATTTCCCTGGGGTTCTTAGTGATCTGCAGGAGTCTGAACATACCCTAATCTCACTGACTCAAAATGGATCAGAAAGCCATGTTTATTCATAATGACTAAATCATCTGTACAATTGGTCTGCTGGACTGTTAACATTTAGGAATGCAAGTTGTGCATGTATACAGCAGTAGATGTTTGGGACTTTAAAGGCTCACATAGTTTATTAAATAAGGTTAGGCCATTGATCTGTTTTGGCGGGTTCAGTAATTCTATTTTATTGCTTGCTGATTGAAGCAAAACAGAAATTGCATTTTAAATCCCATCTTGGAAAGGGGACGTTTCTGCATGAGATGCTTCTGCTCTGATTCTCTTGCGGAAAGTTTTTTTTTCTTGAGCTTACAGTGCTTAGCTATGCCTCAGGAAATCTAGGTGCACCAGTCTAGGATGATATTTTCACTGTTACCTCATATGACTGGGCTTACAGCGATATGTGGCTTAAACGTAGCAAGCATACAAAACAAATAGACCCCTTCTGAGGCCATTACAGGCAGCGCTATCTAGGACCAAAAGGAATCTTAATGAGAATAAAGGCCAATCCTACTGAACTTTGTTTTAGGCTTGGCCAACCATAATCTTTGGTCAGCTTGCCCTTAAATATCTCAGACGACAGAAATAACAACTCATACCTCTCTAGTCACCTGAGGTAATTCTTCTCAAGCTACTAGCAGTGTGTTTGTGTGTGTGACCTCAGATTAGGGAAACCTGTAGGTTTGCTCCTCACCTCAGAAGCAGACACGGTACCCCAACCTTTTTGAGAGGTACTTATGGGGGAACATTGCAGCGATCCCCACCATTCTTGTTTCTCCCCTTCTGAGTTTTTGGTGAGGGGAGAAATTGCTGTCCCTCTCTTGTCTAGGGTTCTCACCATTTAAAATCACAGAGTTGGAAGGGACCTGGAGTGACAACAGCCTAGATAACCACCCCTCCGAGTGGTTGGTAGGGGTGTTGAGTGAAGCTTCTTGGGGGGGGGGGGATTACAACGTGGTTTCATCACTCCTGTTTGACATTCTGACCACTGTGCCCCATTGCATCTCTCATACTTGCTACTTGCCCACTGTACTTATCTCCTCTTTTTCTCCCCAGAACAAAAGCTCCCTATTAGCATGGAGCCCATGACAGCAGGATGGATCTAGGAAACACATAGGCAGAACACAGCTCATCAGTCTCCTCCCGCCCTTTGTTGTTCAAGATCTTTCTCCAGCACACAATTGCCTATTTATTTTCTTTTGGATATAATATAATTCCATAAGAACATAAAAATGCTTTTGAGTGTCTGACAAGAAATATGATTCAGCCTTAGTGCTTCTCTAACATACAGTCATCCCCCCCCCCCCCCCCAGATAGGTGACATTCTAACACTGAATTTCATTTACACAAAGACTATGATATTAGGAAACAATTTAGTGTAATCACTTGTTTCATTGCAAGGAAGAATCCAAACATTATTCTGTGGAATGATTTTTTCCTGCAGTGTTGTAGATAATAATGATGGTTTCCCAGATGTTGTTGCTGAGTTTTTCTTTTAACCTTTTTCACTCTCATCTCGAAGGCTACTTTAGCAAGGTAGGTTGTGATTGTTGCTGGGGTATAAAATTAGTAAATGCCCAGGTTTGCAATAGCACTTAGGGGAGTGTATCTACTGCTTTTTCCCATCTGTGTCCTAGCATATATTAGAAAAAAGCTGCACCTCATCACAGGCAAAATCCATTGTAAGGACTTCACTTAGGCATTTGGTCTTGGAAAAATTAGTGCCTGGTTGAAAAGGTACTCACTTCCTTACAGTGGTCCAATGTCTGAACAGACATCACAAATATTATGGTCCTCTTTGCCACCTGATATAGCAAGCAGTCATGTCCACCATTAATTCAAGCAGGAAACAAGCAGATCAACCCTCGCAAAAATGTTTTTGTACTGTTTATTTTATTTATATCCTCCCTTTCTTCCCAGTACAGGACCCCAGGAGGCTCATGACATGAATCAAAGAATCGTCAAACTGTAGAGTTGGAAGGGACCTGAGGGTCACTAGTCCAACCCCGTGCAATGCATTAATCTCAACCGGATCGTACATGGCAGATGCCCATCCAGCTTCTGCTTAAAAATCTCCAGTGAAGGAGAGTCCACCACCTTTTTGGGGAGTCTATTGTACTGTTGAGCAGCTCTTACTATTGCCAGAAAGTTCTTCCTGATGTTTTGTCAGAACAGAGGTGGATTTAGAGGAGCGCCATAGGTGGTCATTTAACCATTCACATTCCAAACACACCCAACACACACACACACACATACACACACACACACAGAGAGAGAGAGAGAGAGAGAGCAGCAACTGTCTTGGCAGTCTGGCAACCATTTTGCATTTCTCTGAATTTAGCTTTTTTCTGTGCCCTGAGTGGGTGTTTGTGTGTAAATGGCGGCCACCCCCCCCATAAAAATGGTGGAGAATATTAAGAGAAAACTCTGCAAAGTCTCCTTCTTTTCCTCTATGTGTGGCATGTAAAGAAACATCTCAGAAATGTTATCAGGAAAAAAATGTCTTCTGAGGAATTTTCCCTGCACTCTAGTTCATCATTCCCCTCCAAGAAACACCCTCCTCCATTTTCTGCATCTCCTTTCTTGAGTGGTATTTTTGCAGAGAATTATAGCAATATTATTTTAAACAATATTATTTTAACAGGATTATAAAAACCAGCTGCCCTTTTGTTCTCTCTTGACTGGTAATCTTTTATTTATATAGTACATCCTGCCAGAATAATACTGTGGGTGCGCAATTATAATGCGGGTGATGTTAGAGCCCAGCCTATAAAACGGAGACAGCAAAGGGAATCATTTATATCCAGAAGAGGGAGAGAGAGAAAAGAAGTTCTTTTTATTTTATGCAGAGCAGGTCATGTATTTATTAAACATATTTATTAAATGTGTTTGTTTTGCATTTTTTCTTTTTCTTTTGGGCACAAAGTGAAACCACAGCTCTGTTCAATAGCATCAAGACTTGTGGTTTTGGTTTGAGGAAAATATTTTTCATATGATGTTTCCTTATTTCCCTGCTTGTACTGCTTTTTACAACTTAGCATAGAGCGGGGAGGAAGGAATAAATTCTGTGGCTGATAATGGGCTCCATGTCCACTGAATCATGAAAAACTACCATTACTGCGTTTTATTTTACCAGTGATTGGATTCTGCAGGACCTAATTTGTAAGCAACGGCATGGCTTGCAACAGCTCTACTAACTCTCTCGTCACGAGCGTAGAAGCCGGACGCCAAACATATCGTGAAACCTCAGGGCTTGTACACATAACTTCCGACCTAATTAGTCAAAAACATCATTACTAAAATTATTCCAACTTCTTTTATTGCCATGCTATTATCCCTGGTCCCTTTTTAGATTCTCCGTTATTAAAGTTTAATTAAGCTTCACTGCCCTCCAGTGGTGCATGTTATGAACAACATTTCAGAAACTGCAAGTGGTCGAATAATGTGGAGAAGAAATGATCTCAATGATCATTTATAAACAAGGCGAAATATTGCGCGGCGTCCACAGCTGAGCTATGCCTCACAGGGCCATGTCTTAGCATTGAAAATGACTTTAAGCTATCCTCTGCATGTCATGTGAATGGCACAAGTTTGTTTTTTTAAGTAGCTGTGCAACCAAGGGACGCGGGTGGCGCTGTGGTCTAAACTGCTGAGCCTCTTGGGCTTGCCAATCAGAAGGTTAGCAGTTCGAATCCCCGCGACGGGGTGAGCTCCTCGCCAAAAAGTGCAAGTAGAGAAATAGATACCGCTCCAGCGGGAAGGTAAATGGCGTTTCCGTGCGCTGCTCTGGTTTTGGTGTTTCATTGCGCAGGAAGTGGCTTAGTCATGCTGGCCACATGACCAGGAAAAACTGCAGACAGAGGCTGGCTCTCTCGGCCTGTAAAGCGAGATGAGCGCCACAACCCCAGAGTTGTCTGCAACTGGACTTAACTGTCAGGGGTCCTTTACCTTTACTTTTTTAGCTGTACAGCCAGAGACCATGACTCTCTATATGGCTGGAAAATGAGTAGCAAGGAGCAAGAATCAGGGCCAGCCCTAACATTAGGCAGAATGTGGCAGCTGGCTCAGGTGGCAGGGGCTGAGGGATGCAGAACAGACTGAGCTGTGACACAGCCCTGTGCTCCCTTAAGCTAGGTTGTTGCTACTGAGGACAATGGTGTAGCAGAGAGCAAGGAATCTTGATTATCTGTTTGTTGCTTTGTGTGTCTGTGTTTAATTTTGCCCTTTCCTAAAATTTATTTATTTATTTGTGTGTGGTGGTTTTCTTTTTTTTAATCTACCAAAGAATACGATAAAAAATAAAAGAAGGATTAAGGGGTTTTCTCAGGACGGTGAAGGGCATGTGTGCTGTGTCCCGTTGGTCTAACGGTGGTGGCACTTGCCCTTCTCCTGATAGGAATGCTCTGTGGGAGAGGGGACACCCAAAATTTGGGGAGGTTGAGGAGGGTCAGTTGTGGTGGAGAGTGAAAAATGTTCCTATTTTCATCTGAGGAATGTTTGTGGATATGTAGTATGTGCAATTTAAAACAAAGGGAGGCGGGTTTAATTTCATGGGGATTTTTTTTTTTTTATGAGTATGTAAATACATGTTGGTGAAAGAGTACCGTGGCTGAGGGAACAGAACAGCCCAGTGTTTCTGTATCAACATTGCGGCGGTGTGTGTGTGTGTACGTGCTGAGAAAAGTGGTGTGTGACAACCCTGCAGTGTAGTCTAGTGTTGTTATCCTGTTGGGCTTTTTTTTAATGGAAAAGTTGTTGGGGTTAAACTGACCAGTTACATAGGGCTGTGGTATCATCACATTCATTCTCTGATCTCTGATCTCAAGCAAGGAGAAAACAGGGTGCAGATAGTGTCAAAGGAGCAGCAGGGAGGTGTTAAACAATTTACCATTTGGCTATCGTGTTTATTTTCTTAGTACATCTGCTTTTTTATTCTTCTTTGAATCAACCTTGCCCTCGCACCCTACTCCACCTTTTTTCGAGAGTGTGTATTTTACCCTGAACTATGTTGCGAGATGGGCAGGGTTACCTTTACCTTTACCTTTTTATGTTGCAAGATGCTCTGGTCTAAGTCCACATAAGCCTCAGCCCACTTGGTCCCTATGCTCCACGGTTATAATATCTTTATAAAACTGGTTAGTCTACTCCTGTTATTGTGTGTTTTAAAAATCACCCTAGGCTCTGAGGGTAAGCAGTGTGTTGGCTCAGCTGCAGGAGCTGCCGGAGCAGCCGAGTTATTGCACACCAGTAAGCAAAGCTGTGCATATGATGGAGCTTTTAAAGTGCTGTGAAGCTTGAAAGCTTGCACACCGTACCCAACAGATGCAACTTCAAATAAAAGGCATCTTATCATTATCTACTGCATGCCTCTCGTCCTTTGCAACTATCACAGTAATAACACTCCTTCGTGAAAGGTAATAATAGCTGTGATTTCTATTGATAATTCAGATTTTCCAAGGCAGGAGTGATTGCTGATTGCTGATTTTCTGATCATTTGCCATTCATTACTATGCTATTGATCCACCTGTGAAGTATACAAAATTACCAGATGTGTCCCCATCCTATTAACTGTGAATGTATATGGCTGTGTTTGCAATATAATTATACATTTGACTAAGGTCAGTGATGCCATTTTGTCTGGAAAGTACAAAGACCAGTGATGCCCAATGCGGACATTTATCTTGCCTGGTGTAAATTTCCAGAGATATGCTTTCTTCTGCCCTGGTTTCCTTGCACCTTCTATTTGATCTGTTTTATAGGAAGAAGCTTGATTTTGTTCTTTCTCTCCTGCCATCCCCACCCTCCTCTCTATTAAATGAGTGCAGGGAGTGCACTTTGTATTGCATATTCATGATCATTGTGGTCATGATGATATTGATATGTGGTCCTGCATTCAGCTCTTACCTGTGGCTCCTGGAAGCTGTCAGCATGCAACAGTGGCCACACCCCAGGAAACGGCTTTGAATGGCGAGCTAAGGTAGCAAATGGGTCTCAAACCCTCAGTCAGTTACAGACCTCCTCTGCATGTGAAGATGATCTCTGGCAGATTGAACAATTGTGGGTCCAATGGTCAAGAAGGTGGTTACTGCACATGCTGTTGAGGGAAAGGAAGGGCAGATGGTGACTGGCCACCTGGGAATGTAGCCCATCTTAGTACCTGATCTTAAACCTCTGCTGCCTTGTGGCTATTCTCATTCATGAGAAAGGATTCAGGTGTAAACCCTGATGGAAAATCCATACCTGCTGTCTTGTGGCACTTCTTCAGGAGAAGAAGATGCCTAGAAGTAAACCCTACACAAATCCAGAGTGTAGTCCCTAAGATGGTTAGATGGCGTCTTATATGCTTCTTTCCAGCAACTCCTGCAGCCAAGCTGGTGCCAAGTGTATTGCTCTGCTTTCCTTTGGACCACATCAACGAGGCTGTGAGGGAAGGCTTGTCGTCTGGGCAGCCCAGGAAATCCTTACACACTGCCCAGGCTTGCAGAGACGTCACTTCAGTGCTGCTAACACAGCAAAAACAGTGCAGGAAGCAGCAGTTACGAGTTACCAGTCTCTGCAGCCACAGCAGGCGCTGTGATTCTCCAGAGATTTGACTTCACCCCAATGTAGCTGCGCTGCATTGTCTTTTGAGGCAGGCGGATGCCAACAATGTATGTTTTTTATCCAATATTGTATATGTATGTGATTTTAATTCTATGAATGGTTGATTGTTTTTTAATGATTGTTTTTCCTATGGCTTTAGCGATTCTTGTTTTTAATATGTAAGCCGCCTTGAATCCCATCAGGGGAAAAGGTGGGGTATAAATAAATAAATAATAATAAAAAAACAATAATGGGTTGAATCCCACCCATTCTGTATATATCTTATTGTACTAAAGGCTAGTCATTGTAATACCAGCTCCACCTCAGAAGTTTGTGGCTGGTTGCCTGCCTTGTAGATTTAGGACTTGGATGTCTTCCTAAATCCAAAACACACCTGTCAGGGGCTCAGGAGCAGAGGCACAGGGAAGAGGGGAAATGGAGAGCGAAGGGGAAGAATCCGAGGGGAGCGTAGGAGAAGAAGACAGTGGTCCGAGGGATTCCATGAGCCTCTCCAGTGAATCGGAAGATTCACAGAAGGGGGCGCCAGTGGCCAGGGGGAGGGGGTTCCCAGGGGGAACGCCCCAGGAGCAAGGGGGCAGCAGGGATTCTCAGAGCAGTAGTTGGAAATCAGGACCAGCTTCCCCACCAGAGCAGAGTGGGGGGGAAGGTTCCCAAGTATCGGGGTCAGTGCATTCCCCAACAGGAAGAGAAGACGAGGCAGGGCTGACCACGCCTCCGTCGGAGAGTCGGGCAACGGAGGGGAGGTCAGATCCAACCAGTGTCCCGGAAGAGGGAAGCAGTGACAGAAGTAGTGTAACGGTTAGGAGAAAGGTCACTGGGTTGGCGCGAGAGGCAAGTTCAAATGTACAGGAGCGCGGGACAGCAGAGAATGAGGATTAGGAACCGGGTCCTAAAGCCCGACGGAGGCAGGGGGAGGAGCTAAGCGACTTAGCGTCGGAAGAGTCCAGAAAGGGCAATGCCCCAGCGGGCAGGAGGACCCAGAGGAGGAGAGAGCAGCGGAAAAGGTGGAGCAGGGCTAGGATCTTAAACTGGTGTCAGAGGGGAGGAGACTCAGACGGGACTCGCCGATCTAGGGGTTAAGACGTAGGGCTGCACGCTGCGGCTTTGAAATGGAAACTGAACTTCAATAAAGACTTTTATACATTACCACAGCCTAGCGTTCGTCTTCTGTGAGCTGGGACCTAGAGGCAGCTCTGACAACACCTATTGCTGCATTGTAAAGCATTCAACACTGCTAAAATAAACGTGTTCCATTGAACATGTTCCAAACTTACTCCTTACCACAGGCTTGATGTTAGATTTTTTACAAGCTCCTGTTGCATATACACCACATATTTCCAAATCGACAAGGTTTCGCTTCGCTGGCATATTATTACACTTTGAACAGTCTCTCAGAATGCCGCCATAACAAGGGCTGTTCTTGAGACTCTTCTGCCCCCACCCTTGTATTAGCAATGTGACATTGATAACCCCCACACCTTCTCAATGTCAGGCTGCCTTTCAGTGACAATTAAAGAACTTCAACTGAGCTGATCTCAGAGAGAGTAGTTCATGTCCTCCCAAAAAGCATGATTGGATCATCATACTCATACTTTACCCTGGAGAGGGAGCCCATTGTATATTGGAGAGCTCGCTTTTCACAAATGTTCTTTCTTTTTCACAGTTAAGTCTACAAGGTGGCTTGATGGATTGAGTGCAGGACTAGGTAAGGTCCCCATTGTTAAGATTCATAATAGCACAGTCCTTGGGCCTGCCTATCTTTTCTTACCTAACAGACCTTACAGCTTGCATCTTTACCGTAAAAAAAAGAAGGTTCAGCTATTTTAAATAGGTTTGGAAGTGTTTTTTCTTTTTGTGCCCTCTAGGTATGCTTAAGCAAACAGCAAATTTTAAATACTAAATCTTTTCTACATAGTAGTACAATGATGCATATGCAAAATTAGCCCTGAGATTACCGGTTGAATGTTTTGACTGTTTTCATAATATTTTTTAAATTGCTTTTAGTATGCTTTTGGAAAAGTTGTTTTATCATGATGTATTTCCTGCCCTGGGCTGCTTTGGAGGAAAGGGTGGGATACAAATCAAACAAATAATAAAAAATCTCCATGTCATTTCACCTCACAAAATCTGTGTCTATTAGTTTATTGTAGATTATATTATTTTAAAAGGCAGAAAGAAAGAAGGGTTAAAAGAATGAATAGTGTTCTTGAACCAGCAGCCATTCCCCCTCCACGAGGTCCTCCAGTTACACAGAAGGCAGATTTATAAATCCACAAAATTAAGGTAAAGAGAGGCCACGGAGAATTTACATTCCTAATATACAGGAAATGGTTGCGAATGTAAAAATACTAGGAAGATCTGACATTATTTGATAATGGGATTTTTGAATTCCAGCTCAGTCTTGTTTTAAGAGGTTTTACTAAGCATGGCAGCAGAAAAGTATTGAATTTCAGGAATGCAGCATTAGAATTTAGCAATCAAGATACACAGAGCCAGATGCTGAAGTCCTCCCT
The DNA here is from genome assembly GCF_964106915.1 of Podarcis gaigeae. Taxonomy (NCBI): domain Eukaryota; kingdom Metazoa; phylum Chordata; class Lepidosauria; order Squamata; family Lacertidae; genus Podarcis; species Podarcis gaigeae. The sequence continues at coordinate 30,752,479 of NC_139683.1, forward strand.
TTGAGTGCCGCCAGCAGGAGCTGCATAAGGCGATCAGGATTTACCTTCTATAACCCTGTAATAAAAAGAAATATTAAAAGTGCAACACTGTGGAAAAGGGTTGTGATTCCCAAGAGAAAGCTTAAATTAAGACTCAGCTCACAGCACAATGTAAGCAGAATAAGCAGGCAACTGAATATAGCTGGTTGTTTTGCTTTTTTATTTTTTATTTAAAAAAGTAAGTAGACCACACATGAAAATTCACAATAGGCTGCTCATAGGTAAAACTGAACACGATCGTGTAAGAAAATACACAAGGAATATATGTAGTGAATGTTGCTTTGTGATGAAAAGGTGTTGTTCCATCAAAGAGAATGGATGTTTGCCAAGGAACTATGGGGAACAACTGGATTGTGTTGTGTGAAACCCCCATGTAGTACAATGGAGAGAGTAGAGACAAGCCACATGCTTCCCCATGTGGGTCTGTTTACTTTGATATTGTATCTATGGAGTACAGTCAAACATCGGTTCTCGAATGGCTCCATTTTTGAACGTTTTGGCTCCTGAATACCGAAAACCCAGAAGTAAATGCTCCGGTTTTTGAACGTTTTTTGGAACCTGAACGTCCAACGCAGCTTCCATTTTGTACTCCCCTATTGAATTGAGGCTTCCACTTTCAGTTTTCGGTTTTTGAACGTTTCAGACGTCGAATGGTCTTCTGGAACGGATTACGTTCGAAAACTGATGTTCCACTGTATTTCTTTGTGTGTGTGATGACCTTTACTTATAAATTAAGAAACTGCACTGCAGGATTCCTTAGGACAGAGTTGGGGATCTTGTGGGTCCTCTAGTTGTTGCTAGGCTTCAGGTTCCATCAGATCCCAATGGCCAAATCCCAATATCTGGAAGGCCACTCCCCAGATTTTACATCTCCAGAGCTGAATTATAAGCACATATATAGGATTGAGAAAAGAGTTAGCATGGAGAAGGTTGGCACCACAGGAAAAGGGGATCAGGGATGCACTAGACGTGGGACAAAGGTTCAAGAGTGCTCCCTGAAGTACAGAGAAAGTGCAACAACCAAACTAAACCTCATGCATTTGTTGAAAACAAAGAGGCAGTGAGCTTATGAAAATAGGAAACCCATTATAAAGTGCTGACTGTATCATTTATTTTGAGGCTGAAGAACACTGAGTGTAATTTTAAAAAATGTATAGAGTAAGAAGCAGCTAATTTAAAAATAATTCAAAACACATGTATATGTGTGTGATAAATAATTGGGTTGTGTGAAATATGGAAAATATGTGCAATTGTAAGGAAATAACACTCATAACTCATGAGATTACAAGCAGCCAAAACAGTATTACAGAGCCAGAAAAACCACTTACAAAGGGGAATAAAGAAATTCCACCAGTAATGGTTAAATGGGGTGTTTTATTCGTTTATAATATTTTTAATATATATTTTAAAGACGAAAAGCGAAGCAAGGCTATCTGCATCCGGGCAAAACTCATAATGCTGAAGAACAAAGGGAAAACGGGGCAAGGGAGCCTTCTGATCCTTTGCAAAGAAAACCCAAAATGTGTCTCCACTGCAGCAGAAATAAGACGAGCTGCAGACAACCTCTCCTCCCACCCCTCTGACAAAGCTGTGCATTTTTTTCATACCATTTTGCAGTTTAAAAAATTTGTTCACCTCTCAAGATAAAATGGCATATTTTTTGATGCTAACATGATGTAATGCAGAGCCATGCAGCGAATTCTTTTGTGTTTAAATTAAGCAAGTAGGTATTTTCTGTAGCAGGAAATTTGTTTAAAAGAAGGCAAGGAAGGCTCTGAAATGTGCAAACCTGCATACTTGGTTTAGTTCCTGTCAAGCACGAGGTGTTGAGGACTCCGTTGGGGCACCACTGCTCAGCATTACCTGCCATTAATGTTAGCTGCCATTGCAGTGTAGTGGATAGAATGTTGGACTAGGATCTGGCAGACCAAGGTTCAAATAACTGCTCAGCCAGGCAAGTCACCTGGTCCCCGTGGGCCAGTCACAGTCTCTCAACTGAACTGACCTCATTGGGTTTGTTAGGATGATAAAATTGGAAGGAAGAGAAATATGTATCTCAGCTTGATCTCCTTGGAAGAAAGTTGGGATATAAATGCAATACATAAATAAACAAATCTACTATATATTTTGGGAAATGTTTTCTCCATCTGTTCTCCATGGGTTTGGAGGCCTCTAACGATATCGTCACCAAAATCAGGACAAGGGTTCCTGAGGTGGGAGCAGTGGTTATCTATCAGCTGCTATTTTGCATCAGGATAGTGGACTGAAACATTACTTTGGAGTGACTTTGCTCTATTTTTGGTGTGACAGGTCCAAACGCAGTATCCATTTAAAAATCACATTATGATTTTTTTGTTTTTGTAAACTCCCAGGGAATGCTGGGCACATCCTACTAGTAAATAAATAAATTCTGAAGACCTACCTAGATTGCTTAGGTTAATCTTGGAGAATGTCAAAATTCCCCAAAGGAGCCTTAATCAAATTGGTGGCTTCCAGATGTGGTTGGACTTCCATTTTCCTCAGGTCTACCCAGTCAGAGATTATGGGAGTTGTAGTCCAAAACATCTAAAAGGCACCAGATTGAGGACGGCTGACCTAAAGCAGGCATAGGCAAACTCTGGCCTCCAGATGTTTTGGAACTACAGTTCCCATCATTCCTAGCTAACAGGACCAGTGGTCAGGGATGATGGGAACTGTAGTCTCAAAACATCTGGAGGGCCGGAGTTTGCCTATGCCTGACCTAAAGGATAATGTACTGAAACATTAAGAATATATTTGATGAGCCGCCTGGCACACCCAAGTCTACAATTTCATCCCACATCTGGGAAAAACATTATTCCTTTTTTTTGGAAGCTGTACTTTCTTTTAAAAAAGAATAGCGTTTTTCATATGAGATGGTTTAGCACAGGAATTTGTTGCCACTTCCTGTCTTCTTTGCTTATGAAATATTTTTATTTCTCTCTATTATGCTAATCCATGCACAAGCCAGACTCCATGACTTACCTTCTGTGGAGCCCTTCTCCCAAAATGATGATTAATGAAGGCCCTACTCATTAGAAATGAAAACAAACCTTTTTTTTGTCAATAGCAGCAAATTGTTCACGCCAACAAACCATCATCGCACATGCTGCAAAGGAGAAAGCAAATATGGCCTGCTTTCCGATTCCAAGACTAATTAGAAAGGAATGCACCTTCCTTAGACTATAATGTGCCAAGGCATATGACTCTCTGCAGCACTTTTATTTCTGAATTCTTTACAAACAGAATTTCCCATGCGATTTTATTGTTCTCTAAATGTGAGGCTATGGGACAGCAATCTAAGGCTCCAGCCAGTGAAATGAGGTCCTTCCTCCCTTAAGCAAACCTTAGGTGTAAAGCCATCCATGTGTCAAGCACAGGTCACTGCTCCAAAGAGAGTACAGTATAAGATTTTGCATGGCATGGCAACAGAGCAAGTAGAAGTGAGTGGAGGCAGTAAATAGGGCAGCCATAAGTGACAGTTACTTAGGTTTTGATGTAGTAGGGCAAGGGAACTAGGTGCAGTAATACCTGGAAAGCTGGCTTTTCAATGCGGAGCTCACAGCCAGTAACCAAGAAGGAGAGAGGGAGGGGTGAAGCAGGAAGGTGGTTGTGCAGAACCGAGCACAGCAATGGGAGCATAGGATTGGCTCCACTGCTGCCCTTGTACTGCGCCAACCTCCCCCTCTTAACTACCAGCAGTGACCCATCCAAAGAAGGTTGGAAGGAGGTCTACCGTCTATGTGTGTATCTGTGTATGCATATAGCTCTCTTCTATCCAAGGTGGAACTCTGATTTGGCCAAAGCTCCTCTTAATGTGTAGACGCTCTTCCTATGTAGTCCAAATGTGTAGATAGCATGGGGGTTCTCCAACTCTCCAATTCTGTGATTCTGTGGATGTGTCAGTGTTGAGGGAGTTCTAGCCTATATGGTCCTCTTTCCCTCTTCCCACCCTACCATGTGCTTTTTCAACATTTGCAGGAGGTTCATCCCAAACCCCTAATATGAAGATGTACACAGTGATTGTATAATGAATTTTTAGTATAGCCAGTCTTAGTTTAATGGTTAGAGCATTTGACGTATGCTGGATAGACTCAGGTTGAAATCCCCATTCAGCCATGAAGCTCACAAGATGGTCCTGGAAGAGTAAACCCTTCATAGTCTAACACATAGGCTCACAAGACTGTTTTGGGCATAAAATAGGTAGGGAGAAACCAGTCACACACCCTGAGCAATTTGGAAAGGCAGGATAAACAATGTCCTAAAGCAAACCATTGTACCCCAAAAGCTTCTCAAGCTCATTTAGCACCAGATCTGTTGCAAATGTACCTCAATCTTGCTCATTTGAACTGACCAATTGGACGGTTGCTTATTTGCAAAGTTCATTCAACCCCCCACAAAGCTTGTACATACAGAGACTAAGCCTATTTCTTGTGTCTGCTTAGAAGTACTGATCGTCACCTGAGAAGACTTCACAGTGAATCTACTTATGTACATATGTTCCTTCCAACTTCAGGGGCCCATTGAGTATTTCAAGGCAGAACAGATCTTTTCGTTGTCAAGAGATTTGCAATGTGAAGGATTCACATGGGCCGGTATGTTTCACAAGTGCCACTGGCCATACCAATATGAGGTGCACTTACTATCCAATCTCTCTGGTTTCCCTATCTGTAAGTGCCTGAGGTGTAAAGGTATTTTGGCAGGATAAAGCTTTGTTATGTCATAGATGTATCATAAATTTAGGACATAGTTGCCATAATTGAAGTTTCTGCTCTGGAGAGATTCAAGCCAACCCAGCAGCAGAATTAATTATTGCCTCAGGAGAGAATCACCTGCCATATCAAGATCAAGTTCTTTAGGAAAGATGAATTCTAGAGTCTTCCTAGCTTGCTATAGTTCATCTCTGTGTTCGGAATTCCAGCCTCGCTAAGTGTTTCATTTTGCTCTGATTTGAATATCATGCTTGAGGGCTTTTATACATTTTTTCTATGTAAATTGCCTCCTTCACGGAATTTACATGCATGTCAGAGTCTTCTGTTCAGGGCGAACCATTTCCAAACTGATCCGCCGTTGCTCTGCTATGCAGCCTCATGTTTACATAAAGTAAACAGCACAACGAGATATATCACAAAAGACACAAGAGTCAATATGACAGTTCTCACAAAAAGAAGACGTGATAAAAATGAGAGCTGACAGAGAGGCAAGATTTGCATTAGAAGAAAGGGGACTGGTTGGTATATTCACTTCATTTCCCATCACTGAATGACTCAGAACAGAAGAAGGAAAGGGCACTGCCAAGGGCAGGGCTGGTGCCAAGTTTGGCAGAGTCCTTTGTGCCCCCTGGGTGGGGGTTATCGGTGGCAGCATCTTTCCCTTCTCCTACCTTGGTGGTGTGAGGCAGCTGTAGCAAAAATAGCTGGTCTAGGTGGCAAGCGGTGCTGTTCACACCAACTCTTTAATATCCACAAAATGCCTCTGGGACCCCAGCAACTCTGGTGCAATGCAATGTCAGGCCCCCAGAATACTTGTGCAGGAGTTAAATGGTGAGTGGGGAGGGGAGGACAGGGAGACATTTTATTTTTTGACATCCAGGTCTAGCTTTCAACCACAGTGAATTGTTTTCACAGTGCACTTCAATCACAGTGATTTGGAGGAGGGGCATTGTAGCAAACAAACGTTGTTGTTCTTCCTGTGGGTCATCATTCTCATCTGAGTTTTGGCTGTGAGCAGAACAATGAATGTAAAGTTTACCTGTGTACAGTAGGCTCCACCCAGGGAAGCAAGAGGCATGATCAAGGTCTGAGGACACATTTCAGCCAAGAGAAAACAGTCAAGGAGGCTGCCAAGCAGGGCCAGTGAAGGGTATGAGAGAGAGAAGTTGTGGCCTGGGCAAAGTCCTAAGGACCAGGCAGAGATGTGGAAGGGGCTGCATTTGGCTCATGGGCCTGAAGTTTCCAACCCCTGCTCTAGAATTTCATCCCATATCTGGGAAAAGCATTATTCAGTTTCTTGAAGCTGAGAACAGATTTTTTTACTCCAGGTTTCTGCAGTGTTATAAACTTTGCTAAAGACCATGGATTAAAAATACTTAACAATACTTGACAACACTAAATACATTCTGCATACTCAGGTAGCATCCATACTGACTTTTGATGTTATTTGAAGGGGAAAACATGATCTGTACCATCAGCAGGAAAGTCAAAACTTCTTCTTCAAAGATTTTTATCTACCAAAGGGAACCTATGAGATGTTAAACACATTAGAAACCAGAATAAAATTCTGTTGCACTTTTAAGGTTTTTTTTAAAAAAATAACAACAAAAAAACACAGAAAAAACTTTTCAGTTATTCATAGGAAAAGGCTTAACTTTTTCAAGGCTTAGGGAGAAAGCTGGAGAGAGAGAAAAATGATGAGCTCTTATGACCATGCTTGTTAACAGTTTGTGCCATTGAAGTGAAGGTAGGCAAGGGCTGTCTGCAATTTCATGTGAAATCATTTTTTCTTTAATAAGGTTGGCTTTTTAAAATAAGAGTTGACTTCTTGTTTTAAAGTTTTGTGTACCAGGCTTTATCAAGGGAGAAAATGCTCTGACATACCTGAACATGGATAATAAATCTTTCCTTATTCCAAAATATCTCTGAGCTTATATGGCCTTGCTATCCATATATAAATTTTGATCAGGGTGTGTTCAGTGCTTGATAAAGGTAGGAGTATTCAATTTCTTATAAATATAATATTGTTCAAAGCTGACTGTCTCTTTAACTGGGGACGAACATAGGAAGAACTTGCTGTTGTATGAAGTTGCTTTAAACTGAGTCAGAACATGGGTCAATTTAGCACAGTACTGGCTACCCTGACTGCTAGCAGCTGCCCTGGATTTCATTTTACCCTGATATATGTATCTTTGTATGCATTAACTGGCTGAAAAACTGTGCTGAAAAATCCGAAGAAGCGCAAATTTCGAAGGGTGGCTGGATTTCGGTTCACATATTCTTTGGGGAAGTGTGAATTAGGTAGGTTCACCTTTAAATGTGAAATAACTAGCATTTCTACCCCGTTCCTCCTCATGTCTCATGTCTCATGGTACAACCTGTTAATCAGCCATGAGAAACCTGGGATTCCTAGAAGTACCTGATGCCACACACTGTAAATCAGTGGGTCCCTCTTTGTTAAGTGATCAGTTCTTATATATTCACCAGGTAATCACCTTTGTGAGGACCACCCAACACAAGGGAAGCAGCACACCCCCCAGTCTCTAATTGCTTCCATATGCCAGGATTACAATACACTTCTTTTCCTCTGGATTCTCCAGCATTCCTTCCTCACCTCAAGATTCTTGTCTGCCCTCAGAACGGTTCCCTTTTCCACACACCTCCTTGGAGCCTTGTTTTCTGCTTCCTACACACTCCTTCCACAGCTCATGAACATCTGGCTGCCTTCAGGACCATCCTTGCATCATCACTCCATGCGGTGGATAGGTCTCTGTCATAGGTGTCTGCTTTGCACCATTGTTAAATTTATCTGCTGTTATTTTCTGCATTCTTTTAAATTTGTTTTTTTCTGAATTTTGTAGACCGCCTTCAGATGTGTGCAGAAGGCGATTCATTAATGAACAACAACTCATTTCCCAGTCTGCAAAGGTTAGGGGAAAAAAAAAAATACTTCTCTCTCCCTCCCTCTCTCTCTCTGTTTTCAAACATCAGAATGTCACCCCTGGTTATGTCTTTCTAGTTATGATGCTGCCTTCATTGCCGTCCTTGAATATGTTATATGGACTCTGTTGTCCTGAACTAAACAATCTTGTTTTTCATGCTCAGCTCCTTAGTGTTTTTGTTCCAAACATGCTAGGCTCACTTTACCAGCCTGCCCCCCCCCCCCCCCAGGAAAAAACTAAGGGTTGAAGAAGGAAACAATTGCTTAGTGAAACATTTGAACTACCGTATTTTTCGCTCTATAACACGCACCTGACCATAACACGCACATCGTTTTTAGAGGAGGAAAACAAGGGAAAAAACATTCTGAATGAAACAGTGGATGTATCATTTTTGTGCTTCATGCTGTGGCCACAGACATGTGATCTGATGGTGAATTTGGGGTGACCCAATGCAAAAATCCTGAGAATCCCTGTGGATCCATGCTTTGTAACCACGTTTTTGCTCCATTGCAGCCCCAGGCAACAGTGGGTGCGTGTTTTTTGTGGGGCAGGCTGTAACCATGGACATGCTATGTGATCTGATGGTGAATTTGGGGTGACTGAATGCGAAGATCCTGAGGATCCATGTAGATCCATGCTTTTTAACCACGTTTTTGCACCATTGCAGCCCCAGGCAACAGTGGGTGTGTGATTTTTGGGGGGCAGGCTGTAGCCATGGACATGCTATGTGCTCTAATGGTAAATTTGGGCTGACTCAATGCAAAGATCCTGAGGATCCATGTAGATCCATGCTTTGTAACCACATTTTTGCACCATTGCAGCCCCAGGCAACAGTGGGTGCGTGCTTTTGGGGGGCAGGCTGTAGCCATGGACATGCTATGTGCTCTGATGGTGAATTTGGGCTGACCCAATGCAAAGATCCTGAGGATCCATGTGGATCCATGCTTTGTAACCACGTTTTTGCACCATTGCAGCCCCAGGCAACAGTGGGTACGTGATTTTTGGGGGGCAGGCTGTAGCCATGGACATGCTATGTGATCTGATGGTGAATTTGAGGTGACCCAATGCAAAGATCCTGAGGATCCACGTGGATCCATGCTTTGCAACCACGTTTTTGCACCATTGCAGCCCTGTTTTTGCATCAGATCATTGCTATGTGATCTGATGGTGAATTTGGGGTGACCCAATGCAAAGATCCTGAGGATCCATGTGGATCCGTGCTTTGTAACCACGTTTTAAGTGGGGAGGGAATGAAAAATATAGAAGGGACAAGGAGCACGAGAGGGGTGTGAGGAGAAGCAGCTGGCTAAGAATGCAGGAGAGGGAAAGACTGGAAAAAATTTAACGACTATTTACAAAAACATTACAAGTTGTATGAATGTTAAGAATCTGTATGACTTGTAAAATTTAGCTCCTGCAATTAGATTGAGAAAACAGGAAGTTAAGCTATAAGTAAGAAAAAGTTGAAATTTAAAGCTGTTATATCTATTATTTTAAGGTATAAATATTTGACAAAAGGTACTTTAAATCTAGAAGTATAATATTCTGAAAGATATAAATAAGACATGAAACAAGGTAATAATTTGCTGATATGTTTTATTGTAAAGAACGCAGGGCGAGGGAGATGTGGGGAAGTTCAGTTAACAACTTAAAAATGTATTCTGAAAGTTGGATTATTTTTCCTTTTTTTTCCTTTTTTTCTCTTCTTTATTCTTCTTTTCTTTTCTGTAAACTGAAACTATAATAAAAATTTTATTAAAAAAAAAAGAATGCAGGAGAGGGGTTTAAAGGGGGGGGGAGGAAGGCAAAAGTCCACCCACCCACCCAAGCCAGCCCTCTCTCTCTCTCTCTCTCTCTCTCTCTCTCTCTCTCTCTCTCTCATCTGCATGTTTTCCGCTGCCTGCCGAGTCCCCAGACGCAGCAGCAGCAGCAGCACCGGCACGGACGCTCTGCTTTCCTCTCTACTTGCCTGGAGGGGAGGGGTTGCCTGGAGGGGAGGGGATTTCACTGCTCTTTGTTCCGTCTGAGCAAACAGCAACCGAAACAGAACAGGGTGGGCAGTAAGACCCTGAGGCAGAATGCAGGAAAGCAGCAGCCTCCTCTCCTCCGTGACAGCGCAATATGATTTTTGCCTGATTTTTGCCATGCACTTGGGACAAACGGCTCCAGGGACCACACATTCGCTCTATAACACGCACAGACATTTCCCCTTACTTTTTAGGAGAAAAAATCTGTGTGTTATAGAGGGGAAAATACGGTAAATTTCCTACTCCACAGTCATTCATGTTCCAGACTGGCCACCGTCCTGAACATGCAGGTGTTTTTAGAGACATGGAAGGAACATAGGGAGCTGCCTTATACTGAACTGGACCATCTATCTCACTGTCCCAGACCACTGGCCCGTCTATCTCATTGTCATCTATACTGTCTGACGACAGCTCTCCAAGGTTTGAATGCAACTGGAGTTGCCAGAGATTTTTCGGCATGCAAAGCAGATGCTCTAGAACTGAGCTACAGACCCCCCACCAAAAAAGAGAGTGCTGCAACTGAGCATAACAGAACTGGTCTCTCCTTGGATGTAATTCAATTAAAATATTGTAACAATAGTCATCATAGCATTGCTGCCTCATTTGTTCGGATTACAAAACACAATTACTAAACTAGATGCAACAACATAAATGAATGCATGCATCTCTGTCATGATTAAACTTTTGTAGATAGAAACTACTCTCTCAGTGTGTTGTACACCAGCAAGACTATGTTACGGATGAGAGGGGTTAACTATTTTCTCCTCTTATTGTTTTCCCATTGAAAATTAACTTCAGAAGCCACTATTTGCTCCAAATAGAAAAACATAGGTGTAAACTGGGGTGGGGGTGGGGAGACGACGACGACAAGATACTAAAGTACTATAAAATCTATATCTATAAATAAATGGATATATTTTAAAGTTTTCTTTGAATGAAATAGTTTTATCCTTACGTTTAATAAATATATCAATTTATAATTTATGTGGTTTGTTATGCATGATACATATTTTTAAAGTAGTATGGTAAGTTTAGATTTGACAAGATGATCAATACTGCATATATGTAATTTTTTTCTTATGATTTATTTTCCACTAGGAAAAAAATGAAAGCAATTTCCCAAATGCTTCAACGTTTCTGAAGATTTTACCCCTCAGGGCCCCTACACTTTCATGGTATGCTGGGATGCATTTATTGACATGCAACATTTGGTCAAGCTTAAATATCTATGGTGAGGTGGCGACTGGTAGAGGCAGAGTTCGCTCACAAAGTCAGGCAGGTCTGTTTGTGAGCACTAAACAGTAGTCTCACAATGGCACTCAAACTGATGCATATGGAGGCATTTGGACCAATTTCTGGTCAGTGACATGCTGAATATATGCAAGAATGCAGATTATAACCTAGATGTGTAGAGACGCAGTAAAAAGGAAAAGGTAAAGGTACCCCTGCCCGTACGGGCCAGTCTTGCCAGACTCTAGGGTTGTGCGCTCATCTCACTCTAGAGGCCGGGAGCCAGCGCTGTCTGCAGACACTTCCGGGTCACGTGGCCAGCGTGACAAGCTGCATCTGGTGAGCCAGCACAGCACATGGAACGCCGTTTACCTTCCCGCTGGTAAGCGGTCCCTATTTATCTACTTGCACCCGGGGTTGCTTTTGAACTGCTAGGTTGGCAGGCGCTGGGACCGAATGACGGGAGCGCACCCCGCCGTGGGGATTTGAACCACCGACCATGCAATCAGCAAGTCCTAGGCGCTGAGGTTTTACCCACAGCACCACCCACGTCCCCTAGAGACACAGTAGCAGTGGATTTTCAGAGCCCTCATATTGCCTTTCTTGAAAAGTCTGGAAATGTAGAAGCACGACACATCTTCCCAAGCTGACACAATTTAGAAATGCATGTTATTGTTTCAAGTTGATATTCTGCCTTCAAGAAAGGATACCAAAGTGACATATTGAAGTCATAAATTGCTGGTATGTCAATTTGCCTAGTAATATCTTCCATTATAAGCAGTGCTATTTTTCTAGAAAAAGAGATGCCAGAACCTGCCATTGATGCCTCCCTTGTTCTCTTACAATGGCAATGGCGCCCACCTGAGAGGTTCCAGAACTGAGATCTAGTGAGTTGTGGCTGAAAAAAACAACCCTGATTATAAACTTGATTTGGGGACAACAGATTATTACATAAAACAAGTGGATCTTCTAGGGAGCCCTGGGAATACTGAAGAATGAACAAAGGGTATACTTGTTATTGTTGTTTTTTTTAGACTTTCTTGATAGCTCTAGTTTCAAATTGCCCTTCAATTCAAAGTTTCATTTCAAGACATATCAGATATGCCATATGAACAATTAGTGGGCCTTGGTTGTAATAAAAATCTCTCTGATTGCTGCTTGTAGTAGTTGACAACTGCAAATAGTTCATGCTAGAAAAATGCACTGGACCCAATCCAACCATATGAATTGTGCAACCCTGTCAAACAAGGAGTAATCATGCCAGTGACTGTTTCTTTTTTTGGGGGGGGTGGGGTGGAAATGGGAATAGTGTGCAGAGTAGAGACTTGTTTGTCCTCCTACTCAGACAAATGAACAAGCGGCGTTATACACTATTTTTGTTCTCATCTTGTATTTTTATGTTGTGAACCACCCTGTGATCTTGGATGAGGGACAGTATACAAATTTAATAAGCAGTAATAATAGCTAACACCAAGTCAGACTGTTGGTCTATCTAATACGGAGCGGCCCTCACTGACTGGCAGTGGCACTACAGGGTTTTGAGGCAGGGGCCTCTCACAGGCCCACCTGGAGATGCTGGGTTGTTCAACCTGGGATCTTCTGTATGCAAAGATGATGCTCAACCACCGAGCTACAGCCCTTCCAGGGCTACAACCAGTATTATCACTGGAAGTAGCAAAGTGCATACAGCCCTGTCTGCCAGATGAATTTGGGGGGATTCGCTTCGGCAGCCACCTCTATCTCAGCATCATTACTATTGGTTTCCAGCTAAATCAAACATTATTTTACTGAGTTAGGATATGAAACTGCTGTAAATAAATGATCCAAAGTAAGTGGCTTGCAGTCTTTCTCCTCTTGTCAGCAGAGACTCCTGTAGGTTACAATCCAGGGTAGTTTGGGGCTAGAAAGGGCAACACTGACTGGCATTAAGCTGAAGGAGAGATTTATGCAAGGCTGTGATTAACATATGTTTACACATTGCTTTGCTGAAGTTCCACAGAGAGATATTGTGATTAAGTAGCAAGTGCAATTAATCAACCAGAATGGTGGAAGCATAGAAGATGACAGACTAATACAAGCAACCAAATCAACCATGAGATGATGTTAGAAATTAGCATATACCACAATCTTTCATATTTATTTGGTATTTTTTTAGCGGTTCACCTCTGAGGAAGAGGAAAATGAGGGAACTTCTAGAAAGGTGGTGGGCAAGTTGCCTATCAGCTATTTTCTTTCTATTCAGGAGACCTTCATAAGCATTCAAATGGATTTTCAGAAGATAGCTTTACATCAAGTGGTATACCATATACCACAGTATTTGATGGTTGGCATGATATTGAATAATATCTGTCAGTTGACATACAATAGCTGTGTTGTTGCTTTTTAAACTTATTGCAGGGGTAATCAATAGGGTGCTCTCCGGATGTTGTTTGACTACAATTTCCATCATTCTGCACCATTGGCTGTGTGGGCTGAGGATGATAAGAGTTGGAATCCAACAATATCTGAGCCTGATACTTCTCACATAAGATGCAATGCAGATACACAATAAGGTTTGATCCAGTGAAGCATGAGCACAGTGTCCACATGCAAAGAATCTTCCTGAGCTCAATAGAGTCCTCTCCCACTTCACATCAGTCTAACTACACTGTTCTAACACTTGCTCAGGATATGTGTATCTACATAGGTATCAGCAATCCCATGGTCTAGACATCCTGGTTCATTTAGGTCTTCACTACTGTGTGTGTAGCTCTAATATTTCTCTGTAACGCTAATCAATCATAGTTGTTACTTCACTCACTGGCTGAAAACACTGAAAGGGAGTTGCCCATACTGTGCTTCCTGGTTTTAATTACCACATTATTTCCTTGTAACAGAATATTATCCAGCAACCTCTTCAGGTGGGCCAACTGATGGACCATTCATAATGTCAATAACAAAACCATAGATATTTCTGTATCCCAGAAACCCCACACGAGAGTTCTGTATCCCATTTACTAGAAAGCTAAAAAGTAAAGGTTGCTTATCTCTTTTTTTTGCCTTTGGAATACAATAGGCAAAAATACCTGTTTGCAGTAAAAAAGATAAACACACTATACATGCCATTGTTTTGTACAGACATAGCTCTACATTGGTACCAAATGCAATTTAGTAATAGAAAATTAAAATGTTCAGTCTCTTGAGCAGTGAAACCACAAACTGGTTTATTTTTTAGAAAGAATTTTTTAGGGCGTGGGGAACAGCCCTTCCCATTCCCATTCCTCCTGCTAAAGACTCTCCTCCCTGCAAGAGAGGGGAGTGGTTGTGGGCGGGAGCCCGAGCACCGCCCCTAGCAGGGGGCGTTAGCCCCCTGCCTCCACCTCACCTGGCTGGCGCCCACGCCCCTCAGCAGGCATCCAACCAGGTGCCTGAGAGGGGGCGTGCTCAGCAGCCTTTTGCTGCGGCGCCAGCCTCTCCCCGGCCTCATTCTTCGTCGTCTCGCCGTGAGTCACCCACCCTCCACTCCCTTTGAGTTAGGGCTTAGGTCATTGGCCTTGCTATGGACCTTAGGTTGGTCGCCCTGGTTGTCTAGGGGGCCTGGTAGGAGTTTTTCCATTTGGCATTAGGCTTTTTGGTTTTTTCGCCTACCTCGTAGCAATCGTCACAACTTTTGTGGTATTGGTGGGTAGGTTAGGCATTGGAATAATGTGTTGTGGTGTGTCAAAGGGCTAGGTGTGGCCATCGCCTATGCCTTCAATTTTTGGGTATTCCGTTAAAGGAATCTGGCGGTCGTGTATTCTGTCCGATGCCTGCTTGGCGGGAGGCCATGGCACGACCCTCGGTGACATCAGGGGAGAGCCTATAGTTGGATTAGCATCAACAGGCTCCACCTACTGGTGAATAAACCCACTTGTTTTAGAGATCCAATGCCTAAGCCAATACCTTTTCACTGCTGTAATCAATAAAGTTGTGGCCTTTTCTTACCCATTAACCTTATATCACGTGTCCTTGTGTATTCTTTCCACATTGCGGGGGTCGGGTCCTCGAACCACAAGGTTTGTTAAACACCCATGGCTGGATTAACAGACCCTCCAAGTGTCCCTATTTTCCAGGGACGTCCTTGATTTAGAGAAGCCGTCCCTGTTTCTGATTTGATGCTGGAATGTCCCACTTTTCCTTAGGATGTCCCTATTTTCATTGGAGAAATGTTGGAAGATATGGTAGGATGAAGAACATTGGAGAAATACTGGAAGGTATGGAGTTATCTGACCCCCAAGCTATCTGAAGGCAATCCTGTATCGGGAAGGTTTTTTTTAAAAAAAGTTTAATGTTTTATTATGTTTTTATATATGTTGAAAGCTGCCTAGTAAGATATGTGGGGTATAAATAGTAAAATTATCATTATGGAGTGGGGCATCCCTGTTTTCATTGGAGAAATGTTAGAGGATATGGGTGAATCATTATTCTAAGTACCATTTCAGTGTACAACTCCCCACAAAATTTGGGGCCTGGGTGGGTAACCACTCCTGCTTTTTGAAATGAAGTTTTGTTTAAAGCTAGGGAAGAAAGCACTTTAGAGAAAAATGAACTGAAGCAGGAAGAAGGAAGTTCAGGCATGGCTGGCACAGAAGAGGCACATTCTTATGCATACCGTTCCTTTGCTTAGGGAGCAAATGGGAGATGAAACAACCCATTGGTTTTTGAAATGAACTGTGAGACCATGCCTAGACCATGCCCCCTTCCCGGGTTGCACCTTTAGTTGTCCCACTCCATGCTCTTCTCAAATGTTTCATCCTAGCTGGAATGTGCCCTTGAACTGTGATCTTGCTTATCCTTTGCCTGGATGGAGGTTTGTATTTGTAGAAATCTCTGATTTATGTGTAGTTGGAATGTAATCTACTGTACAAAGCTAATAGACACACCTATGGTTTCACTCATTTTGGCCTCTGGCCCCATCTAGTACTGGCATTTACCCTCCAGAATGAATGAACCCATGGTTCCGAAAAGGGTTCCTCATCCCTGATATAAACCCCCATTTGCTCTCTTGTTTCACAATTCTGATAAAGAAGTTGTGTTTTTTTTAAAAAACTTCTGTAGAAGCAGAACTGAAGTGCTAGCATTTCTCTGCCCCCTTTCCATCCAGAATTAGCCAACATTGCTGCAACCGTCTATTTATTTCATCACATGATTGTTTTAGTGTTATTTGAAGCACTATTTTGGAGCCAGACATAATCACATTATACAGTTCCCCACCTTATTAACTGGCAGAGAACCATTCCCCATTAGACAATTGATCCTGGGTAGATGAAGCCATTAAAAACAGCACTAATTAGCTGAAGATAGGAGACAGAAATGCAGGCTGTATCCTTTCCTTTCATGCTCCGGGAAGTTCATGTTCCAGACAAATAATAATTGATATGTACTCTTCCTTAATTGTGGATGTTAACAGCCAACAGTATAATGACAGGCTGACAATCCCTGTCTAGCCCATTGTATGTTTAGTTTTGAATCCATGTACCACTGACTAACATTTCTGGTTAAAACCTGGATTTCAGAGAATGCACTTACAACATTGTCATAATCAGAGGTGGGCAGACTACATTAGTTTTCTGAATTACATTTAATATGTGCCCGAGTGTCTGTTGTTTTGTTGGCTCGGAGGACTGGATGTTCATAATTATGAAATAGAGAATGAGAATAGGAAAATAATGAGCAGCATGGAAAACCAAAAACACCTAAGCAGAGTCCTAAGTCGAAACAAAAGATAGCAGCCTTAAGTTCACGGTGTTGTAGGTCACAGGGCTAGGAAGTGATATATAAATACTGCATTAAGTAAAACTGCACTTTTACCATCCCTCAAAAAACAATCACCTGTAGCCGAATTCTTGTGTCTCGTCTGCAGCCACACCCTGTGCTGCTCTGGTAACACAAGAATGTCTGGGGAGGGAGGAGAACCTAGGACTTATTTATTATTAAGAGTAGGAGCAATATTAGCAATAGCAGCTGGCACGGCTGTGCAGGTGAGGCTGCATTGGTCTCCTGTCTTCCCAATGCCACATGACACTACCATATAGCAAGACGGAGAAAGGACAGGCAGCAGGAGCTCCATGTGATGTGTGCATGGTGTGGAGCATCAGATTGGCTCTGCTGCCTTGCCCCACCCCTCTAGGTAAGCAGCAGCAACATGTGGAAAAGACAGGAAAGCAATTTAACCCCACCAGCCACTTCTTAGTGTTCAGGGGTCGTCAACCTTTTTATACCTACCACCCACTAATGCATCTTTCTTGATGGTAAAATTTCCTTACCGCCCACCAGTGCTGCAGTAACATGTGCCATAGAACCCCCTACCGCCCATCTGGAATCCTGAAATGCCCACTAGTGGGCAGTAGGGACCAGGTTGGCTACTCCTGTTAGTATTAGTATTGATTGCAGGTTTTTATTTGTAATTTTGTGGCCTTGAACCCAGAAATTTGCACGCATTTGCAAAGCACCAATAATGTGTTAAGTGCTGTATAGCATGCAAAAGTTACCAAACGACACGTTTACCAAAGGTGTCATGGATTCTGAAGATGCTCGAACTCAGGACAAAAGGGAGAAACGTGCTAAAAGGAAGGCACATTTGGCAAATCCTCACCATGATCAACTCCCACCTGGAAACCTATGTCCCCACTGTGGAAGGACATGTGGATCCAGAATTGGCCTCCACAGGCACTTATGGATTCACTGTTAAGACCATGTTCATGGAAGACAACCTTTACTCAGCTACGAGTGATTGCCAAAGAAGAAAGAAGAAGAAGATAGCATGCAAAAGTTATGCAGTCCCTACCCAGAGATCTTATAATCACCACTAATAGATTGGTCACCTGGCACCATGTGGAACTCTATTGAATCCTTCAAGTGCATCAACACACACACACACACACACACGCCTTCAGTCCAGTTTGGAGTGTTGGAAAATATATCAGGAAGTGCAAGACTGAGACAGTGAAACTCGAAAGGTACAAAGTGGTGCCTAGTATCTTGGATCAACAGCCTGTCTACCTGCTCAGTCTGAAGAGTGGTCTCATCCGAAGTGCACAGGGAGGAATGAGCTGATCAATATTCTAAAACTATGTAGGGCAGATGGACCCTAAATATGCAATTTAGGAGTGGGAGAAGAAAGGGAAGTGGCATGTGGGATAAATGGAATGTTGTATATCTGGGTTGACATTAGGATAATTCTTCTGTTTTATTTATACTATGCTATTCAGAATTACTCATTATCAGAGAAAACAGCACACAACAGATACTCTGTTTGACTGATTGTACCTTTGAAGAAGCATCAGATTAATACAACCTGCATAAGGGCCAAGGCACAAGGACATTATGATTCAAAGAAATAGGAGATAATTGGAATCTGTCCTGATGTATGTCCAAATGTGGAAAGCCTGATAGCTATTAACGAAACAGGAAATTTAATGTCAAATATCAGCATTCAGCAAACTCTTCAAAACTAATGAGTTAAGCTGTTAAGATAAGATGTTTCTCCGTTTATAAAAGGGCAAGAAATAAAACTACTAAAGGGAAGGAAGTCCGTGAAATAAAACGATGAAGGCTGAGGCAGTGTGTTATGGAGACTGGCTGTCTACTCTTTACAGAGTGTAAGTCTTTGGTCAAGCAAATGTGGAACAAAAAGCCATTACCCAAGAACCCTAAGAGACCTGTAATAACCCAAGTTAACATGAAGTTATAGGGCATGATTTTCTTTTCTAATGAGGAACAGGGGGAACCCATGATGCCGTAGTAGTGCCTGAATAGGAGACCACCAGGAGCCCAATATAAGCCACTCTGAGCTTTCTAAAAGCACCGGGAGCACATATTAATAGAAAATGGAGCTACCCCAGATCTCACTGATGAAGATGTATTACCTGCAAAGCAGACACATTAAAAATACACAGCAACTTTGGAAGCCTCAACCCATGTCTGACTTCCTCACAAAGATATATGCCTTAGCAATTTCTATGTAACATTTCTTTAGGAAGAAGAATTCCCTTACATGGCATAGCAACAAACTGAAGTTTACCATTGATAGTGGACGCCAGGTTATTACAGCTCTTTGTCAAATGTACATCTGTTCCAAAAATGTACTTTCAAATATTTGTTTCTCACATTCACACATTACTGTATCTTTTTAGGTACACACGTACACGTCATAGGCATACACCCCGACCCTCAAACAAGTATCTGGTACAATCCCTTCCCATGTGGGTATAGTGGTCATGTACAAAAGGATCCTCACAGATCCCAAAAAGTTTCTTCTGCCTCTACTGCATGTGCATATAGAAACCCATGAAGGTGCCTTACACAGAGTCATGCCATTGGTCCTTCTCACTCAGTATTGCCTACACTGATTGGTAGGCAGGAATCTCTCCCAGTCCTACCTAGAGATGGTTGGGGTTGAAAATGGGACCTTTTCATGCAACACCTGAGCTGCAGTGGACCATTACAGAGATCAGATGTGTGGGGAGAGGGCTGGACACAACTCTTCCAGCCCAAGCTTCTTCTGGTCAGCCAAGTGTCATGAGTTGAGGTCTGGAGGGCATGTACAGACCACTCATGTTGCTTGCATGCATGTCCCTGTGCATGAGAGGAGAAACAGGGCTTTGTGGAGCCCTATGAACAGCTAACAGCTCCCCCCCCCCATGAAAGGTCATTGTTTCTGCACAGAGGAGGATTATAACCTAACCCAAGGTGTAGAGACGTCCATCGTGAGTGTCTTTAAATGACAAGCAATGAAAAGCTCCTATAAAAGGAAACCAAGAGACAGTATGTAAGTGTGGACACTCAGAAAAAGAAGATTATGAGAAATCATTCATATATATATATATATATATATTTGCTTTCGTAGATTTTCACGGGTACAGGAATGCAGGTTTTGGTGTCCTCGGGTGTCTTCCCGTGTAAAAGTTGGGGTGTCTAGGCGACGTTTCGACGAGGTCTCACTCGTCATCTTCAGGCTGGTGCTTTCGGCTTCTTGTTACTGGAACAGAGCGGGATCTCAATGTTTGAGTTCCTATAAATACTGTAGAGGGGGTGTGGTGTCTAGCCTCCAATGTTCTGGGCAGAGAGGAAGTTCCCAGGCTAGTGTGCCTTTTCTTCTTTTGTTCCTTAATTACTTGAGAGATACCTTGAGTGATTTCTTGAGTGATATCCTGAGTACCACTTAGGTGGGTCATTAGGTGTGGATTAGTTGCTAAAGTCTTTGTGTCTTGACCTCTTGAACTTTGTGAAGAGTTTTCCTGAGAAGATGGCTGTATTGCACTTAGTTGTGCTTTGGCTTGGCTTCGTGTATAGGGGCGAGCTGTGGTTTTGTGGCTTGTGTCAGCCAGATCTGTGTAGGGATTGCAGGGGGGTGCAGCATCCGGAGGTGCCACCATGGATTGGCTACTGGATGGTGTCAGTAATTCATCTGTGGAGAGGGTCTGGGTTTGGGTCTGGTGTGGTTGATTGGAGTTGGCGTTCTGTGTGCCTCTGGATCTGGTGTCAGTTTTTGTGGGGAGGGCTAATTTCCAGATGTCTGGCAAGCGGGATGTGTCGTCACGCTTGTTCATGTTGTGAGGGTGTTTCTCTATCTCGATGGCTTCCATGATTATTCTCTTGTGGTGATGTTCCGTGTTAAAGAGCAATTTGGAATCTGCAAAATTAATTTCGTGTCCTGTTTCTTTCATGCAAACCACCCAGAAGCAATTTACACAAAGAAGAACAGAAAGCACTCACCAACCTGAGGAAAGACAACAACATAATCATTCTCCCAGCAGACAAAGGTAATGCCACAGTGGTGATGAACACATCGGACTACCAAGCAAAACTATCAAAGCTACTCCAAGATCCTGCCTACAAACCTATAAAAACAGATCCCACCACCTATCTGGAAAAAACCACCAAATCCAAAATAAAAGCCTCTCCTATCAGTGAAGAAATCCAGCTAAGAATCATCCCCAGAGAAAAATCATCCAGATGCCCCAAACTCTACGGCCTCCCCAAGATACACAAAGAAGGAACACCACTCAGACCAATAGTCAGCTCCATAGGCTCACCTCTACAAAATCTCGCTAAATTTCTCGCCAAGCAACTTCAGCCCTATGCAGAATCCATCTCTTCACACGTACCAAACTCCTTCCAGTTCATAGAAACAATAAAGAAGCAAAACCTACATCCTAATGACCTACTTGTGAGCTTCGATGTTGTATCTCTCTTCACACAAGTGCCCATTAATGAAGCCTTGACAGCTATTCAAAACAAATACAATCCCCCCGAATACATCTTGGACCTGACCAACCACTGCCTAACCAACACGTACTTCATCCACAATGGACAAAGATACAAACAGATAGAAGGAGCACCTATGGGATCACCCCTCTCACCGGTCATCGCAAACCTGTACATGGAACACTTTGAAACCAATGCTTTAGACAAGTCAGAACACA
This sequence comes from Podarcis gaigeae, assembly GCF_964106915.1. Classification (NCBI taxonomy): domain Eukaryota; kingdom Metazoa; phylum Chordata; class Lepidosauria; order Squamata; family Lacertidae; genus Podarcis; species Podarcis gaigeae. The sequence continues at coordinate 30,773,892 of NC_139683.1, forward strand.
AACCCAAACTTTGGCTCAGATATGTTGACGACACCTTTGTAATTTGGCCACACGGGAAGGAAAAACTGGATAGCTTCCTCACACATCTCAACAACTTACACCCCAAAATACAATTCACTATGGAAATAGAAGCCAACAACCAACTTCCCTTCCTTGACGTCCTAATCTACAAAAAACCTGATGGCTCCCTAGGACACACTATCTACCAGAAAAAAACACACACCAACCGCTACTTACATGCACAATCACACCACCACCCTGCACAAATAAACTCCGTAGCCAAGACTCTCATCTCCAGAACCAAACGCCTGGCTGACAAAGACCACTTGACAACTGAGTTACAGAATCTCTCAAATGTGTTAATTGCCAATGGATACCAGCAAAACAGGATTACGAAGCTAATCCAAAAGGAAACACCCCCCAAAAACCAAGACACAGAAGAAAACAATGGCATGGCCCTCCTTCCTTATATCAAGGGCACTACAGATAAAATTAGCAAAATCCTCCATAAACACAATATCAAAACAGCCTTTTGCACCAACCAAAAAATAGCCAATATCCTCAGAAACCCCAAGGATAAAATCCAGTTGGAAAACCAAGGGATCTATGAAATACCCTGCAAAGTCTGCCCAGCCACGTACATTGGACAAACAAACAGACGAATAAATGCACGTATCGCAGAACACAAGAATGCCGTCAAAAAAGAAGAAAAAACTTCCTCTCTTTTCCAACACATGAAAGAAACAGGACACGAAATTAATTTTGCAGATTCCAAATTGCTCTTTAACACGGAACATCACCACAAGAGAATAATCATGGAAGCCATCGAGATAGAGAAACACCCTCACAACATGAACAAGCGTGACGACACATCCCGCTTGCCAGACATCTGGAAATTAGCCCTCCCCACAAAAACTGACACCAGATCCAGAGGCACACAGAACGCCAACACCAATCAACCACACCAGACCCAAACCCAGACCCTCTCCACAGATGAATTACTGACACCATCCAGTAGCCAATCCATGGTGGCACCTCCGGATGCTGCACCCCCCTGCAATCCCTACACAGATCTGGCTGACACAAGCCACAAAACCACAGCTCGCCCCTATACACGAAGCCAAGCCAAAGCACAACTAAGTGCAATACAGCCATCTTCTCAGGAAAACTCTTCACAAAGTTCAAGAGGTCAAGACACAAAGACTTTAGCAACTAATCCACACCTAATGACCCACCTAAGTGGTACTCAGGATATCACTCAAGAAATCACTCAAGGTATCTCTCAAGTAATTAAGGAACAAAAGAAGAAAAGGCACACTAGCCTGGGAACTTCCTCTCTGCCCAGAACATTGGAGGCTAGACACCACACCCCCTCTACAGTATTTATAGGAACTCAAACATTGAGATCCCGCTCTGTTCCAGTAACAAGAAGCCGAAAGCACCAGCCTGAAGATGACGAGTGAGACCTCGTCGAAACGTCGCCTAGACACCCCAACTTTTACACGGGAAGACACCCGAGGACACCAAAACCTGCATATATATATATATATATATATATATATTCCTTGAGTGTCCACTTTTGCAGGCTGTCTCTCAGCTTCCATTTACGAGAGCTTATTTCTCTTACTTGTCATTCAAATACACCCACTAAGAGAATGAATAAATGCCATGAAAACTAGCAAGATGACATAATGAATGAGTTACTGTAAATGCCTCCAGCATAAAACAATTATGTACCTGCTATTGTCAAAAACATTCAACATTTTCTTTTGTTGAAAAGGAAGCAGCTATAAATTATTCACAGGGGCACTGAAAGTACTTCTTTTTTCTTTTTGGTTGCTACCAATTAATTCTTCCCTGAACATCCCCAGATATTTAGTTAAGGACAGAAAATTTACATGCAGAGTTTTGATTTTTCCATGGGGTTATCTAAATGAACATCCTTTTGTTTAAAATATAAAAAAATGACATTTGCGATGTGGAATGGCGAAATACCAACTTTGCATCTGTGAGCTGAGCACTGTTATAGGGGGTAATTTAGGCTCTGTTTTGCAACAGCAATGCAAAGCAAAGTAAAAATAAGAGCATTGCAAAACAGTTGGTGTTCACGTTGCCCTTGTTTTATTTAAAAAAGAAATTAATAAAAACTAGGGAAATTGAATCAGATCATTATAATGTTGACTCAAGAGTGAATGCTTATTGATCAATCGATATGAGCACTTACAGACTGTCACTATTTTCGGATGGAATTCAATCACGTAACAGCAAATTCAGGTTTCTCATTTATAGTCGATGGAGACTCTTGTTCAACAAACTCGCTTCTCCAAAATATTGGACTTTTCACGATAAGGAAAGTGATGGGAAAATGCAGTGGAAAGTGTGGGATAACACTGGTTTGATGCAACGTCATCTAACCTACCCACAAACAAATCAGGATTTAATGGTCATTCAATAGCCAACATAGTATAATCTCCCTGCAAGCAAATCAGAGAGAAAGCTCAATAAACAGGTGGTCTGGACATGCTAACTATCTATGAGAAGAAGCAGGGGCCTGGGAAGGCAGGTGGGAAGAAATTCTCAAAATTCTCAGGGAGAAATGTCTTATGAGGTAAAAGCAATAGACTGGCTTTCCTCCCTCAACAAATGTTTTCATCCTCAGACTTAGTTGCTCCACTGCCACAAAACTACAACAATCAGCAGCCTGCAGCCTGCCTTATTGAAGACACCTGTGTCAGGGAAATACATCATTCAAGGCATGGTGTGTGTGTGTGTGTGTGTGTGTGTGTGTGTAAAATGGTGGCTTTCATTGACCAACCCAGCTGGCTAATAACTGTTGTAGCATTGTCACTGCTTGAGGCAATTACTAAAGAAGATTTTTTTTTCACTTTCCTCCCGACATACATTGCAAGAGTCACAAATAAAAACACACAATCAATAGAAATATTTAAAAAACAATTAAATAAGTAACCCTATAAAAGCGTGTGTGTGTGTGTGTGTGTGTGCGTGCGTGCGCGCGCGCGCGCACACACACACACACACACACAGAGAACTGTAACATTCACTGTCAGAAGACCCTATCACAACACCCAGTTAGTGGCCAAACACCAGTCAAAACAAAAGTCTTTGTCTGCTGGCGAAAGGAAAGTAGAGAAGGGGGCAGTCTAGCCTCCTGTGGAGGGGGCGCAGCCACTGAGAAGGCCCTCTCTCATGTCCTCAGAAAATGTGCCTGTGAAGGTGGTGTGGCTGAGAGATTTTTTGTAGCAAAATATGTAATGCCACTGATGCTTTCCTGGTAAGCCCCCTCCCCACTTCCCAAAAATGTTTGAAAAATCCTTCTGCCCCCTGATAAAAATAGCTGAGATGTTCCCATTCACTTTCAGATTTCCAGTCTACTTCCACACCATTTCAATGGCCGACCACAACTTCTTGTACAATGAGGGCAAGTAGAAGAATGGAAATTTTTCAAACACTTACAGGTTCCCCTTAGCTGTCTCTCCCGCTGTAAGATAAATAGTCCCAAATGTTTTTAGCTTTTCCTTGCAGGGAGAATGCTCCAACCGCTTGCTCACTTTGATTGCCCTTTTCTGTACCTTACTGTCTTGCTTTCGTCCGATGATGCAGTTTTGCCCCCCCCCCCACTCCCTTTGGATCTGCTATTTTCCACCTTGGGACAAATAGGACCCTTGTCTGGTTTTTCATCTCCGTAACACCCTGGAAGGCTCCATTTGTTTGGACAGGCTCACTCTGACAGGATTCAAGAACTCCCCGACTTAGGCATAATTAGTCATTCATACAACTGAGGAACTGGGTATATACATTTATTACAATTTAAGCTGAGATGTTTCTTAAAATAATTCTGGAAATGTGCTTAATTATTAGGTACTAATGCCAATGCCAATGGCATTACAATATGATACCATAATGACTTCCCAGCAAACAATGGGGGAAGTGAACACTTCATCATTGTAAGCTATTTAGAAGACCCTGTCTAATATTAGTCTACGACTACTTAGCAAAATGAGAAAACAAACTGTAAAATCCTAACAGAAGAAACCCACTTCCTTTCCGAGTCTCAAGAGGGAGGGCTGGGCTGTAATAAAGCTTTGTTGTCAATTAAGCATATTTTTCATACCCTCATTAGCGCAAACGTCTATTTTAGGAAAGGATTTCTTGTTGCCGTTCAGCTGTAACATTTAGGCTTATGTTGGCTCCCAGAGTCTCTGCTTAAAAAAAAAATAATACGAAGAAAAGAGGTGTGTAGGGGGGAAATATCTTCCATGGGACGTGTGCGTGTGAGTCCTGTAACTGTTAAGTGTAATTAATAGCAGCACATTGGTAGAAAGTCAGACATAATAATTGATTTCTTCTTTTTACTGTGCTAAAGATCAAGGGAACATATCCTTCATCCTCCATTATGCACGCACAGCAATAGCAGAATAGATCCTTTGGGAGAGTTTGAATATCCGGTGTTTTGCTGCCCACAAGATCCTTATTATAAAAGGTGTTGTAAGCTAGCCAAGATGAAGAAAAGCTGCTGCTGCTGCTAGAATTACTGAAAAGTGCTTAGCTCTGATTCCTCATTACAAAAGGAAGGAAGTGGGGGCAGGGAAACAGCACCCCAATAAATGAGATTAATAAATGAGAGGGAAAACCAAGTTGTTCCGAACAGGCGGGAAGCAGAAATAAACCTCTAAAACCCTACTTGTGGCTGCTTTTCTATAATGTATTGCTCTTATACTAACTGTATTTACTCAGGAGTAAGTACATTTGATTTCATGGATAGAATTATGATTGTAGCCTTAGGCATTCCCAGTGGCTGCCCTGGAGTGGCGAACACCCTTTCCCTGGAGATTTCCCAAAGTCTGTGTCTGAGGGTGCACACCGGTGTTTGTAAAATACAAATGCACCTGATGTGTGCTAAAATCGCCTTTAAATTTGGCTGGTGACCAAGCTGTCTTTAACTGAGAGAGTTCATGCTGGGCCATTGGTCATCTGTGTGAATTCTGAGTGTCTCCTGGAAGCAGGGTAAGGTCTTTTTATTTGAATGGCTTTTGATGACCAAAGACAGGAAAAGATGGGTTGAAGGTAAGAAGAGTTATTGACTGTACTGTAGCAAAGGGTATCTAGCTTTCAACCATTGATACCTCACCAAATTTCTTGGGATGGAGTAGGGTGAGAAAATGTGGATGGATCCAACCTAGGAAGAGAAGGCAAATGAGAAATGTCTGCCGTGGTAGCTATTTTCTTAGGACTTAAATTTTCAAAGAGATGTTGTCTACTCAGCCTGTTGGAAATGATCAACTGGCAATTTTAGCTCCCACCCCCAGGATTCCATCTTTCTACCCATGGAAGCTTTGGTCAGCTACTTTATGAGCTGGAAGAAAGGGAGATGGATTCTATATAGGCCATCAGAAGGGGAAATCATTCCCCACTCATCAAAGTCCATGAACAGTTTTGTTTCTTTTAAATCCAAGTTGCTATCCACAACTATTTCACTGTGATCAAGATGGCTAAACTTACAACAATGTGATTTACCACAATCCTGTAATTTGCTAACAATATGCCTCTCAGTTCATTCAATATGGAATGGATGTTTCTAGATTCTGGTTGTTATTCTTTAAGAAAACACTATGACACAGATAACAGCTGACAGAATGTCATTACCATGTCTAATTTCTGTGGTTTTGCAGCTACTTATGATCAATCTAACCCAACAGATAATGTAAGGCAGGATATATCTATACAGCAATTATAATGAGGCTAAGCAGCTGAGCCAGGCAGTTGATCATATCCACCACCCCCATTTCAGGATGAGTACTGGTCCTGGATATTGTGGTTACTTCCTATGAGATTTATCTAGGAAGGATATAGAATTTACCAGAAGCAGAAGTATCTGAGGATATAGTGTTACAAAACCGATTTCCTAACCCCATTATTCTTTGAAGCTGTGTTGACATGGGCACAAGCAAATAGTTAGGCACTAAAGAGCTACTCAGAAGTGTGGATTTTTCATCTTTTTAAAGAAGGTAAATATATTCTGTTTTCAACACCCTCAGCAAAGGGAATGACATTCAGTGAGGCAATGGAGGGTGGCCCAGGTTCTTGGTTCTGCTTCCTACAGTATGTTATTTATTTGAAATATTTCCAGGCTTCTTTTCTGAGGAGAAGTCTCTCAAAAGGCTTAAGTGGTTTTTAAGAAGTCAAACTCCAACTGCAAAACATATTGCCCTCAGATGGTTGTCCATGAGGGAACGTGGCCCTTGGGCTGAAAAAGCTCCCTCACCTATGAACTGATGGAAGGACCTCCAAGAAAGAAGATGTCACCATATGCTTGCGAACATGTGTTATGTTTTTGTCACATTGCTATGTTAGCAATGTGATATGTAGGTTTAAGGGTCTCACGAGCAATTTTATGATTGGGTTTCAGGGTTCTTTAGGGAAGGAAAGCCAAATCCTTCCTACATTTGAATGTTTGCTTTGCTGTTACTCTATTAAGCTTGATAGAGTCATATCACAGATGTTAAGACCCGCCCCGCATAACAGATCACATGACACGGTGCATGTACACCATTTGAATGGCAATCCTCATCAATTTTGTGGGGGCCTGGCCCCCTCAGATATTTTATTGTGAGAGCTGAAGCCCCCACGTCCCCTAGGAGTTGGCTCCTCTGATAAGTCTCTCTCTGTGTGCATCTTGATGATCTCTCTTTAAATTCAGGAAACAGCATACTAGGTCTATGGAAGATTTTCTTCCAGCACAGATGAACATCCACAGTGAGTCTGCTGCTGGTGGCTATAATACTGTGTCAGGTTTTACATTTAATGCATTTCATACACATAACACACAAATACTCAAAACTGAGTGTTTTCCTGAGAGCATAAAATGCTATGGTATTTATGATGAGCCTTAACCTTCACAGTGCACTTTGTATGGCTAATACAGTTGTATCTTGGTTCTCAAATAGAATCCATTCCGGAAGTCCGTTTGACTTTCGAAAACATTCAAAAACAAAGGTGTGGCTTCCGATTGGCTGCAGTAGCTTCCTGCATTCAATCAGAAGCAGTGGAAGCCGAGTTGAATGTTTGGCTTCCAAAAAACGTTCACAAACTGGAACACTCACATCCAGGTTTGCAGCGTTTGGGAGCCTAAACGTCTGAGTACCATGGCATTCGACAACCAAGGTACAACTCTAATGATGATGTCAAGCCATAGAGACCATATAAAATGTAGTCTCCAATCTACTATTTTTGTAACCTCAAGCCTATAGCTGGGGGGATAATTGCACCCATGGATAGCTGTAAACAGCACTTATTTTCTAAAAAAAATATTTAGGGGTACTCTCATTTTCCTACTCATATTAAAATATTGCCCCTCAATAAGGCCAAACTTTGATTCACAAAATGTTTAGAGATATGCGTACCCCTGCATCCCCCCCAGAAAAAAAGCACTGGCTGTAAACATAGCAAAGCTTCTTTTACAAGAGTCTCAGCCATCTTGTTAGCGTAGGCCAGGGGTATCCAACATGTTGTCGGAGTACAACTCCCATCAGCTTCAGCCAGCATGGCCAAGCTAGTCCAACAATATCTAAATGGTCATAGACTCCCTGAAATATGATATGTGCATGCATGCGGTGCCACCAACATTATTAGCTGGGATACAACTCATAGTAAACATTTAAGCTTTTTCTGAATGGTTGCTGAGCAAGTTCATAAATACTAAATGAATTTCAAACAGAGTCAAGGTTAGTTATCCCATTACTACTAAAAAAATGATGACAGACTTAAGATAAGCTTTAGAAACTACCACCTGTGGCCTTGACCAAGACGTTCCTGCTGCATCAAGTTACAGGTCTTCCTTTGCGTAAGGTGATAAACTTTAGCAAGGGCCTCTCCCACTAATTTTTTTTAATATATGGAAGGTCACAGTTGATCAAAGCAGCCAATGATGATATTTTGCATTGAGCTTCTCCCTCCCAAGATTTTACCAAAGATTTTAAGTGGCCACACAATATCATTGCCATATTTAAACTGTTTGCAGGGGCATTTATGGGTTCTTAAAGCTTGCTGATGCAATTGGCATGTTTCTTTATTCAAGTTTTATTCTTTATTCAAGTTATGCAGCAGCCTGGTTTTAGTTTGTTTGGATTGTTGTTTTGGACATTGTTTCAAGGTGTTTTGTAAGTTGACGGGGTAACCCATCATCGGATCAACTGACAAAAATTTGCTTAACAAATAAATGATGTTAACTATCCTTGTGAACGGTGTGAATAGTTCTACTTTGCCAGGCCAGGGTTCACTGAACAGTGGGGAGCAACTCAGCGAGGCAGACAGAGCCCAGTCAAATGCATTGTTGAGGCATTTGATAGAAACCAGGTGGTTCTGATCTAAGGGGAGTTTGGTATTGAACACTGAGCGTTAGCAAAAGCAGCTAGTGTGCTGAGCATGCTAAATTCTGGAATTTGACTGGATCCGGTCTTGATTTGTGTGGCCTCATACTATTTTAGCAGGGACATGTTGAGAAGGTTAACGTCCCATCTCTTGTTGCTCACCCACTCCCCTCTCTCTCATCACTGCCACATGCTATCTGGGAGATGTGCATCCTTGGCTTCATTTGTTGAGAGGAGCATCATGTTCTACCTTTTACCTCAATGTCTCTGTCACACTCAGCTTGGGGAACAGTGAGAGAATCCCCCTTGGCTGCTCCGAGCCTGCAGGTAAAGAGAACAGTTTTCTAGACTCTCTCCCACAAGATCTGCAGGGTCTGTTGGCTCAAAAACATTGCCTATTTTCTCCCAATAGTGATGCCATATTCCCTGAACATTCACTTGTCAGCTGCTGTGACATTATCACAGCCCTTACTAACTATTGTTTCCTGACCTTCTTTTATTCATCTGTAAACAAAGCCTCCATCACTCCAATGATGTTGCCCTGAATGTCCCACTGCTCAGAGAAGAAGTGGGTAGAAGTTAGAACAGACGCTTGTCGGACATCTGGAAACAAATACTCTGTAAGTGGATAATTGTTCTGTCCCAGCTGGCAATTCCTTCATACACACCCTTTTTCTTTTCCCTGTTCCATGGATTGAGAAAACAAGGCTCTGTTACTGTGAAAATGCATCATGTTTAGAATTAAAATGTGTTCTGAGAAAAATGATGCCAGTCTTGAAGGCAGGAAAAAAGAGAGTCTCTGATCAAAGATAATTCCATAATATTAATTTACTGGATAACCCCTCTTAGTTCTTTTATGAATAGCTGGCGCACAAAACATACTTTCTGTCCAACCCGATGCCTGGTATCTGATCTTCGATAATGCGTATTACTCTTTGAAATTCAGCCATTATTCTGTGTTATCATCATATTTATATGGGGGTCATGTTTTACGCTGATGTAATACAGCCTAATATACGCGAACATACATTGTATGTGAGAACATATATTTTTAGTACTGACCTTGAGCTAACAGCAGTTTGATAGCAATTATCTGATCTAAATTATTGTTTCCATTTTAGAGAACCCAAGCGTCTGGGAAGGGTTGTTTTAGAAAAATCCACTATTAGTCCACAAACACATCATATTGAATGCACAGCTCTGTATAATATAATCTACAGTAAACCACTGGGAGCATTCACGATATAGCTGGGTTTTGTGTGTGTGCGTGTAATGGCTTTTGAACAACCCATTTTCCTGAATAGATGAAGTGGGCTCCATTTTTGCCTATAATTCTGAAAAAAAAAGTATGAAAGAAAGAAAACCCAAGGAAATGGAAGGTTACACAGGTGACAAGAATATGTTGGTGAGGATGCCTAAGTGCTGCTCCATGCATTTTTGTTTCAGAGATTGCCAAATTCAGCCCACCAGCTATTTTGTCATGGGATGATTCTGTAGACCTCATAGAAGGACATAATTTGTGTATGAAGGCTTTTACAAAAGCTTGTGGAAAATAAAAGAACCTAAATGGCTCTAGAAGGATATCATGAAATCCAGTTGACTCCTGAGTATCTCTCTAATTCCTATCAATTTTTTGGGTTTTTTGATGAAGTAATTTAGAATGTGAATGCAAAAGAGGAAATGGAGTCTCTTATTACTTGGTTAGTTATATCCTGGTTTTGCTATAAAATATTTAAAGTGGCTTACTTTTTAAACAACAACAATAACACACATTGAGAAACAATTGTTGACAGAAAATGGAGCCTGACCCCAAAAGAGCACCCATTGGCTAGACTTCTCTTTTGACTTTAGACTAACACCCACTATGTTGCCCACTGACTTCAGCCCTATTCATACTCACATGAGTACCATCACTGACCCTACCTACATCCCTTGCTGAACCTTTTCATCCATGTATTCATGGGCCATGAAGTCTGAAGTGGGCAGCCTCCTCCAAATGTGTAGGCTCCTTGAACTCTGGACAATCAGCTTTAACTTCCTGCTTGAAAGCTTTCCCCCATTCATGGGTGACCTGAGGGAGGCAGCAGGACCAGGGCCATTAAGCACAGTATGTGAGTCTGAACAGATGACCAGCTCTCATTCATGGTTCCATCAAAGCCCTACAGAATCACTTCAAGGACCTAAACCATGGTCTGCAGGCTGCTATGGGAAGGATGCTTCTGCAGCATCATCTCCTAGTCTGCTTCTTTGGAAGGAAGGGTGGAATATAATTGAATAACTAAGCAAACAAGCAAAGAAACAAATAAAGCAAGCTGACTGAGCGATAAGGAACTCTGCCTGCTCTTCAGACAGTGGTCTCTAAAGAAGAGACAGAGCGCTGATCAGGAGATCAAATCCCTCTGCCAGCTCCTTAAAAATCCCTATTCACATTATATAAATAGTACTTAGAAGGCAATAATTGCACCTGAGATTTAGAGAATAAATATGGATTTATAGATCTAATTTTGTAGAATGAAATAATATTATGCCAATTTTCATGTACAACCAGTAAAGAAATCTCTCTCTCCTTACCAAGTTGGCTAGGTAGCCGCTAGTATGCAAGGGACAGAGTCTGCATTGGTATCAATTCTTATGGAATTTACATGCACAAATAATAGATACGTATACAGAAGAATAGATGTGTTTAATATCTCAAATTAAAAACAGCCGAAGAATGAAATTAAGAATGAGAACATCTAACCATTCTAATTCATTCAAGGGTTATCACAATTAGATTAAACCCTAGATTTATAAATCCCTGCTGAACAAAACACTGCTCTGAGCATATGGTTCCCCCGGGGAAAGGACAAGAACATGAATGAAGTACATATATCAGATGCTTTTCAGGTAATTTAAGAGCTTATTATTGAGGGAGACTTGAAAACAACAGCAATGAGAGCAGGAAGGATCTTGGTAAAATTCAGAAAGAAATCCAGAAAATTCAGATTGGCAGCCCAGAGGCCCAATATTAAACATATTTACATGGAAATCTCATTGATTTCAATGGAATTGAAATCCAGGGAAGGATATTTAGTTTTGCAATATAAGAAAGTTCTCACCAAAAGTGTGTGTGTGTGTGTGTGTGTGTGTGTGTGTGTGTGAGAGAGAGAGAGAGAGAGAGAGAGAGAGAATACCCTCCAGTCTGGAATGATGCATGGGGATGGGAGAGAAATTCAGTTTGATTCACATGCATGAACCGAAACACAGGAACCTTCAAAATTCACATTTCTCTGAATTTTGCAATGCAGTTCTCTGTCAAAAATAAAATGTATACAACCATGGGAAATCTGAAAAAGTGCATATATGAGTGAAAATAGCATATAAAAATGCAAAATTGCTTGCAAAAATATGTCTCTTAAAATAATGTGCATGAAAATACCAACAAACATTTATGACAAAAAAGAATCACAAACTGATATACTAATATGGCAAATTGAACTTAAAACAAATTAGAATCTGGAAAAAAACCAAAATTCCCTGCTTGTGAACATTGCTACTACAAAATAGAAAATGAAGATTTTTTAAAAATCAAATAGACATTCTAGTCAATGTGAGATTACATTTCGTTTGCACAGGCAGAAAATGAAAACGAGCCAGCACCTCCTCCTACCACAAAGTCCGCTTGCGTTAATGCTAAGTAATGCTTAAGGAACCGAAAACATGTCACCAGTGTTCCTGATCTTTGTGGTCTTTTAAGCTCCATCTTCTTAAAGCTGCATACTCTGGCTCCATGCTCAAAAGTCTTCTGTGCCAAGGCGATGGAATGTGGCCTTCTTCAGTGGGGGAGATGTATTACTCCTGCCTATTTATAATTTTGAATGTGTTTTCAGCTCTTGCTCTTTGTTTTAATATTGGTTTTGATGTATGTGCTATTTTTTGTAAGTTGCTTTTTAGAGAAAGAAAAAAAGGGGAGGAGGAAGGTAGGGGGAGTGACTAGTAAGTTCAGTAAGGAAATGTATAAATAAGCCAATAAAAATACAAGACCAGTAGAAGAGGCTCCCCACTGCAGACATTCCCTTCCCTTCCCAACACAAAACAAACACTGCCTTGCAGACCTTTGACAGAAATTCTATGCACAATAGAACAAATAAATGATAGTAGCAGCTGCTGTGGTGGGACAGGGTTGCAGAGCTGACCTCCCAACACTGGTGTCACTGCAGCATATCTGGACTGCACCAGGCCATGGGCAGCAGTAAGGTTGGAGCTGACCCTGCAACCCTGAGCCCACCACTGTTTTGTCCCACCCCACTGTCAGCCAGGTAAGCTGTCATGGTCTTCTTGTTGGTAGGAAGGCACCATGGCTCTGTCCCACCTCACTGGCTGCTATTGAAGGACAACAGGTATGGCTACCCCCCCCCCTTGACATGCTTGCAGCTCATGATTATTACACCGCCCAAGCCCTCTTTCTTTTAGAGTTTTAACCCCTTCTGTGCAGTTCAAAGCTTTCATTTGTTTCCATATTCCTGTCTTGAAGGGCATCCTCCCAATTTGTACTGATTTTGACCCTTGATTCGTGAAATGGACATTAAAATCAGAGAGCAGATTTCTAAATGGGATATGTGAGTGATTTCGATACTCCTTTGCCTCCTAATTTGCACTCTCAGCAATGTTTTGCAGGTGTTTTATATGACCCTATCATGCTTGGAAATAAAATGTGGCTGCACTATGTTGATAATATTCCAAAGTCATTTGTTTCATCCGTTGCTAGATTATTAAAAGTGAAAAGATCATTCCAAGCAATTTACTTGCTCCCACCTCACAACCTCACAGAAAATTGTAATTAAAATGATACATCAGGGGACTGGGAGGATTAAGGGGTTGGGAAAATGATACAGGGGCTTTCTTCCATTCCCATTCTCTCCCTCCCCCGAGTTGCTGGCTCAAGCTTCGTCCAGGACAATAATGTGAAAAAGTATAATTAGTTCGTTGTGTTGCTCATAAAACTGGAAGATGATTTATTAAAAAGCTTAGGCCAAGCTTCTCATAGCTGTTGTCAGGACATTTCTGAACTGCAACCACGTGCCTGCAACAATAAGTACTGGCATATTGTGCCAGTAACACTGACTCCTGGATGGCTGAGTCTTAGTCAGTCCTGGGAGTACATTGCTCCACATAGGAAGGATGATTACTTTGTGGAACAAGGGGGGCCTGTAACAAAGTGTTGCTCCTGTACAGGGATCAAGCCAGCCATGCCTTTTTCCATGGTGCACCATTACATTCACTCCTCCATGCCCCCTCCCGATTTCTGTATTTCCCCCCAAGCGCACACTCAGCATTCTGTGCTGACTGAGCATGCTCAGGTCTCACTGGATTTCATTGGTTCTCCACCTCCTCATAAGGTTATCCTTTAAATGTTTTTGTACTTCTGCAAATCTGGCGGTTTCAATGAGGAACCAAAAGAGGTGCAGGAACTCCCACTTTTGGGGGATGGACAACCCTAAGTTGATGAGCTTTTTAAAGGGTGAGCCAAAGTTGTTGAGCTTCTTTTAGGGGAAAAACAATGAGGTGCCGGAATGCACCAAAGATGTGCTGGAACTTGGTTCCTGTGAGTTCTGGCTAAAACAAATCCCTGGTTTTATTCTTTTTGTTATGTTTTATTCTTTATCCTTTATGTTATTCCAACAGTGTTTATACCACTTAATTACATTTGTCTATAAGCTGTGCACAATGAGCTCAACGAAAACAACAGAGATAAGTGTGTGCTGAAATAAAGAAGCCTTGAACTGGGTGCCAGATGTTCAACAAGGAAGGGACCTGACCTCTCACATTATACAGAGTATATAACCCACTTATTCTCAGCAGCCAGAAGCCTCATGGCCAGACACTGAAGAGACCTGTCAGGAGTAAACATGGACCAATGGTATCTAATTGTATGGGAAACGGCCTTACTAGAAAAGCTAACCAATAAACTAAAACTGACAGGGGGACAAATAGAAGAGGACTCCTTCACCCCAGTGATGTTGTTGTTTAGTTGTTTAGTCATGTCCGACTCTTCATGACCCCATGGACCAGAGCATGCCAGGCACTCCTGTCTTCCACTGCCTCCTGCAGTTTGGTAAAACGCATGCTGGTAGCTTCGAGAACACTGTCCAACCTTCTTGTCCTCTGCCGTCCCCTTCTCCTTGTGCCCTCAATCTTTTCCAACATCAGGGTATTTTCCAGGGAGTCTTCTCTTCTCATGAGGTGGCCAAAAGTATTGGAACCTCAGCTTCACGATCTGTCCTTCCAGTGAGCACAGTATGGCTCCCCTTTATCACATACACAGCCCAACAAGACAACAACAAGAATCTACCCACAAATCAATCTGGCAAACAAACCCCACTGCAGCCAACCACAGACAACCGACCACACCCTGGCCCCCCATCCCTCTCACTACCAAGGAAATGTAATAAACAAATAGAAAGAGAACCTACCCAATTGATGCTGACACAAAACCCCACACATACACTATACAAAAGAATATAAGCCTCTCCACCCCCTTCTTCCCCAATCTTATATGGCACTCAACACTAATGTCTCACAACAAATGTAACTGATTTGTAAGAGAGACTGTACAACCTGAAAAAAGACAAGGCATGTAAACCAATAAAATATTTAATAAACGTAATTTTATAAGGAAGGGACCTGTCTGGTCTCCAGTGGAAGAGAGTTCCATCATGCCACTAAATTGAACCCAAGTTGTTAAGGCCTTTGTAAATTAATGCAAGAACCCTAAAAATGATAGTGTTTCACATTGGGGTTCCCCCAAGCCTGCTGATACTCCCTACTTGCACATGGACTGTCTACATTTTGCCTACATAATAAGATTCACACTTGAAGTATTTGTTTATTATTAGTATATAGGATAAATGATGGTGTGGGGGGAGGAGACTGGTGAGTGGTCAGTCTTACCCTATGGCAGGACCTGAAGAGGGTGGCTATTATGTCCTTCTAGCCCTATGATTCAATGTCCATAATTCAATAAGTTGCTCTTCCTTCCCACCATTGACCTTTGCACCCCCTACAACATATCTGTTAGGAACTACTGACCCAGGTGGGGATCCTTAGGGAAAGCACTTCAGCCTCTTCAAAACCTTCTGGATCTATCCTGGCTCCAGCCTGGACACCGGCAGGACAAAGCCTGGACAAAGACGCCCTTTGTCACAGTTGTGCTTAGCTGAGCAACAAAAACTGAGTGCTGGCAATAAATAAATAAATAAATAAATAAATAAATAAATAACCTGCTCTTTGTCCCCGACTCTCTGCTTGTTCTCCACTCTTGTTTCCAGATCCTGATCTCTCTTCGGTCCCAATTCACACCAGATTGCTGCCTGTCCCTGACAAATGCCTCATCATCTCTGTCTGTTGCCTGAATCCATCTCAGATTTCCCACCCACCCACAGTTTTAACTATCACAAGTCCCAACACCCTTAAAAGCAAGGATTTCTGTAGGAACGTGAACTTGTGTGATGTACGGCAGCAGTGCAGGCTGGGCCGTTAGAGCAAATGGCCACTGGCACTGCTCTACCACCTCAGCCTGCCCTCAGCCAACCTTCTTACTTAGAACCAATCCACGGAGTTGCACTACCTGCCAGCTCCCTCTTCCGTAGTCTCAGTATTGCCCGTGGAGAACTCAGCATGCAGGAAGACTGGGACAAAATAAGAAAGCGTGTTCTCCTTCATGGAGAGCACGTGTTGCGGTTGGGTCTGACAGACCACCCCTCTGTTGCTGGGTGGGATTGTTTAGATGGCCATTGGCAGTGATTGGGCTGTTTGGGTTACTGGGGAAATTTTGATGTTGCCAATATGTGGGATGGAGCAAAGGTTTTATATACAGGGCACGCACCATTGAGTGTTCTCTTTTGCTGCGTGCACTGGAACACCCGCCCACCCTCCCTAATTTAGGGCTCTTGCATTTGACCTTGCTATGCCTTCATGGGGTCATCTGCTTTGGGGGCAGAGGCCTGGTAGGAATTTTGTCCATTTGGCTGACTGGCTGGTGCCATTTGCTTTTTGCCTACTGTGTAGCAAATCATCACAACTTGTAAGTTGCGGTTAGGGATTGGTTAAAAATTGGTTGGTGGAGGGGTAAGGATTGGCTGGGCCTGCCCCTCCAATGCTGCTGCTGCTGCAAGGGAATTCTGTTAAAGGAATCCAGGGGCTCGCCATGCTTTCGTCCGAATCCCTCGCGTGGGGCTTGGGCTGCGCAAGCCCCTGGGAGCATGCGGGGAGAGGTGAGGGTCTGGTGCCCAGCTCCATTTTCTCTCCAATATTGTTTTCCCTTACTGGCTTTTGCTAGAATCCGGAAGTCAATTCTGTCCCTGGGAGGGGACAGTTAGTCGTAACCAATGCCTAAGCAGCCACTCACATTTATGTATTTTAATAAAGTTGTGGACAAAATTATGCCAAAAACCTTAAGCAAAATTTCTGCGTGAATTGTGATTTATTTGGGGGTGGCTTGGGGACCTCAACACGCAACGAATTGTCTCTGCCAGTCATTGACTCTGGCTCTACCTCCCGCCTCACAATTCCAATGTGCACCACCCAGTTCCTGCAGGAGTGGAAGGCATAAAACCCCCAAAGAATTTGTTTCCAGGAGTTTGGGTCTGCAGAAGAAACCAGGCCGGGTATGTTCACGCACTGCATAAACAACTGCACTTCTAAGCAGTGACATCAGTGCTACAGCCTCCGCATTCGGCCCAGCACTGCTACATGCATGTCACCAAAATGAGATTATATGTGCAGCAGCTTGAAGTAAGGTACGGCATTCACAGTTCATCAGTTTCTGCCATTTGTGTTAGACAGTATCAATTGCTAGATTCCACCAAACCCTAAGCTCATTTCTGTAATATTTATATTGTCAATTTGTCCACAACACTGGGGCACTAGAGCAGAACTCCCTGCGCTAGATGTTACTATATACTGAAAATTGCATATATATATTTTTATTCTTCGCTTAACTGGCAATGCCATTACACACGAAAGGAAGAACATTTTAGAAAACAAGAGCTCCGAAATAAAGGCTGTGCTAAGAATAAAAAAAAGAAAATGAAAAATGAAGCCCTGAAAACATTTTTCATTGGAAAAGATTTTAAATCTTGGTTTCCTACTGAAAAATAGGATCAGGATTAAAGACAAGGCATTATTACAATTAGATTTGTGGAAGACAACCTTGCAATGTTGAACAGCAAATTCAGGAAAATATTATAGGTCAAATTTATATATTATTTTGCCTGAGGTGCTATAAAAATACCTATATAGAAGCACACTTTGTAATTTTTTTCTTAATATTTAGCTCTTGTTTAGTCTAGGTCATTTTTTTCATTTAGCAAAAACTATACTTTACTCAAAAAATTGTGTGATTAATGCATTGATTTAGTTTCCCAATGTGCACTGCTGCTAGGCAGATTCCAATATTATTTATTTTTATTAGTTTATAATATGTCAATTTTTCTTGCTTATCTGTCAGCTCCCACTAAAATACATAAATCAAGGATATAGCAATGTGGACACTAACAAGGCATAATTATTGTAGGGCCTGTCCCCTTTTAAAGAAAAATACAATTACCTACCAGTATGTTGCTTAGATTAGGTCAGAATTTGCATAATCCTGACTCATATTTCCCTTAATAATTTTAACTTCAGACAATAGGTTCTGCAAATCTATATCCCTTTCTCCTCTTCCCAATTTTATTTTTCAGACTGAAATAATAAGTTCAGTCAAAACAAGATCATTATTGCAGTCTATCTCCACCAAAAACTTTAATTACTAAATGGTGTGTGTGTTTTGGATGAAGTCAAGATTTTTATATATATATAAGGCTGGACCTTTTAAGATCATCAACAACAACTGTCAATTAAGTCTGCCAAACTATTATTTATTAAAGTGAAATATATTCATTTTTTCCAGAGATAAATATTTAATAGAAAACAACTCTATCACTGCAGGAGATTAAAGAAGAATTCCACTCCACTGTAACCTTCATTAAAAAACAACAACAGTGGGATTTTA
Source organism: Podarcis gaigeae (assembly GCF_964106915.1). Classification (NCBI taxonomy): domain Eukaryota; kingdom Metazoa; phylum Chordata; class Lepidosauria; order Squamata; family Lacertidae; genus Podarcis; species Podarcis gaigeae. Next base: position 30,792,309 of record NC_139683.1, read on the forward strand.
TTTTATTTTTTGTCCTTGGCTGCATAACCAAATAGCAAACGATGAGATGAAAACAGTGGAAAAGTTTTTCACTCCGGCACAATAATAGCATGTGAAGCAGAGCCTTATGAAATCCCAAGTAGCTGAATATGCAATGAATGATCCTCTCTGAAATAAGGCAAAACCAGGGCTTGCATCCAGGGTTAAATAACTGTGATATATTTATAGAGGGCAAGGGATCATCATAAAATAAAGCAGCAAATAGTAAAGAAGTCAATGTAAAAGAGAGGCCAGGGATTTAGGGTATAGAGATCATAAATTTTCATCGATATAAACAGCCCATGTACCTCAGGAGCTAAGGTTTAGCTATAATTTCAGCGCTGACCTATAGGCTGCTGGTGCTCACAGTGCATGCACGATCAAGATGCCATCTCGGGAGGAGGAGGTGGGTGGGTGTGGGGAGGAAATGTAGCAGATCTGTGTGATTTACTCATTTAATCATCTCCAAATCCACCCCAAACACAGCAGCGCCGTGCTGAATATCAGTACTTGAGAGGATTTTATTGTCCCAGTAAATTACATTTAATTCTTACTACGGCGTCACGTATAAACAAGTATAGTGAAGGATTTCTTCCCCTGAGCATCCCTATGCAGGGAAAGAGGAAGGAACCACTGCAAGGAGCACATAGATCTCTCGCGTCACTCACCAGCTCTGTATCCTTCAGATCACTCAAATACACCAGTCAGCTTTTAGCAGAAATGGATGCTTCCCGCATACCCTCCCACAAATATGCATACACAGCCTGCTTCTCCAAGATACCATTTTCATATTAATAATAATTAATAGCAATAATGATAATAAAGGATGATGGCATCCACAGGAACCACTGATGCTTTTAGCTGGGGCCTAATTGCCCTTAAAGAGAATTCTAAATGCTTTCCAAATGACTCAAATGATCTGGCTAAACAGCTTGCTTGCTCCTTCTATTAGTTTGAGTTGGAAAACATTGTGTCAGCACTAAGTGAGCTTTTTGTTCTCATCTCCATCCTAATGGACAATCAGTTTGTAGAAGACACCTCACCCACGTACTTATCTAAGAGGGGGATAGTTAATGGTCAGAGGTGTGGCGTGGGTGGGGGGGGGGAAGAGAGAGAGATGTTTCAGCCCCCGCTGGAAGTAAACCAAGATTTTGAAGAGGAAGGTTGTATTGACAGCCTGTTACGGACAAGACGTTACGAGCTACACAACTACCAAATTGACACATCCCTTTTGTTGTCTGCAGTCTTTACATCGTATTTCCAGCCCAAAAAAACCAAATTTCTGCATGATTGCTGCGACATTTGCGAGCCTCGCCGGTAGCTGCAAATAAAATCAAGGGATAGAGAAATGCTTGTTGAGGACTTTGGGGGCCTGGTGCTATAACCCCTGTCCAAGAGAGTAATTCTTGCTCATATTAGTCCTATTGATTTCACCAAGCCCACTCAAGTAAATAAGAACTGGCCCCCTGAGAAGAGGCTGTAGGGGAATAATTCAAACAAGCACCCACCGACGCTAACAATCCCTCAAGCCATGTTTATCATTCCGTAAGCTTTGCTGAGCCCTTCAGAGTTCATGCAAAAACACACACACGACACTCTACAAATTCCAATGAGATAATTGACTTAAAAAAAAAAGACAAAGAGGGGGAGGGGAGCAAATGTACAGGTGCTTGTTTTCAAATGTAATGTCTGGAAAAGTAGCAAAAGGCAGCTGTCCCTGAGTTTTCCGGAAAGGGGTTCAGTTCTGTGGCCACTAGGTTGTGCTGTTGTATAGAGAACAGGCCTTTGGGGTTTTTTTGCCTCCTGCATAAGAATAGTTTCACGCTGTGCAGAATCTTGTAAATACTGTTTTGCAGTTTTCACTAACAACAGAAGTATACAAGCCAGAGTGAGAGAAGGAGAGAGAGTGAGACTGTCATTTGCTTCCTCCTCAAAGCCAGGTTAGCCATTTTGGTGCTCTGCGGAGGGTACCCTGAAGATACCTACCTTGTCATATTGAGTGTGTGTTTATGTGCCACTAAGACCATGCACTTCCCCTTCACAAAGCCTCAGCTTGATATGTTTGTTCTGAGAGGCCTTTCCAAAGCTCTTATGGGCTTTCTGAAGTTAAAGGCAGAATTTGCCTCCCTTTCCCGATTTGGCGCCGTACTTTCTGCGGCCTGCACAATAGACGTTATTGTTGACCATGGTGATGCGCAAAGTGTTTTACAATTCTTACTTCATTTATCACAGCAACATGGTGAGATGGCCCAAGGTGAGAAACAATGACTTGCCCGCTGCCACAGCGATCGCTTGGCACCCTTCAGAGTGAGGCCTCCCACCTGCAAACCCAAACCACGGAACCAAATGGGCATTCTTAGTATAAAATGCTGTTTTCACATTTGAGATCAAAGAATCATAGAATCTGAAGGGACCCTGAAGATCATCTAGTATATGCAGCTGTCCCTCACAGGGATCAAATCTGCAACCTTGGCATTATCAGCACCACACTCTAACCAACTGAGCTATCCAGGATGTGAATCATCATTAAGCACAATAGTCCCCCTACATGTGCAATACATATGGAACATACATAAAGACTTTTTGTTGCTTATGTGTTTGAAAAACTTAATTGCTTTTCTCTTTACATGTTTTTCTTTTCCATTCCCACCGTCCAGCAAAAAACAAAAACAAAAAAACCTTTCAAAATAATGTGGTTTCAATTTGGGCAATATGCTGATGTAACCTATTTGACATCATGCAAGCTCTCCTGAAAGAGGCTTCATTCTGTATATATCCAGTTGGTTTTCTAACATACTTCTCCTCCTCATATGAACTGTGTTTTATTAAGCAAATGACTTACAGGTATTTTGTGCATTTGTGTGTTTTAAGAAGAACAATTCATTTCCCCTCCCCTGCTCGTCTTTGGTGTAAATCTTTCTATATTTTGCTCTATGGATTAACACCTTCCTCATCCTTCCTACTCTTTGGTAAGCTGAGACAGTTATAATGAGGAGCAGAGCCAGGGGCTCTCTCCATACCAAAGCTGTCGGGGAGAATAAGGTCACCTCAAAAGACTTGAGTCTGCAATTGGTTAGCTTAGTTGGCCTGGTATAAGACTTACATTTGGGAACTATCAGCCTCAGGTTTTGAATCTTTCAGTAACAAATTCTTTGCCTGTTAATTAATTTCTGGCTGCTGTTGTAGAATACAAGGACCCTTTCCACCAAAGGGTACACAGATGGAAAAACAAAACAAAACCCAACTGTACTGATTATGAGAACACAAATTGCATATAATCAACCCATAACAGAAAGCTTGATATTACCAACAATGATGTAATCTAAGAAACAATAAGAGATATAAAAATGTGTAGTCCAGTTTTTGTTTTAACACTCATCTGCTTAAATCTTTTGATTCAGTTTAAGGGAACTATAAATCACTGACAAAATTCAAGTGCTTTCTCTACTAAAGCTGTGAGCAAGTCACAGATTCCCTCTCTAAATAAGGTACACTGAAATCTCAGTTAGGGATATCTATATCTGAATGACACGAGAAACAAAGTCCCAACATGGAACACCGGTTGTACAAATTCTATCCGGCAATTAGAATTGTGAATGCAGAATTTGAAGATTAGTACAGATTGTGGAACCCAGCACTTTTCCTGGGTGCCATTCTCAACCCTTCCTCTCTTACGCATGTGTCTTATTAATAAAATGTCCGCAAATACAGTATGTGTACTTACAGCGGGGATTCATAAGTTACTTTTACCGAAAACTGCAAGCATCTGTTTCTATTGAGCATTGCCATATGAGGAAAGAGCAGTGGTGGGTGGTAGAGCACTCCCTCTCACCTGATCTCAATTCGCTTGCTTCACTGCTGCTTATTGGGAGGTAGAGGGGAAAGGGCAAGGCTGTGGAGAGGCTGGCATAGTGCAAATGCATCAGCAGGAGACCAGGATTGGCTCTGTGGCTGCATTTGCACCATGCTGACCTCCTCACCCTGTTACCCTTCCCCTTCTCCTCATGGTAAGCAGTAGCAATGTGACCGGATGGAGGTCAGGTGAATGGCGGTGCCCCACAATGCCATCTGCTACTGGGAAAGAGCACATGACACTCTTAGATTGTGGTGACGGAAGAAGCATGGGGATTATTAACTCAACGCAGGGTTGCTGAGTGGTTAGCTGCACCAAGAATGTGTGACCGACAGTATGACCCACACCGGATTGTGGGTCATACTATAGGGTTGCCATATTTAAAACAGTGAAAATCCGAACAGAAACATCCAGATTTTCCCAGACATTTTCCCAATTTTCACCTGGACGCTGGTGCCAACTGAAGTATTCCAGATATGTCTGGGAAATCCCTATGATATGTTGCAACCTCCATGCCCCCAATACTATCCCCCAACACCCTCAGCTCTGCCCCACAGCCCCAAGAGCATCACTCAGTAGTGGATGCAGCTAACCAACTAAGGAGTCATTGTGTATTTTTTTATAATAACTTAATCGGTTCTGAATGACTATGATCTGAATGTCTGAAGAATATTGGCACATTAACCAGAAGTTGAGAGGAAGAGTCGTGCTGTGTTATAATACAGCATTACTGGACTCAAGAGGGAATGTTTATTTGTTTATATACCATCCCTCATCTGCAGATCCCAGGGCAGTTCACAACACAACAGTACAAGATAAAAAAACACAAAATACATGATAAAAACAAGAACAGAAGAGAACAATAACCCCCTTTTCCCTGCTGCGTTTGTAACCAGAAAAAACGCAACGTGAAGCAAACACAACTCAAGGTATGACTGTATTTCAGTTTATAATTTATGGAATGCAAATGGCAATTAAACAAAATACAACATAAGACATAAAATCGGTTTCCAGTATGACACATTTCAGTTGCTACAACTGGCAGAAAAATCACCACACGGTCCACCAAGCCTATCAGCAATTTTCAAGTGGTCCATTGTGGTAGTGGCGGGATGTTGGGAACCACTGATCTAAACAGACATTTAGACCACTGCAAAAATGGTGTGCGCTAAAACGTGGACTGCAAGAAGATCAAACACATCCATTCTTAAGGAAATTAGCCCTGAGTGCTCACTGGAAGGACAGATCGTGAAGCTGAGGCTCCAATACTTTGGCCACCTCATGAGAAGAGAAAACTCCCTGGAAAAGACCCTGATGTTGGGAAAGATTGAGGGCACAAGGAGAAGGGGACGACGGAGGACGAGGTTGGACAGTGTTCTCGAAGCTACAAACATGAGTTTGGCCAAATTGCAGGAGGCAGTGGAAGATAGGGGTGCCTGGCATGCTCTGGTCCATGGGGGTCACGAAGAGTCGGACACGGCTAAACCAACAAAACAATGGCATTATGGTGTCATAAGGAGAAGCAAGAGAATGGGGGAGCCCCTCCCACTCAGCTGGGTTTCAGCTGAGAAGCATCCAATGTCCCAGCCAAAAGGCCAGCTTTCGACTGCTGAAAGTGCAGGCACATCCCACATACACAAATTAACATTAACCAAATAGGAGAATTTGTGAGCCTATATAAACCTAGCCTCTTGCTTACTCCAAGTAACAAATGAGATTTCTTCCCCCTGTGGTTTGCTCATCTTTGGCTAAAACACTATTCGTCCTGACCTTTAAAAGAAAATCTATCACTAACAATGTATTGGGGGGGACATCACTGCTAAGCATGTAATTGCTGTTAGTTTGGATAGCAGCAAATATGTTCAGTGCCAAATTTTTCTTTCTCCTTAAGTGTATGAATAAAAGGAGGGGGGAGTATTTGTGCGAAGCGGACAAAAGATAGACATGACTAATTATGTCACCATTATCAAAAGAGATGATCTATCTTCCTATCTTTATCCAGAATTCCTCTTGGCTGAAATTAGTCGTATTAATATTAGTACTAATAACGACGATAATGTTCACTATTTCAATTTTTGCTTTAGCGGAGACAATAAACAAATGGATGGGTGGGAAATTAGCTTAGGGAACTTTCGATTTCTAATGCAGACACATACATATTACTTGTTAGGCAGCTGAGGAAATTTAACCTGTGTGACTTTTTCCTCACAGACATCCTTAGACAAGCTTATTTCAGTCTCATTTTTGCTCCACATTGTTCGTAGGATGTGGCCACTGTTTCTCATTAACATTCAAGGGGGTATGGGGCTGTGTAGAGACTGCTGTGTATATTATGCATACAAAGTCATTGTTCAAAAAGATTTCTACTGCCTATTCCCTTGTAACACCTCTGTACTTGAAATGTAGTGTGCCTGTACCAATCAGAAAATGGAGTGATCATAACCTCTTTGCTTACACTGAAGGGATCTAAAAAAAAAAAAAAGAATTCTCGACTGTCATATCAATGGGCTAAAATCCTTCTTTACTGAGCAGGCTCAACATATTTTAAAAATGGTAAACACTAACCATTAGATGCAAGTTATGTATGCTTTGCAGAGCTTTAAAGGCAGACTGCTTCAGCCGTGCAGGTGCCTGTGTGGGGGTCTTCAGCAACTTGGGTAACCAAGTCAGTCAAAAGAATGGCTCCAAGAAGTACATGGGGAAGTTCATATATTTTTAAATTCCTAGATTATACCAATGATATGCTGATACATTCGGAGGCAGCAATGCCTGGAATACATATTAAGAGTATCACTACTGGCACAGAAGGGACACATCATTCCCATGCTCTGGTGATGGATGCTAAATCCCCCCACTGCATCAAAAACTGTTGGCACTGCTGTGCCATTACGATGCCTTTTAATATGATACTTTTACATTTTTACAAAATGCTTCTAGCAGTTTCGATTATACCCACCCCCACAACAGCCCTGGGTCTGTTTCTCTTGTAACTGCACAATTTTTTTTAATATAAAAAAGATTCAAATCTGTTTGAGTAGTTCTGTGTTCTCTCCACTGAGCTGCTCTGTATAAAACCAAGCTCTGTGTTTGTGACTCACTATAATGGGAAATCTAAAAATGGCTCCATAATCCATTATGAAGGTTTTGTCTCTTGGTTTTCCTTACCTTAAAACGATTAAGAGGAGGCTGAGTGGTGTGAATTTCTGCTTGTACTTTTTTAAAAACTGCAGCTTCACTCCGACTTTTCTTTTCTGGTGCTCGTGTCCTCTGAGAGGTCTTAAAATGAAAGACCGTTTTGAGGTGTGAGATATTTTTTAAATTGTTAAAGTAGTACAATGTATGTTTTTTTGTTTGTTTTTAAAAGCTAAAGATTAAGCTTTTGACTTAAGCAAATTTTGTTGCTACTGTGATTTAATTACAAATCAATCAATCCAGAATACTTCAGGCAGCATTTTGGGCAGCCTCACGTATTGCTAACTCCATGAACCTGGCGACACATAAAGATATAGGAAAAGATAAAGATTTTAGGTCATGAAAAGTACAGTTGTACCTCGGGTTACATACACTTCAGGTTACATGTGCTTCAGGTTACAGACTCCGCTAACCCAGAAATAGTGCTTCAGGTTAAGAACTTTGCTTCAGGATGAGAAGAGAAATCATGCTCCGGCAGCACGGCAGCAGCAGCAGGAGGCCCCATTAGCTAAAGTGGTGCTTCAGGTTAAGAACAGTTTCAGGTTAAGTACGGACCCCCGGAACGAATTAAGTACTTAACACGAGGTACTACTGTAACCGTGTGACATGAGGCTTTATGGGGCCCTGATTTGACTTAGGGAGAGGGTTATTGGCATGACTCTTTGACTCAGGAAAGGGGGAATCATCTCATTATTTGGCATACAGCGATCTGATGCACACCCCATAGGATTGGTGGTGGGGTGGCAATGAGTGGTCAGAGGGAGAAGACTTGGTGGAGGAGGTGTCAGAAGCTGAAGAGGTAAGAGGGCTTGGTGAGAAGGGAGGTAGCAGTCCAGAAGCAGAAGAGTGGGATGAGGAAGGCCAAGAGTCAGAGATGGGTCAGGCTGGTGAAGAAGCACAGGGGTCTCCCCCTCCTGCTGCAACAAGCTCCCCTCCCCCTGGGTCTCCCAGAACCAGAAGAGGCATGAAAAGGGTGGGTAAAAGGCAGGCATACTGGCATAGTCTCAGATTGCTTAGGAAAAACCCAAGAAAGGAGACTTAGACAGCTGTGGGAAGGTGGGGACCATTATTCTCCTCAATGCCTCAAAGGGGAAAGACATACCAAAGAAGAGTTGCTGTGCTCATTAGGCCTGGCACTCCTGAGCAGATCCTGTTTCTTCTAATTAAGAGTTCGCTTCACTTGCTCCATGTGATTTATTGCTGTCTTGCTCTGATTCATTTACAAATTCTTTAGAATTCCAGTGGGTGTGGGGATTAATCTTATCATTGCAAGGTAGTCAGGTGCAGTGTTTGAGTTTTTCTTTCCATTTATTCTGCATTCTGCAGGCTTCCTTTTTGCCCATAGTTCCTGATCTGAAAAAGCCCAGTGGGAGGAGTTATCTCATTATGCCCCTGCTGTAGGCTTTAATTGAAATGCCAGCACCCGAGAAGGCTGCCAAGTGAGATGATTTGTAGGATGAAAGGACACTCACAAACACCATTGGACACTTCAAAATCAAGCTAAACATGGCAAGAACCTTGCACCTAAATTTCATATCTGCTTTGATACTTTTTGGATGCAATTTCTTTTCTCATTAATTGATGGGAATGGTAGAAAAAATATGGGAGAATTTTTTGACAAATCACATTTATCAGACTAAACTAAAATGACAAGAGGAAACTCTTGGAGGAAGTACCAGGAAATGCTCTCTAGAATCTGAGAAGCTACAAGTCTTCCATCTGAGATAACCTTTGTAAGCCTTGTTGCCCATCATTTCTGAAATTTCCCTTTAATACACCTCAAATAGGAAGCCTTTTGGAAATACTGTAAATTGGACATATTTTTTGTTAAAATTTGCAAAACTTTTGTTTAAAGAAAAACACATGTTTGATATTTCCTTTTTCAGCAGTTTTGGCACCTTGTAATACAGAATATTTCTTAATGTAGTAGCAAAACAGGTGAGTAGTACCAACTTTAGTTGTCTTTAGTTCTTATAAGCAAAAAGAAAGCCTTATTGATTTCATGCTGAAAAATGCACCGTACCTGCGAACTATGTGTATGAAGCTATACTTACTAACCTGAAAGTAAGCCCCTATTGAACAAATGGTGCTTACTTCAAAGTTGATTGCACTGCATGTTATCGTATAAAATTTAGCACAAGAAAGAGAGAGCTGGTACACACATGCCAACTGCCACATTAAGGGGGGGGGGTTGTGTCCTTCACTCTCAACTTCAACAGTTAATGCAGGGCTGCGCCAATTATTCTGTTTTTATTTTAATAGCAAAGCTAATGATTTTTTTTTTAAAGCCGGGCAGAAATATTCTCCATAAACCACATAGAAAAATGGTTTGTGTACAATGTAGAGCCAAGTGAGTGTCCTGCCATTTTAAAAAATGGTCAGTAGTGTTTCAGGGCAAAATGTGTGACTTCAGGAACCTGTACATGTTGTAATTTCATCCTAAGCAAAATAAGTTTTCTATTATTATTATTATTATTATTATTATTAGTAGTAGTAGTAGTAGTAGTAGTTTCTACCCTTGCATTTAGGGCAAGCCCTAACAGAAGCATAATACTGGAAAGATGTTACATTAAAATTTGCCTTTCAAGAGAGGGGTTGGGGGACTTAGCAGTATCAGCATGATTTGGAGAGGTTGTATTTGAAATGGGGTGTGAAAAGTATGGAAGAGCATTGCATGAGCTCCAAAGTGAGGGAGAACTTAATGTAGTCCTGTGTTTTCACTTTCCAGTGATGATGGACACTTCTTTTATTAATAGTTACATGTGAGTTAACAGCATCCCCCTTGCAGATGCCCCTTCACCACTCTAACATTCTCTACCAATGAATATAAATGACTAATCTAATCAGTTTCCCTTAACCACCTTACCATCTCTTATCCTGAAATTGAAATGCCTCCAGCAAAATTTATTTCAGTGCTGACCCCTACCCATTCTGACATACCTTATTTTGAATTCTAATACCACTTCTCTTGGCTCTTATTTATAGACTCCCACCCCACAAACTATTGTGCCTATTGCCACAGTGTCTCAGTTCTTCACATCACTTAATGAACTTTCTCTCAAAATCAGTATGAGAGATATGCACCAATAATGTCCTGATTTTGTGGTTGGGGTTCAAGCAGTGCATCCTATGCATGTCTACTCAGAACTAAGTCTCACTGATTTCACTGGAGCTTACTTCTAAGGAAACTTGGGTAGGGTTGCAGCCTATGAATTTGCAAGTTGACTAATTTACGCAAGACACCCAGGGCAAAATCAGTAGCATAGTTTTATGAGCTCCATTGCTCCACCCTAGCCACAGAGCACATTGAACTTTGCACTTAATATTAGTGCATACAAATAGCATGTATGCAGGCTATTTGCCTAATTTAAGTCCTCTTGGAAATTCACCAGCATTTTAGTGTGAATTTCTCTTAATATACAAATTTTTATATACAGTTTTGCCTAACATACACATTTTGCAAATCAACGCCCCGTAATGTAATGTATTTTTAGTGTGTAATTTTCTCTAACGTACGCACATTTTATCCCATTATATATATATTCTTGTGCATATTATTTGGCTACAGAACTGCGCTGCAATATTCAGATAAGTGTGAATTTTGGAAGAAGGCTGTATTCTCATTCTAATATCTTTTTGGGAAATGTGAATGCCTTTAAATGTGAACAGAATCAAATTTCTTCCTCATCATTAGTTGAGTATCAACCCTTCTTCCAATTACTGCTCAAAGTGAGTACAATACATATTTCTTTGCTAAGGCATTCTTCTGCCGGGAGTTTATTGCTGAAAGTATTATGTACTCCACTTTGCTATTTAAAGAACCTGTGGTGTATCAGGAGATGTGTTTTTTTTAATCACAGTTATTTTTACCTGCTGTTCATAGATTCCTGGTTTGTGATAGTTCATAGATTCCTGGTTTGTGATAGTTTTAATATGATTGATGGGTTTGGGGGCTTGTATTGTGTCCCATCATGTAATCAGTTTTTATGAAGGGTGGCTTAAAAAAACCAACAGCAGATATATCTGTTAAGTATAATTGTTTAACTGACACTGAAATGGAGAATGTCTAAATGTGTATTGCAAACACTGGAGTTTTTCCATGGTACCATACTGAGCTTTAACTAGTTGTAAATTAACTGAATGTTCTCTGCTGAAGGTATTTGGTTGCAAATCTCCTTTTTTAAAGGGAGTTGCCTTTAGTCTTTTGTTCCCAGGCTTATTGGGAGTAAGGTTGTGCAAATGAGCCTCTCTGTGAGTAAATACAGCTCCAAGCAAAATGAAGGACGAGAGAGAGAGAGAGAGAGAGAGAGAGAGAGAGAGAGAGAGAGACCTTTGATTTTAGGTGGTGTGTTTGGAATTATCTTTTGTTTCTTATAAGAAAATGAGCCTGTGTTGGACATGCACAAGGTATTGTATGGAATTATTTGGACACATCTTTGATATTTTTGTTCTGTTTTGAAGCAAGTTCTGCAAGTAAAGTTTTGAATTATATCTAATAGATCTGGACAAAGTTTTATTCCAAAAGGAGTCAGTTTTGTATGTATCCTTGTTGATTCATGCTGCATAATATTAATATCTGCAAGAATATTTTCGTCACCGCTCTCCATCCATGGAACCCCTGATCCACTTTCTTTTTCAACCACATCCTTAACTATCCAAAATAATCATCTCCCATAATATACATCCTGCCCTGGGTTTTATCTTTTCTTATTGATCAGTTGATTTAGATTTCTTCCCGACTCATTCCTAAGGGCTCAGCTCATATCACAGTATAACCTTTGTTCATTTTAACTCTGTAAAAAAACCTTTGAGGAAGATTAGGTTGAGAATGTCCAGAGGTTACCCAGTGAGCATCATAGCTTTCAACTGTTATGCCTAACTGCAGTGGTCAAAGAGAGGCCTCTAGAAAAATCAACTCAACTGATATGGCTGCTTCAATTATCTTGAGATTACCTGGAGTTACATCACTGGCTGTTTCACTCACTTCATCCACCTTAAGCACTATAAAAATATAGATGTTCAGAGTGGGTTATAGCAAATTGAAAGGAGAGCAAACAAGATTGGGGGATTAATTTCCTCCATGCCAAGATATGAGTGCATAAATGAAAATACAAACCTAAATTCCTAGGCTGAGCCACAGCTATCAATGCACAGGGTGAATCCGTGCCAGAAAATGGAGAACATCTCTAATTTTGAAAAAGCCCACTCATGTGACTCATACATTTGCTTCTGTCACCCATGCATCCCTGTTAATGATAATCTCATTTCTAATGACCTGGAAGATGACAAAAATACAAAAGACCCACTACACTGCTTTTTAGCACACAGCCCTCTTTTCATTCGCATATTCAGAAAACTCTTTCAGGAAGAATGCATTTATAACACTATTGTGGTAGGACCTTGGCAATAATAACATCTCAATAGCCAGAATCACTTACAAAGGGAGGGTGAATGGATGGGGGGCTTTGGCCCTGAACCCTCAGTTAAGTGAGTTTTCCCCACCCCTTAACACACTCCCTGTGGTACATTAAATTTTACTGATATCTAATAGCTTCACTATCTCTGGCCTTGATTTTATTAACCTAAAGGACTGAAGAATAAAAGACATATACTGCTGACAGGTTAAAAATTCCTTAACAAAGGTATCATTAACGGCTCCTCAGAATATGCAGTGAAGCGACCTATAATACTCATTCCAGCAGACATTTATTATTTTGGACTCAGTAATTTTCCATGAAGGATGTTTTGATGGGTTTTATGTCTTTATGTGAAAGTCTAAAAAAAGAAGAAGCAAAGCTGTTGCCTGCATTAAAATCTTACCTTCTTGTTCGTTCTTTCTCCTATTTCTCCAAGCAACTGCTAGCGACGAAGCAGTGTATAGCGATACAGATGTGATAACCAGCAACTTTGGCCTAAACGCTTCTCTCAAAATGATGTCAAATGCTATCTGATAATCAATATCTCGGCTTGTGGTTATGGGCAAATGTGTTTCTAAATGTGTAACTGTTGGTTGCACTGCAGACAAATGCAACTGTTGGGGATTTAGGATGATTTGGGTGCTGACGTGATGAGTCTAGAAAGCAAAAGGGTTGTGTGACTTAGAGTTAGCTATGGTCACCAACCTTTTAGGGTCAGTGGGCATATTTGTTATTTTAGGAAAGTGCTGTGGATATCAGTTACAAAATGGCTGTCATGGGGTGTCGTATAATGGCTGCCACTTCTAAAAGAACAGGAAAAAAGAAAGGAGCACAAAATGGTGTGGACATGGGCTCCATCAGCCACCTCATCAAAGTGGGGGGTGGGGAGACACCTACATCAGCCACTGCCATGCTCACTCACAGAGAAGATCTTTGCACCTCTCCTCTGTTCAGAAGAAATGGAAAAGTGGGCATCAAATCCTGGCATTCAACAAAATGTCTGTTTGTTTCAGGGGTTGTATTCAATCAGAACCTGTGCAAACAGTAATTACACAGGAAGATCAATTTATCATGTATTTTAGATTTCTGAGGATGCATGTATGGAGACCTTTTGAGGATGACACAGGAGGTATTGGCAGGCATTCTGGCACCTGTGGGCACCATGTTAATTAATTTTAAGGTCATTCTTATGGGGACAAGTGCAGGCTGTGCTTAATTTCTAAAATGAGATGAAGTGCCAGAGGCTGGCCTCTGATCTAGAAGCCTGTATGAAATGATCAAGCAGGACCTGAGTACAAGAACACTGTCTCCTCCTGTGGTTTCCACCAACTGATATTTAGAAGTATTACGGCCTCCAACTGTATCTAAGCACCTCGGGTTACAAACAGTTCAGGTCACAGACTCCACTAACCCAGAAATAGTAGCTCGGGTTAAGAACCTCAGGATGAAAACAGAAATCATGCGGCAGCGGCACGGCAGCAGCAGGAAGCCCCATTAGATAAAGTGGTACCTCAGGTTAAGAATGGTTTCAGGTTAAGAACGGACCTCTGGAACGAATTAAGTTCATAACCAGAGGTACCACTGTACATATCTAAGCAGAATAACTGGGATCCAGTTCTGAGGGTTTTTTGGCAGTTGCCTCACTGCGAGAAGTGAAGTTACAGGGAATCAGGAAGGGGGCCTTCTCGGCAGTGGCATCTGCCCTGTGCAACGCCCTCCTATCAGATGTCAAGGAGATAAGAACTACACAACTTTTAGAAGACATCTGTAGGGATGTATTGGGAAGTTTTTTTGTTTGTTTGTTTGTTTTAAATTTTTTTTTTGGTTTTTCAAATTAATTTTTTACAGATATATCAAACATTAAAAAACAAGATTCCAAGGAATCTCCTGGACTTCCATCCTTCCCTTTGTGGTTCCTATTATTAATCATTTCCTCCGACATCTTTTATGATGATCCAAGTCTTTCACATCTCCATTGTTTCCAGAATTCACCCTTAAACTACAAGTGATACTCCAATCCTACTAACAATTTTAACTGTTTACAATGGTCTTTAAGATAAGTTATAAATGTTCTCTAATCCTTATTAAAACTTTGGTCTTCCTGATTCTAATTCTTCCAGTCAATTTAGCCATTCTAATTCTTCCAGTCAATTTAGCCATTTCAGCATATTCCATCAACTTCATCTGCCATTCTTCTCTGGAAGTTTTTAATGTTTGATATTTTATTTTGTTTTTCTATGTGCTGGGAAGCACCCAAAATGGCTGGGGCAACCCAGCCAGATGGATGGGGTGTAAATAAAATAATGTTAATGATGATTATGTCAACGTCTGCCTAGAGTGTATTCCCATGCCAGTAAAATGCACATGCTAGTGGTGTATTGCTGCACATTTTGCTAGCTGGGGTTGGAGCTAACTTGTATGGCCTTGTGATCTCCCTCAAATCATTGGTGGAGCTCTGGTCTCCCCCAACTAAGAGAAACTGATGTACACACACACACACACACAAATCACAATGAGTATATGTGAGCATTTGTGGAAGAAGCAGCCTTGTACTGGCACACTGCACCACACCCTCAGAATACTAATCTAACTGTATGACATTTTAAATATACCATGTGCTCAATAGGAGGCAAATTTTCAGCCATGTGAATTGGTGTGAACATGAGTTGGTGGGCACAGCATTTTGTATGAAGGGCACATGAACCTGCAGGACCTTGTGCTGACTATCTTGTTCTAGAGATTTTGTGAGTTTAGTACTGCAGAGGCAGCCTTTTTCTTCATTCCAGAAAGATTCATTGTAAATAAATCAATGTCAGGATGCACTAATTCCTGTGATTAGTGTGGTCTTTAAACACCGACCTCTATTTAGTTCTAAGCTTGACATTTCCATCTTTAGTGAGACACGCAAGTTAATTTTAGAATCAACTCATTAACCTGTATATTTTAATTCACTTTATCTGCTTTTACTGAACTTGATCTGACTGCAGCTAATGTTAATTTTGTCATTGATTTGTGCAAGCAGGATTGCATCCACTTTATATGTCCTGTACACTTAAAGAGTGTAATCTGTTGTGAGAGGATTTCAGCGATGGATAGCTGCATGCCCACAAAGCTAGGTGGTAGTGTGGTTGTTGGCAGCCCTGGAAGAGACAGACAGACAGACAGACATGACCCACAAAGCAACAGTGTGATTTTTTTTTTAAATTCTACTGTATTACTCAGGTAGAATTCCCCCCCCCCCCAGTGTAAAATAAAATAAAATAAAATAATTTCACAATTTAATCTGACATTTCCTCTCTGGATTTTGTGTGAAATGGCCAGACCAGGTGTATATGATCTAAGAACGGGAAATAAATGTTTCGGGGTGATTTTGCAGCAAAATATACTTCTGGACTCCAGAAAAACTTCTAGAAGAGCCTCCCACAATCTAGTGCCCTCCAGGTATTTTGAGCTATGGCTCTCACCATGCCTCAGCCACCAGGACCACTGGCCAAGGATGATGAGAGTGGCAGTTGAAAATATTTGGTGGTCACCACCGCTAGAGGCCAAATGAGAAATAGGTCAAGAACTGCTAGGGTGCTGTTGGCACCATCATGTGGTCTGTGAATAAAATCTGGAGGACATAATGGCCTTCTAGAACACAGAAGTTGGCCACATCCATCTTCATCATAGCTTCCTGGTTCTCTGAAATGAATCCATTTGTTCTTTTCTTATCCTTCCTGAAAAAGATTCAAGATCCACTAGGGATTTTTCACTTTGCAGAGTAACTCACAGTACCATATATTTCTTACACAAGGGGAAAAGTACAAAATGTACCAACACAGTTCCTGTGGGCCTCCATTGAAATAGTATGTGTGCCAGGAGTGGTGATAGGGTAGAATGAAATGCCTAGTTCTGGCCCTGATCCTACGGGTCAAGATCTAAACCTCAGCTCAAATGCTGGGTGCAGCATCCATCCCTGGTGTTGATGTTCGTCTGTTCTTGCTTTCAATGCATAGTAGAGCAGTATGGTCCAAGTGGGTGGGGTGGGGATGGCCAACAAGATGGCCTTTTAAGCAGAATCTTATGAGCTGTCAACAGGCATCAGAGGTGATGACAATGTAGAGACTCTGAGCCACATTCCACGGTAGTACACTATTTATTAAAGCACTGGAGCAGAACAGAACTTTGCCAAGTCTGCAGACAAAGATATTGTTTGCACTGCTGTAGCTGAAAATTCATTAGTTTGGTCAGCCAAAAGAATAATCTCCACTTGAATATATAATGCTTAAATGAATATATTATGTAACTGATATCTGTTTATTTATTTTTAAATATTTCTAGTTGCCTTTCTGGGTAATCGTCTTTCAAGGTGGCTTGCAACATTAACAAACAAACATAAATGCCAACAATGCAACCAAAAATAAAAACTATCATAGAATTGTAGATTTAGAAGGGACCTGAGGGCTATCCAGGCCAACCTCCTGCAATGCAGGAATCTTAACTAGATTATACATGATACAAGGCCATCCAACCTCTGCTTAGAAATCTCCAAAGAAGGAGAATCCACTACCTCACGAGGGAGTCTGTTTCACTGTTGACCAGCTCTTACTGTCAGAAAGTTCTTCTTGATGTTTAGTTGGAATTTCCTTCCTTGTCATGATGTCTTTCAAATCTCCTCTCAGTCTCCTCTTTTGCAGGCTAAACATAACCAACCCCCTCAACCGCTCCTCATAAGGCCACTGAGAGCCAGTAAAAATAATACTCAGCCAACTATATAAAGCTGCCTTATATTGGGGGTATTCGTGCAAACACTCCTCTTGCATTGAGTTCATGTACGGTACACATTGCAGTGGTACCTCAGGTTAAGTACTTAATACGTTCTGGAGTTCCGTTCTTAACCTGAAGCACCACTTTAGCTAATCGGGCCTCCTGCTGCCACCACGCTGCCGGAGCACGGTTTCTGTTCTCATCCTGAAGCAAAGTTCTTAACCTGAAGCACTATTTCTGGGTTAGTGGAGTCTGTAACCTGAAGCATATGTAACCCGAGGTACCACTGTTTTTGCTTGGAGAACTACATTGCAAAATTCAAAGTGTGTGAATTTTGATGGATAACTGCCTTTCAGTTTGCTTATTGGTTTGAGAAGTGCAAATTAGGTCGTTTCTCATTCAAATGCATACAACATCAAATTTCCCTCATCCCCAATTGGCAGAGCTCCATCACATATAAGCCAAATGTGCAGATGACAAGGACTTTTGACTGCCACGCATAGTGCTGGGGACAGTGGATTCAGCTGTACAGATTACACTCCTGGAACATATAGGGGCATCATCTGATCCCCCCCCCCTTGTTGACTCAAACCATTGATCTGTCTAGTCAAGCATTTCTAAGCCAGCTACCTGAGATTGTTTAATTGGAGAGATTCCAGGGATTGAACTTGAGACCTTCTGAATGCAAAGCATATGCTCTACCACTGAGCTACAGTCTTTCTCCATGAAGTAACGTTTATAAAATTAAGCATTTATGCATTAAGAAATTCTATGCAGCAGACTGAGAGCTTGCAGAGAACCATGCCATGCTCTTTTTTATCATCTTCATTATAGGTTTCAGAGGTTTGTGAATCAGAAACCAGAAACCTCCTGTTTAGATTGCTCTCCAACCACCCTGCCTTGCAATTATGTTAAGTTTGAGAGAAAAGGTCAAGGAAGAACAGTGGTTTCCTCACTTATTGGCTGAGTAGACTGCAGTGAAATAAAGCCTGAATAAATGTATTCTTAACTGTGCAATCCTGTGTGTGTTTACTCATAAGTAAGTCCAACTGTGTTAAAGGAGAGTAAACTCCTGCAACCTTAATGTAACCTAATAAATACTATTCACTTAGTGTTTACATATCTGGCATTTAGGACTTGGAAAAAGTATATTTCATCTTCTGATCAATAAAGAAGGTACAAGCAGCTTAGGTCAAGCCAAATCTAATTTTTGTTGCTGTTTTACAATAGGGCTTCAGGATTTTTTCTTTTTCATGTTCTCAAGGTATGGTGGGTTTGGAAATTCATGCCAGCACAAAAATCTGACTGAAACAAACAAACAGAATCAGAAGCAACCCAGTCAGATGGGTGTGGTGTAATAATAATAATAATCATGCACAACCATACAACAAAAATAAGTTTGTCTTGCAAATGAAAGTCTCAAGCACTTGACTGATTTAAAGTAGCCCCCTCAAAGCCCAGCAGGTCACATTAGCAACCATGCCTAGCATTGCCATATTTTGTGCACAAAAAGTACATCCATTTTATGTCTTTGATGAAGCATTGTGGGAAGTGGTGAGTGTGTTCCGATTCGCCTCCCCATTTTCCCCCAGAGAGGATTCTGTCAGCCCAACTTGGCACTGACGATTTTTCTTCAGGACACTAAACTGTTTCTAATTGTTTTCTTTTCCTGCCACATGCCTCTTCCTGCTATTGCTCATTTCTGATATTGATACCTTGCTTCCCTTCTCCTGTCTAATGATGTACATGTCAAAGCAGACCACCTTTCAAAGCTACCTATGAATGAACTGAGGGAGGGGCAAGCCAGCAGCAGTCAGAAATTGAGAATTCCTGAGCAAAAAGGCATAATGGCAATGGTCCAATTAACGGTGAAGCCAAGAATAGTGTGAAGTAGGTTCTGTTGCATAGTGACAATGGAAGTCTAAGCTTCACATGATTATTTCAGTCCACATTCTACTACTGTTTTTGCCTCTGTCTCCTTCCTTAACTCTCCGGTAATGAAACTTGTATCTTATACTCAAGTTTGTACCAAAATCTGTATGCGGAGTAGTCAAAGTCAGAAGTGTCACAGGACCACATTTCCTATTTCTCATGTCTACATGGAAGATGGATGGATTAGCAAAACACACTTGAAAATAAACAATTAGTGGATTTCTCTACCACCTTTCAGCTACAAGGGCCTCCAAAGTTGCTCAAAATATAGATCAAAAGCACCCACAACAACTCTACAATAATACCACACTAAAACATACAGGAATGGAGAGTGTAAAAAGCAGAGCAACATTAAACTGTAGCAGGGTGTGAAGTTAAAATAATCCAAAACCCTGACAAAATAAGGTCTTGACTGTTCACAGAAAGGGTAAATCAAACCAACCAAGCTACTCCAGGAAGGGCATTCCACAACCTTAGTTATGGCCCTGTCTCATATCTCAAATAACTGTGCCTCTAACGGTAAAGTCTCTGCTGAAGATAATAAAAGATAGAAGACTTAAATGAGAGAAGACAGACTTTCAAACAATATGGCCCCAGACCATTTAGGGCAGGGCAGCCTAATTTTTAACACAAAATGGGTTGCAAGAGTACTTTGACACAGAACCTGTGGGCCACAAACTGCCTTGAAGCAGAGGAGCAGGGAGCGAGGCCACAATTTGACACCCCCCTTGTGCTGTCTTCCCAAAGTTGGCTAAGCAAGGCACTGGGCTTTGGGAAAGAGGCATAAGGCTCTGGCAGGGTCCTAGAGCCCTCCCCCTACTTTCCAAATCTGGGAAAGTGCTAACTAGGCTTTGGGAAGCAGATGGGAAGAATATGGGACCCTATCAGAGCTCTCATGCCTCCAGAGCCCAGTGCCTTGCTTACTCAGGTTTGGGAAGGCAGTGTAAGGGCTTGGGAGGAGCATCAAATGTTGCCAAGGACAACCATAAAAGGTCTCGAGGGCTGCACGTTGGACAGGTATCTTAAATTGTACCTGGGGAACAAACTGAGAGCCAGCGCAACTTGCTGGAGTTATATGTAGTCCCATAGTTCCATAATAGTTTCCCCATTGTCTAGAACTCTATTTATTATTTATTTATTTATATGCTGCCCTTCTGACTGGGTTCCCACAGTCACTCTGGGCGGCTTCCAACAAATCAAAACACCATACAACATCAAACATTAAAAACTTCCCTGAACAGGGCTGCCTTCAGATGTCTTCTAAAAGCAATGCAAAATAACTCACTGCAGACCATGTGCAAAAATATAACGGGGAAGTCGGTGGATAGAATGCAAACATTTATTAGCACAATTCTCTGGCTCATATATTTATCCCAGCTGCCATCGATCTCTTCCACAGTTTCTTTCTCTTGTATGCTGTCTTTCTTGTTACTCTTTCTGCAAGCAACCCCCAGGCTTCTGACACTCCCCCCCCCCCACCTCTGAAGAAGCTCTGTTCATTCAGATCACTTTATTTCCCTGTTCATTTCCTTTTACTTCACCTTTCCAGTTTACCTGGGTCTTTCCTCCCCATCCTGATTTCCACCTAAATTTCTCATTTGTCCTCCCCATGCACAATTTTCTTCTGTTCCTGATAAACAAAAGGATTAATCTGCTAAACATCTGTTGAAAGTCAGTGGAAGAAACAATCTTGACACTTTGTAGGAACTGCTCTAAAACTTACAAGATCACAGACACCTCTTTTGTACGCAGGGTTGCTTACCATTGCTTCTCTCTTTAGCCAAGAGTCCAAAACACACTCAGCAGGAAGCGAGCCTCACTGAACACAATAGAACTTGCTTCTCAATGCATAAGATGGCACTGTAAATTTTGTCACATGCTGTTTTTAATAATCAATGCACCAATCCTCTGCTTTTCCTTAGCTATGTGGTGTAGTGGTTAAGAGCGGTAGTCTCGTAATCCTGGGTAACCGGGTTCGCGTCTCCGCTCCTCCACATGCAGCTGCTGGGTGACCTTGGGCCAGTCACACTTCTGTGAAGTCTCTCAGCCCCACTCACCTCACAGAGTGTTTGTTGTGGGGGAGGAAGGGAAAGGGGAATGTTAGCCGCTTTGAGACTCCTTAAAGGGAGTGAAAGGCGGGATATCAAATCCAAACTCTTCTTCTTCTTCTTCTTCTTCTTCTTCTTCTTCTTCTTCTTCTTCTTCTTCTATTTTCAACCACTAGTCTTCAGTGTGGAGTGCCAATGTGGGGAACAGTAAGAGGGCTGCATCTCCCGGTTCACCCTATATGTCTTGTTCACACATTGAGTACATATCCGTAAAGGGGGATCCTAGATGCACAGAGGTGTACATGCATAGGATTCCACATTATTAGGAAATCCTGCATGATTTGGAAGGGATTCAGCACGCGCAAAAGCAGATTGCAGGAGAGAGTCTTCTGCAACCATCCCTGGAGCTAGTTAATCACTACAGGGTCACTGAGCACTCTTTGTTAAGACATTAAACCTTTGATCCTTTGTATTTCAATGCAGTTGCATCAAGCAAGGCTTGATACCCAAAAGGAAATGGCAGGCTGATATGTGGGGGTGCATTGATTTAATTAAACTGAGCTGAAAACTGTTTTGCTTAATTTGACACAGCTCTCCTGTCACCCAGGGTGATTTGCCCATTGCTTTTTTACAGACACACAAAACATAGCTTCATTACTGTGCTACAGATGGAATCCTGCGGCACTCCAAAGGTCACAAGCAATGTGTGAATAGGTAACACACTAAATTCATATTGGAGTTCATGCAACAATCTGGGTTCTGTTTTGTTTCGTTCAGGGCATAATTTGAGCCAGGCCACACAAGGGATTACCCCTAGAAGCCACTTTAAAGATCATCTCCTTGCAAACTGGATTTTGCTTGAAATGGCAGGCTGGTACATTAACTCATAGGTAGATTTGTCCTGAAGGAACCTCCCCCCTCCAACCCCCCCACCCTTTTTATCAAGATGCAGACCAAAATGCCTCCTCACAAGCATATGCTCACATGAGGAAATTCTCTAGCCAACTTCCTGAAGTCTGATTGTGTGGACCGCAAGTGTGCAGAATGGAGCAAAGAGGGGCAAATGAGAAACAATGAAGAAGTAAATACAGAAAAATGAATGGAAATGGTGAAGGGGGCAATGATATGAAAGCAGCATTGCCATATTTCATAATGATACAGCTGCTACTGTGATATCTGTGAAGAGAGTGAAATGAAGAGTTGAGGGGACAACATACCTTTAGTGGAATCACCTTGGGTTAGTGAGACAAAAATGCAAAACACCTTTGTAACTTCAGGCAAAAGCTGCTTCCCCTGACAAGCTTTCAGCACATCAAACAGTTATCAATAGCGTAACTAGTAGAGCAGAACAGATTGTTTTGAGTCACTCCCCAAATGAACTCTATTCAACCCATTGTTTAAAACCCCCAACACAGTTAAAGATTCCCAAGCATAATTTCTGAAAGTTTTGGACATGTTCCCTTTCAAGACAAAGAATGAGAGGTTAAAGATGGTCTGGTTGTATAGAGGGGTTGTGTTCATTCGCACTGAATTCATATGCCTTGCATTAAACATTCTCTTTGTTTGAGACACCTGGATACAATCAAATGATATGTATCTAAGTACTTACTTGGGAGACAAGGTGGGAGCTGCTAATATAGTAGCAGGCCAGAGCTACATTTTTCATTGATACTATTAATGATAATTTCACCAGTTTACTATCATTTCCCATGTCCTTCTACTTCAACCTTACCAACCTTACCTTCATACCGTACTTCCTGAGCATTTTAATGGTGCATTAAGAGCACCTTTGTATGGGTGTTTACTTACTATTTTTCTCTCGGCATTCATGGTGTTCCCTACCACACAGAGAGGGGGCATGTGCAAAATGCGATGCTGCAAGTTGCCATAGTAACATGCATATAACTAATGCCAAAAATAGTGACTGTTGGATTTGTAAATGTATATGTAAAAGCTGCCCTGTGAGCACGGCTGATACCTACTGTGAGGGATTTGTCGTTTTATTCCCTTGCCGTATGTGCTTTATTTTCAATGTACACACCAAATACTGCAAATAAATCCATTCTTAGTGATCAGGGTTGCCGTTTTCTGTGAAAAGAACCTCTCTTATGTACCACAGGCCTAAAAAGGCAGTGTGGGTTTTTATTTTAATGTCTCATTTGATAATCTGTAATCTGCTTTTCAATTTAAACATGTTCTTGAAATGGAGAGCCATATTATTACAAACCAAAAGCATACATTAATCCATCCAAAGGGAGGCACCCAACGCCTAGTTCCTGTTGAGATAGTTCACCAGTGCCTGGAGTATACCAGATCGAAATTCCAGTAGAAACATAGGATTGAATGCCTTCATACAAGAAGGGGAATCCACACACTGAAAGCAAGTATCTCAAAGAGAAAACTAGGCTAGAACCCTTCTCCCTGACGCACTAGTTTTCTGCATGGGAGGAATGTTTTACATTTGAAGATGTTCAGTGGTAGAACATGTGTTTTGCATACAGAAAATCTCAGATGCCATCCCCCAACAGCTCCAGATAGGGTTGGAAAAGTCCCCTGTCTGAAACCCTGTGATTTTTGAACGATAACTTCATTTTGCTTCACATGTTGGCTCAAGAAACACAAATAAAGTTGGTTTGCCCCATGCCTAATTGTGACAGGTGACACATTCCTGCTCAGTTTGCTAACTGTTGATGGGTGACTTTAAGGTGATCTGGAACGTTATCTTAAACTCAGATTTGGACTGGACAGCCCTTCAAACATGGGATTTTCCCGAAGAGAGAGGATTGCCCCCTGACAGCCATTCGAAAGATGACTGTATAGTAGAACACAGGATCACCCTACCCAGACCTATATTATCTTATCAAGCAGAGGTATTGATACAAACCCTAGACTAGCACATACACCTACGGTTTTAATAGGCATTTCACATCTAGGAAGTGGCTCACATGGTTGGGTGGAGAAGAAAAGGCTAAAGATGAAGCTTTACACCAGTGTTTTCCAACCTTGGGTCTCCAGCTCTTTTTGGACTACCACTCCCATCATCCCTAGCTAGCAAGACCAGTGGTCAGGGATGATAGGTATTGTAGTCCAAAAACAGCTGGAGACCCAAGGTTGGGAAACATTGCTCTACACAGATCTGGAGTGGTTCCTTGTATGCACCTTGTATTATTATTGCCTTTCAAGATGGACAGATGCCAACAAACTCCCCCCTCCCTCTCTCTCTCTGATTACTTGGAGCCTCAAATGTTGAGAAGGTGCTGATTTTTAAAAGGCCGAAGAGGTACTTACAAGGTGCTCAACCATGGTAAGCTCTGATGCTGGTCCTGGGTCAATCTGACCAGGTGCTATGAATCACTATATAGAAGAAGGATTTCAGCAGGTGCGGCTTGGCATGCCACAGCCCTGTCAGTCTGAGCAAAGACGGGCCTGCAGACATTCCTCTTCTGCATGACTATGAATGAAAAAATACAGGATCTTTGTCCTCATTGTAGCTGGTAACCCTTCCAGCAGGGGAAGTGGGTATTTCTTGTTCTAAATAAAGGCACCTGTCCTTTTGGCATATTTTGGGCAGTGAAGTGAAATGCCACAGATGAGTCTTTCATGGGGCTCCTCGTTTAGCAATGACTATAGCAGCACCAGAGAGAAATGAGGCCATCTGAATGGGCTGTAGCTCAGTGGCACTGCGTCTGCTGTGCATGCAGAAGATATAGGCATCTCCAGGCAGGGCTTGAAATGTCCTCACTTTGAAACCCGGGAGAGTGACTCCAGTCAGTGTGCAATGCTGTAGGCGGACCAATAGCCTGACGTGGTATAAGGCAGCTTTCTGTGTTGCTGCATTCCACCTCAATTATTGCATCTTGTGAACATCTACCCCAGTTTCAAAGATAGCCCATCTTGCAACTACTATCTAGTTATTAGAGGGCTTTATTTTTCTGTAGCACTCTAAAAGCAAACAGCAAAAAGGAAACCAAAGCAAGTGTAGAAAAATAAGGGGACCCTGAAACGAAATCCTGTGATATAGGGAGAAAAAGTAAAGCCATGTACTTATTAGGTAGGTCCCTATGGATTTCTTCCTCTCTCTCTCTCTCTCTCTCTCTCTCTCTCTCTCTCTTTAGGGGAAAAAAAGTCTTTGTTGTCAAATGTGGGAATCAACTACTTGAACATTTTATCTAAGAATTCTGAGATACATATCTAGATATCTTTAAGTAGGTTACCTGTGAACTAAATCAAAAAATACATTATCTATAGAACTGTAACATTAAAAATATGGACTAGAGTTCAGATCTTGCAGGTCTTGTTATGTGTGCAGGGGGGGAAAGGAGCGCAGATAAAAGAAATTGAGCAATGATTAAGAGAATGCACGGATCCTGAGTGTAGTATTTTGAAAAGTAGAAACGGTGCTCATTTGATCAAAGAGGTTAGGCTAGGCAAATGAAACTATCTCAAAGATTACATTTTGACATTAGAACTCTCTAACCCGTAGAAACAGAAAATAATGAGGACTTGCTATTCATGGTATCAAAAGTGGAATCTGCAAACATTTATTTAAAGAGAGCGAACGAGACTGATAATATGTGACGTTCATTTGGATTACAATGTTCAGTATTATCTAGCTTGTAGGAAAAAATATTTTAAAAAGTTTCTTTACACAATGAATTGGGATTGGAGGGGGTGGCCTTTTTGACATATAGTATGCTGTTTGAATGCAATTAAAATCTCTGAATGTGACTGCATAGTGGATCCCTGTCAGCTATCCAGATATCATTCTGACAGTTCAGATTTCTCTTTACAGTCACACTGCATGAAAGATCATCAAAAAAACAATTATTTTGAATCCTTGGTCAGGAACAAAAAATCACTGCAAATAAAATGTCTCAGATAGGAATGTTTTGCTTGCCATGCCGTAATAATTTACCCCTTGATGTGCATCTTGAAACACCCCCTCCCCATGAAATTACCTGCTAAAATAGAAGGAACTCCAGGGCTCATAAAATAGCAAGGTAAGCTTAAGCTGTATTTGAGATGGGGAGGCTGAGGGAGAAATGAAATGTAGGTGGACTGTCAGAAGTGTGATGTGCTGCATAGAAGCCACTTTAAAAGTGGTGCAATCTGGTTTGGAGAGGTCTTTATTTATTTTATTTATTAGATTTATCAAAAGAACTCAGGGCGGTTCACAGAATAAAATACAGGATAAAAACAATTAAATAAGTAAAACAAAACAGCGAAGCAATAACACTCCTTCCTACATTTAAAAGGCTGTAGTGCCATGCCATTGATTACTACCACAAAACTATCTATTTGCCAATAATTTCAATTTAGTACGTGTTGCCTCCTAACAGTTGGAGCCTATGCCCACTGAGTTCAATGGGACTTACTCCCATGTAATTGTGTATAGGATTGTAGTCTAACAATGAACCACTTGTGTCCAAGTAGTTGTGCATTTTTTTAAAAATTACTGATTTGCAGTATTTATAACATATGTCCTTTGCAAATAGTCCTAGAGTAAGGTGCATAGGCAAAACAGTATAATATCAAATCTAAAAAGCATACACTCTGAAACTTTTACAAGGAAGATCAAAACAATATTTGAAAGCAACCTATGGTACCTTCCAGCTGTACAATCTTCACAACCTCAACCTTTCTCAAAGGCCCAGCCAAGGAAGCACATGTTTAGTCAAGAATCGCCTCTCCCCATACAAACCAACCCAGATGCTGTGACAACGATCTGGGACACTTCTTCATATGCCTCCTCCATGAGAGGTCCAGAGGGTGGCAACACAAGAACGGGTCTTTTCTATGGAGGCTCGCTGTTTGTGGAATGCTCTTCTCAGGGAGGTTCACCTGACACCTTCATTACATATCTTCAGACGCCAGGCAAAAATATTACTCTTTAACCAGGCCTTGGACTGATGTACATTCTATGTCCTTACAAAATAAAAAAATTCCTTCCAGTAGCACCTTAGAGACCAACTAAGTTTGTTATTGGTATGAGCTTTTGTGTGCATGCTCTCTAAGGTGCTACTGGAAGGAATTTTTTAAATTTTGTTTCGACTACGGCAGACGAACATGGCTACCTACCTGTAACGATTCTATGTCCTTGTAAATGTGTTTGTGTGGGTGGGTGGGTGGAGGTATTTCTTTGTTTTTGTTTTTGTGTTCTCATTTTGTCTTTTTATGTTGTCAACCACTCTGCGATCTTCGAATGAAGGATGATATGCAAATTTAATTAACATAATAAATAGTAATAATAATAGTTGCATATGAAAGGAATACAGTGACCACTTGTTCAGTCTGTTGGTTTGCAAGCCCCCTCCATAGAGGCTGGCCCCTCTCACTGTCCTCGGAGCTTGCCTACCGGTAACCTCCTCTGGCTGATATCCAGACAGACCAGGGAGATTTTGATAGGCGACATTTTCCCAAGCATGGGCAAAATGCACAACCCCTCCCTCCTGCTTCCGCAGGGGAAAGAAAAATAAGTCAGAAATCTATGTACATGATGTTTATTTCTGACATTACAACACTAGAGAAAAACATGTCCTTTCAGTTCAGTTCTTCCAGCAAGTCAGACAAACTTCCTGAACATGCGCAGTCAGAGGGTTTCAAGTTACACTCTTCACAAAGACTTATCCAGCCTGTGAACTTCCTGGGAAATACTTCTTTCCCACAGATAAGCGCATCATGTGATGTCAACAAACTGGCTGTCTGCAGCGGTGATGTTTCCATATACTGACACAGTCCTTGCCTACCGTCAGGGGTTTTCTGCCCACCAGGACTGCAACAACCCTAGCAGGTTCTCTCAGCAGTGGGGCATATGCCTGCAGTGCCCAGGGCGGGTGCGCTCCTGAGGGGGGTGGGGCACATTCCCGAGGGGCGCGGAGGGTGCCCTCCCACATGCCACAGTTCAGGGTAAGAGTGGGGTGGGAAGCTGCTGCTCGCTCTCCTCATGCTCTCTGCAGCCGGGTCAGGTATGACCCAGAAATGGAGCTGTTGCCGCCAGGCACAAGGTCCACTCGCCTGCCATTTTGTTACCCCCCTCAGTCACGACACCCGGGGTGGACCACCACCCCGCACCCCCTGCACCCCCACTCCCTACGCCTCTGGGTTCTCTCTTCCTTGCTGCCTCCTGCCCTTTACCTTTGCTTCCTGTCCATGTATGTTTATTTTTCCAGTCTTAGTTAGGAATAGAGGGAACACAAAGCCTCATACTCTCCCACTAAACCAATGTTGTCTACCTTGTCTCTAAACTGGGAGGGGTCAATAAAACAGAGGCACCATCCTGTGAGGATGACTGGGGAGACCCAGTGTTGTGCGTGATGTCACAATGTTAGGAGAAGCTGGGGCAGAGCCGAATGCGGCAGCCGTGAGGCTTCAATGGCTGGTGATTCTGCCTCCGCCAGTGGGAGTTTGCTTTGACCCTCCTTCCACTCCGCATCAGGAGGAAGAGAAGAAGGAGCCAGCCACTGCAGCTGTGCCACACTCAGCTCCATGCCTTGCCTCCATGCTTTTTTGACATGGGGAGAGGCTGCCCCCCAAAAAATATTGGGGGGCGATGCCCCAAAGGGCTCAGCCCTCAGGAGTTGGTGCCCCTGAATAAGAACCTTGGTTTCTTGCTTGGTAACCACTCCATGTGGGATTCCAGGTAACATAAGAAGGCTTGCCTACCCTAGCCTCTTCTCTGGTTGTTTGTTGGCAACAAGTGAAATGTTGTTGTCCAAGAGCCAGAGTATCTACACACATTGGCAGGGGTTCTCCAGGATTTCAGACAGGATTCTTTCCCAGCCTTAATTGAAGATACTAGGGACTGAATCTGGGACCTTTTACATGAAAAGCAGGTGTTCTAGTGCTGCTGTTTTGTTCCACTTCAGGGGGAAAAATACATCAAAATATTTTCCTATATAATTGATCCCTGAATCTCTGGTGCACATGGAGTTCTGATGCATCCATCAGAAAAACACACACACACACACACACACACACGATCATAATACAATACACAATCCATCCTGCTCTGCTCCTATCAGAGCTCCAATAATGCACATGTCATATATGTGAAAATTAGAATGTCATGGCTTTTAGTCTCTCCCCACTAGCAATTTACACTGATATGGCAACTGTAATGCGGAGACCATTAGAACGCAAACATCCCAAGGCTTAGTTTCATGTGTTCAATTCTTCTCTTTTTTATTTTTTTCTTAAGTAAATGAAGGAAAGTGCTTCTGCATCAAGAGGAAGAATAGACCATAAAATTAGAATTTAAAAATGATCAAGAGCTCGGATTAAATTTCTTTCACTCGGATCCTCCTTCCTTCTCTCCCCCACCCCACCCTGTAATCTTTGTCACTGAAATACAAATGTCATGAATGTGAGAAGAAAGCATCTCGGGCATTAGGCTTCAATGATAGCTCATTCACATGACAATGGCTGTGCTGAGAACAGAACATTTCACAGAATGGAGCTATTCTTGTGGCAAAGATTATAATGACAGGGAGAAACGGTGCAAAATTAACCAATTCTTGCATCTTCAGAGAGTAATCTTACAAGCCTCCTTGCGGGCTGCATAATGAGAGGAGACAAAATGCAGCATGCCTTCTGGAACAATGAAAGTTAGCAGCTCGGCCCCAAGCTGCAGCAAGCCTTCAGTTGATGGAACCACCACCGCTAGGTGCCACTGTAATCAGCTTCCAAATGCCCAGGGGGTCTTGGTGGAACCATGGTAATACAGCAACAATGGAGTAGAAATTAAGAAAATACAGATTTTTTTTTTGTTATTATACACCATTTTGAATTTTATTTTTTTAACGGTGGCTGCATCATTTTTTGGGGGTGGGGTGGGACAATGCTTTCCATACTCAGGGCTGGAAGGCCCCTACTCAGTATCAGAGGCATCCTTTGTTACTTTCAGGTAGGTAGCCGGGTTGGTCTGATGCAGTTGAAATAAATTTAAAAATTGTCCAGTAGCACCTTAGAGACTTCGTTGGTCTCTAAGGTGCTACTGGATAATTTATTTACAGTGGTACCTCAGGTTACATATGCTTC
This sequence comes from Podarcis gaigeae, assembly GCF_964106915.1. NCBI lineage: Eukaryota > Metazoa > Chordata > Lepidosauria > Squamata > Lacertidae > Podarcis > Podarcis gaigeae. Next base: position 30,822,554 of record NC_139683.1, read on the forward strand.
AGGTTATATACGCTTCAGGTTACAGACTCCGCTAACCCAGAAACAGTGCTTCAGGTTAAGAACTTTGCTTCAGGATGAGAACAGAAATCGTGCTCCGGTGGCGCGGCAGCAGCAGCAGCCCCCATTAGCTAAAGTGGTGCTTCAGGTTAAGAACAGTTTCAGGTTAAGTACAGACCTCTGGAACGAATTAAGTACTTAACCTGAGGTACCACTGTATTTATTTTATTTATTTCATCTTTTGTTAGGTCACATTTTCTGCAGTTGCTGTATACAGAAAGGCACAATCCCATTGGAATCCTCCTTCACACCTTCCAATAAATTACTGTGGCTGAATCTGCACATTACACTAAGCCTCGTGACATCACGCCTATCCGGGCTTTTTAGGTCAGTGCGGTGTGGCAACTGTGCTGAGGTTTGACTTAGCAAGTTGTCCAAATTATGATTCCAGTCCTATGGTTATAGGATAAGGAGGAAATACCTTGACGATGCCCCCAGGTTCAGTTGAAAAGCTAAACCAACCCTTTGCTTTGCTGCCATCCGGTGCTGGCCTAAAAAGCTCAGGGATGAGCACAACAGGAACCAGTACATTTGGATGAGCAAAGCAGTTCATGGTAAGCTCTACTTATATATCTTTTTAGATGTTCTAAAAGATTTTAAATGGTTTAGATGGTTTTTAAATTTTCTTTTAAAATTATAGTATGTTTTTATTTTCTCTTAAATCATATTGTTTTACTCTTTTGATGTTGGCTGCCCTGGGCTCGTTTGGGATGAAGGGCAGGAAATAAAATTAATCAATACTATTATTAATGCTCTGCCTTATTGTGATCTGTGAGCAAGACCATTGACTCAAGATGGATAAGAAGACATTATCCTCTGAAGTGTGAGGCCAACGTAGTGTTGAGTGCATCTGAGCTAGGAGTTTTGCAGCAGTTTGTGAATTTTCTAAATAAAAATTCACCAGCATTTTACTGTGAATGTAATAAAATCATAGAATTGTAGAGTTGGAAAATACACCGAGGGTGATCTAGTTTAACCCCTTGCAATGCAGGAGTCACAGCTCAAGAAAACCTTATTTTTTTGACCAATGCACACATTTTTGCAAGCATTTTCAGCTAATATAATGCATTTTGTACATTATTTTCACTAATACCGTATTTTTCCTTCTATAACACGCAGATTTTTTCTTCTAAAAAGGAAGGGGAAATGTCTGTGCGTGTTATAGAGCGAATGTGTGGTCCCTGGAGCCGAAAAATCATGCAAAAATCAAATCTCGGCGCTGCACGCTGCACGGAGAAGCGAAACCTGAAAAGAGGAAGCGGCTGCTTTCCTGCATTCTGCCTCAGGGTCTTACTGCCCAGCCTCCTCTGTTTCGTTGCTGTGTTTGCTGAAACGGAACAAAGAGCAGGGAAAGCTCCTCCCCTCCAGGCAAGCTCCGTTGCTGCTGGGGGAGAGGGAGAGAGAGGGGGGAAGGGAGAGAGGGGGGGAGGGGGAGGGAGAGGGGGGAGGGAGGGAGGGAGGGAGAGAGAGAGAGAGAGGGGAGGGAGGGAGGGAGAGAGAGAGAGGGAGGGAGGGAGAGAGAGAGAGAGAGAGAGAGAGAGAGAGAGAGAGAGATGGCTGGCTTGGGTGGGGGAAAACTTTTGCCTTTCTTTCCTCCCTCCTGTTAAATCCCTCTCCTGCATTCTTAGCCAGCTGCTTCTCTGCACACCCCTCTAATGTCCCTTCTTTGTTTTTCCTTCGCTCCCCACTTAAAATGTGGTTACAAAGCATGGATCCTCAGGATCTTTGCATTGGGTCACCCCAAATTCACCATCAGATCACATAGCATGTCCATGGCTACAGCCTGCACCAAAAAAACCACGCACCCACTGTTGCCTGGGGCTGCAATGGTGCAAAAATGTGGTTAAAAAGCATGGATCCACAGGAATTCTCAGGATTTTGGCATTGGGTCACCCCAATGAAGCACAAAAATGATACATCCACTGTTTCATTCAGAATGTTTTTTCCCTTGTTTTCCTCCTCTAAAAACGATGTGCGTGTTATGGTCAGGTGCGTGTTATAGAGCGAAAAATACGGTATATTCATTTTTATCCACATTTCCCTTTAACATATGCATTTTATAAACATTGTTTAGTTGGGAGTTCTGTATTGTAAAATTTGGATAAGTGAGAATTTGAAGGATAACTGCATTTTGGTTCATATACTATTTTAGAAATTTCAAATTGGATAGAGCTGGCTTTAAATGTGTTCTGAATTGAATTGCTCCTCCATCCCTTACCTGAGCTCATTGATTTCAATCAGTCTAAGCAGTTGCAATTATGGGTTGGACATTTGCTAAAGCATAGCAACTCAAAATGCTGGCAAAGATGGTATTTTTGTGTTCTCATTTTCTATTTTTATGTTGTGAACCACCCTGTGATCTTGGGATGAAGGGTCATATACAAATTTAATAAATTATAAATAAAAGAATAATAATAAGAAAACGTGATGGTAAAGACTATCTCAAAACCAGCTTAGCATATCACTTTGCTGTGTGTCTTTGCCCTCTTCAGAAATCACTGTGAATTAGGAAGAGATGACCCTACACTTTGGAATCAAACCTCACTTTTTCAGTGTACTCTCTGTATATGTATGTGTTTTTTTTTGCAAAAATTTTATCAGTTTTTACAATATCAATGACAAACAAAAACATAAAACAAACAAAACTCTCTATATATGTATGTAAACGCAAAACAAAGCATGTAAAACTTCCCCCATTATTTCAACAATGAGAAAGCTTTATATATCTATATATCTATATCTATCTCTATCTCTATCTCTATCTCTATCTATCTATCTATCTATCATCTATCTATAAAACAATTTAAAGCTTTCTCATAGTATATAATATGCTTTATGTAATTAGTTGAGGGCAACTGAAAGGTTTCAAGTCGTTCTTGTTTGTGCTTCCCATCTGTAAACATACAATTTTTGTGAGTTTGGACACCATACATACCTTTTAAATTAAATTAAATTAAATTACTTTTGCACCATGGATTGCGTGTTAGCCATGTGGCAGCAATTGATATTTCCAATACTCTTGTCTAGAATTAACTTTGAGTCGGGTTCCTAAAGCTTTGCTTGCATTATCTGATTGGTTTCAATAAGAATGGAGCCCATAAATCAGGGCTGAGCAAACTGTGACCCTCAAGGCTTCTTTTTTGTAAAAAAGAAAAGAAGAGGTGCTGTTTCATATATATTGATAAAAGTGCTGTGGTTGCCTACCCTCCATCATATCAAAGCGAAAAACAAGGATGCCATCTTCTGGGGTGCATCTTCCCATTTTTTCCTTGTGAGACCATGGCAGCCATTTTGGACGTTGTGATCTTGCATGATTTCATGTGATGATTTCCGCTAAAAAATCTTTTTTTCTCCAGGGCCGCAATCTTATGCAGTGGCCTGATACACATGTTTGGGGATACTGTACCTGAACAAAGCACTTATTTGAGGGCAAATTGTGGTGTGAAATCACATGAGATGGCAGTGCCCAAAATGGCCACTGTGCTCTCACGAGGAAAAGGGGGCTGTCCCGGTTTTCTCAGGACAGTTGGGGGATATGTGGTTGTTATTACAAATTGGCTGCCGTTGGCAGCAAAAGAAGAGGTGCTGGTACTCTGTTATGATTAATCTCACATCCAAAAACTGATCTTTTGCTAGCTGACTGGAGGGCCACAGGTTTTCCACCACTTCTATAATTCTTTACAGTATCCTGGAACTAACAAATGATTTCTCGGCAGCTATGTTTGTGTATACTGTTTCTTGCTCTTTGACACCACAGTGCCAAAAGCCAGCATCAGTCCTTGGTGCAAACTTTGAACCTATACTGAACCAGACAGGAAACCACTGGAACACATTTTTTTATTTTTATTTTTTGGGAAGCACACTACTATATTAGTTTCACACCTCTTTACTCTTACTATCATGAGGTGCAAGAAAACGAACTAAGTAAGTATTCTATCTTGAGTGTTAAGGGAAAAGGAAAAAAAAAAACCACAACCAAACAGGAGAAGTAATACATTTGAACAGTCTTTGTTTTTAACTCTTATCCCCTGATGTTTATGTAAATGCTGTGAAGTTTCTGTGTTTGGCTCCATTAATACAATCCAGTTAAATTCAAGGCTGTTCATTTTTCCATATTCTCAAGCAGAAATGCAAGTGCATTAGCAACCATCCAGCAATATCTTGTCACTTTTGTGTTAACTGAAGTGGCATCATGTTCAGCTTGTCCTGAGAGCATTATCTCTCTCTCTCTCTCTCTCTCTCTCTCTCTCTCTCTCTCTCTCTCTCACACACACACACACACCCTTTGAAGTGCTTGGCAAAAGAGACAGACTGACAGTTCTGTTTGTTCTAGTTTATGAGCTAGACATATTCCTGCCTGTTCTTCAAATTCTTTTCCAGCATTTAGCTTTCATTTTTCATGTTAAGACAAAACTTTTAGCTGGTTTAGTCCTTGAATGAATTTGCATGTATGATGAAATTTTAGGTTTCTGCATGTATGTATGTGAAAATGGACATAACCACATACAGTTTTAGTAATACTATACATAGAATCACAGAATTGCAGAGTTATAGAAGGGACCCTGAGGAGCATCTAGCCCACCTCCCACAATGCAGGAATGTGCAGATGTCCCATACAGGGATTGAAACTGCAACCTTGGTGTTATCAGCACCATGCTTTATCCAACGGAGCTATCTTATCCATGGGTGACTCCATTTAAAGGCAAGCAAACTGTTACCCAATATACTGCAACCACCTGAAGAGAAAATCCACCAAACCTTCTTTGCACTACTTGTCAGGGAGTGTCAAGGGGCCTTCCTTTGATTTCTTGTCACACTGGCCCTTTTTCATCAAAGACCCATAGAGAAAATGGTATTATCGTTTGGCTTCCCAAGCCGAGATGAGAAGCTTCAGAGACCTCGGCCCTTAACAACAGTAGCATTACAAGAAAAGTGTGGTTCAATAAAGTCATTGGCGCTCACAGGTAGCAGGTTGAAGACCCTTGCTTTAGTTAAATGCTTTTAGTCAAATTATAGAAATATAGACAGCATTCCACCTTCAGTTTAACTCAGATATTAATATTAATATCATTTTTTTTACACCAGGTGCCTCTGAGAATTAAAAAAATATAATATGTATATATATGTAATAAAATTTTTATTTTTTATACCCCACCCATCTGGTATATATGAATACGTATTTTATTCATCCCATCAAGTAGAAATAAACATGGGTTGAGAATTTTTGGGGCTTCAAGTGTCCTTTTAAATTCAGTGGTGTTATACTGATGTTGATTAAGGTAGAGACACAAACTGTGGAGGGGGCATTTCACAGCAACCTCTTTGCTTTTCTTATTCTTGTGCTGCTAACTTGCTGTTTCCAGGTCCATTTTTTTGCAGTACTCTAAGCCCCCTCCCCAGGGGATTTTCCAGAGGCAATTCTAGCCAATCGGGCGTCACATAGGCAAGGTGATAATATTACATCATCCCTTATCACACAGCCAAAGCAAAGCAAGGGCAGGAAGCACCTCACTCTAAATCAGATTCCCCATGACATAATGCAGCTAATCAGATTTTGGTATCTGATGACACCACAAAGACAAACAAGATGACCTTGGGTATGTACACACTGTGTGATAATGTGCATTCAGCACTGGATACAGGTGCCTTTTGGGGTGGGGGCCTTACAAACAATGTCATTTCCATGCCATCCCTGTCCCACACTATTAGTACATCTAAAGCACATTCTGCTGAAACGCTTGCAATCCGTTTTGTGCTGGCAATGCACTTCTCAAGTGCTTGCTGCATCCATGTGTACGTAGAGAGCCCTTTCTCAAGTTGGACTCCCTTTGAGGTAGACCTCCTGGTGCTTCAGGGCTGTGCCCCTCCCCTTCATCACGTTGAACTTGTTTCTGAATGAATTAGGCAGAACAGGAAGCAATACAATAACCTAGTTGCCTCTGTATACCTATATATAAATATGTATATATCTTCTGTATATCAGTATACTAAGACACCAGTTTTTAGACTCTCTATTTTGACTCTCTGTGAGGGGAGCAGAAAAGAAAATAACACAGTGGATTAGTTTGTAAAAACATGCCCATCTCTGTTGTTGATCTTTTTTTTCAAAATCTTTCCCCAAAATATGAAGTTTTCCAGCTATTTCTAATGAAATTTACCAAAAAATCAACACTTCTGACATGTGTTGACATACAGTGGTACCTCGGGTTACATATGCTTCAGGTTACAGATGCTTCAGGTTACAGACTCCACTAACCCAGAAATAGTAAGTTAAGAACTTTGCTTCAGGATGAGAACAGAAATCGTGCTCCAGCAGCACAGCAGCAGCAGGAAGCCCCATTAGCTAAAGTGGTGCTTCAGGTTAAGAACAGTTTCAGGTTAAGAACGGACATCCGGAATGAATTAAGTACTTAACCCGAGGTACCACTGTACACCCGGGTTTTCCCATTTTTACCAATTTTTGCTATTCCACTCAGATGCTATTTCCAACAGACAAATACTGGACATATGGCAGTTGTTGCTTCAGATGATCTTATCATGCAACGCTATGCAATAAAAACAACAACAACAATTTATTACTTATACCACGCCAATCTGACTGGGTTGCCCCAATCCCTCTGCTAACATAAAAAACAACAGTGAGAAATCAAACATTAAAAACTTTCAGTGTACAGTTGCAGACCACTATGTGCAAAAGTGCATTGTGAAAAATGATCCCTGTGCATTTCAAAGGCTTTGCGTGTACACAGCCCTTGTATACACAGCCCTAGTCCTTTCCCAAGGAAGTCTCAATAAAGATAATGGGTCTTTTTGCCTGGAACAAATCTACATCCCAGAAGGCCTATATTATTTAGGGTTAAAACTTGGGGGAAAATTTGCTCTCTTTCTCTTTTTTGGCTTAGTACCATTCTTCTGTCACTCACTTTCCATAAATAAAAACAGTGGAGAAACTTGGTGATAGCACTACTGAGTTGAAAATGTAGTGCTGGCATCACTTGAAATAAGAACAATCTCTGGAAATAAATACTCTGACATTGCAAATGTTAAAACTAATTCCCACTTCAAACAGAGCGCTTTAATTGGGAAGCATCTCAAGCACAAAGACCTCACATCCCAACTAACACGACTATTATGTTAATTGCCATGGCCCCCTTACAAGTCTTGGGTGGATCTGAAGTAAGTAGTTTGTTATTCTGGCCTGCTTTTCCAACCACACTCATTTTGCTAAATTGCATTTCTTTAAGTGAGTGGGCTGATATGCTGCAAGTGTTACTAATTCCATTGAATTTCTCTCTCTCTCTTTTCCCCTCCTTTGAAACAGAAGATCAAAACCTCAAGCCACTTTTTATTTTTAAATGATGTGTTTCCATAAACAAAACTAGATGTTTGAAATAACCACTTTATTAAGATTAGGTGTCCCTGAAAAGCCCTGTGTTTTTTCCCTCTACTGACCACCATACAAAATCATATGCAAATCATTGAAGTATGTTTCTTAAAGGCTATATATGAGTTTGAAATGGGACAATCAGGAAGACATCTTAGCTTCAGAGGTTTGGTTACTGCTTCTCCCACCCCATCTTACATTTAACCAAAGCAGACTGCAATCTCTGCACATTCTGCTCTTGAAAAGTGCACCAGAGTCCATGGGATTGCTCTAAAGGAAGTAGGTTGCAAGCCAGTACATTATGTTGTGAGAGAAGGGAATTATTCATTTATATCAAGGACACTTTGAACATATGGAATGCTTCCCAATGTGAAGGTTAAGAGCGAGATGAAGGAGATGTTGTTCTGCTACACCTTTAAATTAGATTACTGAATCAGGCTTTGTTTTTTTCCTTAATGAGAATTTAAACTGCTACTGCATTAAAACCATGTGGGAAATAACATCACAGATCTTCAGCAATTAAGTATACAATGCAGAAGAAATCATCTCGCCAACATGTTTTTTTCAAGACTTGCTGCATGATTGGTGACTTTCAAACTAAGGAGTATTTCTTTCTGCCTTCAGCCTTCCATTCACACGTTTGTGTTTTCCATCTCAGTTTTGAAAACCAAACAACCAAAACCCTTTCCCCCACTTTTGTACAATTTTCAGCTTTTGTCTTACTTTACTGATCCCTGAGCTCAGCACTGAGCAAATGTGAATTGTTTCTGAGAGGCAAAATTTAACATGAGTCTAGGTAAGGGTCAAGTCAGAAGGTCAGAAGATGGGAATGAGTGGAATCAGCAAGCAGAAGCATAGGTCAGGATTGGTTAAGGCTCAGATCAGGATCAGTGAAGGGCAGTCAGTCTGCATGCCAGGAGCAAGAGGAGAACTGCCACCCACCCAACAGTGATCTAGATGTCTTTGCACCGAGGTGAGACTTTATTTGGAACAGAAGACAGGTCTGCAGTAGTCCTATTCATGCATTCACTGAAAGCATAGGGAAGAGCTAGCTAATGCGGTGGTCTCTAGATGTTTTGTATTATAGTTCCCATAATCCCTGACTATTGACCATGCTGTCTATGGTAGATGGAAGTTGTAGTCCAAAACGTCTTGAAGGCATCACCATGGCTGTCTATACCTTGGGATAATAAATGTGGAGGGGGAGCAGGGTTGTGTATACCTGCCTCATCCCTAACTACCCAACCAGCTTCACTTTTGAATCCTGCATGTTGAGAGGGAAAGTCTGAAGGGATTAATGATCACAAGAATGATTCTAAGTACACAATGGATTCTCATTATAACCTTCCATTTCAGACCTTACCACTCAATATACAAAGGTTGGGGTTGGAACTAGTGGAGACAGGGATGTTAGCAAATGGCAACAGAAAACATAGCTCTGCTCACCCACTACATTTATTTCCACAGGCTTTCAAAGAATGCCTGACTAGGTTTTGTGCTTCAGACCTTTCACGTAGCTCATCACCAGCCATAGCACCAGGATACAGAGGCCTCTGATTCAAAACTCATCTATAGCAGGAGTAAGGAACCTGTGGTCCTCCTGATGTTGTTGGACTACGGCTTCCATTATCCCTGAAAGTTGGGCATGCTTTCTGGGACCGATGGGAGTTGGAGCCCAGGAACTTCTGAAAGCCACGGGTTCTCCATCCCTCCCCCATAACTTATCACTTTCCAAGATCCCACAGTTATATTGTTGCAGTGTGTATATATATATATAGAGAGAGAGAGAGAGAGAGACCATGTCAAAAAATTCATTAGCAATATGTTAACAGAATATTTTTGTGGTAAGGAGATGGACAGAATAGACAATATAAAGGCATTTCTGGAAGGTTAAATACAGTCTAACGAAGTATAGGAGATGATATAGATATGTGTAAACTAGACTATTATGTCAATTGGAGAGAAAGTGGAATGCAGAGAAGGATTTCAACAGATTGAAGTATTTTATTGAGCTCTGGAATGCACATTACATCGACTGCGCTGTGAAAGGAAATATTTTGTCATTACTTTGAATTTCATATTTGCAATTGCTGTTGTTCCTTCCTATTGATTTTCTGATATTTACGATAAAATAAAGGTTTTACAAGGTTTTAGGGTGAAAAAGTTGGGAATGGGTGCCCAGCATCAAATGTAGCATTTTAGCATTGAAATGCATGACCATACCACCAGATGTTAAAGTGCTACATCTATGACAGCATCCCCCAGGCTGCTGCCCTCCATATGTTGGTATTCCCAGACTCCCATCACCCCTGACCAATGACTCTGCTGACTCGGACTGATGGAAGTTGGGGAGAGCATCGGGTTGGGGAAGGCTAATTTAGGATCAAGATATATAAGCATATCTATGTGTGTGGCTTTTGTTTTGTTTTGCTTTGCCTTGTTTACAGCATTTAGATGACCAGTTTTATGTTTATGGTTTGTAATGCCATGCCCTTCACCATCTAATTACACGTTAGCTCAAGAAGGGAGCAGATTCATTTCTGTCAATTAGTTCTTCAGTCTTCAGTAGTTTATTAACCTATTATCATAGCGCTGTGCTGTTGCTTAATCTGGTAACCTTCCTGTTGTCAGGAGGCTGTCAGTGGCTCCCGGCTGGTTGCCCAGGAAAATATATAGACAAAGAAAAGTTTCTTACCGTCCTTTTATATTTCAATATTACAGAGAGAGGCTATAGAACCCACACTATGGATAATGGCATTGTCCCAAGTGAACCTCCACCCCTCCCCGTCTCTCCCACTTCTTCATTTGTTACTTCTACGGGTGCTGCTACATGCCATCTGTCTTTGAGCTCTTTACTGTCCTACTTTTAAGGCTCGTTGGATTCTGGGAGATGGGGGTCTGGAATACTTTCTGAAGACACCGTGTCAGCCAGCTGCCACTCCATTTGTGCCTCCTCCTCTCCCATTATTTCCCAGCTTTCCCCCTCATCTGCCTCTTAGCTGTGACCTCCCACAAACCACTGTTGTAAACCTATACAGTGGTACCTTGGGTTAAGAACTTAATTCGTTCTGGAGGTCCGTTCTTAACCCGAAACTGTTCTTAACCTGAAGCACCAGTTTAGCTAATGGGGCCTTCCACTGCTGCCGCACCACTGTTGCACAATTTCTGTTCTCATCCTGAAGCAAAGTTCTTAACCCGAGGTATTATTTCTGGGTTAGGGAGTCTGTAACCTGAAGTGTCTGTAGCCCGAGGTACCACTGTACTGTCTTCCTCTTCCTTCTTCCTGGAGAGGTCAGGATGGGGAGGCGGTCTCCACCATTCCTCCTCTGCCCAGTCCCTGACACATGTACATCCACTAATTATCCATTGTCCACATGACATTTTCCCTTCCCCAAACTTCCAGCTGCCTACACTTTTGCCTCTCTCAATCCAGATAGCCTCCTACCCTCTCCTTTTTGAATTACCCCCTGTTGTGAGGCTTGGCATGGCATGTGAAGGAGCAGTTATTAAAGTGGAACTATCCATGCTACCGCTCCCATGGTATCGGAGGGCAGCATACGTTCACATTTCATTGTAAACACATTGCAGCCACTTGCGCGGCCGAACAGCATGCATTCCAAGCTTGCATGCCCCTGCCTAAGCCACTTCTGGTCTGATCAATAACACATGCACTACCACAAACACTGGAATGATTACATGACCAGCCACCCAAGGGCATGGTAACTATTGAAAAACACATTCTACTGTGGTTGTGCATCCCCCCCCCCCGAAATATAAGAATCTGCTATACTGAGCAGAACAAGAAATTATTCAGTGTGATCTGCTGTGAAGTGACCCACAAAACAAATATCTTTATAAAAAGAAAAAAGAAAAAGTTCCGCTTCAGAGATATGATGCTTAAGAACGATGGTAGTTTCAGCAAAGTACCTGGAAGCCATCAAAATTGGTTTTTAGTATCTTTTTTGAAATATTTAATGCTAAGGATAGCAAATGTGGTGCCCTCCAGATATTGTGACACCTCCCTTACCATTGGCCATGTTGGCTGGGGCTGATGGGAGTTTGAGTCCAACAGCATCTGGAGGGCTACAGATTCCTCTCCCCTGATATATGCCCTAAATTTCTTCCTTCTCTGATGCTCCTGGTCAAAAGTGCTGCCGAGGGCAGTGTCGGCCATATTATATGGGGCGGGAATGTACCTGAGTGAAGACTGCCGCACTCAAGTCTGCTGCCTGGGGTGGTCCAGGCCTTGGGATAATGCTGCAGCAGTACACGTTCCTTACAACAAATCAATTGAAAAACGTGGACATAAGGAAAAGAAAGCAATTAAATGAGGAAAATTAGACAAGGGCAGGAATCTCAGTTTCTCCCCTCCCATTTTGGAAATGGAGGTAGAGGGCACCCCCAAGATGCTCTGCTGATCCAGTTGTTTTCTGGTTCGTTGGTTACCCTACAAGTTGTGCAGGCATGCTTTAGAATCAGCAGGGCTTATCCATTATTTCCGTACCGCCACATGACCCCTTGAGTTTTCCTCAAGCAAATTTTATGACAAGCCTTGCAGCAGACTGTGGCTCCTCCATTTGCGGCTCAAAACCTTTGTTGCTGTTTCAGTTTGAGTTGATTGCCTCAGAAGGGGATGGTTTGTTTTTGGAGGAGCGCCTCAAGAGTTCAGCAAGTTCTCTCGGCACAGCTAACGGCAGTGCCTTAATTTTGTGGTGATGGTGGTGAGCCAGATAATACCTCTTGAAGACATTTACTGCATTCTTATAAATTACTCATGTTTCAGGAAGCTTGCTTCTCGCTTTTACTTTTTCATTTTGTGTCATAAAAAAAGTTCTGTAATACTTCTCCACCCTGCTTTTTCTTAGACAAAGGACCAGGCCCTTGTTCAAAATTTGACCCCAGGCTGGAACAGCTGCAAGAGGAAACACTGAAAGGTTTTATGAAGGATTCTTTTTTATGTGTCATGGACTTAGGCTCTGTTGTTTGCAAATGTGTTTTAACAGCTTCCTTGTTTGTGAGGGTAGGCATGACAACATAGGTCATGTTTCTATGTTAATTTTCCTGCGCACCCCTGTCCCACAGGACTGGGAGCCAACCCTCATATCCTGAGGCAAACCCGTTTGTTTTATAAAGCTGGCTGTCTTGTTTTCAGTGGAGCCATACATTATCCATTTTCACTGTTGTCAGTGCCAACCCAAAACATTTTGCTGCCTGAGGCGAAAGACAAGATGGTGAGCCCTCCCCGTTTCATGTATAGAAGCCAATTGGAATGGCAGTTGAGCTCTACTTTAATGCTGGTGGCACGACAGTATCCCCCACCTCACCTGAGGCAGCAGCCCAGATTAGGAGCCTCAGGACGGGCTGTGTGATAAGATAGCAGAATGGTTGTGGGACGGGGGACTCAAGAGGGGCAGCTGTTGCTGTCTTCCTCAGCGTCTGCCACATGAGGTGGTTGCTTCACTCTGCCTAATGGTAGGGCTGGTTCTGGTCAACTGTTGCTTTCAGTGTTGTTATAGGCTGGAGTTGAAGTAGCACAGAAAGAAAGTAGACAGAGGATCTATAGCCTAGAAGTAGTATCGAGCAAGAGCTGGGCAGAGAAATAAAATTAGGTGGGGAAGAAGATCAAGTGCATTCAATTAGTGGGGTGCAATTTTATAAACAGACCAAAAGCCAATTCAGAATATAGCAGTCACTGGAATAAGCCTTCTAGAGTTTAGTTCTTAGCTATGGTAAGGTTAACAGGTATATCAGTAGCTAGACATATTAGTGGCATGAGATAGCTCACCCAAACCCAAACCCAAAACTCTTCTCTATCCTCAGATGATAATGTGTGCATGTGTGTGTCCTCTAAACTCCCCTTTCTATGAATGTCATATTCAAGTTTAAGAATGATGCAGAGAAACTATCCCAGATATAAGTTTACAAGATCAAAGCACAACCCTTGGCAACCTAACTCTACATTTCCATTCTGGGCATTCATGGAGAATCTGGGGGCTTTGGTAAGAGGCAAAGATCTGCCCCTGCCTGCTGGATGTCAGATGTGCATTAGGCCATGCAGCTGTAAAACCAGTTGTGGCTACTATAATTGTGTGCCAAAGGCCACTTCGGAGAAGTTGACCCAGATCATATTTACTTAACCCAGCAAAGAGGATTTAAAGTCCAAGTTGTTTGTGAGGCCTGATTCCTAGTAAAAAGAGCGCTTTCAGATTTCCTAGGGAGATTTGAATTACATCATGCCCAGTAACATCCCATTGGCATATGGCAGATTGTCTAAAATGGGAAGAAGCTCGTCGAAAGCATGCTTAATATCCATGTACATCTTTGCTGCTTGCTGCTCTAGAAATGTGGTAGAAAGGGAGGCAAGTATAGTTTACAGAAACGGAATGTATTCCAGATGTTAACCATGCAGCCAAGATTTGTATATACAGAAAGTGTTTTCCCATTGCCTATATTTAATTTCCACATGAAAATGGGGGCTTTCTAAAAGCATTCCCACATGTGCCAGCATAAATCAGATGTTTTTCATCAAGAATCACATGTCTAGAAAATGAGCTCCACCCACACATGCTTGCATTCATTTATAAATGTTTATTTGTTAAGGTGGAAGCAAGCACTAGAATTGGCTTAGCGAAGGCGGTTCCTCCACCTTTAACTCAGGCTGAGTTGTACAATGGAAATGGTTCCTGTGCTTGGACAGGGTGGCAGCTAGGGCATTTGCTTTGCCTTCTGCAACATTAGTTGTTGGTCTAATTGGATCTTTCTGAAGGTAATACCTGTGGCAATCTTTCCCACAAGTGTGAGCAAAATCAAATCCTACACATGAATCACAGTGGGGGTAGGGGCACACACAGAGAGCAAAAGGAAGGGTTATGTCTCCAGATTTGCTCTTGCTCTGTCTTCCCTCTTTTCCTTCCTTCCTTCCTTCCTTCCTTCCTTCCTTCCTTCCTTCCTTCCTTCCTTCCTTCCTTCCCTTTCTCTCACTATTACTGACAGCATTCCCCACACATGTAGGTACACGGCTTTCTCTCTCGCTCTCACACCCTCTCACACACAGCCACAACTCATGCATGTGTGTGCTCTCTTTCACACTCTTTCCTTCACACACAGCCCTGCAACAAATGGGTTAGAGGAGAGCAAATGATGTGTCTTGATTTTTGTGGCATGATCCACAAAGACCAAGAGACAGCATTTCCTCTCCTCCTCATTGCAGCCCTCGGCTAGCAGGAGATAAACCTGTTTGCAGAGGTGACTCTGCATCAGTGGTTCTCAAACTTTTTCCTCTGGGCCACACTTTCAGAATAAAAATTTGCTCATGCCACATCAGATCTTTTATTGATAAGAAATACATTATAAGGGAACAAGAAAGGCGCTCATGGTGAGTTCCGGCACTTATTTTTCTAGAGAAATGGCACTGTGGGCATCTCATACTTGGTAGCTTCATAACCAGGTGGCTTCCCTGACATAAAGGTAAAGGTACCCCTGCCCGTATGGGCCAGTCGTGTCCGACTCTAGGGTTGTGTGCCCATCTCACTTAAGAGGCCGGGGGCCAGCGCCGTCCGAAGACACTTCCGGGTCACATGGCCAGCGTAACAAGCTGCATCTGGTGAGCCAGCGCAGCACACGGAAATGCCATTTACCTTCCCACTGGTAAGCGGTCCCTATTTATCTACTTGCACCCAGGAGTGCTTTCGAACTGCTAGGTTGGCAGGCGCTGGGACCGAGTAACGGAGCGCACCCTGCCGCGGGGATTCGAACCGCCGACCTGATGATCAGCAAGTCCTAGGTGCTGAGGTTTTACCCACAGCGCCACCTGACATAGCTTTATGCTATTTTATTCCCAGACATAGCTTTATGCTATTTTATTGTCTATTTACAGCTGCTGCAAGGTTGTACTGAATAACTTTGGACCTTTTGTGTGCTACAAAGAATGCACCGGGTGGTGTGGGGGTTCTGTCTGTTGGCCGAGCCCTTTCCCAATGTGTATTTGGCATGTACAGTGGTACCTTGGGTTACAAACACTTCGGGTTACAGACCCCGCTAACCCAGAAGCAGTACCTCAGGTTAAGAACTTTACCTCAGGATGAGAACAGAAACTGTGTGGTGGCAGCACGGCTGCAGTGGGAGGCACCATTGGCTAAAGTGGTGCATCAGGTTAAGAATGGTTTCAGGTTAAGAACGGACCTCCATAACTAATTAAGTACGTAACCAGAGGTACCACTGTACTGCATGTATGTAGCCTCTGTAAACATGCATGGGGACTGTTGAACAGGCTGGATTCCCAGTTACTCATAGAGCCCAGATGATTGCAGTTTGTGTGCATATAAGCCCTTTCGCAAGTTACGATGAGCATACCATGGTGGTGGAGGCAGGGCCAATGGAAGCCGGCAGATGCCACCACGTTTTCCCTACCGAACACCTATCAAATGAAGCATGTGAAGGCTTGTAGAGGGAGTTAGAAATTAACTGCCCACTTTCCTGTTAGATTGGCGAGGAGGAGAAATGTTGCAGAGGGAATTGTGTTAGCCTCCGCGCTTCCTGAGGTGATCGTCTCCTTGAGTGAACAGGACAGCTTTGAAAGTGATTTGGGAACAATGCCAAGATGGTAGCAAAGTCAGCCTCCTTCCTGCCTCGCCACCTCCAGCATTCAGAGGGCTATTTGTATTTAAAAATAAATCCTAGCGATCACGAGTTCAAAGCTTGCCGAGTGAAAACTAAGAGATAGAGAGAGAGAAGACAAGAGTTTAAAGCATGGTGTGTGTGTTTTTTTTTTTAAAGAAAGGAGCCAAATAAGGAGCATAGTGATTTCCAATTCTTTAGTCACAAAGAAGTCCAAGTGTAAGGGGCACAGAAACTGAAAAGCCTGAGAACAAAAGGCTTTCACCTTAAAAGTCGGAGTTGACAGGAGACCAGCAGGGTAGGACCTCAAGGCATGACTAAGCAAATAGTTATATTGGAGGTCTGCAAGTTAAGCAGGACTAAACTGAAGCATTGCTTTGAAGGTCGGCCATGCAATTCCATATGTAATGCCAGATTTAATGGGTACCCAGGGCAGAAACCAGAGTGCAAGAGTGATGCGCTAAGGAAAGCTAATACCGAGACAATTGAGAGCTCCGGCTGCAGCACTCTGAACTGAGAGAAATTGATACAGAAACCTATCCAAGAAGCAGCTCCACAAAATTAGATTTTGTGGGATAATATCCTATTGGTAAATACCGGCAGCTCACATCTTATCAGTCACCAGGGGCCAGGAGCATTTCAAAACAAATGGCATCTTTTTAAAGCTATTGCAACATTGATGTGGATCTTATCCCATGGATATGGGCAACACAGAACTTGTATTTAACTTCAGTTTTCCATTTCCCAAAGGTGGGGCTGGTTTTTTGCCACCAAAAGTAGGAGAAGGACTAATTTTCAATATATTTCTATCAGCTATTAGGACGCTAAAGATCTGTCTGATAAAAAGTACAGTAGGAGATTCCAATCCGTGATATTTTGCACATTGCAATAATTAATGTTGCCAAAGCACATTTCCTTCTTCTTTTCTGTTTTTGTTTTTAAAAGTCAGGCAACTGACCTGCATTTGGAAACCATCCTGTATCCACAGTCTGTGCATCAAATAGCTGACCTACCTTAATGGCTACAAAGTCCTGGTTTTGTCCCATCTGAATAACTTTGATAGTTTATAACAGAATGACTATCTGCTCATATCCCAGTGGGTTTCTTTCCTGTGTCAGTTTTTTCCTCTGATGATACTATTTTGTGTCTAGATATAAATAAATACATCTGCTTGAGATCCCATCTTCCCTTTCATTAACATCACTGATAATAATGTATTTGTCCTTCAAAGCCGTGCAAATAGGATCATCCAGCTCCAGATATTATATGCTGGCTACTCTGATTATTTTCTTTCAATCATAAATGAAATTACTCCCAGTCCTTTCTATCTTCACACCCTTTGTAAAATTCCTGGCAGTGAGAGAGATGATAGATTTAAAGATACTTGAATCACCCTCATACCCTGTAATTAGCACATGCAGCAAGAACTTATGGAAAATAGCAATTCCTTGGTCATTTGTCTTTATTTTTGCTTTCAAGCCAACATATTTTCCTTATGATTTCATTAGCAGCCTTTCTGTAAATGAGCTTTCAGTTTGTCAGAACCAGGTTCAAGTATGTGAGAAAACTACTTATTCTCTGATTTCTTAGTTTCTTAAAACGAAGAGGTCTTTTGCTGGATATAGGGGCTGCTCTCTCACACAAAGAAACCCTGCCACAGCTTGTTGACTTGAGATGAGGGGTCAGTTTGTTTTCATGGGAGATTGCTGGGTTAGGCATCTATATTTGTGCTCAATGAAAAGTGCTCAAGCCCACTGATTTCAACTGGCTCAGGAGCACTCAGGTTTGCATAGGATCAGGTTGTCCACCCCAATTTAATGTACATGAAGTGAAGGGCAAGGAATCTGCAGAACTCAGATTATAAAGTGGATATAACTGAGCCAGTCCCATCGTCATCTTGACCTAGATTACAGCATGAGTCCACTTTAGAATCTGCAGTCCAGAAGATTCCTGTACATAGCGGTTCAGTGATTGTCAGATGACTTCTACAGAAGTCATCTAGCCACTCTGAGGCCATGAGTGAGCCACATTCTGACGGTACAATTCCCTCTGAGAGTGATAGAACATGTTCCTGCTTCATCATTCCCAGGCGGACTTGTCCCTCAACTTTATTCAAAGCACTTGAATGTAGCAACCCCAACAACTTGGAATGAAGAGTTGTATATAAATTGAATAAATATAATAATAATAATAACATTAGCCACTTCAGACTCCAAAAGACTGAATCATAGAATCAGAGAACTGTAGAGTTGGAAGGGACTGTGAAGGTCAGCTAGTATAACCCCCTTGCAATGCAGGAATCTCTTGGTATTTTGGCACTTAAGAGAACATGGAAAGCCCTTAACACAACATTAAGCTGAAATGTTTTTTGCTCATTGACTTTTCTATATACTGGGTCAACAGGCTTGGGAACAGGACTATGAACTTTCTCTGGGCATGTGTCTATAGAGGCTGACAGGACGAATTCCTACACTGCACAAGTGACCACACCACTGCAGATCACAAATGAATAAGTTGATATTATTATTATTAATAATTATTAGGACTCAAATATCATTTTAGCCAATATTTCTGGTGCATCATGGGATAACAATAGAAATATACCACAAAACATTCAAAATTAATTAAATGCTGGACAGTTTGGATTGGCTGTACAAACCAGGTGGTGCATTTCTAGTTCCTCGCTGAGTGAACCTAGAGGCCCCAGGAAGGGTGTTTTTGAAAGCATTTATGGTATTATCCAGGGCAGCTCCCTGGTGTCACACACTGAGCAGCTATTGCAAATGGGTCCACATACAAGCTACCATTTTGTTGGGAGAAAAATCAAAAGTGGGGCGAAACAAAGGTTTGAAATGCCAGTGTTTTTTTGTTTTTGTTTTTAAATGGAATATACAACAGGAAATAGCTTTAAATATTGATGAGTTGTAAAAAGTTTCAGGTAAATCAGCTCATTGAAATTGAAATAATAGTTTGGGTTTGTTACATTGGTGAAATATCAGTTTAGTGCCCATGAGTGATAAAAATGAATAAATTAGGTTAATATGTGTGTTAGAGCCATGATAAAGCATGGGAATAAGCATGACTGGCAATGAAGAAATTAATGAATGCTTGTTATTTTGAGCATAAGTAAGTACAAGAAAACAATTTGGCATGTCCATAAAATAATAATTGGCCTATTACCTGTAAACCTATCGGTCTTTCCCAATTATGAATGATTAACTGGTGAAGGAGTTGGAATGGCAAGAAGATGCCCTTCTAAAGGTATGCTATGTAGAATTATATCTTCTATACATGTGTTCATGCTTTAAACTTAATGAAGTTTCAGGTGACAATTAGAGAGGCTCTAAGGCAGTGTTTCCCAACCTTTTTTGGGCAAAGGCACACTTGTTTCATGAAAAAAATCTCGAGGCACACCACCATTAGAAAATGTTTAAAAAATTAACTCTGTGCCTATATTGACTATATATAAAGTAACTCTCTTTAATAGGAATCAAATAAACACAAAGAAAGTATTTTATAATTACTTTATTATGAAATAGTAAGTAAACAGAAATATGAAAAATTATAAAATACTTTATTCAGTGCGCAACCTGGGCCTGTTTGGCTGAACACAAAGCTGATATTCTGGCTGGAATCGAAGAAAGACACACACGTAGCTCTTTGTCAACAGCTCTCAGTCTCTCTCTGTATTTAGTTTTTATAGCAATCATGCTTGAAAAGCTCAACTCACAGAGATATGTAGTGGAAAATGGGAGCAATGTCAAAATAGCTTTGTTTGCCAGAAGGGGGACTCCTTGGCAGTTTCCAACCAAAAACTGTCCAAAGGTAGATCAGCAAATCTTAGCTTGAAACCACGATTTTGTCTCAGTTCAGTTAGTTCCTCCTGCTCCTGTAAAGTCATGTCCTTTCCACCAACTGATGCTGAGCTATAAGGGTCCCTAACCCAGTCAAGGCATTCAGTGGAGACTGAAGAGAAATAAAATGACAACTTCCCCTCGAGAGTTTTTAAATGTTTACCTATTATCTCACACAGTGCAGCAGTGTGAACACCTTGCCATTGCTTGGTGAGTGTGAACATTTCAAGATTGCCACTTTCCACGTGGAAAGGGGAGCCCTGAATGGAACTTTGCGTTTTTGTCTCAACGCCGGTCTCGCGCTGCCGCTTCCCGCGCTCTCAAGGACCCGGGAGGAGGAAGGCGTGAAGGGAATCCCGAAGGCGCGAAAACCTCGCGCATGCGCAGGCCTTCCGCCAGCGACAGCCCAGTAGGCCGGCCGAAACGAGCGGCGATGGGATGTGGGAGGGAGCTCGCTCGCCGCCCCGTGTGTGCTCGCCGCCGCCGCCTCGCCTCTCGCCGCCCGACTCGCCCGCCTCCCTCCCACGGCACACCAGGCAACGTCTCGCGGCACACTAGTGTGCCGCGGAACACCGGTTGGGAAACACTGCTCTAAGGAACAGTCCTGGAGGCTGACAAGCTATTAAAAGTATGTGAGGGGAGAGATGGACCAGTAATACCCAGGCTAATTTCAGACTTGGATGACTAGTAGCCTTAAAGACAGAATCTAATGCACAGGGGTTTTTTGGGTGGGGAAAGGAGGAGTAAAAATAAAATAAAAACATACATGCTATCATTTATATTTTATTCCAGTTTATTTCTGACTGAGGTAGTCTATTATTGGCACTTCTTTCTGGAAAAAAAGGGGGGGGGGAGAAAGCAAAGTCCCTCAAAAGCAACAGGTAGGCCTTTACAGAATGTCAAATAGCTTCACACAACATTTTCCAAACACTTATCTTTAAAGTTTTCACTGTTTCATAGAAGACTGATGAAGGGATTGTTTCACAGAAGGTTGCCGAGTTTGTACTGACGTCAAACTTGGCCTCTTCACAAGGTTACAACATTTGATGAAAAAGATTTCACAAAACCTCGGTTCTGTAGAAATGAATTCCCTTGTAGGTCTATTGATTCTCAGTTTTCTGTGACAATCATTTTTGGCGGGAGGGGGGATGTAGATAGTAACTGAAAAATATTTAACATTTTAAGAAACAAGTTATAGAGGGCATGAAAACACTGACCAACTAGGTTGGGTGCAATGGATCTCAACGTTCACAATGTATTACCTGGCAAGGGGGGGGGGGACAAAGACCCTCCAAGTGTCCCTATTTTCCAGGGATGTCCCTGATTTAATGAAGCCATCCTGGTTTCTGACTGGATCCTGGAATGTCCCACTTTTCCTTAGGATGTCCTTATTTTCATTGGAGAAATGTTGGAGGGTGTGGAGTTTATCCAACCCCCGAGCATCTGAAGGCAATCCTGTATGGGGATTTTAAAAAATGTTTAATGTTATTATATATGTTGGAAGCTGCCTAGAGTGGCTGGAGCAACCCAGTAAGATCTGTGGGCTATAAATAGTAAAATTATCATGATGGAATGGGACGTCCCTATTTTCATTGGAGAAATGTTGGAGGGTATTGAAAGAGATTGGCTGGAAGGCACCTGAACCATCCACATTGCTGAAGGTAAGCAGGTGTGCGTCTGGATCAGAGCTTGGATGCGAGGCTCCCCTTGCCAAAGAGATCTCAATTACAATTGACCCTAGACTGCAGCACCAAGGGGGTCATGCTTTGTCATTGAAAAGTAGGATTCATTGTACGCATATGTGAGATCTCACATTATTTGGACATGCCTAAACCAGGAGGTGCCTGTATTAGACAGACACCGTCTCTACAGTCAGATGCAATAAAAGTTTCTGGGCTACAGTTGCAGGAGGGGAGAGTGCTCTTTTGCTTGGATCCTGCTCATGGGTCTCCCACAGGCATCTGTGAGATGCTGGATATGGGCCTTTGGCCTAAGCCAGCAGCCTCCTCTTTTTTCAGCACATGCTAATCACATCCCTCTTTCAAGAAAACTTCCAGATGGAGATCTTTTTGCTAGCTGGTATCAGTACTGGATTTCCATTGATTTTATGTTATGTACCATTGCTGTCATAAACAGTTTCTATTCGTCTATATTGTTTTCAAAAACAGTTTTATATGAAATTGTTTTAACTGTTTTGATACAGTGGTACCACCGGTTACAGATGGGATCTATTCCAGAGGTCCAACCATATCCCAAAAAGTCTGTAAACGGAGGCGCCCTTCTGCGCATGCACGCAGCACGATTGAGCACTTCTGTGCATGTGCACATGGCGAAACCTGGAAGTATACACTTCCGGGTTTGCCACATTCACAACCCAAGAATTATGTATCCAGAGGGATACGTAACCCGAGGTACCACTGTATTGAAGATTTTTTCTGGGTGCCTCATAGGAAGTCCTTTGTACATGAAATACAGTGGTACCTCAGGTTAAGAACTTACCGTCTTTTTCGTTCTATAAGACGCACCAGACCACAAGACGCACCTAGTTTTTGGAGGAAGAAAACAAGAAAAAATATATTCTGAATCTCAGAAGCCAGAACAACAAGAGGGATCGCTGCACAGTGAAAGCAGCAATCCCTCTTGCTGTTCTGGCTTCTGGGATAGCTGCGCAGCCTGCATTCGCTCCATAAGATGCACACACATTTTCCCTAACTTTTTAGGAGGGAAAAAGTGAGTCTTATAGAGCAAAAAATAATGTAATTCATTCTGGAGGTCCGTTCTAACCTGAAACTGTTCTTAACCTGAGGTACCACTTTAGCTAATGGGGCCTCCTACTGCCGCGGCACGATTTCTGTTCTCATCCTGAAGCAAAGTTCTTAACCTGAGGTACTATTTCTGGGTTAGCTGTCTGTAACCTGAAGTGTCTGTAACCTGAGGTACCACAGTAAACAAATAAATATTTCTTGGAGACTAGCCAGGGTTTTACTAGGAGAGCATTGCCTAGCTTTTGTTAGGTACTAGAATTTTGGAAAATAAATCAATGGCCTGATTCATGCAGCCTTACTTATTAATTTTTTTATATTTTTATTTTTGCAAGTGATGCTCCACAAGATTCTTATTGTCTGGAAAGTCCCCTTGTGTGAAAGTCAGGGGCAGTGCTTCTAAAGGAACGTCTTCTAAAGGAAAAGACTCGTTCATGCTCTGCATTCATGTGGTGAGTTGCTTTGCTTGATAGTGCCTGAGAACATTTGACACTTGAAGGCCACACTGCTATTCTGAGTCAGAGAGAGCATGTGATCCAGCGAGGGGATATGAAAGAACGCAGGCGGTAACCTGTGTGCAAGGCCTGTCATCTCCAAAGCCATGTCTCCTTGCAGTTGGTGCAACCTCGTACCTTTCTTTGAAGTCTCACCTCAAAGAACACACGCTCTATCACGCACAAAAAGACAAGCAGACCTTGTTGCAACGTTCAACACATCTCCTTCTCTTTCTTTGTGAGACGCAAAGCATTTTTGAGCGAACCGAGTTCAGCTCTATTAAAAATAAATAAATCAAAAACTTCACAGAACTGAACAACCTGGCTTTATTTGAGGGGGTGGGGGGGATATTAACAGAGGATAATGTACGTAAGTCCAGCCATGAATAATGGGTCTGTGTATAATGTAACACAATGAAGCAAGCAGCAACTTACAGTGAATATGAATGCTCCCCAAAAAATGTCAGTTTAATTTAGACATATTATCAGCATATTATGAAGTTTCACTTGAACAGTTCATTGTGAGTGGATTGGATGTTAAGATCTCAACAAGGATCACCACCCTTTGCAAAAGATACAGAAATAAATAAAAATACTAATTAGTAAAAATAGTCATTATACTTTTCTTATGGACAAGCTTTGACTCCTTGTCTAGCAACATCAGTTTCATCTGTGGGATCTTTATGAAATGTATCTTAGAGTTTTTAAATGGATTCCCTCAATTTCTGCTCTAGGTTTTTATTTTAAACCATGGATGATTTGAGGGCTCTGCCACACTTCTAGAGCATCTGCTGCACAATTAAACAGAGCAGGTAGTTTTCGACTGTGGCTGCATGTGTGGAGCACTCATATTTTAGGACTCTTTCTCACCTACAAAGGTTTCTGTCTGTCTGTCATAAAGTAGCACTTAAGAGCCTGCTGGATCACGCCCATGGCCCATCTAGTCCAGCAACCTGCTCTCACAGTTGCCACCCTGATCCCTGTGGGAAACCAGCAAGCAGGATTTGAGCACAATAACATTCTCCCCACCTGCGGTTTCCAGCAGTTGGTACTACTGCCTCCAACCATGGAGGTGGAACAGAGCCATGATGGATAGTAGCTATTGATACCCTTCATGAATTCCTCTAATTCTCCTTTAAAGCCATCCAAGCCGGTGACCATCACTGACTCTTGCACAAGTGAGTTCCATAGCTTAACCATGTGTTGCATTGCAATGGATCAATCAATCAATCAATCAATCAATCATTTGGAAGCATATTATCCCAGCTGTGTATATGAAGTGTATGAAACATTCTATCTCCTTTTAAATGTGTATTATTATTTTGTGTGTGTGTGTGTGTGTGTGTGTGTGTTATTGGCTTGTTTTCATTCACCCTGGGATCTTCAGATGAAGGGCAGTATACAAATTTACTAATTAAATAAATTTTTAAAAAGTTACATCATCCTGCTATGAAGCTAAGTATCTTTTGTAAGCTGCCTTGGGAGGAATTTGCCCTGAAAAGCAGCATATAAGCACAATAAATAAATAATCAACCAATCTCGTATAAAAGTTCCCAAACCTTTTATTTGCCACAGACCACTTGAAAATCGCTGAGGATCTTTATGGACCATTTAATGATTTTTCTGCCTGTGGTAGGAATTGTAATGTGCTGTGCTAGATGCTGTATGGCTTTTAATTATATTTTTATTGCTTCTTCTTTTTGCTACATATTGTACTTTGCTGTGGTGCAATTTGATTCCATAGAATTCAAATTGCAATACAGTAAAATACAATGTAAGAAAAGAAATATTAAATATACAATTAAAAATTAATATGAATATTTCATGTGATGGATGTGCCATCTCCCATCTTCAAGCACAAATCTACAGACATGCTGAAGGCCACCTGAATGGACCACCTTTTGAGAACCCCTAATCTAGTGCACCCCAAATTGTGTATCCTTTTCTGCTTACACCACTAGTTGTTTCTCCCATTGTTGAGGAAAAATCTATTTACTCTCTGGTGGAAGATACAAGACCCCCTCTATTCCTGAACTGCAGGGGTTTGAGCTAGAGGACCCTTGAGATCCCTTCCAAATCTACAATTCTATGATTTGTTGTTGAGGCGACCGGGTGTGCCAGCCACATCCCAGATTCACACATTAGGTGGATGATCTGAAAAGAGTGCCTATGCATGCAAAGCTGAATTCATGACTGGACTTCACACAATCTGAAATTGTGATCACACTGGATACAGATTTTCATGAAAGGCCTTATTCATGTACAGCTGTACGTTGGATCCCAAATGCCTTGTGAGTTGAACATTTTGGCACCCAAATGCCGCAAACCTGGAAGTGAGTGTTCAGGTTTGCAAACGTTCTTTGGAACCCTAATGTCCAATGTGGCTTCCACTGCTTCTGATTGGCTGCAGGAACTTCCTGCAGCCAATCGGAAGCTGTGCCTTAGTTTCTGAACGTTTTGGAAGTCGAACGGACTTCCGGAATGGATTCCGTTTGACTTCCAAGGTACCACTGTACAGCAGCAATGCCCAAAGGAAAGGGCCCCTTTGACCTGAATGTGCAGAGGTCAGTGGCCAGTGTGCCGGCCAACAGGGACACAAACCTGTTTTCGCCCTAAAATGCTCAGCATGACTACATACAGCTGGCCATTGTTATTATTATTACTATTACTTCTACAACATATGTCTCAAGGTAATTTATAGGAATATACCATAAAAACAGCTGTTAATAGTTTTTAAAACAGTACAAAACCAACCAAAAATGGGTTTAGAAGCAGAAGCAGACACTACCTTCAGGTTTAGGAACATACACAGATATATAGTTCTGCTAGATATATAGTTTTAATTGGCTTGGGACCTATAGATATATAGTTTTAATTGGCTTGGGACCTAAAGAAAGGCCCACAAAGATTTTAGAGTTCTGTCATAGAAATAAAAAACCAAACAAGGTTCAAAAACATGTTAGACAACCAGAGTCTTGAAGACATTTCTGGAGTTGCGAGTGCATTCTGTCCCAGCCACATCTTCTCAAATGTTATGCCACCAAACGCAAGAAGAGTGTATTGCTGTGGCATAACTCCCTGATTGTGGGGACATCAATGATGGACATAGGTTCTCCCTAAATGCAAGGAAGGGGTGTAGTCTTCTCAATAGGTGGGGATTGTTGGAAAATGCTCTTGGTCATCACTACAACTCCTTACTTATTGCTGCAGTCAAATGCTTGCTGTGAACAGCCTCCTCAGTTTTTCAGATGATATGAAATGTGTTCTGGATTGCCACAATGCTGTTTGATCTCTCTGTCCCCAATAATCCTGAGGTGTCCTTATATTTACGTATGTATATCTATCTTCTCATCCTTAGGCTTGTACATACATTTGTTTTTAAAAGGGCAGTTTGTCAACTGCAGTCGTCTGACTGATGGCTCAGATTGTTGCAATGCAGGTAAGCGCTGTTGTGAGTGACACTGACTTTGTCACTACGTGTAGCATTAGTTGGAGAATTTGAAAAGACAGGTTCATGAAAAAAATATGAATGTTGTCAGACAACCCTGCATTTTTTATTATTAAAAAATCTTGAGTGAATTTAATGCTTATGAAAGTGAAGGACAGCTCCTTCGCACATCTCTTTCAATATGTCTCAGATCTGACCTGCAGCGCCTCTTTTCTGTCGGTTATGGGTGTTTAGAGAAGATGACACCCCGTTTTAAATGGGGGTAGTGTTGAAAAATGGATGTCTGACAGCTAACACAAGGTAGAAAAACTCATTTTTCAGTTGTGCCCAAGATGCAATTTAATCGCAAGTCTTTGGAGACTATACGTTTGTTCTAATATAGTACTTGAAAGGTCAGTCAATTTTTGCTTACCTTGCAATTCAAGGTAAATGTGATGGTTTCATCTCTCATGAATGGTCCTCAAAGCTGAGTTGCAAAAAATATGCTTCACCTGTAGGATGGATTAAACGGGGCCAGCCCTATCCTTAGGCAGAGTGAGGCCACCTCAGGCAGCAGATACTGGGGGTGAGGTGTTGGAGGACAGAGCTGTGTTGGCCACAGGCTGCCCTGTGATCCCTGCTTCCCTCAAGGGTGGTGGAGGCTACTAGTATTGAAATAACATTTATCTGAAAGTCTGGTTAAATTCTTCTTATGGAACTGGTGGAGGAAAGCATTTCCTCCTTTGCTTCAGGCAGCAAAATATCTTAGGAATCTAGAAAGCTGGCTTATATTGAGTTAGACCATTGGTCCATCTTTCTCTGTATTGTCTACATTGACTGGTAGTTGATTTCCAGGGTTTCACACAATGGATATTCCCAGCCCTACCTACAGATGCTGGGGATTGGACCTGAGATGGGATAGCCATGGGGATAGACACAGAGTTGCATGGAATGTTCTCAGGTTACAGGATTCATTCAAAATGTTCACATGCACATCCCATTTTCAGTTTACTTCACTGCTGCTTGATCACCTAACCTGCCTCTCTCCTATGCGGTGATATAAAACATGTGGAAAAACCGAGATGTCATCTTATGTAGAACTCTTACTTTGCACAAGACACCAGGCATAATCTTTTAAAATAATCTTCCTCTAAAGCAGTAGCAAGTCAGTTACTCCCACATTCTTCTTGTTGGGCCTGTTGTCCACATTTCCATGGCAACTTACTTGCTGGCCACAGTAGGTGATAAATCACCCTAAAGCAAGGATGGAGAACCTGAAGTCCTATAGCTTCCATCGTGCCTGACTGAGGCTGATGGGAGTTGAGTCCAACAACATCTGAGAGGTCACAGGTTTCCCATTCAGGTCCCTCCCCCATACCATAAGGTGAATGGAACAATGAGAGAACCAATGGCAGGTTTATCTTATCATTCAAGAACTCAAGGTAGCATACACAGTTATCTCACACACCCTAGGTCAGAAGCAGATCTCTCTGTCTATTCCTCACCAGCTCTTTAGATTGTTACAAATAAGTTATTTGGTATCATTCAGTTCCCATGGTTGTGTAATATTCACAAAACGTACAACTGATAAGTTTAGCTACCAAACAAGTAAAGTTACATTAAACAGGAATAAAAAACACATTTGCTTTAATTCTTAAGGTTTGAGTAAAAGCACACGAACAAAAAGCTTGGATTGTATGAATGGGCATTTTTTTCTTGGTACTATATACAGCTACGTCCATAAAATAGCTAGATTATAATAGTAGATCAAGAGTTAGGAAATACAGTCCACAATCCATATTTTGCCTACTCAAAATGGGAATATTTTGACCAGTTGCTTTACGGACCTGAGCTACCATAGTCTTATTTATGTAAGCAAACCCATGACTTTCAGTATCATATTTCAATAACCTCACAAGCAGTGCCCATAAAGAAACAGCAAACAGAAGACATAGATTAGGATTACATCAATTTAAATCATGACATATATCTTGAATGCCGTCTTTATTTATATTGAAGGAGGCTGATAGCAATGGATTCTAATTTTAGTCAACTATTAAAAGTGGGCAAATTTAAATCCTGCCACAAACTGTAATGCACAATGTAAGGTACACAATGGAAACCTTGTGTCCCAGCCATTCATCAGCCATTTTGGGAGGAGAGCGCTCTGCTCTTAAATGAAAGGGACCAAGTGTCCTTGTAAGTCTCCCATTGCTTGGCTGGAGTCCACCATTTGCAGGAGGTGCTGCTCTTAGCACCTGATTTATTATTACTTTGAGTGGAGTTGTGCTGCTTTGCAATTCTGATACCTCCATTAGAAAATTGGGATGTGGCATTAAAATTTTATTGAGAAATGCTCTGTTTGCATTTTGCCCCACTTAGCATCAAATTGCCTTACACTGGGAAAGAAAGTTTATTAAATTTTCATTAAAACACTTGCATGATAGTTAAAATTCAGGGGCAGAGGGGGATAGAAGGTGGAAGGAAAACAATGAGGATCAATTGGTTAAGAAGAAACGGTGTCTAGAATTTATATTGCTATATGCAACATTGGCCACATTAAGCCTATTCTCTTCTCATCTGTATGCTTGTTAAGGTTGACCCCTATCAACACAGAGGAATCCTAAAAGTTTCCAATTTTGTGTGATATTGTAAATTTGAATACAATCTAAACATTTAAAAACATAAATTGTCATTCATGCATTGTTCTTAACCTTATATCTGCTATCACTATATTGTTTTCTAGTCTGTCAGAATGTCTAAGGCTTAGTAGCTTCCTTTATTTGATTACTTTGGTCTCCCCAATACTGCTTAGAATATGTGATATAATCATATCCTTTTCCCACTTGGACTTCCTGTGTTCAAATTTAATGTCCGATGGAACGGTGTTTGTGTGTGTGTGTAATATTTAAGATGATATCTGAAGAAAGATTCATAAAAGCTGATCCAAAACAAATATCTTCTTACAAAATGACCACAAAGGATCCTTTTTCTTTTCTTTTTTTTTAAACACAGTGGAATATATTTTGCTACGGGGAGTTGAGAGCAGTCAGACTTTGAAACTTGCTTCTTCTTCTTTTCCCCCAGCGAAAACCCTCAGGGCAAAATAAACAGTATTATTCTAGGTCTAAACACACGCACACAGAGAGTTGATAAGAAAATTATAATGCAGGAAGAAAGCTGTGCATATAAAAGAGGTGTGTGCTAGTATGTTTTTATTTCATACATTCAGCCACACTAAAATGCATGTTTAAATGATTGCATTTGACAAAGGAAAGACAAGGAAAAATGGTGCCGCATCTTTAATTTATTAGTTTACATGAGATGCAGGCAATTGCCTGTGGGTACCAGATTGTGATTTTTCTACTCAAGTAGATTCCTCATGTTTTACTGATGAGCTATACACCAGACCCTTGTGTTCTTTATAGGAAGAGTTTCATGGAACATCTGCTTCAATTGCTCTAGCCCTCATTTTTGTTTTGTCACCAAACTCGCTTATACTACAGAGGCGTTGGCTATAAAAGCAGCTGCTTTAATTCAATTGAATATCAAGGAGGCACTTTCTCTAATAGCTGTAATACAGCTGTTTGTGTGTAATGTATTCCAGAGCAAACAAAATGGTTTGACGGAATTAACACAGCATTCTGCCATGCTTCATGAGATACAGAGTTTTCTAAAGTATTACTATTGTAGTACCTCTGTGAGATATATGACTGCACGTCCATCCAATACCCACATGCTAACATTGCATGTACCTATTTGTACATAGGAACATAGGATGTTGCCTTAAGGTGAGTCAGACCATTAGTCTCTATCTAGCTCAATACTGTCCTCACTGACTGGCAGTGGCTCTCCAGGATTTCAGGGAGATTCCCAGCCCTACCTTGGACCTTCTAGATACAAAGAAGATGTTCTACCTTTGAACCAGGTCCTTCCTTATTTAGGAGGGTGCTTAGGCTCACTGAATTAGCCGGAACATAGGTGCCCAGCGTTCATGGAATGACTCTGGCTACATGGAGCTATCTGCTAATGGAAGAAGAAAGGAGATTTTTGGTCATTACCCTGTTCATTACCCTGTCTCTTTGCAGCCTTCCCCTCTTTGCCATCTCCTAGCCTGTTCTGGAAAGACAGCTAAGTCTCTGGAGCTGATTTTAGGGGGCACTGAGGTGGGAAAATGCAGGCCAAAAATGCCCTCCCTCTGTTTTTTCATTACTAATTACCTCTGCTAAATCAATAACCCTTCTGTGGGTGCAAAGGGTATAATTTTTTTCTTGCTCTTCCGGAATTGCATGCTATTCACAGCCATGGTCACAACCGCTGAGGAAGTGAACCCTGCCCAATCTCAGACCGATGGCTGCAGTGGTTCTCCAACAAGGTTCTCCAGACTTTGTTAGTGTATGTGGGTTTATGCATGCAGAGAAAAGGGACAAGAAAGGGTTAATTTAGGTGTGCTTGTCCTGCATCTGCAGCTGGTTAAGTGTGAGTCAGCAACTTGTGAGAGTGAGTCAGAGAGTGACTCAGCACAGTCGAAAGCAAAAATACCCTTGTGTTTGTATCAAGTTTGCATCGGCCTGCCGCCTCTCGGTTAGAACCTAATGTGTGTTGGAACACAGCAAGGAGGACATGTTGTTGGAAATACCTTCTGTTACTTTTGCTGTATGATTTTTTTGGGACGGACTGAGGTAGGATTACTTTATGCTGCAACTGTATGAAACTGTCAAGCATTGTACTTTGGGCTACCTTTCAGTAAAGGAACTGCCTGGTGTTTTTGACAACCCTATTCTGGGTTTTCCATTTGCACAGTCTGTTGGCATGTTGAATGGACACTCTGCACATGCCTCAACAGATTGTTCTCTTGGAATGAGTACAACAGGAGACATAAGGGGGTCACATGAGCAAAAAGAAACTGGATCCACAGGAAATTCTGGATTGGGAGAAATATCACTTCCCTTTTACCTCAGTGGGTGATGGTGGTGCTGAGTTTATGACCCCCTATGTATACAATGGAGGTCTGTCCATTGACTTACATAGGCCAAGGCATATATTCATGTGAAAAAAAATAAATCTCTCATTGTAATCGCTGTGATTAGGTTGCCCTGAAAAAAATAACCCCTGTGATGAAAAGCTAGATCTGTTTGTCAGAGCAAATGTTCCCCTCTGCTATTGAGCTTCAAGCACATTTCCCCCCCCTTTTATAATAACTATTACCACAGAGCAGCTACAAAACTTGGGGATTCCCAGATCTATTTTGGGGTGCCTTGTTAACTGTGCACTCTGACGTGGAAACGTTCCCCAAAACACAGAGTCACCTTGTAATTTAGGGCACACCAAGAGCCAATGCACACTCCAACCAAATATCAGTTAAACACATGTTTAATGACCAGGTGGCCACTAAGGGAGATGGTTCTGGAAAAGATGGGGCCAAACTGTAGCTAATGGCCATGCAGTCTCACATCTTTCTCTGGTACTGCTAGATGAAAGGACTGTCTGAAGGCCATTCTGGCTCAGAGGTGAAGCCAAATAAGTTGTCCCATCCATGCTGAAGGAGTGGATCATACACCTTCATTTCTTCTCCTTCCAGCACTCTGCAACAGCCAAGGCATCTTTTAGAAGCATTCTGTGCTACGCATGGAACAAAATCACACGGAGCCTTTCCCAAATGCTTACCATGGCAGACTACACCTGACTGATACACCCAGGCTTCTGTTTGTATGTTTGGTTTGGCATGCTGTGGCTGAACATTACAGCAAGGCCTACTGCCAATTTGCCTGTTCAGAGAAGCCCCTACAGTTGATGATTTCATGCTGCCTTATGTGATCCATGAATGGGAAAGCCTTGCTGATGCTAAGTGATCTCATGTGCTCTTTAAATGACTTCATGTGTTCAGTAAATGTGAAGCTCTTACTGCTAAATAATAGGAGAGGATGTGTCACCCAGAAGTTTTAATGGATGGACTGGGGAAATGACAGATCTTGCAGCCATGTTTCCATGTCTCACCAGCAATGCAGCCTGACAACCAGCCCACAGTTGGTTGATGTTGAGAATATTCGTAAATTCCAGGATAACAAGCAGGAACAAATCCAGTTTAAACTGGCTGTACTGTAATTTCAGAAAGAGGTTCAAATGCTTCACAGAGCAACATGGGACATTTCTGGGAGGTGAGCGATGGAGTGAGCTCATCTTGTTCTAAGAACCATAATTTCCAAATTCGCTGAATGTTTTAGCCCTTGTTTTGCGGGACTTTCCTTTCTTACAGCGTGCATGACCCTACCACGGTGAAATGGATGTGTCAACTTCCATTGATTCCCTCCCTCCTTGTTAATTCAATAAAGGCAACCAAATTTATCCTGTGCACCAAAACTGTGTCCATTTTTGTATTTGTTCTGGGAAAGATGTACTAAGGTAGCATGACCTCTAAGATAACAGGATGCACAATCTCCTGCTGTGGTGCATCATCTCTGTGTTTACCTCAAAATAATAAAGTGAATTGGGGTGATTCAGGGTAGCCTTTTTTTACATTGCTGAGCTGGATCGCCCCATTAACAAGACATGTTTGGGTGGATTAGGAAGTACCCAAACACCCAAGTAGCTCTATTGCCCTTGGTTGTGTTTTTCCTCTGTTCTATTCCAAGAAATGAACTAAAGAGGGATACATTTAAAAGCACTCTTAAACCACTTCAACTGTTTTCCCCACAGAAGCCTGGGGACAGTAGTTTAAGGGTGCTGGGAGGGATCTCCTAGAAACCCCCAGTACCTTAACAAACTAGACTTCTTGGGATTCATGGGAGGAAGCCATGTTTCTTAAAGCAGTAGGAGAGGGCTTTAAATGTGTGGTGCAGATGTAACCCAAGTTGACTGGGAAAACGTTCAGAGCCCGAGAGGCAAGAGTGTAGAGGACAGAGTGGTGGAGAAATGTGAGTGTCTTTTCTTCTGATGGGTAGAAAGGGAGATCTGCCCACAGAATCGGCCTTCCACAAGCAAAGCGAATATGGATGCAGGCAGGTATCTGAATGGGCAGCTCTATCTGCATCTTGATGCTCCTGTGGGGACCCATTAAACTGATTGGATGCATTTTTCATGAGTACGAGGATCAATGTGCATCAGAAACATGTCCAGACCCATTTAACTCTAGTCCTGATTTTCTTTGTGCAACCAGTTGCCCATGACTAGAGCGGAATTGGGTTTATTTTGTTCAACAGAATGGAGGAAGCAAGGGGACATTAGCCATTAAAGAATGGTGTGCTTTTTGACCCCGAAATTGCAGCTCAACTCTCTGCCAAGAAATTTTTGGTGTGCATAAAGTTGGACTCCATCAAGTCTTTTTTAATGACTAGGTTCTGACTTTCCCGTATTTTAATTTCATCCACACTGACACATGCCTAGAGGGGAGAAAAAGAGAGCAATGCTGTTGGGAACAAAGAAACTCCACCGAGTCTGAAATCCTCTCTAGTTGGAGTGTCATTATCATTGGGAGATTTAAAAATAAAAGAAATATGGTTTATCATTATATGAGAATTGCCATTGACAAGGCTGGTAATTAGCCTCATATTATTTTCAGCATAGTTCACATCTACACATCACAAGGCAGAGAATAGGCGACTTAGACAAACAGAATCCTTGTAGAAGATCATTAAGAGTCCTACTGTGACATGCCACGAACAACCTCGTTGATACAACTTAAGTCATATGCATGATTGTATGTTTTAGACTGTAGGAGGTAGCGACTGATTTCGCAAAGCCACAATGGTTTATACATTGATGATCAGAGTAAAATCTAACAATGCTTGCCTTGTTAATGTCAAAGAAGACAGTTTAATATATGCTCATTATAATCTTGTTTGCAGCTTGGTTTAGGGTTACTTCAATCTCTCTCTAAGAGAGCTTTATTTTTAACTCAAGGTTTAGTATAGAGTGATAAACAAGCACTTCTCACGGGGCTGCACACCAATGCCTGTAGAATTGTTATTTAAGGCTCAGCAATAAAAATGATGCATTAATGCTATATACGCCCCCCCCCCCCGTCTTAGAAGAAATGCTGGGGAGAGGGGAGGAGAAATTGTACCTTTTTTGTCTTCCTTGCTTTGTATATGTGCATGCATGTATGAAGATTTAAATGTTAATCATCCCACTATGGGCTCTATGCTAAATATTCTTCTTTATAGCTCAAAAACTGGTATAACAAGTGAGCCTCTTGACTTATTTTATGAGGCAGAAAGTAAATATTCCTTTGTTTTGTAAATGGATTTCTCAGCCTGTGTTTGTCTCTATCAGCTTGACAGCAATATTTACTCATGTGGCCTTTCTCGAGTCATACAAGGTGTAAATTCTAATATTAATAAATGGGATGAGTGTGAAGAAATCGGCATCCTGTTTGTTTCAGTTTTACAAAGGACTTCCGATGTGTCTGGAGGGCGGCCACAATTCCTGTCTCATTTATCCTTACAACAATGCTGTTTCCATTTTACAGAAAGAGGACTGAGGCTGTGAATGTGTTTTGCCTAGAGTCAGTCACTGAGCCTTAGACAGACAGACAGGCAGGCAGATGGATGGTTGAACAGACCAGCTTCCAACATTCTCTCATACCTGGATATAACCAAAAAAGAAAAATGCAGGATGCAGCTATGCAAATGAAGGTACGGTGCTATGTAAGAGCAGATTCTCAATGGATAGAACAACTGGGACAGAAGGCAGGATTATGCTAGTACTGTCCTCCAATGCTGTCCTTCAGTTATGCATAGGTAACAGTCACTCCATGGGAGGGGATGTAAAGTATCACTGTTGTGGTGAGGGGAAAGCATGTCTTCTGACCCCAAAACTGAGTGACTGGGATGTAGAATGCCTGGACCAATGAGTTTCTGATTGTGCATATTTTACTGAATGCACAGAGAAGGGATTGTAGATCTAAAGTGAAAAGGGACAGATGGTTGTGCTTTACAAGCACCTTTGCCATCTGCAAAAGAGATCTGCCATCTCCTCTAGATGTGCCAGATTTCTATTCTGAACCAGGTAAGTTCTCAGGGTGGCATTCAAAACTAGCCCTACTTGGGGTAGACACATTGACATGAATGGACATGACTAATTTATGGTTGGTAATGCTCATGGGTCTACTCTCAGCTGAATACCACTTACTAGCTGTGATCAGTGGGCTTTATCCCCCTATTCAAATGGTATCCCAGGCTGAGCATCTGTTTAATTTTTCTTATATAAGTGAATGGTTGACATTCTCTCCTATGGAAGAAAGGCAAGTGTTTTAGTTGGGACCAGTGGCCTTCAGTATTGGCCAGCTGTCATCATTGTTGCTTATGCTGGCTCTGTTGCTGGTATTTGTTCTTTGTGTTGTGCTGTTCTGGTGTGGTTTTTTTATATAGTGATTTTGTTTTACCGTTGGTTGCTTTAATTGCACTGAATTTTCGAGAGTGATTTTTATTGTTTTACATGCTGCTTTGAAGGCCCTTTGGGGGTGGAAAAGTAGCACTTACATTTTAAATACATATGTTTATGTCATGTGGGAGTGGGTAGCACTGTGGTCTAAACCATTGAGCCTCTTGGACTTGCCGATCAGAAGGTCAACAGTTTGAATCTGCGCAGTGGGGTAAGCTCCAATTGCTCTGTCCCAGCTTCTGCCAACCTAGGAGTTCCAAAGCATATCAGTGCAAGTAGATAAATAGGTACCTCTGCAGTGGGAAGGTAAATGGTATTTCTGTGTGTTTTGGCTTCCGTCATGGTGTCTGGTTGCGCCAGAAGTGGTTTAGTCATGCTGGCCACATGACGCGGAAAGCTGTCTGCAGACAAATGCTGGCTCCCTCAACGTGAAAGGCAAGATGAGCGCCGCAACCCCATAGTCGCCATTGACTGAACTTTACCATCCGGAGGTCCTTTACCTTTACCTATTTATTTCATATTGTCAGGGAACTGACATCAGAGAGAAAAGCGGAGGCAGGGCTCCAGAGCGATGCCGGAGAGGGAACCAGTCGGGGGGAAGGAATTCAGTGTGACACCAATAGAGAGGAGAGGGAGATGGAGGAATCGGTGTCAGGGCTCCGAGACCCTTCAACCGAGACCAGCGGAGAGAGCGCTGGCACGCCCTTGCCGTCCCCTTACCTGTGCAGGCGCGTTCCGCGCAGGGAACACAGGCGGAGACTTGGGGTCAAACAGCTTTTATGCTGGAAGAGATTCAAGAAACGCCCACTGACGGATTCTGCAAGTGACTAACAGGTCACGGAGGGCGAGCTCTAACCCTAAACATGGTTGAGCAAACGATCTAACTGAAGTGGAGGCAGTTTACACACGAGTAACCCACCCATAACCATCACACATATAAATAATAATAGCTCTTAATACTAAATCGCTCTCTAATGGCTTACAAAAATAACAACACACACGCAAACACACACTAAAAAAGAATAACAACAGTACAATATGATTCAAAACCAAAGTACAATATAAAACAATAACATCCCCCCAAAGCAAAAATATAACATTTTCTGAAAACCTTTCAGGAACTGGGGATCTTTCTCCTTTTCATAAACTATAGAAACAGCCTTATTTTTAAAACTGTTCTGGGAGCCATCAAAGAATGGGATATAACCTAAAATAAAATAAATTGGTGCATTTACCACCATGGACACATTTAATCTGTGATGCAGTTGTTTGTCCAGGGTTCCATAATTACATAATGCAATCCTCCATGGTTAGAAATGAATTTGAGGGATTGATTTTGTATACACATGCAAATCTGTGTGAAGCTACATCACACAGGTCACAGCAGATGCACAGATCATAGCGCACACTCATTGTTCTAGTGTGTGCCCTCTGTGTCCAGATTGGTGATAGGTGTGAACTATTTCTGAGGAAGACATCACTAAAAAACAATGCTACCTGCTTCAAGCTTCCTAGGTTGGATGGAGACGAAGATCCATTAACTGTGGTCCAAGACTCATGCTTCCATTCACCTGGCAATGAAAGTTTTAACCTGATGATGGAAATCAGCCAATGATGGTGCTTGGCAGACTTCCTTGCAGAGATCACTTGACAGCGTAGGAGCCCCCACCAAAAAGGCAGTGCTCCAACCCTGGCAACTGGAAGAAACATGGAGCAAACCATGCCAGGTCACATGAGCGAATGGAATAATTCTTATGAGACTTTGTATATTCCACAAACTGTGCTGAACCTAGGTTTTACAAGGCCTGAAAGGTAACAATCAGCTTTTTGAATTTAGGCCAGGAACTATTAGGTAGCTAGTGCATCCATGCCAGAATAGTTGCACCATGTACCTTGTGTTAGAGTCAGGCACCATTCACCAGATAGTACTCATCCTGCTCAGTCATGACGGGCAGGCTGCCAGTAGATTACGTTCTTTGCTGCTGGGAACAAGACCACAGTCTCCCGTCATTTGTACATGAAGAGCTACCCAGAAATGCACTGTAGGGGTTTTGAATAAGACTTGTGTATAGATGGGAGAAGCACATACACTGGTAATTATATTGTAAAATGCCCTGCAGTTTGACTGCAGTGCTGTTTTATAGCGTACTTAGTGCGATGGGCAATCCAGCCCTCATCAGAGCACAGTGGCTTTCAGGCTTTTGGCCCAGAAATATCCAGGAAGTGATATAAAGCCCTTAACAGGGCTTAATAACAGTCTCTGTGTTCAGTCACACCCTAGGTCAAAACCCCTAGAATTTCAACTTGAGCAATCATGTGGATAAACGCTGCATTTAACCAGAAAGAGAGAGAGCGCACACACAGAATCCCACTAAAACTTAACATTTGTATGTATGTGGATCATCTAGTCAGGAAAAGTGTTATTTTTTTTAATGTGGTATTTATGGAGTCTCCCAAGGGCAGCTGCACTATAAACGGACTGGTGTCTCCATATAAAAAACACAAATCAATATGCTTAAGGCACTAACTGGCAATTACGTATAGTTTTGATTATGGGCATTAACATTTCCACAAAGGAAATATAATTACAAGGAACACAACATTTTTAATGCTTACTGTGTACTTTTTGACCTGGTTTGAATGTAGGAGAGATCCCAGAATATTTGAACTCTCTCTCCCTATGTAAAGTAAGTATCTGGCCAGGAATGGGAGTTAATCTGAAGTCTTGTATTCAATATGAAACTAATTACTAGTTGGTGAACCCAATACAGGAGAAGAAAAGTTAAGGAAAGTGGGGGGATCCCTAGCTTTAGTCCTCACATAATATGAGACATTCAGATTATGCCATTACACAATTTGCTTCCACTTGCAGAGCCTTAAACTCTTTATTTCTTGGCTTAGGGAAAGTCATACCCTATCTGGGCATTTTGATCACATGTAAAATCTGCATGCAAGCAGAGAAAGCTGGGATGAACATGCCAAGCTTCACCCCTCTGTGGGTGGAAATCAAAGGCCCAAAGAAGTGAAATTTCTCTACTGGCAGAGGTTCACCATGTGATTCGATCATATTCAGGATTCTAATCATACAAGGAGCCTCTACCATACATGAGGATCCCCACTTCAGACTTTCTTTCTCCATGAGTTGGAGGGTGGAGGTGGTGGGGGTTGTCCCTGCCTTTTCTGCTCAAAAGCTGTGTGCCCAAATACAGTGTATCTGAAGAAGTGTGCATGCACACAAAAGCTCGTTGGTCTCTAAGGTGCTACTGGAAGGAATTTTTTTATTTTGCCCAAATACAGCTTGATTGTCTTCACCTCTGTTTTGAGAATTCTTGACCTTCACCCAGAAGTTGGAACCTTTGCTATAGTCTGAGTACAACTATGCTTAGAATGAAAATCTAAATCCTGTACAAATATAAAATATTAGAATGGCAGTGCAGCAAGTATCATAACATGCAGTAATTCACTACTCAGTAAAAGCTGTGTGATTTTAATGCTACATGCCAGTTCATCTAAATTATTATTACAGTTTGCAAAACTCAATTCCCTTTCCCCCTGTTTTATATTAAAATGTATTAATATAATTCTGCTTATCTTTTATTGCTTTACAATATTCACTTTTTTCTACCTCTTTTTTTTATAACTACTACTATTCTTTCTTTAATTTCCCCCTCATCGTTCCCAAAGTGTCACTTTAATCATATTAATTAATACCAAATTTTCTTCCTCTCTTGCCATTATGTCTGGGCATTTCCCCTAGCTGTTACATTCTGCATTATATTTGATCTTCTATACAATGTAAAATCCAGTTTTGGAAACCCGTGGAATACAGAGCAAGTTTAGCACTCATTTCTGTCCTATTTGCTTCCAGAAAAGAGTCAGTTTGCAAATAATGTGGAGATGCATACCAAACTTTATTCAACTAAAGTTCTGGAAGTGTATGATGCCATCTACGCAGGACTTTGAAGGAACATTCCCCAATATATGATGAAACAGATTTATAAGGCTTAGCTAACTACAGTGATTTCCATTCTTGATCTCTCTATTTGAACATTTAAATCCTTCTCCCAAGAACATTATAGCCCACCAAGGGACCAGTGGTTAGCTCCAAAAGCTCTTTCTCATCTATTACTACATGATCATGGATGTGCTTTAATGAGTAATACTTTTAATGTGGAATTGCTATCTACATCTTTACATCTCCCCCTGTTTTGAACTGGCCCCAAGGATAGTTCATTCCCCAAGTTGTAGTTATACCAAAACAGTCATGAGCTACCCTGATCCTGGCTTCCAAGTTTGCTACAGATGATGCTTGTGCCTTTAAAAACGATATTTTTCTTTTAAGGGTCATGCTGGAAATCATAAGCAGGAACTTATTTATCTACCAGAGGCAACAGAAGTCTTCCTAGAAATCAAGGAGGACCACATTCATCAGTGGCCCCATCTAATAGTGGGGTGAAAGAACTGATTATTTTGCAAAATATATGCAATCAGCTGAAAGCATGATGCTGACAAAATGTAATGTGACTGAGGTCGGCAGCGACTGATTAGACCTCTAGTAGGAGAGGGAAAGGACAGGCAAACTCTTGTCACTCCCACCACATCCAAATCTCTGGATAGCAATAGAGACAGTTCCACAGCTGTCTGTAGGGCTTCTAGCCAATAGAGAAACGATAGGGCTGTCAAGCCCTCCAGATGCTGCTGCCGTGGTTGAAGAGAGCTCTGCCAGAGGTTGTCATGTATTGCAGTTGCCAAAGTTGACTGCCTTGGGCTGCAGCTGTTGCCTTTGTTGCTGGAAGAGTGTGGAGCGTAAGATGAATAACAGCACTGTGGGAGGTAGCTCCCGACTGAAAACTCAAGTGGTCTGGAGGACAGCTCTTGATTGACTGTGTAGCTGTCATGCTCATTTAGAAGGAACAGTTGCACTAATAAAACTTAAATTTGCAAGTGTGTAACTATAAAGATGCACATGCATCTGAATGTGTGAATGTGTGCTGTTCTTTGACGTAGATGTGACCAGGTGTCTTCCCCTCTCTGTTTTGAAGAAGTTGACCCAATTAAATATTAGATATTACTAATCAAGTTCACCTGCCTGCATTTTTTTAAAAAAGAAAAGGATTGGGTAATTTCTTTATTATTCCTCCAAGGAGCTCAAAGTGGCATTCATGGTTCTTCTCACTCTTCATTTTATTCTCACAACAACCCTGTGAACTAGATTAAGCTGAAGGACAGAGCCTTGCCCAAGGTCCCTCACTGAGTTTCATGACCAAGTGTGGATTTTAACTCTGGTCTCCTGAATAATCTAACTACTACACTAGCTCTCTTGTGGTACCTAATGGCCTAATTCAAACTTTCCAAAGCATTAGATGAATTGGAACACGGCCATCCTTTGATATGCACCCCAAAGCAAATCCCTTTTAATTCAGTGTGAGTTATTTCTGACTGAATGTACTTCCTATTGCTAATATGGCAATATGCCTGTAAAAATGGTGGGTGTTTTTTGGCGAGGGAATATTTCATAATCCCCCCCCCATTTCTTTTCCCCCACACTTCATTGCTTTCTGCATTAGAAAGCATTTTCATTCCAGGAATCATCAGTTCCTCAGTAGGTCTCAAAGTGGGTGGTACCTCTCCCTGGGGGTGGGGCTAGAATTACCTAGGGGTTGCTAAGAGACAAGGGAGCAGCAAGGGAAGCTGGAGGTATCAGCTTTCAGACTTTGAAAAGTTGGTATCAGTCGATCAAGTTCATCAATTTGGTTGAAATAATTAAACCAAATAGTTTTAGTTTGATTTTAAATAAATGTACAACTGATTGTTACTGTTTGAAATTTAATTGTGTTATTATCTTCCTTAATGGTTGTACAAACCACTATTCTGAATAATGGGTGTTGGGGATCAATTTATGGAACCAAGGGAGGGTGGCAGTCCCCAAAGTTTGGGAACCACTGTTCTAAGTGGTTTGCAACAATATGAAATAAAACATTACAATTGTCGATTAAGAAACAGTTAAAAGCAGATATTAAAAATATTCAAAACATGAAAATTAGCAATCGTGTGGTGAAGGAAGATTAAGAGATGCCAACATCTATGTGTCTGGATAGCCTTGCCTAAACAAAAGTGTCTTCAGCAGATGGCGATAAGTGCACTGCCTGATGTCACCAGTATAGATTTACTGGTGACTAGGAATGGCTGAATGCGACAATTTGTTTTTTCTTAATGTCTCATTTTTCCAGTCTTAAATTCAGTTTGCCACATTTCCAACATCACTTTGCTGTGTGTTTTTTTAAATCCTCCAAAAAAAAAAATTCACCAGTATTTGACCAGCAATTTTCTCTAACACAGGCATATCCAACTTCCAAGATACTGTGATCTACTCCCACTATTAAAAAACTTGCAGTGATCTACCCATTGGATTTACCAAAGTTGTT
The DNA here is from genome assembly GCF_964106915.1 of Podarcis gaigeae. Taxonomy (NCBI): domain Eukaryota; kingdom Metazoa; phylum Chordata; class Lepidosauria; order Squamata; family Lacertidae; genus Podarcis; species Podarcis gaigeae. Next base: position 30,864,954 of record NC_139683.1, read on the forward strand.
TTTGAGCTATTTTTAGGCAGCCAAAGTCGACCGTGATCAACCACGGACACCCTGCAATTGACCAGTAGATAGCGATCGACCTGTTGGACACCCCTGCTCTAACATAATGCATTTTGTATGCTGTTTGCGCTGATATACAAATTTTTATACACCCTTTTCCCCGATACATGAACTTTTATATACGTTATTTGCCTGGAGAACTTCATCACAAATTCAGAAGTGAGGATTTCCACCGTTTGTTGTTGGTGGGCATGCGAATGAGCAGGTTCATGCTTTTCGCTCCATCCCTACTGGTGACTTATAGGAGACAAGTCATCAAATGGAGCCATTTTTGTACTCTGGTATCTTTTCCAAAGCACCATATGTCACAGAAGGAGCATCTCTTATATAGCTCATTTATTCTAAACTGAAAATCCCTCAATATAGTTTGTATAGGTTTTACAAGGCTACCTGTTGGCTAGTTGAAAGACGTTATGTAGACATTCTCTCTGCTGTCATACATTCGGAGGATTTTTTTTTAAAAAAACTGTGTCCCAATGTTATATTTGAAGGGAAGAGGGGAAAAGATAGATGTGGCTAAGAATGGCACTTTTCACAAACCTTGGCAACGATATACAGGAATTCTGTGCTGCATCGGAGCACGATAAGTTGTGAACTCTAATGCTTTGAAAGATGAGAGCGGGGTGTCCCTTTTTGTGCTTACGCTGGAAATCTGAAACCCTCATTATTTCTGCATTTGTTAAAATATGGCTCCCTGTTCAACATACAGACAAAGCAAGGGCCTTTGATAAAACCTGATCTACATTCAGAGATCTGCTGTGATCTAAGCTTTTCTGAAATAGCACATTGCAGGAAGCTGAGGAATTGCAGGAAACAGTACAAGAGGATCATATTTTTAAACAGGCTCTTCTTTACTTTGTTTTCTTTTGCATCTTTGAATTGTGCCGTTGTTGTGTTTGCTCTGCAAGTGTCTCCGCGGCACCTTGGTGGCTTATTGCCTCTTTTGTAAATAGTTTGCACTGTACATCTTCTGTCTTGACTTCCTCAATTAATATTCATGATCCCCGTCCCCCTCCCTTCCCCACAAGCTGCAGTTCCACTGGCGGTGTTTGCTTTGCCGTCGTTTTCCTTCAGATTTATTTTAACAAAAATAAAAGAGCTTCCTCCTTGCATGGCTTGGTTAAAGCTGTTACTATCACAGCGCATTTAATGTTAACCCATGCTCAACAGATGTAGATGTCTGGCTGCACTATTGTTTGCTATCTCTATTTTAAAGAAACACACATTCCCTTTTTTTCCACATTATTGTGGAGCTGAAACAATTCAAGGGGGAAACTATACAGGCTTAAATATTCTATATAGGCTTAAATATGCTATATAGGTGGCACTGTAAAATGTGAACTTTACAGTGGCATTAGTTCAATTTCCTATATTTAGAGTGGGAAATGCCTCAAAGAGCATGGTAAAATTCTTAAATGTGTTGAGTGGAAAATATCCTTTTAAAAAAAAAGTTTCCCACCACAAACCGTAAGCTGTAACTAAATAATAATCCATATCCCTTCTGGGCTTGGTCAAAACTTGGCCAAAATCTGAAGTGCGCTCAGCACTTCATTTTTTGTGTATCCGTCCGTATCATTTTTATATATTTCCCCTTGGAGCTAGATTAATGGAGATGAATTACATTAAGAAGCCACAGTTTGATAATTCCTGCAACAAAACATTACTAGAAAAAGTTAGGCAGTATAGGAACATAGGAAGCAACATTATATGGAGTCAGATTATTGCTCCATCTAGCTCAGTACTGCCTTCGTTGATTATGGCAGTCTCTCTCCAGAAAGGGATTCCAGGCAGGGTTCGCTCCCAGCCCTACTTGGAAAAGTCAGGGGTTGAACATAGCACCTTCTGCATGCAAAGCAGATGCTCTATAAATGAGCTACGGTCTAGTATTATCTAAAGCTCAGTCAAGATTCTCATCCCCACATTTTCTTAACATAGTCCAGAGAGCCAGTGTGGTGTAGTGGTTAAGAGCGGTAGTCTCGTAATCTGGTGAACTGGGTTCGCTTCCCCGCTCCTCCACATGCAGCTGCTGGGTGACCTTGGGCCAGTCACACTTCTCTGAAGTCTCTCAGCCTCACTCACCTCACAGAGTGTTTGTTGTGGGGGAGGAAGGCAAAGGAGATTGTTAGCTGCTTCGAGACTCCTTAAGGGGAGTGAAAGGTGGGATCAAATCCAAACTCCTCCTCCTTCTCCTCCTCCTCCTCCTCCTCCTCCTCCTCCTCCTCTTCTTCTTCTTCTTCTTCTTCTTCTTCTTCTTCTTCTTCTTCACCACCATGAATGCATCCCTTGTTATCTTAGAATGGCAATCACTTGAGAGGTGCCGGAACTGAGTTCCAGTAGAGAGAGAGAAAAAAAGGCCTGGTCCCACCCACTTAAAAATGGGGATTGGTTTTCTGTAGCTTTCTTGGTGGTAGTGAGAAATTTGTCCACCATTTTTGGGAGAGTGTTGTTGCTTAACTCTACTGGGTTTTGCCAAGAAATGCAGCTGGAGGAAAATTTTGGAGACCGCCTTGCACAGCTTCCTGTCAGCTGCACTTCCTGGAATGCTCTGGGAGTGATGTGGTATGATGTGTCATGGCTTCCAAGGCATCCCAGGAAGTGCTGCTGGCAGGAAGCTGCAACAAGAGTTTTGCACCACTGAGAGTGGTGTGGAGATTTTTTTTTAAAAAAAAACCCACACATTTTAAAAATCTGGGTGTTTAAATAGAAAACCCTTGGCCATATCTTAAGGTTAAAGAAAGGGAAGTAGGCACCTGAAGAAAAGAAAAGAAAGAATTGGAGAAAATTTCCCTTCCCACATATTGGGAGAGTTTTATTTTGCTGTACAACCCAATTGCGTGGAAATATCCGATACCAAATAGCTACATTCAGAAAAAGAGTCCTATCTGTCTTAGAACAAGCTCACACACTTAAGATGTCATGTATGGTTGGAGAGTAGCAGCATACGCACACACACAGACACACACACACACACACACACACACACACACACACACACACACAAAATGGCATACAGAATATGTGATACAGGTGCTCCATGGATAAGCTTGTTTTATTGTTTTGTAAGCTACTCTGAGTATGATTGAAGAAGGCTCTTAAAAGAATTATAATGAATAATTAAGTAGATAATAGGGGTCTGCATTGGCCCCAAGGTCTGCCTTGTATTTATATCTGTGCATTTTTTCAAAAATGCAGTTTTCTGGGGGAGGAGAAATTTCGGCAGCCTGTAAATGGGACTGTGAAAAAGTTGGGTGGTAGTTTCATCACAGCTTGAGATTGCATCCTGTGGGACTGGACATCTGATACTGTGAGGAGTGGGAGAAATGGTCAAAATGGACTCGAGAGCTGAGCTGAAATGTCTCTGAAGACGCTGCCCTGAGAAAAAAATATGGAATTGTTCTTGTTCTCATCCCTCCTTGAAAAATGCCACTTCCCCACATTCTTTGACTATTCATCACCATTTAGGTGCATGGTAGCCATCATTTCTGCCCCTCACTCTGACAATGTCCCCAAAATAATTGTGGAGAATGCAAAATGGTGCCACAGCTGTTGCTGCTGCCACTTGCACTAGTGGGGAAAAGAAAGGGGGGAAATGGGGTGCGAGGTGGGGAGCAGCTGTGCTACTGTCATTTCTAATGGTCTTACCCATCCCTGAGAAACTGTTGGAAAACTCTTCCTCCCCCAGGACTAATTTAGTGAAATCTCTCCTCCTACCCGGAAAATGTATCTGTCCACAAATAGTGTGGAGAATTTCAAGAGGCCATTTGCACACAACTCTCACATTCACTGTACCTCGTAAATCTGCAAAAAAAAAAAAAAGATAGTGTGAAATGATGTGATGCTTATGCTGCTCCTGATTCTAAGCAGGATCTGATCCAGTGATCACACCATCAATCACACCTGTTCATGTTGCAGTGTGTGGCTCATTTGCACATTTATGCGTATTTCATGTACAGTCAACCCACAGCATAACGCAGATTGTACAGCTGGTTGCCATCAGAGCATGTTCAGTGTAAAACTGATCCATGGATTTAGCCTAATGCAGTCAGAGCCTTAATCTTTAACTAGATCTGGTGTGTTACTTCTTCTCCAGGTATGGACCTAAAGATTATTAACTTGGGTCTGTTGATTCCAACTTCAGCAGCCAAAACAACAATATCTGATTTGCTGTATTTTGCTGGTTGGCTTCAGAGGAATGTCTGGCAGCAATTAATACCACCATAAAAAGAAAATAACAGGAGAAAACATGCACACAAATTGAAAGCAGATATTCCAAATGTTGTTGTCCCACAAATTTAGATCAACCACACGTCTGCCTGGAAACTTGTAACCAGCATTCATGAGCGATGTTATAATATAAAGTGTGGTAGAAGAACGACAGCAGCGTCTGTTTGTACTTTCTGGAATTAATATGTATGTGCAGATAATTAAAAGTACAATAAAAATACACTAAATGAACATACACAGAGGGAAAGTTTAAACACCATCCAAACGTGTCATATGGCAGAGCTGCATGGAAATAAAATCTTCCAGAATACTGGCAAGGAATACTACTTCTAGTCCCAGAATGCAGCAGTTTTTTCATTGTTTGAGAATAATTTTCTTTTTAGTTAATATGATAGTGTGCAGCTACAACTTACATGTACCATTTCTTGTACTGCTATATGAAGGTTGCTTCTCTATGTTACTGGAAACACCTTCCGTACTGGCCATAGATTAGAAATGATTCCTTGTCACTCTTGATGAAAACCTATCAGCTGGCATCAGATGTTCTCAGTCTTAGGTGGAAGAAAGTGATTTTCCTGTATGTAGTCTTTTGAGCCCAGCCCAAGAAAAGTAAAATGGTTGATTTCTAAGTGAAAGAATTAAGCACATGCTCTCCCACTGAAATCAATGGGACTTTGTTCTCATTGAAATTGGACAGTTACATTCAATTGTAGGATTGAAAAAAACTATTGGTTTAAGAGTCGTGACAAACACAAACCAAAATGCAGAGAGGGGGAGGAAGTTACAAATGCAACTCTTCAACATAGGAAGATGGGTACATCGGCTAATCCAACACGCTGCATTTGCCAGCAGTTCTTTTTTGCGCCAATAGACCTACTTCACAGGTGTTTCTATATTTGCTAGGATAGAGATGGGGATCCTGTGGCCCTCCAGGTGATGTTAGAGCTCAGCTGTCTTCAGTCCCAGCCTGTATGGTGAATAGCCAGGGTGATGGAAGTTGCAATCCTTCAACATCTAGAAAGCCATGGATTCATCATTCCTGTGTTAGGAGAGCACTTATCATTTAAAACTTGGGAGATGTGGTAACAGGGATACACCATGGGTTTTCAACAAATGAGAAAAAGATGTCTGGAATCACCCTCAATTGCTGAAGCCATCTAAAATGGCAAAAGGAGAAAGTTTTGGGTGAGAAGAAAAGTACTGCAAAGTCTTTACGCTCCTAGACTTAAAACACAGAGTTGTTGTTGTTGTTGTTATTATTATTATTAAATCGGCCAAGATTCTTGCCTGTGGTGGTTGGTAACCATTGGACCTGTCTGAAGCAGCCAAGGGAGGTGTGGGCAGTTTGTTCTGTCCCCCCAACAACATCCTCCTCCCTTGCAAGACACAATGGAGACTTAAGCAGTGCAGCAGTAAAAAATGCTGGTAGGGTCCTTTGCGATCATGCCCTGGTGACCAGCCTCCCATGATTATACCCCTTAAGAGGTATATTCTCTGAGCCAAATGTCACAGCTGTAAGGCAAATTGTCTTGATTGTGTGACATACAGAATGCTCAAGTCAAGATGTCTCAAACTATACAGCTGTTCTTGTATAAGACCGGTTACAAATCCCGCTGAATGGAGGTACCTTTCCAAGATAGAAGTCCCTTTCTTGTCCCACAAGAAACTGATCGATGGTAGTTAGAAGTACTTGTGTTTGACTGCATTGTTCCCCTTAGTGGCATGACATCAATTAGAGGAGCACAACAGTAGGAGATTAAACCACACTGGAGCCTTTTATCCGATGTGCGTACTTTGAATGTGGCAAAGTCCCAGGGACCCGATGTGGACATCTGGTGGAGCAGAATGTGCTGCACAGAGATAGCCACGGCCGTTTATCTAGAACGTAGAAGCATTGTAAGTTTTGCTTTTTACCATCTGGTTCGATCTGGGGGAAAGATTAGTGCGCCGTATCAAAATTACATGAGTACATGAAAAAGATATGCAAGTGTCTTCAGTGTTTTGCTACAGAATTTCTGTGTTTTGCTACAGAAAACAAACAACATCTGGTATTTAGTATGTTTCATTAATGGCATACAAATCAAAGCAAACAACTCAGGCAACAGCAGGGAAAAGAGGACTTAATTTGCATAGGTCCATTTCAGGTTTGGGCAGATTTTTTTCTTTATGGATACTAAGCCATTCAGTAGTGACATATAATTATTGACATACAATTACCTTAAAACTACAGGTGAAATGGAAAAATGAGAAAGGGAAAGAAACTGAAACAGGCAGATTAATCCATCTTCAGGTGCTTACCTCTCTGCCCTAGCATTTCATCTCGTCTCTCAAGTTCTGCTAGAAAAAGCCTGAACCTCAAAATTTCCATATTTCCATTTCTGACCTGGGCATGAAAGAGGCTGACCATGCATGACACAAAAGCCCTAGACAGGGGCTATCTTTGTCCATCTCTGTTATGAATGTCCCTTGTCCCAAGTTCCTAAAGCAACCTGAGTGATGTTTCTCTAAGATACACTTTAATTCCTTAAGATATGGCAAGCAGCCAGGTTCCTCTTCTCAGGTATTAGTGTGGCTAGTGGAAATATGGCAGTCCTTTCTCCCTTGCCCGAGACCAAGGGAGTTGCAGGTGGTCACAGGGCCTTCAGGAGATCCAGAGAAAGTTCTTTTACAAATAAAAGAATAAAAAACAGTCCTCCCCAGAAAAAGGTATGGATCTGTCTGCCATTCATCATTAACCCACAACAAACAGGAAGAAAGCAACAGCAGAAGTTGAACTAAGTAGCAGTTGTTGGGGCAGTGCAGAGGGGGCAGTGTCACTGCTGGTTCCTGAGAGCAAGAGTAAAGGGTAAAGGGACCCCTGACCGTTAGATCCAGTTGCAGCCGACTCTGGGGTTGCGGGGCTCATTTCGCTTTACTGGCTGAGGGAGCCGGCGTACAGCTTCTGGATCATGTGGCCAGCATGACTAAGCCGCTTCTGGCGAAGCAGAGCAGCACACGGAAATGCTGTTTGCCTTCCCGTTGGAGTGGTACCTATTTGTCTACTTGCACTTTGGCGTGCTTTTGAACTGCTAGACCGGCAGGAGCAGGGACCAAGCAATGGGAGCTCACCCTGTCACAGGGATTCAAACCGCCGACCTTCTGATCTGCAACCCCTAGGCTCTGTGGTTTAACTCACAGCGACACCCAGGTACCATCTACTTAAAGCTCAGTCTCTTGGCATTTCTATTTCAGTGGCCTTCAGGTAAGGCAAACTGTAAGCAAACCATGTAAGAACTCAGCATGCACTAGCAGAATAGGGATTGGGAAGCACTGCAAAATTACAAATGTTTTATCTCTCCCTAGGGAAGAAGCTTATGGGGATGGGCCCAATCATTGGGCCTGAAAGCGTTGTTGAAGCTCAACAGATGTGGACTTTGCACAGGTCAGTGTCTGATCAGTCCTCTAGGAACTGCTTATTAGCTGTTCTGAGCTTTCCAAGGATGAATGGGACATAGAACATAAATTATTTCGATTAGCTTGTTTTGTGCTGTTTCTATTGGCTTCCATTTTGCCTAGGTTGAAGCGGGTCATTGTTCCCTTTGCAGGCTGAAAGCAGATTGCCATCTTCCAGGGCACATCCCACTGCAACCACAGTGCTTGGCAACTAGCTAGAAATAAGGCTGAACTGAAGCCCTGTCTTCTGTATTTCAATTGCCAGTGAATATCAGAGAGAAAAATCTGCTTTGAATATTTCTTCTCTTCTCTCTGCTGCCTGGGAAAAAAATGTCAGGGTCAAGTAAGGGGCACAGTAAATTCTGAATATATGAAGATGTGGGATTGATGTATATCCACTACACACTAACATAATTAAGAAATGACCTCATCCTTCAAGCATTGTTGGGCACCGCATCTTGAATTGTAAATCCTTATCAAAGCGATAATAATCTAAAATAGTGCTTGGATTCCCCCGAACCTGAACTTCATTTATTTATTTTTTTAGATTAAAAAAATGAGAAAATTAACTTCCATAATTGTGTTTTGCAGTGTTTGTTTTTCCATTAACCTTTCATATGCTTCCCATGCAAAATACAGAGGTATTGTTTCCTCAGTGCATATCCATTCATGATGACCCTGGGATATTAGCAGCGTCCTTGAAATTGCTGGATCAGAACTTTTTGGTCCTCAGTTGACAGCCAAATGACTCTGTTGTTTTCAGTGGAGGCAGATTAGAGCCATGCAAAGGCGCGGATTTAACTCATGTCTTATTGCTGGGGGGCAGGGAAAATTCCTCAACCCATCCCTGTCTAGGAATGCAAACGCATTTGTTACCTGCAGCCTCCTAGTAGTCCATGTATATAGATTTTAAAAGAAACAGAGAAAGGCTACTGGTCCACAACTCCTGCTCAAGATTAGGGATGTAGGAGGATCCTGGTGGAAATGTATCTGCCTCACTTATCTGCCCTGTGTCAGGAATGGAAATCAGTCCAGCAAATATGATCAGTATTCACTTTTATTGCTTTCAGTCCACAAATGATATGTAATTGCTTACATCTCCCGATCCGTTGTCATGAAAGTTCATTTGCTCTGAAATTAATGGGATGAAATAAGTACAGACCTTCCAACTATCCCTATTTTCCAGGGACATCCCTGATTTAGAGAAGCAGTCCCGGAATGTCCCACTTTTCCTTAGGATGCACCTATTTTCATTGGGAAAATGTTGGAGGGTATGGAGTTATCCAATCCCTGAGCTGTCTGAAGGCAATCCTGTATAGGGATTTTTTTAAAAAAAATGTTTAATGTTTTACTATGGTTTTTATATATGTTGGTAGCTGTGCAGAGTGGCTGGGGCAACCCAGTAAGATGTGTGGGGTATAAATAGTAAAAATATCATTATGGAATGGGATGTCCCTGTTTTCATTGGAGAAAGATTGGAAGGGTATGTAAGTAATGACAATGTAATTATGTAACTTATGCATGTTACATAATTAATTATGTAATTATGTAAGTTACACAATTTTGCCACAGCAGACAAAACAAATAATTTTTGGCAGAACATGAACTGCAGTGGAATGGAAACACCTCTGCATGTGACAAATAGAGGGCTGAATGGAGAAGGATGTCTTCTTATATCCTTGTGGCTGTGTTCCATGAAGTAGCTTCTTCTGCATGCCCTGTCCTGCTACTTTCTGTGTCCTGCCAACTTGCCGTTCATTACCACCAGAGTTTTGCTTGCCTGTTAACCTGACATCGGGTGTTAGAGGTCTTACTCCAGGACAAAGGCTTGTAAACCAGAGGGCGTGTGTGTGTGTGTGTGTGTGTGTCACAAAATGACATATTTTTCCATGTATAACTTGCCCCTGTGTATGACACCCCCTATTTTTGGGGACTCCAAATTAAGAAAATGGGGGGAGATTGTCCAGAGTTGTTGAGCTTTTTTTAGGGGGATTGACGAAATTCGCTCACCAGCCTGACCTACACTGCCACTCGCACGCATCGCAAAATCTTATCACCTGTCCCCTCGCCAGCAATAGCCACCAATCTCCTGCCCAATTGACGGTAACAGCTAATCAACAACAGCCCTTGCCGCAGCCACCAACAACACACCCAATAGCCGCTGACAATCTCTGGCTCGTGGCACCAACCAGTCCCACATTCCCACTATGCATTATCCGTGTACGACAACCCCATTTTTTAACGTAATTTCTTTATAAAAAAACCCCTTGTCTTAAACACAGAAAAGTACGGTATTTGGTTCAGTGACTAGGCTCCAAAACTTTCAGTTCAATTCCTCACTACGTGTTGCTCAGGTAAGGCTCATCCAGAACACATAAATCTGGAGGTGACCATCGCATGGATCACAGTGGCTAGGTCAGGGCGAGAGAGGTAAGGAGCCAACTGCTTAGCTTTGCGGAGATGAAAAAATGCCGCCTTTGTTATAGCTGCAATCTATGCCTCCATGGAAAGGGAGGTGTCAAAGATTACATCCAAACTCTTAACCGGCGGTGCTAGCACTAATTGCGTCCCCGCAAGAGATGGGAGTTGCCCCCTCCCCCCAATCCCATATCATCCTGACCCAGCCAAAGGACCTCTGTCTTCGAAGGATTTAACTTCAACCGGCTCCCACGTAACCATCCAGCCTCAGCTTCCAAACATCTGATCAGTGTGTCTGGGGCCGAGTCAGGATGGCTTTCCATCAACAGATAGAGTTAGAGATAGAGGAGATAGAGGTAGAGTCTGCAACCTACTGTTCATTCCCAACACATTGGCACAGGGATCCAAAGATTATCAGTTTGAGTCCCGGCAGCTCCTGACAACTCCTGATGACTCATATAATACAATGAGGAATGTGACTTGTACAACGGGGTGCCTGCAGTGACTGAGCCTATGTACCCTATGGCAGATTTACAGAACTGTTTGCTTCAGGCAAAGGTAGCCAGTCCATGGCAGCTGGGGAGTTCCCTATGTCAGTTTATGAGCCTCCATAGTTTGAGGCACATGAAGTTTCTGCCGCCTTGACTACAGTGTATATTTTCTGCTCGCTGGCTAAACCTGTAGCCATCCAGATTTGGCTCCGTAAAGGTTATCTAAAGCCAGCAACAAAACCCTTTTTTAAAAAAAGCACTGCATTTGAGGAGGTCCCCCCCCCCCCCCGGTCTCCTTTCCCCGCTCAGTACATGTAAAGCTCATTATCCTTAATGATGGTTTAGGAGCTAACTAAGCATAGGCAGGGCCAGAATGTGGCAACTGCTCACTCATCAACTGACCCAATGTAGAGAGGCTGGCCCTGATGTTGAAAGAAATTTGGAGCTGTAGGCAGTTAAATGCATGGCCAATCCCTTAAGACTGCCACCGTAAATAAGCATTTTAAAAGAATCTCAGACTTTAACGAAGAACAGAAGGGATTTTCAATCAGTAATCAAAAACAGGCCCAGAAATCAGGGATGGTGAAGCGGAATGCATATTTTGATTTCTCAAACAGAAAATACATTGTTCCTGAGCTACTCCTATAAGCGGGCTCCTGCGCAGAAAGTTTAGTGAATCCTGAAATGTGTTGTGAGTCTCAGAGTATTAAAGGAATTAGAGACAGCATTCTGTATAAGCTAGAGGCACCATGGTGAGAAATGATTACCCACTTAAAAAGTAACCACATTAGATTTCTTTTTTTAAAAGGGGGGGGGGAGGGAGAGAAAGGCAAAAGAAATGCACATAAAAATGAGCAGGGTGGAAGGAAAGGATTATTTAAAACATCCAACTGTTATAATCATTCCAGACTCATCACAGGACTGCGTGGGCTCTGGAAGAAAGGAGGGAAAGACACTTATCTAATCGTCTGCAAATTACAGTAAGAAGTACATTAATGAGAGTTAGGGATCCATCTTGGCTAATGAGTCATCAGGACTCTCAAGAGTAAATGAAATTCCATGCCCATGTGGTAAAATGTACTTAGGTCAGGCCTGAAAGACATTAGAAGTCAGGGAAGATATAAATAAAGAGTTGTTAAGAGTGAAAACTGTAATCAGAGAGGCCCATCGGTTGAAATGCCAAAAGACCCATAAAAATGTAAATACCATAGCTGCAAACCTATGCAATATGAAAGGAATATAATAAGGTGAGGTTTTAAAAGACAACAGCTATTCTATGAGGAAAATATTGTTGCATTTAGAAGGAATAGATGAGCTTCTAAAGCAAGCCTTATATGGCCAGATATTTGGAAAGATAGGCCTGTGTCTGCGTTTCTGCATCTCATGGGGCCCTATATTATCAATAATGCAATCTGACTGAGAATGTTATTAGTTATTTTTAGGTCTTTCTTTCTATGATCCCCTCCCTGTAGAAGACCTTGGCATTAGAGTGCCCTGGAATGTTGCTTGTGATATCTTGCCCACTTAAATCTTGCCCACTTAGAGCTGAAAGCAACCAAAAACAGCCTCGGATACAAATGTAGGGTAAAAGTTCAGGATAAGCAGGGCAAGTATGTATCTCTGATTAAGACACTGAGGTTTAAAAAAAGCAACAGCACAAGTTTGACTAAAGCAGGGATGATGAGGCAGTGAGGGGTTGCTGGGTTCTTTGGTCAGTTTTTAATAAGGAGAAATAGCTTCTGTGTTGTACGTATTTCTGCTTACACCAAAAAGTTACGGCAGTGTCTTTCCAAACTCCCTTCTCACTGTACTCAACCCTGCTTGAAATGGCCACTTTTAACCCCTCAGTGTCACCCACCGTTCACTGTATTCAAACCTCTGCCGTTGTTTAAAATCACTTTTTCCTCTCAGTGTTTCTCCCTCCCTGCTTTATTCAAATATGCAGTTGTTTAAAATTGGCACTTCCCCGCCCCCTAGCAGTGAATATGCATAATAGGTCCATAAGCAGCAGTTGGTAGCTATCGTTGCTATAGTCTTAGCAGATAGGACTGCAGCCCCTGAAATGCTATTGGAGTGCTATCCTATGCATGATTTAGAATGTTGGCTGTCTGTGCATCTTCGCTAGCTGTCAGAAGCGAGCCAGCAGTAAATCACACCAAGCAAGTTGGAGTTAACTCTTTATTAGCAAAAACAGGATCTCCACTGCAGTGTCAGGCCTAATGAGCACAGCAACTCATCTCTGGTAGGCCTTGCCCCCATGAAGCAGTTGCCGAGACTGAAGGTCCCTGCCTTCCCACAGGCGCCTGTCCCCTATTCCCCAGGGTTCCCCCCCCCCCCAGCAATCAGAGGCTGCATCAGCATGTCACTAATCTCTCCTCCACCGTTTGCATGCCTCTTCTGCTTCTGAGAGACAATGGGAGAGAGAAGCTTGACCCTGCAGGAGGGGGAGACAGTTGTGATTCTTCACCAGCCTAATTCATCTCTGCTGCTTGGTCTCTCCTCCCACCCTCCTGGTTCACCTTCTCCCTCTGATTCTGGACTTGTCTCTGCCACAGACCCTCCCAGCTCACTAAGTCAGGGTACTGCCATCGGAACAGGGTAGGGAAACAGAGGAGCAGTTGGGTTACAGAGAACCTCCGAAAATCTTGTGAAGCAGTTCCTCTTCCTGTGGTGAGGAAAGCCACACCTCCAGTGGAGAAGGGAGGAAAGGACCAGAGGATGCTGCTAGGAGCCTCAGCACCGCTCCTGGCCAAGCCGGCCAGGAGGGAAGCACGCCTCTTCTGTTGCCCACCCTGTGCAGAGGTGTAAAATGCACAGAAGGAAGGAAAAGGCTGGGGGTGACGAAGCTCTTATGTTGGGGGAGGACCCGGAAACAACCACTCCCACATTCTGCTAGCGATTGAGGCAGACATGAACTTGTGGCTCTGCACTGTAAATAGTTTTGCCCCGAAATAAAACCTGTAAAAGACAGGTCTGAGTCCTGACTGGTTACTCACGAGCAACCACCACTGCCATCTGATACCCTGTTGCCTTTTCAGAGCAGGTGGAGGCCACACAACTTTTCTCCCAACAGAGAAGAAATTTCTGAACCAAAATAAGATTATTATTATTATTAAGTGCTCCCTATGTGTAAAACAGTAATGCTTACGTGTCTACAGTATCTTTCCAGCAGCATCTCTCCAAGCCATGCACCTCACAGCCCCCTGTGCTGCACCCTTCTCTATTCCTTTTTCTCTGGTCCCACCCACCACTAGAACTTACCTACTCCCAAAATGATTGCTGATGGGGGGATGCATTCCAAGGGCTGAAAAAAGAGGTTTCTTTCTCTTGCCTTAGACTTTCTTTTGCAGTTGGTGGGGGTTGTATTTTTACAGTTCCTAAAACTCCTAACAGGGCTCATTCAAATTACAAAACTCCCCACCCACCCCAATTCCTGCCTTTATTCCTCCTTTGCTGTATTATAATCATGCTATGCAGAAGTCAGTGCCCTTTGGCATTTCCTTAGATGAACCATCGTATGAAATTCTTTGAGCTCCCTGAACCTCCTGGTTCCTAAAAACAAGCAAAGCGGATCTTAAAATAACAAAATTACTCTGTATTGAAAGTTGTCAACAATGCTTGCATTTGATGTTTATTGTAAAATGTCAGTGGTTAAAAAAAAAATCTATGGCTCAAGCAGTGTGGTTCTAAATGGCCTCCTTTGGCCGTATCATATTTCAGACTGGGTTTTTTTTTGTGGGTGGTGTTGGTACTTTGTGCTGTTTCCCATCATTGTCTCCCTGTTCCTTCTCTCATTCCCCCCTCCCTCAAGTATCCTCTGGCCAGCATCCCAGAATCCAGTTATTCCAACTCCCTTCGTCATTGTTGTTTTTTTATGAACAATTAATTGTAAGACAAAGAAAAATTGGGTGATCCTATTGTAAAAGGCTTTTTAAAACCTTGGAAAATAGGTCAGCTTATGTGCCGTATGCTTTGGGCATATTGTTCAGCTGTGTTCTGCTGCTGCTACCAGAAAGGGTTCTCAGGAGTGTAAATCCCATGCAGTTTGACAGCTGCTACATTAACTAACTAGCAGGTTTCTGTAGTTATGCACAATGTGGCCAAATAATCCCAATTCAGATTCATTTGTTCAAGCTAAGTCTCCCCAGGTGTGGTGTGGTGTGGGGCTGCCAAGTTTTTATACCTTTTTGTGCTCAGACAACTTTGCATGTTGTGATCTATTCCCTGGGGTTCTCTCCTCATAAACAGTCAGAAGGGATGAACGAAGACCCAAAATACACTGAGGGGTTTCTCATGTATGACACAGAGAATATAAGAAAATAAGAAGAGCCTGCTGGATCAGGCCAATGGCCCATCTAGTCCAGTATCCTGTTCTCACAGTGGACAACCAGATGCCTGAAGGAAGCCTGCAAGCAGGACATGAATGCAGCAACACACTGCCCACTTGATTCCACTGCCTCTGACAGTGGAGGTGGAACATTGCAGGCAATGGTGCCTTCAGCATTTTAGGGCTGAAGTCCAGGGAGCCACATTACCCCCAAAGATCCCCAGAGCCAGTGTCAGGTCATAGGCACTGCAGAAATAAGCAGGACATTGGCACATGCATGGACTGGCATGGGCAATGTCGTTGTGCTGCCTGTTGGTATGCAGAGGGCTGGGAGGCTAGCTGGCTAGCCCTGGCTGGGCTGTTCCCTTCCAGCCGTCCTGCTGCGAAGACCATCTCCTCTGCTCCGATGTAAATCAGCGACCCGGGCTTCACAGCCAGGGCACACTATCAGCAGATCGAACTGTGCACACAGAATAGGTGTGAGGCTTGCGGAAGCATACTACAACTACAGATTTATTAATCATAAATCAGGACAAAGAAACATGTCGTCTCTCTCTCATGTTGTCTCAGAGAGAACAGCAAAAGCAAAAGCTATACACAACGGAAGTTCCCAGCAAGCTGTGCTGGAATGTAAACAGACACATAACAATCCCATGTGACACATAACAATCCCATGTCTGTTCCTTAAGGTGAAATGTCAACATCGCTTCCTCCCTTTGCAAAGTGCCTTTCACAGGGCAGCTGCTTCATGGGAAAGGTGAAGAGAAGGTGTTCTAGAACTTGTACATGCTCAGACTGCTACTCCAATAGCATGAAACTACCACTTTCTGTCCCTTACAGCCTGCTCTTGTGTACTTCCAGAAGCGCAGTTGGCAGCAGCTCAGGGCTACTAGAAACGAGCTATTTGTCTCTTCCAGGAGGTAGTGTTAAAAAACAACAACAGCAGGGATGAGCAGTGGTGAAGATGGACTTCCTTTCCCACACATGGAAGACCTGGTAGTGCAGGAGCAGCTCCTTTGGATGCCAGATGTACGAATGTCGATTGTGCCGCTGCACCTTATGGATGAAAGCAGGGTTGAGAGAGCAATTCTAGATTTAGACAGGTATCATTTTGATTTCAGTGTGCTGGGAAAGAATTAAAATGGCATATTTCTAAAGGCCTGCCTATCTTATCACTTGATTCTACCCTAATGAGCCGCTGAACTCAAATCTCTACTCAGCCATGAAACCCTTACAGAGTGAGTGTGGGTCAGTCAGTCACTATTTCTCAGGCTCATCTTCCTCAATGGGTTGTTGTGAGGATAAAAAGTGGGGAGTGGTCACTGAGAACCATGTATGCCACCTAAAGATCCTTGTGGGGGGCAACATGAAACACTGTATAAACAAAATCTCTGCCAAAAGCCTTTGCTCAGCTCATGGGCTGTGATGCCTCACTTAGCTATATTTTCTTTTCTTTTTATTTTTCTAAATAGTTCTTATTGCTGCCTCGGTTCTATTCCACAGTCACTGAAAGCATATAGAATTGGGAAATGGCAGTCACAATGGAGAATTTAGCATCCCACAGATTGGTTAAATGCTTGAGAAATTGCTCCCCCAAAGTAATGAAGCAGACACCCTCAATTCATGAACTGGAATTGTTTTTCACATAAGGAATGAATGCACTTATGTTGATGATTTGAAAATGACCAAAGCACTGGATTCACCTGGTGGGGGGTGTCACAGTGACTCTGAAAAACCAAAAGAATTCAATCTATGCTATAGATGTGGAAGAAAAAGAAAACAAAAAACCCATAATCAGAGCTTGTGGTGACAGTGGAAGTATATCTAGAGCCCAACCTCCCTATGTAAACAGCAGTTGGGAGTAAACTAAGGGCACAGAAGATGGATGAGCTTAAAAACATTAAACTCAGCACGTGATCAGTATTTTTGGTTCTCTTTATCAAGGTTGCCAACCTTTCATATAAGGAAATACCAGTTATGAAGCATTTGTTGTTGTTTAATCGTTTAGTCATGTCCGACTCTTCGTGACCCCATGGACCAGAGCACGCCAGGCACTCCTGTCTTCCACTGCCTCTTGCAGTTTGGTCAAACTCATATTAGTAGCTTCGAGCACACTGTCTAACCATCTCAGCCTCTGCCATCCCCTTCTGTTGCCCTCAATCTTGCCCAACATCAGGGTCTTTTCCAGGGAGTCTTCTCTTCTCATGAGGTGGCCAAAATATTGGAGCCTCAGCTTCAGGATCTGTCCTTCCAGTGACCACTCAGGGCTGATTTCCTTAAGAATGGATAGGTTTGATCTTCCTGCAGTCCATGGGACTCAAGAGTCTCCTCCAGCACCATCTAGGGAAAAGAAAGGGGAAATTACTATCATATGAAGTAAAATGAAATTATGCATGTTACCATCTAAGAGTGCCCCTCTGAGACCATTATGTCCAGTGCCTAAAGCAGGGGTTGCCAAACTTTTGGGGCCAATGGGCACATTTGGAATTTAGCAAAACTTCCATAGACACCGGCTACAAAATGGTCGCTGGGGGTGGGCATGGCTTAAAACAAAAAGACAGTGGTGTTGTGCGACATAACTCTTCCACTAATTGCCCACAGCAGAATGTAGAGCTTGGGCTGAAAAAAGATTTCTCACTCCTGCTATAAATTGAAGATATTCTTTTTATTTCTAATAGTGGCATGAGGAGAAGAGAAAGAAGAACAATGACTTTTTTCAAAACAAAAAAAATTCCTTCCAGTAGCACCTTAAAGACCAACTAAGTCAGTTCTTGGTATGAGCTTTCGTGTGCATGCACACTTCTTCAGATACACTGAAACAGAAGTTTCCAGACCCTTCTATATAGTGAGAAGGTGGGGAGGGGTATTACTCAGAAGGGTGGTGGGAATGGGTGATGGGCAGATAGATGACTTTTTTGTACCTAAGAAGGAAACAAACCTGAAGATCCAACCTCAGCGACCAGTTCAATTAAATGTGCCTTTAGTCTGCATCTTGTTCCCCATTAAACGTATGATTCAATAGGCTTCTCCCTGTTATTACCTTTTTTTTAAAAAAAAAATTATTTCATGGAACACTCTGTATACCAATTAAGCTGCTTTGCTTATTATATATTACCATTTTGCTTGCCTTAAAGTACAAACAGCAAGCACTTTGATAAATGAAGTGCAAGGATATTTAGCTTTGTTGTTGTAGCCTCCCTAAGTGCTGTGTCAGCACATAGCATTGTCTGTTATGGCATACAGAAAAGAAAGAGCTTGAATGATAAACATTTTGCAAACAGACTTCCACACACCCTTAGCCACCTGTTCTTCAGTTAGCCACAGACTCCCAGATTTTGATAAAGAAAAGCACTTTAGTAGGGGATCTGTTTCAGATTGCAGTGGGGTGCAGAGGGGGTAGAGAGGAGTCACCATTTCTTATTATGGCTAATATTCCACCCTCCTCCGTGTTGTAATTGCCACAGCAGAGATCATTCACTATGTACGCTAAGGGATAATTCTGTTAGTGTTAATGTAGCTTAGCCAATCAGATGCCACCTTTGGGGTTGCTGGGTCAATGAGAGTTTCCGAGTGGCAAGAGAATGAGGACAAGAGCCCTTGATCTACCCCCTCACTGTTCTGATTCATCCCTTGGCCAAGAGAGAACCTGGTGAGCTTGCTGCCACTTTGGAAAGAAGCTGAAAGCTCAGGTGTCAGCACAGCTGTTCACTTCCTGTTGCATCACCACCATCGGGTCACTGGGGAGCTTTTGGAGCTCTTGATGGGCTCCCTGGGCTGTGAGGATCTCAGTCTTCAACTCAGTAGTGCAGCCTTAGTACTGCTCACATGAGCCCTGGTCTAGCATCATGTCTGAATAGGGAAAGCCAACCTGTGTAGGGGCGCAGGGCAGCCAATGCCACACATACCCCCAATGCTCCCCACTCCTCCTGCTCCATGTTTGACCTTGTATTCAGCAATGTTTCCATTCTAGGGGTACTAAATGCATTAAATACATACACTGATTCCAACATCCATACAATCGTTGGAACAGAGCCTTTGCATGTATACGTGAAAGCTTCTTTCTATGTGATTGGGAAACCTGCATTTTTCAAGGTACCAGGCTATGTGTGCGTACAGAAACAACACTGCTTGCTCAGTCTAAGGTGCCCGGGGAGAGGCAGTCTCCAACCAAAAGTGAAAGCAGTTAGGCTCTAGCTGGCACTTGCTGCAAGCTTGCTGGAATGAGTTTTAGGCTTCAAGGGTACCACTCAGTTGCCTGAGCTTCCTGCCAGCTAAACAGATAGGCAAGTTGTGGCAGAATGAGCCCTGTAAAAACCCTGAGCTCAGATCTAGCGCTTTCAGATGGAACTGCTACTGCTACATACAGGGTCCGGTTACTTGCTATACTATCTAAGTTAGTGACCATCAACACATCTTGTGGCTGCAAATTCCATGAATTAATTATGCATCACGGAAAGAATTACTCTCTTTTGTCTGACTTAGATCTTCTGCCAGTCACTTTCTCTGGATGAGCCTAATATTAGGAGGGAGGGAGGGAAACTTATCTCCCCCCTTTCTATGTATAATAGATTAATTTCCCCAGCTGAGATTTTTCAGGATGCCAATATCAGGGTTTTTGTTTTTACTTGCTGAGAATCATGAAATGCACACAGTTATAGTAGCTCTATATTTCCAGCGTAGCCTTTTATATTAAATCATTAATATATCCCTTACGTTGCGTTCCACCAAAATTCGAAAATTAGGGAAGAGAGATTTTGAAATATCCAGTAAGTAGATTAGAGTATATCAACAAGACTACGTATGTGGCACTAATGTGAGCAGTAAACAGGATGCGCTGGGAAATAACTTAGAGAGTGTTTAGAGATAAATAATTGGAAATGTACTCCTCTAAGTATTTTTAAATGTTTTTTGGTTAATGTTAAATGCAAGAGGTGTGTGTGGGGGGTATTACAGTATTTAGTTGAAATTCTATATAATTGGTATTTGCAGTAACAGAGATAATGGATGGTGCAGAAGTGAATGCAAAGCAACAATTCTCTTGATGGCTTTTATGTTCTCCTGAAAGCAGGGAAGGGATGTTTATTTGCTCACTGAATTATTATTTCTATTTACGGCTAATAAAGAACAAGGATTTTAAACCAAATTCATTAATGGTTTTTAAAGTCAACATTGTTTTTCAGCTGTTGGTATTCAATATTTTGCTGTTATCAGTGGGCACGATCCTCTAGAAACTGGACTGAGCAAGAGCGTAGGCCTACACAGTGGTTCATTTCAAAAGGGCTTCCCCAAGAGAATTCCCCAGCAGTCTGTGCCCATTATGGGATGTTCTTTTCTTCTGTTTTTAAAGAAAGAAATCTCACATCTCGGCTAGCATTGGTATGTCGGGGAGTTGTATCAATGTATGTTTGTGAAAGGGAATTACCAGTTTATTCTCTGCAGCCCTCTACAGAGAAATAAACAGCTTAACTGCAGCTTTCATTTTAATCTGCGCCACAGTAGACATCATGCCAGCATTTTAACTCTGACTAGAATCCTCTAGTGTGCCCCATGGTAGAGCAGGCAAGACGCCAGGAAAATGAAGTGGAAGAATTCCTGGAGGAAAACTGGGTAAAATGCCAGAATGGGAGCACTGTGGGCATTTGAGAGGAACACAGTGCATTTCCTTCCAGTTTGTTAATGCTCCTGCTGCATTTTGACTTTGTTGTGGGGTTTGTTTGTTTTTGGCTCCTTACTTAACTCATGCATAGAACAGGCCCCTTGAAATCAGTAACTGAAGTCATGGGGTGGCAAACCTGTGGCCTTTCAGATGCTGTTCAACTCCAGCTCTTATCCTACCTGACTATTGACCATGCTGGCTGAGGGTAATGGGAGCTGGGATCTAACAACATCTGAAGGGTTACAGGTTAAGCACGCATAACTTTAAGTTTCATTAATTTCAATGGAACTTCTCCAAGTGTGATTAAGTCTGCATCCATTCCAGGGAGTATGTGGACGATGGATATGAATTATGCAAAAAGAACACACACAAAGAAATTGGAGAAGCAGATAGTGGTAACTAGGACATGAAGAAACAACAATTGTGTACCTCCCTATACTCACATGTCTCAGTGTGGTTCACAGCGTAAAATCACAATATAAAAACACAAAATACCTAATAAAAACAAATCTTCATATGTACACCTGCTAAGCTACGGCATGGTTGTGGATAAATAGAAATGTGTATGTATTGAGTCTTCAGCACCAAAATGGCTCAGTGGTCAAGGGCTAACCTGCCTTCTCCATGGTATTATCCTGATCCAGATTACTTCATCCCCTGTGGTTGCGGTTATAAATAAAATTATTTCTGTACTGCTTTGTACAATCCTGTTCAAAGAAGCCTAAAAGTTAGATGATAAAACAAGAAACTAGTGAAGTCGAAATAATATAAATTAAATGCAACTGATAACCCAAAGACAGGAGAGAGAGAGAGAGAGAGAGAGAGAGAGAGAGAAAGAGAGACTCCCAGTCATGTTTGCATCTGTAGTTCAACTAGAAATAGGCAAATTTGTTAATTTTGGCACCTGACATTTTCCCATTTGTACAGGTACCCACATCTTTTCATGCCTCAAGATGTTGGTGCTATCTTTTAAAATCCAGACAATTAATGAGCCAAAATATAATGTTTAATTTGTTTGTGTCCTCGTCTTGATGTCTCTCAACGTTGGTGCCTGCCTCTGCTTCCAGCTTTTAAAGTTTCTGCAGGGAAGTAACTTCAATTACTTCCCAGAAGACCTTAATCAAATGACTGGCCACTCTGCAAGCACTTCCCTTTTCTTCATTTGTAAACATTTCTACTGTGGTTTTATCCGCCAGTCATGGTTTTAAGAGCCTTCCCGCCATATAGTAATAGCTTCCACAAAAGAGAGAGCAGGAGGAAAAATTAAAAAGGACAACGGGTAGTGACCTGCCAGCCTTCTGAACTACACTAAAGTTGCTAAAGAGGTAGCCACAAATATTTATTCAAGTGAAAATTTAGCTTTAGAAGCACTGATGACCTTTCAAAAAATAGTATCAGGGGGCATACATGCAATTAAAAACAAGCTCCCAGAAGCCAACCAAATGGAAGGCTGTAGGGGTTGGCTAATTTTTTTGCCATTGCTCTAGAATCCTTTTCATTAAAGTGTACTTAACATTTTGAACCAAAAGTTAGGGATATATATATATCTCCAGTACTCTGCATTGATGCAGGTCATTTGAAAACCATTGTACCTTGCAGAGCTTCCTCTGTTAACACTCCCCTCTATGTTCGTGAACTGCAGACTTTTTCTTTTTAGAGGAAAAGAAGAAGAAATGTCAGGATTTCTCTGTGCTAATTAGCTTGTTAGTGCATATTTGTGGAGCTAGTGTTCTGCTTGTGAATTTGATCTCTGATAATGTGCTTGGAGAAGAGTGGTGACTTATTTTAATATGATCAGTTCATATTTCCCCAGCCCATTTGTATGCTTAAGGGATGTCCAGCTTCTTTTATAGGCGCGCGCACACACACACACACACACACACACACACATGCAAAAGATCTCCATGTCACATTTTTCTCAGAACAATGCAAAGCCATCATGTTCAAGTCCATTGGCTTAGCCATGTTGGCGCCAAGCTAGATGTCACATTAATGACTGAAAATGTCAACCACATTAATCTCTTCTCCCCACAATCATGCCTTGTAAAACATACCCATATATCCCAGAGTCCTACATACTCCCACTCCACCAACGCTGGCATCTAATGATTTGGAGCGCTGGATGGTGTGGCCAATACCAAAGTGGTAAAACAATACAATTTAAAATAAAATACAAAACTTACTTAAAAACAGCCCTATGCTCCTACACCTGATAATTTCAAGGCTACCAAGAACAGCATCTGTTATGTACTGAAGTTCTCACCCTGGGCCAGCAGGGGAATACTGTAGATAGTTTTCACTCAGGTCCACATATGCAAATAAGGAATTGAATGTGACGTTCAGTGATTGGATAGTTACAGAAAGTGGTACAGTTGCGTTGTAGTGGAGCTCTATATAAGCAGGCTGGCTGAACCCTTCAGTTCTGTTCTGGCCTGTGAATCGCTGTGTCGTCTGATATGTTCTCCCACAACTTAACAGCATCAGCCACCAGATGCCTAGGTAAACAGGAATGTTTTGAATTCCCTCCTGAAAGGTGGTGATGAAGGAGGCAGAAGCCCCTCACCAGGGAGGACATTCTGCAAACAAGGAGCCACTACCTAGAAGGAGCAATGCCAGCCGAGCAGCACCCACTGGCAGCCACACCAGCAGAGCCACCCTTGCAGCTTGCAGGGTATTGTGTATGAAGTTGTCACTAAGAGGAAAGCTAGTTGTATCTCTTTATGATAAAGTTACCAGATTATGATAAAGTTTTTTCAATGAATCCGGGGACACTTTAATTAAATGCATACATACATACATACAACGTTCAGGATGTTGATGATGCAGCAATGGTGGTGGCAGAGGGGCGGCTGCCACCTTGACCTCAACCACCACGTTTCCCCTTCCTCCGAGGCTTCTCTCTCCTTTCTCCATGAGCCTGGGCAGCTTCGGTGGTGGTGGTGAAGCGGTGTGTGGTGGGTCAGGCATGGAAGCCGGAGAAGGAGGGCCAAGAGCGGTAGTGGCGGCAAGGCTCAGGCAGCACAATGCCTCCCTTCGCATGGGAGCAGCCCCAATCCCATTCCTACTTGCATGCAAGCAGGAGGGGGTGGGGATCCCTCAGCTGGGAAGCGAGGCTTCACACTGCCTTTCGGAGCAACCCCATCCCAACTCCTACTTGCGTGCAAGCAGGAGGGGGCAGGGATCTCTCAGGCAGCGCAATGCCTCCCTTCCCATCGGAGCAGCCCCAATCCCATTCCTATTTGTGTGCAAGCAGGAAGGGGTGGGGATCCCTCAGCTGGGAAGGGAGGCTTTCCATTGCCTGAGAGATCCCTGCCCCCTCCTGCTTGCACACAAGCTCTGATAGGCAGCAGGGATCCCTTCCCAGCTGAGAGATCCCCGTCCTGCTCCTGCTTGCACGCAAGTAGGAATTGGGAGGGTGCTCCAATAGGCAGAATGAAGCCTCCCTTCACAGCTCAGTTGCTGGGGTCAGGGAAGGTGGTGGCAGCCTGGAAGCTGCGTGTTATAGCCCCTGCACCACCATCATATGGGGACTTCTGAGCAGCTCCTGAAGCCAGCCAGAGCCAACTGCTCCAGCCTGCTGAGACTGCCGCTGCGGTGTTTACCAGGAACTTTAGATGAAATCTGGGGACATTCCGGGGATGGAATTTCTCCAGGGACTTATTCACAAATCCGGGGACTGTCCCTGGGAAACAGGGATGTCTGGTAACCCTACTTTATGATAGCTTGAATATTTCTGTTCTGACAGTGTATCCCTTTATGTTTAATACTGGGCTTTGTTTGTCTTCCCAGGGTATAAAGCACACAATAAGTATGGAGAGGCAGTTAGCCCCGCCTTGCGTGGCTTTCATAACCTTTCGCCCCTCTCGCTGACTGTGTGCACACTACAACTTTCAAGCACATTCGAAGAAAATTCTTTCCTTCCAAGAATTCTGGGTGCTGTAGCTTACTTCTCACAGAGTTACAATTCCCAGCAACAAGCCTTAACAAACGGCAGGGTCCAGAATTCTTTGAGGGGGGGGGATGTGCTTCGGATGTGTGTACGCAGCCACAATTTGTGCTGTGCATAGAAGGCAAAGAGGTACACTTTGCTGTTGGGTTTATCAGCCTGGTTTGCACCACCATCGCAGGCCACAGTGCCGCTGAGACTTGGCTGTGGCGCTAGGGAGATGTAGTGGAGTGAGCCAGCCTATAGTGTCACTGTCTTTGGGGATGCTTCACACGGTGATGAAGATTAAACAAGTGCATGAGTTATAAATTGTGGATAAAAGCTGTTATAAACTGAATGCATACCTTGAAGGTGGGTAAAGGGTCTCTGGCAGTCACTAAGGAAGGGCCACGAGACTTACTCCGACGCCATTAACGTTCTCACCAATATTTCCAGAACCAAAGTGATCAAATTAAGTCACGTATTTAATAGAAATCTAATAAAAATTATACTGAATTATAGGAGTAACTAAGAGGGTAGAATTTATAGCAAAATCGTGACTTCCCTCTGCAATAAAGCATGGAGCCTCTCTTCAAAAGGAAGGGATACATGGTTTGATTGTAAGAAATTACGCAAGTAATAAAAAATTCATTGTTGGGGGATTTGTTAAAACCAGATTGTGGGTCTCAGCTTTTAGTAAATTTATTCTGAACCTTCTGAAGCAGACATTGCAAAACTTTACATTCTAATGAAGGGGCTAAAAACATATATTTCAAAGAAAACAGTACTCATAAATTACATTTATGACACATGAGGTTATTGACTGCTGTGCAGGGAGCACAGAGTAATGGTGCTAATATGCACTCTAGCTTGATTTTCTCAGTTCCCAACATGCTCTAATTCCACACTACAAATCTTTAAATGGCAGTTATATTTTAATTAATGTGATTATGTGCTGCCATTAGCAAACCCTCCCCCAGTACATTTCTCCTGCCAAACCCATGGATGCCAGTAAACCATTAACATAAAAGGGCTGTTTGCTTATTAAATTTGTCTACATAAATAGGCAAAGGTTGCAATTGTTGATTTGCCATTGGAAAAAAAATGGAAAAGGAAACTAAAGAACGCAAGAACATTTGTGCACAAGCCATCAGTTGCAATTACCTCGTGTAATTAAGTCTAATTTATAAGCATCTCCCTCTAAATAGGAAAGTAACAATTTTTGTTAATTAACAAGAGCATTTGTAAAGCTCATTAAGCCCATCATTCACCGTCCTTCTGGAGAGATAGGGGCATCCGGTTATTACGATGGGACACATTGTATACACGTATTTGCTCAATAATCAATGCGGAAGGCCTAATGATTGAAATGGGAGATAGAAATGGATGTTATATTACAGTAAAAAGAAGATCTACTGTTTTCATTTATCTTTACAGCAATGTAAGTGCTTTGTCATTATCTTGCACATACGGTTTCATTATTCTGATACAGCACTCTGTTACATTGCCTCATGCCATCATCCCTACAAGCCTGCAGGGTACAAGAGCACTTATCTTTCCTGATGACTGTTGAATCATTTAAAACAAGTTATTAGTGAAACAATTAAAATGGTATTGGTTCACAATTGTATTTATAGCTGGCAGGCATAATGAAACATTCTGAATAGCAGTTGGGGAGGGGGAGGGGTTCTCTGAATAGGTAGGCAACGCTGTTAATCAGAGACAAGAGAAACCTCTAAAGAAAAGCTAAATTGCAAAGAGCACATTAATTGTATCTGCACATTTCATTTAATTGAGAAGAAAGGGAAAGTAAAAATCATATTATCAATGTTTTATGAACATGAAGAAAGAGGAAAATTACTATGTCATTTGTCACATATCTTCAGTCAGAATGAAAATTAAAAAGGTGGCATTTAACTGTAACAAGAACAGGCCAAATGGATCATGTTCCTCAAGTCAAACTTCAGCAGGAATGGAGGAGGAATGGGGAAAAAAATAAGAGTCCTAGATTTGTAGAGTTGGAAGAGACCCCAAAAGTCTTCATGTCTAACCCTTACAAGGCAGAAATCTCAGCTAAACAATCCCTGACATGTGGCCATCCAACCTCTGTTTAAAATGAAGGTGATTCCATCATCGTCTGAGGTAGCCTGGAGAAGAAGAGACTGAGAGGAGATACAATAGCCATCTTCAAATATCGAAAGGGCTGTCACGTAGAAGATGAATTGTTTTCTCCTGCTCCTGAGGGTAGGACTTCAACCAACGGATTCAAGTTACAAGAAAGGAGATTCTGACTAAACACCAGGAAGTACTTCCTGACAGTAAGAGCTGTTTGACAGTGGATTGGACTCCCTTGGGAGGTGGTGGACTGCCTTTTATTGGAGGTATTTAAACAGAGGTTGTACAGTCATATGCCTCAGAGAGAGCTCAGGAGCAATAATATCTGTGGCTCTTGGCATCTTGCAGCTCTACAGCAAGACAAGGACCTTGGCAGGACTACCACTCTATTAAGGAATCCATTAAAATCAATGAGTCTGCAAGAATGGAACATCCTAACTGGTTCCCAACTCCTAAAAGTGAGGATTGGTCACAAATCCTCCATTTCCCTCAACCTTATCACCAGGGGCAAAACCCAAACCAATCATACTATGTGCAGGACTGATGACCACTTGAGACAGCCCCATGGTTGCCATGGAAAACATGTAGTCCTAAGCTATAGAAGTGAAAGCATCCATAGCATGGACACTGAAGTCCCCTAGGACAATGGTTCTAGGGTTCTCTAACACCACTCCAGAGTCCACCTCCACCATGTTGGTCACAGAGATCACTGGAGAACAGGATGACCATTAGACCAGTAGCATCTCCAGGCTGTCTCTTTGGCCTGACACTGAGGGCAACCCCCAAATGGAGAGGTCTCCTAGTATGTAGGCTTAAGGACCAAGACAAACCCTCCCCACCCCATATGTAGTGGTGCTGCAAAGCTGGGTAAGAACCACTCCTCCAAGCTCGCCTAGCCAGGTTTGGGTGATAAATGCCAGACCAGCTCCTTTGCCCACCATCAATTTGTGGATGAGTGAGATCTTGGTACAATTAGACCTGGAATTCAATAACAGAACAGTCAGATGGAAGGATGTTTTGGTGGTAGAGGAACCAGGAACTTGAGTCTCCAGGGAGAAAACTGAAAAGGTAACTGTGCAAGCACATGATATCCAAACTCTTATAATGAAATTGTCTCTCCCTAGGACCGTACCTTCCCCAGCTCATGGTCAATGAGATTGAAAAGGCCCCCCTATTCTCACCCCGCCTCACACTTCCCAGACGCATATGAAAAATACAAAGACATACAAACATTATTGAAGCCATAATTTCTACATTGGTTAAAAACATTTTTTGTATATAGTCTTAGAAGGGTCAAGGCTCTGGAAACGTGGCTATGGGGTTATCATAAAGAATGCTATAGACAAGTTGTCTATAGGTGTTAGCACTTTACGTGTGCCTTGAAACTTTTATGGCTGCTGTTACCCTGACAAGGCTTTCCTTTAATGCCAGTTTAGAAGGACAGCTATAAATAATACAAGAAATATTTTGCAAACAACAGGTCTAAACCACATAGACCAAGTAGCATAACTAACAGGTAAGGTGAGATTAATTCAAGGAAAGGAAAGAGCCTGCCCCAGTTCCTTCACTGGAGCAAGGCTTAATTAGAACCGATTTTTAAATTCTAATTAAGATGGCAATTGTATATTTACATTTATATTTGCACCAAAATCTCAATTGCTGGTGCTTTAATTTAGTTTGGTAGTTTTACCTGCTTAGCTGTTTGTACATGTTTGCATTTTATATTCAAATTACAAAAACTGCTGGCTGATAATAAATAAGTATCTCTCTATCTGGCCTAGTTGCTTTCAGGTCCAGGACTCTGGTTCTGCAGGCTGCCTCCAAACATCAGCAACCACCAGAGATGTCACCCAGTTTGTGTGGAAAAGATAGAGGAGGTGGCAATGGGCTTCCACCGCTCCTTATCTTCACCAGGAGAGAAAGATGCTGACTCCCATTTAGGATCTATCTTCCTTTGCTGATTCCACTGAGAGAGAGAAAGTGACCTCTTTGTTGCCATTTAGTTTGTAATAGATTAGCCCAGGATAATTCCCAGTGTATTTGATATTACTGAAGTTTGCCTAAGTTTGAGTGGAAGCCTTTTCTGATCCCCAGCTTTTTGCTTTTTGCCTATCTTACATTGCCTCCTGATATTGGTAATGCAGTAATTCAGAGGAGCTGTGCAGAAATCTGGGACTTTTAAATTCTACTTTGCAGAAGGCTCACTTAAGACCAATTACCTCCTAAAGCCAAACGGTGCAAGTAAACTTTCCAGTCTGATACACAGCAACCCTAAATCACCCCCAACCTCATTCTGTTATCTTTGTTGAAGCTACTTGGCAAGAACCTAAACGTGTGCCTACCCCTGCTGGATACTGTATAGCAAGAAAAAGTGAATGTGCAACAATAACTGGATTGAAATTGCGTGTGTTGCTGTTGCTGCTGCTGCTTATATGAGAAGATATCCCAGTCAAGGACTTTAACTCCAGTGACCTTATTCTTCTTCACTTACGGCTATAAGGAACTTGACTAGCCAGGGGTTGGGGGGAGGAAATCCCTCCAGAGTTTGAATTTGGGTTGGCAAGTCTGTAAGCTACTGTGAGCATTTGAAAAACAGGGCAGAAGGCCAATTAGGATTGCCGAGGCACATTTTTATGTCTCTGTAAATATCAGACTTTTAGTACAACATGTGTTCTTTGTCAGACTATTTCTGCTGCTGCTTGTACACCTGCACAACCTCCCCCACCGCTGCCCAAACATTCTTCCTTTGGCTCCTCTTGTCTGGTCAAACCCTGAAATGCATGGAGTGTTTAGTTCTACCTTTTGCTTCAATTAGAAGTGAAGACTACTTAACAAAGCTGTTTCTAGCTTTCTCTCTGATTCAACCCTTTCTCTCTTACAACTCCCTGTCCACTGACAGGTAAGTTCAGAAGATTAAAGAGACAGAGCTTCTTGTCAATGTGGAGAGCATTTTTTCAAAGCTCTTTCTGCATGCTGGGTCTGTTACATTCATTCCCTGGTAACCTCATATTAAAGGAGCATTTCTTAACCTTTGGCTGGAATACTAAGGGAAATGGCAGCATCTGCTGTTTTGATAGGGAAGGCCTGTTCAGGTTTTTTTTTTTTTTTAAGACTTGCATTCATTGTATTAAGAGAAGACACTTCTTTAATTCATGCTGTCTTCCGAGTCAATCTGGCTAGTGGATTGCACATTTCTCTTATGTACAGTTTCCCCCTCTGAGTGATCTTATTATGATAGAGCCAACAATGTATCACTGCAGCTTATCACAGAATAATTTCCAGATTTTCTGGCAATCTTCATGATACAACTGGCCTGTAAAGATGATGACCAAACAAAAGGATAATAAATGTTCCTACCCTGAGACCAATATACCACCCTACACTTTTCTATTCCAGGCTGTATTAATCATGTGATGTTTTCAGACATGTCCACCTTGTTTATATTTTCATTTCTATGTGCATAAGGGGTAAAGATTTGATTGCCTGAACAACACAATATAGCAATAAGCACCATAAAGCCAGGGGGGAGGGGGGAATGAGCTCAGAATGCAATATGTTTTTCCCCCTTTGCATATAAATCTTACACAGATGGGGATCGTTTGATTTACTTTTCATCTCAAAAGCAATATCTTTCTTAGGGTAATATCAGAATAGGTTTGAATGATAGAACAGAGTGCAAAGTGATTACATCTTTAAAAAGAGATGTAATATTTTTTTCCCAACCTAAAGCTACCCTTCTTGAAAATCTATATGAAGTTATAAAAAGGGCTCTGTTGGATCAAGACCAATGGTCCATCTCATCCAGCCAGCATACCATTTCCCAAAATGCCTCAGGGAAGCACACAAGCAGCCAGGTATTCTGAGGTATACTGCTTCCTGATATGGAATTTCTACTGAGTGATCATAGCTAAATCAAAGGAATGCTAGCTAAATACTCCCTTATACTACAGGTGGACTTTGAAGCAACAATTTCCTATACACATAGATTGCATTTACTGAACACAGTAACCAAGAAGTTCATGGAAGAATAACATTTCAAGATTATTGCCTTTAAAAGAACAATCTGCAAGTTTGTAAGCTCAATTGCAGTTTATCTTGTTAAAGATAGTCCGTGTTAGTATTCAAAGATCCTTCTTACATTTGCTGGGGTCTCTTGGCCTTATTAATTCAAATCTTACTTTCAATGTATGCATGTAGCCAAGATAATTATTAGAAGGAAAGATCAAAGCAAGCATATTATAGTCCTATTCCATTTTCTGCTGATGTGAGTGATCTGCTTCTTCTTTGATGTTGTATGCTTCTACAGTGAAAGTACAGAGGATAAAAATACTACACCATGTAATCTGGCATTTATCCCATGAGAGCAGAATTCCAAATTGTGACACATGTCAAGAAGTAAAAAAAAGCAAAAAAACCACACCCAACTTAAAAGAGCCCCATGCTTTATAAAGTGACACACTTTGCATTTAAACACCATCAGACATCATTTTCCATTATAAATTTAGTCCCTGATAGAAAATTCAAAGAATTCCTGTAAATTTAAGTCAAAGAAACTGATATTTTATAAAATAGCAACCATATTTACTAGTTATTACATTGTGATTGTGGCTTAGACAATTCATATCAAATTCTTTAAGTAAAAAAAAAGAGAGAGTAAGAGTAAACTTTGTACTAGCATCTTGTGGATTACATCACAGTTAGCTTGCTTTTAGTCAGGCAGCTGTGTTGTTGAGGCTGCAATCCTAAATATACTACTGGGCCAAGTTCAGTGTGTTGCTTTTGGTATATAAAGTCCTTAACGGCTTGGAGCCTGTTTACTTGTGGAATCACGTTACCTCATATATGCCTACTTGAGTGCTTCGATCTGCAGAACTGGCACAGTTACAGGTACCACATAATATTCTACACTTCTCTCCCCCCCCCAAAAAAAATCTGTCTTTTAGTGTGGCAGCACCTGTAC
This sequence comes from Podarcis gaigeae, assembly GCF_964106915.1. Lineage (NCBI taxonomy): Eukaryota > Metazoa > Chordata > Lepidosauria > Squamata > Lacertidae > Podarcis > Podarcis gaigeae. The sequence goes on from NC_139683.1 coordinate 30,896,562, forward strand.
TTTGAACTAACTATTCACATCAAGGCGGCTCCTTTGCTATATTATTTTCAACACCTTAAAATGTTTCAGGGTAGGCAAGCCTTTTGAGACATGTAGAAGCTGCATGTCCTTTATTCTGCTACTAAATTATAAAAACAATGTATTATTGCAATTATTATCCATCTTAACCTAATCAAAGCTCTCTTGAGAGCTCCTCTATTTCTGCTAGGCTAAGAGCTGGATCTGTATGTACGTGGCAAAGACAACACAGGAATACACTCAACAATGAAAATATGTATCCGTTCCCTTTTCTGAGTAAACTCCACAGAAACCTACATAAATGGCATATAAAGCTTTTATGAATCAGGCCTCAGGCTACACGCTTAAGTGGTCCCCACTGCATTTGCACACACAAACAGTTGCACAGTATATTAAGAATGCAATAATAGACAAATAGCTGTAAAATATTAGCATGATTCCATTTTCACCCAGACTCTTTCCCCGACTAGCCCGACGACAACCAATTTTGAGGAAATGACTAAAATGTCAAAGAGCGGTTCATGTCTTGCGTGGGGATGGGGTTGTGGAGGGTGGGGGAGTGATAAGAAGGAGAATGCTATTTTGCATAGGATTATTTTTTTAATACGTGTTGAAAGAAATAAAGCCTCTGAGAGAGAATGTTGAGCTGCTGCTTATACTGAATATTTCACACAGAATCCTACTTGTTATCAATTAATTCAACTTACTTCCTCATCAATTCTTCCCCCTTCAGTCCTGATGGTTTTATGACCTGGACCCAGGCGATCCCCTTAGGCAGTCCATCTGATAATTGACACATTTTCTAACTCAGGATAGTGATGCCCAAGTCACTGCTTTCAGGCCTGTGACTTCAGCTTATTGGAGTCTGCAGCAGGGGCTCCTTTTATCCCTCATACATCAGAATACACTGACAGCTCTCCCAAGCAGGGACGGAGCGGATCTCTCCCTCAGGAAAATGTATGCAAACACCTCCAGAAAATTGTACTGGTTGCCAGGCATCACAATGGTGACATCTTTATGATAAACATGGTATGCAGAAGAAGGCCTAATAAAAGAATAACAAATTATTACATCCAGAGGGCAATTTTACAAGATTAACTGGTGTAATAAATTATTGCCCGAGTCAGAATGCTGCGTTACCTTTTAAGGTATTTCACAGTGCTGAAGAAATGAGCTGGCCTATAAAAAAGAAGGGAGGAGGGAGACAAGGGGAGAGGGAACAACACAGAGAATGCAGAGCAGAAAATAGTAAACCAATTTTTACATTTTTCTAAGGCTAGTCATGAGAGCGGTGTGTGGTGTTTGGCTGCCTGCATGCAAGTGCTTGCTGTAAAATAACGCTATGCATATAAAGCTCATGCCAAAATGACTACATTTTTCTCTCTCCCCTTTTAATACAGCTGCTGGACATTCAGTTCTGCAGCAATCTACATAATATCAGTTTGAACAAAAGCCTGTAGCGATTTATTTCTAAAACTATTTCCCTACATCTTTAAAAAAAAAAACCACAAAGAAAATGCCAGGAGCCAGATATCTTTCATATTAATTACCAAATATTTTGATTCCTGTTTTGCCCCTGTATGTGTTCAAGAAAGCACAAAAGCCTTGCCTCCCATTCCTTTCTCTCTCTTTTCTCTCCCCCCTTTCTTTCCTGCTCTCTTTTTAACAGGCAGCATTCTCAAATTTTTAAACACACAACACACAGAGAGAATCCTAGAGTCCTCTTTTAAATTTTTAAAGAATGTAGTTGGTGGGTTTTCTTTCTTTCTTTCAAAACTGTTTTCTTTTGCCTTTGTCTTTTTTTTTTGTCTTTAAAACGACATGAAAAAGAACGCTATGTCCTGAACTTAAGGGAATATCTATGTGCTATTTTTACACAGCTAGCAGTGAAAGCTCAGATTTGCATTTCAGTTGTAAATGAAGGAGACACATGTGGGTTTTTTCCCCTGTGGTTATTCCAGTCACAATCCCAAGATTTCCCACAACCCATAAAAAGAAAGAACCCGCATCTGGAGTTCAAAGGCCGTGGCTGTTTTGCAATTTATCATAAATTCTCATATGCTACTGTGGCATAATACATTAATAGGATAACACAGCTCCACACTTGTAAGACATAGCCCCTATATTGCTGGTTATGGGGTGCTATTTTTTCCAGTGTCACCCATTAGATATAAAATGATTATTTCATGACAGCAGCCCAGTTCTTTGCCTTACCAAAGGGCATGCTATAACTTAGAGAAATGATTTGTATATTATGTACTGAAGAACTCCCACTTCAAACATCCTAAGTTAAGATCCTCACCACCTCCCACGAGAGAGAGAGAGAGAGAGAGAGAGAGAGAGAGAGAAAGGTGGAAATGATTTTGAGAAAGAGAGAAAGAGAACATAAGACCCTGCAGGATTAGACCAATGACCTAGTCAAGCATCCTGTTCTCACAGTAGCCAACCAGATGACTGTGGGAAACCTGCAAGCAGGACCTGAGCACAAGAGCACTTTTATTTAGACCTGCCTCCCCCAACCTAGTGTCTTCCAGAAGTTGTGGACTACAATTCCCATCAGTCCCAGACAACTTGGTCATTGGTAAGGGGTGATAGGACTTGTGATTCAGGAACACCTGGAAAGCACCAAGCTGGGGAAGGCTTAGCTCTAGGAAGTAATTTTCCCGTGTAGTCATTATTGGCATCCTGAAGTAGTATCCTGCTGGATTCCTCCTCAATCAGCATGCAGGGCAAAACTCTAGGTACTAGCTAGGGGGAGAGTTTGTTCAAATTGAAGCTAGGATCTAACACATTGTAGGGTGCTGCACACAAACATTTTCATGTGGGAGAATGTGCAAGACACAATGCATGTTTGACTAGGTCAGCGCTTCATAAACCCCAAGTAATTCCCCATGGGAGGAGCAATCATGAAAATCACAGCAGCCAGTGACCCACCTGCTAAATTGGGTTGGGTGCATCTTTTGGGTGCCTACTTTTGTTTCATGTGTGCTCAACCATAAGTCTGTTCCACCACTTTTTGGCAGATTAAAAGATATATATCACATTTTGTATGAATTCTATAGACATGTCATTTGCATTCTTCCTCTTAGTGACATAATTTTGTATGCTTTACAATGCACCATCCCCCAAAATATGCATTTTTAAAAAACCAAAACTGTATTGTAAAATTTGGAGATGTGTGTATCCAACTGATAGCTGTGTTTCAACTCATTGTTACGTTGTTTCACATTAAAATGTGGGTCAATTGACTTTCTCCTCCATCCCTACTTCTATAGAAGTACCAGTCGATACAACTTGTACCTCTGCACAACCCTGACTCTCCTCAAGCTCCTGACAGCTCTGTAGATTCTTTGTGGTCCCAGATGCAGCTGAACTGACCCACCACTGATTGAAGCTGTTGCAAAGAGAGAAAACCTCAACATTTTCAGGAAAACATCTTCTCTGAAATTTTGTCTCGGTTCTAGTGATCTTTGGATTACAGTGGTAGCTCGGGTTAAGTACTTAATTCGTTCCGGAGGTCTGTTCTTAACTTGAAACTGTTCTTAACCTGAGGTACCACTTTAGCTAATGGGACGTTCTGCTGACGCTGTGCCGCTGTTGCACGATTTCTGTTCTCATCCTGAAGCAAAGTTATTAACCCAAGGTACTATTTCTGGGTTAGCGGAGTCTGTAACCTGAAGCGTATGTAACCCGAGGTACCACTGTACAGCCATACCTCGGGATATACACGCTTCAGGTTGCGTTTTTTCGGGTTACGGACCTGCCGAAACCTGGAAGTACCGGAACCAGGTTTTGGGGGTCGCGCATGTGCAGAAACACTGAATCGCAACCCATGCATGTGCAGACACGCCGCTGCGGGTTTCCAAACACTCTGGGTTATGAACGTGCATCCCGCATGGATCATGTTTGCAACCCAAGCGTCCACTGTACTTCACCGCACAACCAAGTCGCTCGTCAGCTTGTGATAGTTTTAATGAATCACTAGTAAATAAAGCCTGGGGAAACCTTTCACCCATGAACTACAACATTCAAAGATGATCTTTCTCCAGAAAAACCACTGAGTGTCCATGAACAAATTAAACCCAACACAACTACCCACACAGAGATTCAGCTACCGGTAAGAATGAATAGGAAGGAAATCTAGGAACCTGCTAAGTTTTTAAGATCAGCCTCGAAGGCCCTTTTCCAAGTTCCCCAACCCTTGAATGTTGTCAGATGTGAATGAGTGCCTTTTCTCTGAAGGAGTCCCAGCTATGCCACATTTTCCCTGGGGACATTTGCTGACACCAGCCTTATTAGGCTTCAAACACCAAGTTAAAACTATTTTATGTGCTGATGCCTTTAATGATTGTTTATGATTTTTTTTTTACTGCAGCTACTGAATTTTATCTGCTATATGGTTTTACAGTAATGTTATTGTTGTTTTATGCTGGTTTTATTGATCTGCTGTTTTTATTGAGTTTGTATTTGGAATTGCTAATGTTATGATGACATTTTATCTTATCCATTCTGTTTGGAGGCCACCTTAGGGTTTCTTCCCTCCCACCAAAAATAGAAAGACAGGGTGCAAATATTCGGGAAGTTTTTAGCGTTTGATGTTTTACTGTTTTTATATGCATTGAAAGCCACCCAAAGTCACTGGGGAAACCCAAACAGATGGGTGGGGTATAAATAAAACAACAACAACAATTATAATTCCAAATGACTAAGTAAATAAATACCTGCCTGGTTATGTTTAAACTTTACCCATGACTGGAATTGTATTCATTTCACAGAAAAATCTGTTTTGCGGGTGGCTGGAATAGGGAAATCTACAAAACAGAGGTAGCTAACCCGTGACACTTCAGATGCTGCTAGATTTCAGTTCCTATCAGTCCCAGCCAGTATGGTTAATGGTTATAGAAGATGGGAGTTGTAGTCCAGCAATGCCCAGAAGACCACGTTTCCATCATTCGGCTTCCATAAAGATTTATGAATGAAATCTTCCCCCAGCTTATATCTTGCCGTTGGTCAAGAGTGCCCCTCTTGAAACTGTAATGGACTTGATTTGCTAATTAATAGCAGATGCACCTGTGCTGAGTGTGAACAGCTTCTCTGCATCAGTGCAAAATCCAGACTGCCACAGGTGTTTACATAAGAGGCAGGTGGAATGTGGATTGCAATTATATACAGTTTTAGTTATTATTAATTCCCAGGTGCAGACATCACTCTTCATGTGTATGTAGAATGCATAATGTCACCACCATCTATTCTGCTGCTAGAAAAAAGAGAAGTTTTTCATCTCGTCAGTAGGTTGTTTTCTGAACGTAAAATATCAATGGATGTGGTTAATAAAAGAATAAAAATAAAACACACACTAAAATATCCTACTGGGGCTTAATTCTTAATGTTTGTTTCATGTGTCAAGCCTCGCCTATGAAACAGCAGAGTCTAATATTGGAAGCTAACCTACCAGATAGTGGGAAGAATCTTCAGCTTGCAAGACAAAACGATCCCCTTCTCCCTCCCTCTGCACACTGTCCTGGGAATTCTCCCAAGTCAATTTCAGGGAGTGGGGGGGGGGGGTGAGAGGCAGGGAGTCTCATTGTGTAAGCAGAAGTCCTTGTTCAGGGTGTCGTCCACTGATGTTCATTGAATCCCACCCAGTATTTCCTATCAAATCATCATGGTAACAATATTGGACAATAAGGTAAAAAGAAGTTCACAGAAGGAAGGTTTTTTGACCTCTGACCCCCCCCCATCACCTGCACCCATGTGTATGTGTGCTTCTGAACAATTTGGGATGGGACATGAGAGAGGGGAAAGGTGTCAAATTGTTCAGAGGTCCTCCCAAGTTTGTACCATTTCCTTCTGTTTCAGCAACTCTCACTTACACCCCATCCTACATTGTTCAGAAGAGTACCCGACACTCCAGAGAATGTGTTTTGGGGAGCAGGGGGCACAGTTGGCTGCAAGGGGAAGGAAGGGATGAGAATTTTCTTTCTGTGAGTATCTGAAAACTTATCTAAGGATCCAAGACATTATGGATTGACAACCATTGGATTGACAAGGATCCAAGACAACCATGATTGAAGATGAGCGATGCTCGTTATGATTACATGCATGCAAGATATTCTTTTATGTTATATTGTGACATGAATATGTTCTTTACGCCTAACTAAAGCAGATCCTTTGCTTTGGGAAACAATCAGTATGATTTACAGATATTCAGATATGTGGACTGAATCTGTATATTTTTTACCTAGTTCCAGAACAAACTTACTGTATTGGGGTTGGGGCATGGGGATCATCCATATGGAGAAGGGTTGCTGGAGAGGGCAACAAAGTTCCATTTGCATATCAAAGCAGCGTGCATATTAGGGAAATGTACCTTCCTCCTAAATACAGAGTGGCTGGCAGATAGATCTAAGGAGACACTTGCAGAAGACCTTTGTCTTGAAAATAAAAAGGAAAGGAAATGCCTCCCAATCAACAGTCATTCACAGGAAAATTGCACTCAGGAAAAGGTAGCTCATCAGCAGATTTCTTATCAGCTCCACAGGCAGTTCCTGCGAACCCAGCTGTAGCTGCAAAGCCAAATACAGAAACTGCAGAGAAGCCAGTGACTGTCCTACCATAGATAGCTGGGCTGGGGGAGGGCAAGGAAGATGTGCTGGAATTTTTAATGCCTTCCCCATCAATAGTAAATAGGGCAGTTGTAAAAAGCACCCTGCAATCAAGAAAGACAAAGAGACGCCACCCAAAGCCTATAGACAACAACAGGTAAATTAGATTACATGCTCGGAAACTGCCGCAGGGCATGACTTTAACAGGGTGGTGCTGTGGGTTAAGCCACAGAGCCTAGGACTTGCCGATCAGAAGGTCGGTGGTTCGAATCCCCACAACGTGGTGAGCTCCTGTTGCTCAGTCCCTGCTCCTGCCAACCTAGCAGTTCAAAAGCACGTCAAAGTGCAAGTAGATAAATAGGCACCGCTCCGGCGGGAAGGTAAACGGTGTTTCCGTGCGCTGCTCTGGTTTGCCAGAAGTGGCTTAGTCATGCTGGCCACATGACCCGGAAGCTGTACGCTGGCTCCCTCAGCCAATAAGCGAGATGAGCGCCACAACCCCAGAGTCGGCCACAACTGGACCTAATGATCAGGGGTCACTTTACCTTTACCTTTCCTAGCACAAAGGAAAAGTTAAATCAACCTCTCTGAGCACTCTCAACTAAGTAAACTTTGGGTGAGTTTAAAATATAACAATTACAGAGATATTTAGGGGCAGTGCTATTTTCCTAGAAAAAGAGGTGCCAGAATTCACCATGAATGCCTCCCTTGTTCTCTCAGAATGGCAATGGCGCCCACCTGAGTGGTGCTGGAAATGAGTTCCTGTGAGTTCCAGCTGAAAAAATAGCCGTTGAGGGGGTTCACGTTAAGGCTATGTTAGTGAAGAGTCAGGATGAGCACACTAGCTCTCACCTTCTATGAGATTAAGGGATAACTTGAAGTTGAGAGCGTAGGCTCCCCATGCAATTCAGAACATAAAAAAATCAGGATCTACACTGGGGCAGGACCATTGCTCAGTTGGGCAGCATCTGCTTTGCATGCAGAAGATCTCATGTTCAATGTCCTGCATTCCCCAGGTAGGGCTAGGAGAGTCCCTGCCTGAGAGCCAGTCAGTGTAAGGAATACTGAGCTACATGGACCAAGGTGTTGACACAGTGTAAGCCAGCTTATTATGTCCCAATGTAAAAGGCTTCCTACAGCAGGGGTTATTCCTCCAGCTCATGGAAGTGTTAAGGGTGAGCGGACATAGTGCTTTGGTCCTCCCTCATCTATGTCTGAAACCAGATGTGTTTGGTAAGACTCTTGTATGAGAGATACAAAAGAGAAAATCAGAGAGCTGGGTATTTTTGAAGGAGACATCCCTAAAGAAACAGAATAATCTCGAATATTACACAGAAGTTGATGCAATAATACTGAACATCTTCTGGATATGCAGTATGAACTGTTCTAGCTGTTGGGAATCTGAATACGTGCAGCTACTCACACAGAGTCAATTAAGGTTTGGCAGACAGCCAGAAGGCAATCTGAAGGAGTAAGTCTGCCTGGTGATAACAGAGACATGGAGACAGCTCCCTGATTGGTCAAGCTCTCTCAAGGGAGTGATAATTAATGGCCTACTAACTGGAATGTGTTAGTTATGGAGTTCAGTGTGTCAGTGTAGGAGTTGTGAGTCATGTCAGAGACAGAGAGCAAAAGATCCGTGTTCTGTTCCTGTAAATAGTCCACTGTATATAATAAACACCTAACTACAAGTTCCTAGTTCCTGCCACAACAAACTTAGTTGGTCTATAAGGTGCTACTGGAGAAGATGGTGAAGATGAGGACTTTCAATATACAGATGAAATTATAGAATTGTGACAGGAGCAAGTGTTTATATTTTAGGATAGGCCAAGTGTATACAAAAAATAAATAAAAATATTGCCTCTATCTGAGCAACCATGCAATCAGGACAAGTCTTTCAACAGCAATTATTATTAAATAGAACAGGCTTCCCAATACTTGGGGCCCTCCAGAAGTTGTTGAATTTCGGATCCCGTCATCATTGCCCATTGGCCATGCTGGCTAGGGATGATGGGAGCTGGTGTTCAACAACACCTGGAAGGCATGAGTCTGGAGAGGACTGAAATAGAAACTCCATGTTCAGAGACTGTGTGTTCTGAATGGCAGTTGCTGACGTTTGTGTGGGTTAACATTCAGAACTGGATATTGCATTCAAGACCTGTTTGGGGGCTTCCTGGAAGTAGGTGAGGAACTGTGAGGAACATGCAGGATCCTGAACTTGTTCTTATTCTTATAGCTGACATGGTTAGAACAGTTTATACTGCATATTCAGAAGATGTTCAGTATTATTGCATCAACTTCTGTGTAATATTCGAGATTATTCTGTTTCTTTAGGGATGTCTCCTTCAAAAATACCCAGCACTGCTTTCTGATTTTCTCTTTTGTATCTCTCATACAAGAGTCTTGCCAAACACATCTGGTTTCAGACATACTGTCTTGCTTGATAGTGCTGCAAAAGTATCTATAGCAAATTATTTCCAGGGCTTTCCTTCAAGGTCAGAACCTTGCAAATGGTTTTTAAAACTTGATTAAAACATTCTATTTTCCAATTGGCCTAAGGGTAATAAATGGAAGAGTCTTTTTGTATATTTCTTGTCTAGAAATTCCTCAGAATCCACACCTCTGAACTTGGATCCATTCTCTGGTCTCCCATGGGACTGAAAGCTGCTAACAAGAATTAAATTGTCATTGTGGAAGTAAAATTTCGTATATATCTACATATACTACTTGTTTCAAGTAGTTTTTGTTTCCTTTGCGCAGCCAAGTAATGAGGTAGCATGAAATTGTATAATGAATGTTAACACATGTACAGTCCTGTATCTGAGAAATCTTTATGAACGTTCTACCTGAGATTTTTATATGCCTGTTGTCTTTGTCCATGGAGGTTTTTTTTTGGTTTTTTTTTGAATTATGGTGCTGGAGGAGACTCTTGAGAGTCCCATGGACTGCAAGAAGATCAAACCTCTCCATTCTTAAGGAAATCAGCCCTGAGTACTCACTGGAAGGACAGATCGTGAAGCTGAGGCTCCAGTACTTTGGCCACCTCATGAGAAGAGAAGATTCCCTGGAAAAGACCCTGATGTTGGGAAAGATGGAGGGCACAAGGAGAAGGGGGCGACAGAGGACGAGATGGTTGGATAGTGTTTTCGAGGTTACCAGCATGAGTTTGACCAAACTGCGGGAGGCAGTGGAGGACAGAGGTGCCTGGCGTTCTCTGGTCCATGGGGTCACGAAGAGTCGGACACGACTAAATGACTAAACAACAACAACAACCTGAGATTTTATCATCAGACCAAAGTAGAAACCACTATGGATGTCTCCTATAGTTAGGTGCTTGCCATAATTATTATCCATGGTGCTATGGTCTCTTGGGTGGTCTGCATAGTTGCATAGTTCTGGCTCTGCTTTGCCAGAAGCGGCTTAGTCATGCAGGCCACATGACCTGGAAGCTGTACGCCAGCTCCCTTGGCCAATAAAGCGAGATGAGCACTGCAAACCCAGAGTCAGTGACAACTGGACCTAATGGTCAGGGGTCCCTTTACCTTTACCTTACCAAGCACACACATCACCTCAAGCATGTGAATAATGTTTTATGATCATACATGTATCCACATCTACTTGCTGAAGTGTCTTCCTTGGTTGAGTCCAGCTTGATGAACAATTCTCTCTCACGAGGTCTGAGTATATCTCTCTTTAGTGACTTTTTGGCAAGCTGTGAACCTTTTTTTACTCTTAAAAATTGTTTTTGCTAACTTTTGTTTTCGATTTGAGCTTTCTCACTGGCTGCTGGATGAGTGTGTTTCATCTGGCCCTACTTTTTAGCTTTTTCTTTTTCTTTTCTTTTTAATCTGTGGTTGTGAGCTGCCCTGAGCAGCCCCGTGTAGGCCAAACAGCAGGACAGAAATGTTTTGAGAAGTAAATAAATAAAAGTTGTTTCAGAGGTCTGCCTTTTAAGGGGTTGTCAGGTAACATTTTTAGTAAATGGCTCTGCCAGACATGTTAACAATGCAGCATCAGTGTAATTTAGCACAGATTTTTCAAACATTCTTCATGCCATAATGAGAGTCTACTTATTGTTCACATTCCAGTTAGCCTTCTTAGTGAGGTAGCCAGATTTATTTATTTACCAACTCACTTACAAACAGGAGCCTACTGGGATTTTTCTTGGAAAGCAGAATTCCATTTTCAGCATCATTGCTATTATGTTTGCATCATTTTTGATCGAACTGGGTTGTGGCCACTCTTCTCCGACCAGAATATTTTCCACATTTCTTTCATTTTGATAGAAATACATCTGGCCTAATTAGAAATGTGAAATCGGGGATGGATGACGGCAACCCTAGAACCTCACTTGAAACACTATTACTGGCATTTCAGGAAGAGGTCAAAGAAATAAACGACCACTCATTAGCCTGAGGCTATGAATGATCTACCAACCGTACAGAAAATTGGCAGCCCCCCCTGCCTTTTGTCCTCAAGGAGCGTGTGTATCAAACTAATTGTTAACTATAGCAAGCAGATTGACAGAAGAATGAGAGACTACTCTGGCATATGTAAAATAACAGGGTCTATGAGGATTTTATTGAAATGATGCTATTCTTACATTCTCCCCACAACACACGCATTTACATGCTTCATGAAAGATCTCCAGATCCTGGATAATATGGACTTTTAAAAGGTATCCTACGGCAAGTTTGCTAATTGGGACAACAAATGTCTATATTTGTTTGGGAGAGGAAGAACCAAAAACAAAGCTAAGCTGGGGGTTGTGACATGTTGAATATTTCGTCTGTGTTTTTCTTAGTATATTGACTGTTCTGTATTCCTTACTTGTGTGTGTGTGTGTGTGTGTGTGTGTGTGTATACATTTTTAAAAAATGACCTGTCTCTGTAACCAGTCCTCCCTTCAACCCCCCCCCCCCAAATAAAAAGCATTATTTGTAACATGCTGGGTGAATGCATTGCTATGGTACTTTTAAAATACAGTATTTCCCTCCCTTCCATACTTTTGTTTTGCCTTCCTCTGTCACCTTTCCTAATATATTGCTCTGCATACACTGAAGTCTTAAATCTAGTAATTTGTTTCATGCTAAAATAAATGGAATAGTATTTCATTTATGTATTTAATTGAATTCATTATTTACTTTCTCCTGAAAGTTTAAGGATTGGACTACAAGTAGAGCAGACCTTCTGGATGAAAATGATAGATGCTGAGGGGAAGAATGATACATAGCAAGTAACTCATTTTGTTACATGATCTTCATTTAATGGTGGTTGAATAAGACTGGTCAAATAGCAATATGATTGTGCATCACCTATTCTTAATCATTTATCATGCTTTATATTTTTTGTAAAACAAGGCAGAATTGGGTATGAAAAGCAGCTAGCAGAAGGAAGCTATAAACCTTAATGGAGGATTCATACATACCAAAATTTAAATTTCATTAATTTTAAAAAATGTATGCCCCACCATTTAAAACAAAAAGCCCCAAAGTAGCTGTCAAAAAATCAATAAAAATAAACAATGAAACTTAAATGAAATGTGTTTAGAAATCAGGAATCAAATTAATAAAACAGCAGGTACATTTAAATGTATTTAAAATAGCAGCTAAAATAAAAGAATATTGAATGCAAAAACTAAGGCCTAAGTTTCAATAGTAGTTTGAAATGTTTATTTATGCTCTTTATTATATTTGAGTTGCACCATTCATCTAAGAGCTTTGAGCGTCAATTTACCTTTACATCTATCCTTCAACAGCCTTCCCTAATCTAGACAGCCAGTGTGGTGTAGTGGTTAAGAGCGGTGGTCTTGTAATCTGGGGAACCGGGTTCGCGTCTCCGCCTCTCCACATGCAGCTGCTGGGTGACCTTGGGCTAGTCACACTTCTCTGAAGTCTCTCAGCCCCACTCACCTCACAGAATGTTTGTTGTGGGGGAGGAAGGGAAAGGAGAATGCTAGCCGCTTTGAGACTCCTTCGGGTAGTGATAGAGCGGGATATCAAATCCAAACTCTTCTTCTTCTTCTAGTACTCTCCAAGTGTTTTGGACCACAGCTCCCATGGCCAATGACCATGCTGCATTGCTGAATCTTCTGTAATTGTTTGCCTGGGATTTGCAGAAATATGTGGGAAACCTTTCTATTTGACGCATAGTGGAGACTTCTTCTAACAAGAAAAGGGGCAGGGTCCCATGGAGGACACATTTCTTATTCTTCCTAACTTCTCTGTCCTGCTTGCAGCCTTCCCAGAGGGTTCCTTATTTGAGCAATTCTTCAGGGGACCTTATGAACAAATCTGATCACTTATGATGGTCCTGGAGATAGTCCTGGAGAATGCCCAGGTAATGACATCCATCCAGAGAACAGTTCTCCACCATTTTCTCTCTTCTCAGCTCCCTCCACTAGAACATATCAGCATCCTTAAACAAACACTTTGGGTGCAAAAGGAAACTTTGGAAACCCCCCAAATTTCCTGAAAGCTCCCCCTCTCTTTCACATGCAATATTTACCTTCCACACACACACTCTGTTTACTATTTTTCACTGCTTAGTGGTGCCATAGTTGCAAAGGTGGAGAGGCCATTATGACTCATCCCTGGTTCTTGTCTTCAACCCTGGTGTGCATCCAGTTGGCACTAGCAATAATGCATAGTCATGTCCTGTATTAATGTGGCCCAAATAAGTTATTGGGTTACCCATCATGGGCATGGAAGTTTTAGCATGCAAAGGCTTTGAATTAACACAGCAGAAGATCTTAGTTAGAAGGTATCTTCCTCCTGCTCCTTGGTCACATTACTGAAGGAGGATTTCAGAGTATGATGAATAAGGCACATATTAAATTGTTAGAAGTTCAGTTACATAGGTAGGATGCAAAACAACCCCCTTAGAGTCAATTCTCTACTTGTCTAAGCAGTGGACGGAATTCAGACCCATGCATTTATACAATCCGGAGAACTACCTAATGGCTGAAACCAGTGTAGCCTTCCAAACAGTGAGAAGGGTACCCCCTCCTTCCTTAGTGTCAGGGCAAACTGCTGAGGAAATGGCTTTATACACACTGGTACTATTAAGTAGTTTGCTTCTCATTTTACCCAGCTCCTTCCCTGAGAGCACAATAGAGACAATTAACCGGATTTCGATTAACTGCTTGAAAAATCACCACCTGCTTTTTTTCTTCTTTCAGAGTCACTTAGACCTTTTATTTCTGACCTAGATTTAGTGAGTGCGACAGGAAAACTAGGCTAGATTTGTCACACTGAAAGTGAACCTGTAGCAAATTAATAGACGGAAAGCCAAGTACCTGTTGAAAACCGCTTCCAATCGGTCAGCTGTTGCCTGTATTAGGGTTTCTGTGGAAGTCCACGGCATCTGGAGCCCAAAACGTGTGTGTGCGCGCACACACACACTGGTGATGTTTTTATCCCACAAACCTTTCGACAAGCAATAGTCAATTTACATGGAATTTTGGAGAAAATCACAGCCCCTTTCAAGCATTCTGGGCAGAATGAATGTACATATCTGACCCTCTGTTGTGTCTACAGGAACCTAATGTGGTTGACCAAATCATTTGGTTTCTGTGTTTCATCCTGGTTCATGCTGAAATAACTTAGGACAACCCAGGACATCAAGAAGTGTGAAATGGGTAGGACCACAAAAGCCACTTCTGTATTGTGAAACATCTCAGTCTGTCTCATAATCTGTGATGGTTGCCTCAATATTACCTTGCTTGCAAGCCTCACTTGCTGCCTAGGCAGCTACGTAGCAAAGGGCCACAAAGCTGGAACTCTCCCCCAAGCAATTTTCACACAGGAATCTTTTCTTTTATATGTCATCTTTCTATTACTCTGATTGGTAACAAGGCCTACTGACATAAAGCTTCTGTAGGGCAGCTGACCACCTGCTGAATCGCAGTCCTTCTGCTTGGCTTTTCATCAGCTTATTTACTGCACATCACCCCATGTCTTTCATCATTTGTAGTATTTTCTGGAGACCTTCAGAAAGTTGGAATGTACATAAGACATGCACCAGCTGACATGGGACCAGAAATATCTATTCAGGCAGTGTGGAAGGCTTGGGAATGGCTCAAACTTTCTCCTCCATCCTCCAGCTCTCTATTATTTCAGAAATCTCTTAGGGCCTTCCAGGGATTGTTTTTCAATTCACAGGGAGTCCTAATTGCTGTGAAGAAATGGTCATTAACTAAATGCCGAAAATATGATGGAAAAAGCTGTTGTTGTTTTTCCAGACCTCACACTGGGTCTAAGGGTAGAGGGGTGTGGGCACACTCTAGAGTTAGGGGGCTGGGAAGACAGCTCCATGGAAAAGTCAAATGGGAGGCTGGAGAGAAAAAGCAGCTTCGGGAATAGTGGAAGGAAAGGGCTGTAGCTCAGTGTTAGGGCATTTGATTTGCATGCAGAAAGTCCCAGCACCTCCAGGTAGGGCTGGGAGCCTCTGCCAGTCAGTTGGATGGATCAATTATCTGAATCAGTACAAGTTTCCTATGAGAGACTGGGCCCCATTGATGAGAGAGGATATGAAGGAGAATTTGCAAATTGTACTCAACATTATTGGCTGGTTATTTGAAACCAGTCTACATTTCCAAACACTGCATGATGTTAACTATATGGTATTGTTGTGAAGGATGCGAAACTGGATTGATCTGAGACCAGCCATATCTAGAGATGCGTAGTAGCGGATGAGTCTATGCTACCTCCCCCCTCATTTTTACAATGCATTATTTCGAGGCCCATGAATTCTTAATGTAATGCATCTTACCACCATGTATCAGACAGATATAAAACAATTGTATATTATCAATTTATACAATGATAATAAAGCAAGCACTCTACTAATATAACATTAGGAATGATACTAAAGTTGCAGAAGCTAGTAAATGCAAATATGACGTTTTAATTGCAACTGTACTTTGGCTCCATTATTGCATCCCTGACTGCACATACAAAGGTTTTCTCCATTCCATCATGATCTAGTCTTGATTACACATGCAGATTCTACATGCTCACAACTTGTGAGTAGGCTTATTCAATTTGAATGCTCTGAGCAAAGGACCAGGCACTACAAGTACAATTCCGATTTCTCCTTGTTGTTCTTATATTTATATTTAACATATGTCCTGCCCTTCCTTCTATTCTACAGGACTATAGATACATGCCAGTGTGGTTTAGTTGTCTAACAATGCATAAGGCTGTACCTTGGTGGCCAGTGCCCCTTGTCATCTCCAAGGCAATGGCTAACTGCCTTGAGCATTGTATCTGTTTCTGGCCCTGTCCACCGCTAACATGTGCATGCCCTGGAAAATTGCCTACTGGTCTATGTGAACCTAGGCCTGAAAAATACACTCCTCTGTGAGATTTTGCACGAGCTGGTTGCTTGTTTTAAAGCAATGAAAATATGACATAGTCCACCCACTGGTGACTACAGGAGAAACCCCGTTCCAGAACCTCCATGAAGTTTCTGTGCAGAAAGGAAAGGGCCATAGATTTGTGGTAGACCACATGTTTGGCATACAAAAGATGCAAGGTTAAATACCTGACATTTCAAGGTAGGGCTGGGAGTTAATACTGCTCGAAACTGTGGAGAGCTGCTGTCCCTGAGTGTTGACAATACTGATCTAAATGGGTTAGGACTCTTGACTTGGTGAAAGGCAGCTTCTGTGCTCCTAGCAGTAGGCTGTTTTCTGCAGTGTGGCAATACTCAAGCACATTTTAACACTGATGGAGGCAGCATGCATCATTTTGCTGGCACATGGTTTCCCCTCACACCATTTAATCTCCACAACAACCCAGTGAGGCAGCTTAGGCAGAGAGACAGCAACTGACCCAAAGTCACCCAGTGAGCTTCACAATAAAGTGGGGATTTGAACCCTCATCTCCCAGGTCCAAGGCCACCACACTGGCTCTCATAATATCATCAGTGGCTTTTACCATAAGGCAACCAAGAATCCAAAACACTACATAAGAAGAGCCTGTTAGACAGGGATGGGGAAACAAAGGCCCTCAGGATGTTAACCTACATCTCTTACTACCTCCGACTATTGACAATACAGGTGGGCCTGATGAAAACTGGAGTTCAACAACTTCTGGAGGGCTGCTGGTTGCTTATCCCTTGCTCCAAAACAATGTGGCTGCTATTTTCTCTTGGTGGATACTCAACTGCTTGTAAAGAGCCTTTTGAAAAATTCTGAAGTAGACAGAACAGACATGGCATATAGGAGATGTTTCATTGTCAGTGCAGTCAGTTAGCTTTTGGCTTATGTTTTTATCCCTGTTAATGTTTTTTATCCTATTTAATGTAACTTCAGATGTTCCCATATAAACGTCTTAACCATTTTGCAAAACCTGCTAAGCTCTTGGTCTTAATAATACCTTGACACGATGAGTTCCACAGGTTAATTATGCACACTGTTAAAAGCTCTTCTTAGTTTCCTGATAAAACATACTTTTGTAAGCTTGAAAGTGCTGTTGAATTTAGGAAGGGTTTATTAGCTTCTGAAGAAGTGTAATCACCCACTACTTGAAAGGTGATATATTAGGCCATTTATTTGCTGTAAATTTAGACATTTCAGTTATGCTTATTGTTTTCATAATGTATGGTTTAATTTTTTGTTAAGCTTTTGTGAAATATGGTTTTTTTTTTGTCAGTAGAAACATGCTAGTCAGGACCAAATTTAAGCTTCAACATCAAGGATTCAGGGCAGTTATTTCTTTTCCACTGCTGGCCAGAAAAGTAGGAAATAAGAAGCTAGATTCTTCTAAACAGGTTTCTTGGATGTAGGTGCAAACAATAAAAGAGATTGCAGGTGCTACAGTACGGAAGTTTGAAGCAACAGACTTCAAAAATCCTATTTTGCACCTGGTTTTACAGTCAGCTGGTCATGGAAGAAATCATTTGGCTTAGACATCTACATACAATGTTCCTCCAAGCTCTCCAGCATCTCTTGTAACTGTTTATGAATCTGCCCATATAATTACAATAAATTACCATTACTTATGCTTTCTTTCATACTATTTCTGGACCAAAGAAAGCCAAAATGTTAACAGACAGAAGGCAAAAAGCAAGAAAAGAATTGTCTGGTGTGGACACACACACATACACAAACAATCTGAAATATGTGATAAAAAGGTTGTGTATTACTGTTAAATAATGTATTAATTCACCTCAGCCTCTGTATGAACAGACAGTTTACAAGGACCTTGTACATTGCACTAATGTAATCGATTCAGACATGCATGAAGATTCCTGCCCACCTCTGCTCAAGAAGCTAGTAAAAAGGAAATGGCTAGGGAATTGTAGTGGAGATATATCATCATGGATAGTGCTTCCCCAAAGAATGATCCTTCTAATTAGATTCTCCTATTGATATCACAAGTTAAGATTATGTTAATCGTTAGAGAAAATGTCTGGAAGGGCTGTGGCCTAAATTTTGGTGCTATCACATCCCTGGTTACACAACAGAGACGGCTTCATAACTTTTGACAACAGTGATACAATCAACAACTGTAGGCATTTTTTTATATGCTGTGTCGTTGTTTTTTTAAAATTATTTTTCCATTCACTCTGTAATATGGGGACAATAATACTGATCAGGGCTCCCCCCACCCCCAGCTGATGCTCAGTTCCAGCGCCTCTCAGGTGGGCACCATTGCCATTCTAAGAAGTTCATGGCGAGCTTCGGCATCTCTCTTTCTGGAAAAATGGCACTGATACTGACTGAGATTGCATGGTTAACACGACACCTATTTTGTGCACTATTTACATGTAAGGCATGACAGTGCAGACTGGAATGTGCTCGAGAACAGGGGCACCATCTTGCCCTCAGGATTGTGGGTGCCCACCGCCACATGCAGATGTGCGATGTTACACACTGATGCCTGCATGTGTGTGATGTCACATAGCCAGCGAGACACCCTTTTTCATGGTGAGGGGCTCAGACTTGGATTTGGAGGCAAAGGGACTCTGCCTCCGTGCCCGAGCCCCACCCTCATCCCCGGAAAAGGATGCCTCACTGGCTGGCTGTGGAGGATGGAGCTGAACTGCTTTCCTCCATGCCAGCTTTCTTCATTGACTTTGTAGATGCCCGGCCCCCACAATTATATTATTGTGGGTGCCTAAGTACCCACTGGGACGTGGGTGGCGCTGTTGGGACATGGGTGGCACTGTGGATTAAACCACAGAGCCTAGGACTTGCCAATCAGAAGGTCGGCGGTTTGAATCCCCGCAACGGGGCGAACTCCTGTTGCTTGGTCCCTGCTCCTGCCAACCTAGCAGTTCGAAAGCACGTCAAAGTGCAAGTAGATGAATAGGTACCGCTCCGGCGGGAAGGTAAACGGTGTTTCCGTGCACTGCTCTGGTTCGCCAGAAGCAGCTTAGTCCTGCTGGCCACATGACCCGGAAGTTGTATGCCAGTTTCCTCGGCCAGTAAAGCAAGATGAGCACCGCAACCCCAGAGTCGGTCACGGCTGGACCTAATGGTCAGGGGTCCCTTTACCTTTTTAAGTACCCACAGCCCTCTGGCGTTGGCTTCTATGCTCGAGAACTTTGTCCCTGCCCCTCACCACCAACATGAGGACTTCTTTCTTTATAAACTGTGCATTGGGCACAGTTGTCTATACATCAGGGATGGTGAACATGTGGCGCTGCACATGTTGTTGTAGTGCAGCTTTCATCAGTCCCAGCCAGCATGACCAGTGGCCAGGGAGTTGTTTTCAGAAGCATCTGGAAGGTTGCAGGTTAGTCACCCCTGCTATTTAGAAAGGCCAATGTGTGGGGTCCTCCTTGCATGCAGTGGCTTTGCATAATTGGAACACCTGGTTGTGCATATGTCCTAATCACATGGCCACCCTTATGCATGAGCAGGAGCTTGCATGCTGGCCTTTGTATTCACACAATCGGGCATAATGCAAGGTAGTTAAAGGAAAACGACCTAATAGCAGGGGCAGGAGCAAAAGCTCTGGTATGTCCTCAGTTCTACCCTACAAGGAGAAAGACTTGCATAGGACTGCGGCCCCATCAAGCTTATACATTTAAACCAGGATCATGCCACTTTAAATGGTTGTGACTTCCCCCAAAGAATCCTGGGAGCTGTAGTTTGTTAAGGCTGCTAAAGTTGTTAGGAGACCCCTATTCCCCTCACCAGGCTACAGTTCCCAGAGTGGTTTAACAACCAATCCCCTTTCTCAGGGGAACTCTGGGAATTGTAGCTCTGGGAAAGGAATAGAGGGTCTCCTAGCAACTCTCAGCACCCTTGACAAATGTCAGTTCCCAGGATTCTTTGGGGGAAGCTGTGACTGTTTTAAGTGGGATGACACTGTGTTAAATGTACAGGGCAGAGGGGGCCTCTGACATATGAGAAGTGCTCTGAGCAGACTAAAGAACTATTTGATAACTAGGGCATCAGCATGTCAGCTGTTACTCCTTTCTCCTCTAACAAGCAGAATTGCACTTTGTGGTGTCATTATGCGCATTTCGCGCATTTCCCCTCTCCCACTACACATCACAGCTGCCATTGGTGGAGGCCTCTCATGTACTATTTGAGGGGAATTGAGGGGAATAAGAAGACAGGGGCAAAGTTTAGAGGCAACTTTTATATAGATATATATTAAAAAAACCTATAACCTATGAAGAGATTCAAATTGAACCCAAGTTCAAGTGTGAGTCAGGAAATGCAGTGCTCCCTGTCAAGGTTTTGTTTTGTTTTCTTATGTCACCATAAGAGGAGGCGGTAAAACCCTAGACCTTATTTGTTCTTACTCCTGGCAAAGCAGCTTACCGTGGTTATCGCAAGATGAGTGTGGAAGTCTAGTCAGAAAGACTGTTCCCATTTTGGCGTTTATACAACAACTGTAGCTGATTAATCTAAGTCAACAGAAACCTCAGCCAACAGCATAATAACATGAATGAGACGTCTTCTCCCTTCTCCCTTTTGCCTTGGCTATTTTCTTAAGGTCTGGCTTGCAGTAATGTAGAATATTGATATTTCCTGCTTTTTATTGTGGTTATACATCACAGAGCCATGCAACTGCAGCTACTATAAAGTTAAGTGTGCCATATTGCGCGTGTGTGTGTGTGTGTGTGTGTGTGTGTGTGTTTCCCAGTATTTGTTTTAAGGACAGATGGCACTTTGGCACTTTTAAGGGAGAAATCAAAGCTTGCTCTTTCTAAATACTTTAGCAATGCCTGACACATCTGAAATAGTGGCAGGGTAAAGTGGTAACTGGATCACAGTTTCAAAATGTCCTTTGTCTTTGCTTTGCTGGAAACCTTTGGTAAACCGCTTCTTTTCCCCATGGCAAGGTCATGACAAACTCGTTTCCCTTTCTGTCGGTAAGCTTGTTTCAAACTTATTTTTATCTTCTCTTTAAGCTTCTAATCCTCCTTTTCCTTCTCATCTTGAATCAGACCTAAGTCCTGAGATGCTGCAGAACCAAACTTCAAATGTTCGTGCAATCCTTTATGGTGTTTGACAAAAGGGCTCTATTATTATTATTATTATTATTATTATTATTATTATTATTATTATTATTGCTGTTGTTGATGTCACAATTAGAAGCAGGCAAACATGTTGAAACTCCTGTTTTGACTTTATCAACAAATAGTTGGATGAGAGATGAAACTCACCACCACAAATGGTGCTCTTAATAGCAGTCCTGAAGCAACCTCTGGGGCATGGCTCTTGCAGGGATGGCCACTAAAACCAAATGTAGGAAAAATGAGCTGTGATCCGTTCCACAACTTCTAATTTTGGAAGTAAACGACTATTCATTTCAAAGACAAGCTTTCTCAGCAGGATGAATAGCTCTCTACCATGGGGGTCTATATGGTATTATTTTTAAATTCATGGACTGTGACTTTCTGTGTTTTTTAAAACTTGTTTTTAAAGATGTTTTATTCCATTTTGTACATTGCCTCTAGAAATGAGTCTGGAAGGCAAGGAATAAATAAATGACAAAGCGTAATACCCAGTGCTTTTTTTCTGCGGTTACGCAGGGGTATGGATACCCCTAAACATTTTGTGAATCTTTGTACTTTTGTCCATTTACTGTATTTATTTTTCCCAATTTGAACTACAAAATGGTGATTTTCCTGAGTCAAAATGAGAGTACCCCTAAACATTTTTTTAAATAAAAAAACACTGATAATACCATATTGTACAGCATCTCTTACAACTGAAAAGGACAAGATGTTAGAGGGATAAACATAAGAAGGGTTCCTATACCTGGGATATGGAGACCAGAAATAAAGTTCTAGCTATGAGAGCAAAAGGAAACTAATTTAAGGCAAACCTGGCATGATAAATGTGCAAAAGGATAGCATTAAAAATGTTAAAGCATGCAGGGAGCAAGCTAAAAAATAAAGTCTCATGCGAATCTTGTCATTCCAGAGACACAACCATCATCAATAGCAGCAGCAGCAACAATAACCACCCAAGTGTGGCAAACCTAGCATGAAGTACATCTAAAAGAAAGATGCAATGCGTGTCAGAGCCTGTTTTTCTCAGGTAATGTCTTTCTTTCAGGAGACAACCTGCTTTTTGCTTACTGCATATCTACCTGATTCCCACCCCCCTGTTGGACTTGTACTAGTGGGCATTGCTAGTCTGCAGATAGGCTGTAGGATTCTACCCCCCATTACCTGGCCAACCTTCCCTACGTGGGAGGAGAGGGAAACCTATTTGTGAATGGTTCATTGGCTTGGATGTCAATCGGCCTAGAAAAGAATGGATGCCCTTTCCCCTCAATGGTCTTAGAGATGAACTGAATTTTCATGAGTTTTGATTTTTGTCTTGAATTGTGTATATTGGATAAGGGAGACCCTTCCACTGAAGAGCTAAGCCATTTACACGCTGCCTCCACTAATCTTGCCTTTGAATACCAGTTGTTAAGAAACAACAGAAGGAGAGGATCCTGCTTGGGAGGTGGATTAAATAGGGTCCTGAACAAGATAAACCTTTGGTCTGATCCAGAAGGACTCTGTTTATGTTCTTATGTACATTGCTGTGGCACTGAAATCCAGAGCTGATGGGTGCAGGTGATAGGACTTCATGCATATAAACTGGTTTTCTAAATGGTGCAAGTTTGGAAAACAATGATCCATTAGGAACTGAGCCTCAAAGGGGTTCACACTTGATACACAAGGGTCCACCCCACCACCTACATTTCCTGCCACCAGTGATCCATCCCCGTTAGACTTCCTTCTATCCAAAACTTACTCTCATGATGCAGGGGAGGAGGCAAAGTTAACTTATATGGAGTAACTTGTCTGATCTCATATTTAAAATACTGAATTCTTCAGAACAGGTCCATGCAACATGTCCATTTCATCAAGGATCCTGGAAAGTAGAATTGAGCCAATGCTTCTCTGCTTAATAGATTGAGCCAGAGGCCATTGAAAATGCCATTTTCAAGGGTCCCTGGTGGGAATGAGCGTTTCTAAGCATTATCCAATGCTTGGAATACATTAAACCCTGAATCAAAATATGTAAATCACTTTAAATCAATATTTTGAAACTGAATAGCGAAAACTCTAAGAGTGTGATACATCAATCAAAAAGCACTATTTGGACTATGGCTAGGATTGTCTACATATATTTTGGCTCTAGCAAACATACTGGTTTTCCTAGTTAGCCTATAAAATGTGCCCTATTATTGTTGAATGATATATTTTCAATAAGACGTGCAGGAGATTTAGAAATCCCAGTGTGTGGTGTTTGAGGTCAGCAGCTCTTATTCCATGAACTAACAAGAGAATTCTTTTTTGCTCAGTGTTTACACTGATTGCTGAGTGTGGGCGCATGCACACACACACGTATATTACATCTCTTTTCTCCTCCTCCATTCTTCCCCGAGTAATCCCAACTTCCATATTCGCTGAATTCCTGAATTTTTCACTTTTAAAAGTCATCTTCTTTCCATACACTTTTTTGGTTTTAGACCATTTAAACATACATAACATTGCTGAATTAATAAAGATAACATGGAGACATGATTCCCCCCTTATGTTTATACTTAATTTGATTTATAATCCATCTTTCTTTCAGGGGGGTCAAGACAGTGTACATGAATTGCCCACTCCCATTTTACTTACACAACAACCTTGTGAGCCATGCTAGGCTAAGCAATAGTGAATGGCCCAAATACATTCCATGGGCATCATGACTGAGTCTGGGTGGACCTGGATCTCCCTGGTCCTAATATGGCAATCTAATGACTGTACCATAGTGGCTTTTTAAGCAATCTAGAAGTACTTGCAGATTCAGCCCTTATGGGCAAACATAGAGAAAGTCAGGCAATGTGTTGATTTAACTGGCCTCTAACTTGTAAATGAAACAGTGTTCGAATTCATGTAGTGGGATCTGTACTGACAGTGACTGACCAGGAATGAGACCTTGTGGTCATATTGGATAGCTTTATGAAGATGTTTGGCCTAGTCTGTGGCAGCTGTGAAAAAGGCAAATTCTATGCTCAGGATCGTTAGGAAAGGAACTGGGGGGTGGGGGTGGACCTGGCAATATCATAATGGCATTATAGAAATCTATGGTATGACCATTATCTGTAAGGTGTGACGTCTGTTGCTGCATCAGTACTAGACAGTGGTTGCAAAGGCGTGCTGTTCGTATCAGCACCCTGGTGACATAAATACAGCCACAGATCAGCCACAGAGATAATAATTGGATTTCTTACCCAGCCCGCACCATAAGAACACAGGATGGTTTACAACAATATAGAAATATATTCAATTCAGATTGTGTGCACACTGATCCCTTGTGTCAAAAAATTTCAATTCAAAATCATTTATGGTTTTACTCAACACGCTGCTTTCCATCCAGAGACGGAGGAAGCCGCTCGGGTGCCAGTGGCGGCACAGCCAAGAGCGGGGTGAGCCGCCATAGGGGCTGGGTGCATCAAGGGGCCTCCGGAGTCTACCTGCCTCCTCCCACTCAGCCGCCCTACAGCTGGGGGGGGCAGCAGGCGGACTGTTGGGGCAGTGCTGAGTGCCGCCCAGCATTTTGTCACCCCCCTCAGTGGTGACACCCGGGGCAGACCGCACTCACTGCACCTCCCTTTCTCCGCTACTGTTTCCATATAGATTGCAGATCCTGTTGTCTACAAGGGTGTGTGTGTTAAGGGCAACCCCTCACTTGATTGGGTTATAAACCCCCTATTTTTAATTGCACATCCCCCATGTGAATGAAGAAAGCAATGACTGTGACCTTGGTGTACAGCAGACTACAATGCCATTGCACAGATGAGTCCAATTGCTAGCACTGCCTCCACCTGTTTTAATCTTTTTTCAAATGGACACATTGCAGTAAGATTTTTATTTTATTGATTAGAATGAAACCAGTTTATCAAAAAGTGCTTTTCAGGGGCAAAAAAATATGTCCAGTAGTTCAAAATTGAGTGTCGAACACACACACACCCACACACCCACACACCCACACACCACTGATTCTAGAATAAAATGTCACGTGTGCACAGCCTCAGTTAAAAAACACAATCAGAAAAACAGGGTGTGGGTGTGTGGGTGTGTGTATCACATGCACATCAGGTGTCAAAGGGCAGGGTAAATAAACAATGTGAATAGATTATAATAAATAAGGGAGGAGAGCTCAGCTACAGCAATAAAGATTTTTCATTTTATATGATTTTTTTTAAAAAAAATGCCAAAGAGATTTGAATTCTGAATAAAAGAAATATTGTCATTGTCTCTTGCTGCCAAGACGTTTTGTGCCGCATACTTGCCTCTGAAGCTACTTGGCTCTGAAGGCCCTAATGTGACCTTCTGATCAGTGGTCCTGTCCCCCCAAATCCTTCTATAGTTGGCAACTGGTTCATTCTCATACTCCTCCTGTATATAATGGACAGCGTGTAATTAAAGTACAAAAGGGTGTGGGTGGGTGTTTAGACTTTCTGCCTTCAGGGCAAATCCACTAACCTTCACAGAACCATTAAAAATGACTGAGGTGGGTAATATTACGAAGGTGGCATTCATGGTCGTCATTGTTCCCTCTCCATGCCAGGCCAAAGGTTATGCTCTCCTTTTTTAATGCTTGCTCCGTTTTCCCTCCAAATAGCTGCACCATAATTCTCCCCACCCTTGAACGCTGCCTTTGGTCTGAGGCCCCTAAAGTTCACCGTCTCTGTGGCTGCCTTGTGTTTTTCTTCCTTCCATGAAAGCCTATTCTTAGCCTCTGTAAGGGGTTTGAGGTGCATAAGCTTATGAAACTGTGGCAGCTGTAACAGCCTTGAAGAGGGTACAATAACTACTGTACAGCTGCTACAATGTTCTTAAGCATTTGCTGCGAGCTGGTTTAAGCCTGTCCTTTTTCTTTTTCTTTTTCCTTTTGGTAAAAGATACCTGTTACCATGCTCCTAATTAGCTTACTTGCTATTTGGAGAAAGCATCACTGGTTTTTCTATCATCCAGTCTTTATTAAGTGAGCTGTTGCTGAGACGAATAGGGTTCTTTATAATGATGAAGTCCTTTTTACGCTTATTAGTCCTTAAAGCAAGCCTCTTCTTATAGAACAAAGTTGCCTTTTTTACCCTTCAGACTTACAGTAGGAACAAGTAAAGCGGATTTCCCCCCCCCCTCTCTCTTTCTCCCCCTCCTGTGCTGAAGTATTTTATTAAAAGTTTTAGTGGCTGCACTAAGCGTAAGGTGCCTGCGCCTTTAATCATTTTCATCTTTAAAATAGAACCTTATATTTTTCACATCTTCAGCTGTCCTGGAGGGCAGCTAGGCCATCCTTAACAACATTAATTTCTCTTTATGACAGGGCTAGTGCTGCCCCAGGTCTTCAGAACTGCCTAAAATGTCTGGAAAAGTAGATAATGAAGAGGATATTAGAATTGTAAACAAGAACAATTTGGTAATAAAAAACATATATTTTCTCAGTAGGACTTTGGGCTTTAACACCGCAGCAGCAAAAGTGTCATGAGTTGTAATTTGTTGATGGCCACTGCACATTCGTTACTGTGGGAGCGGAGGCAGAAAGAACAAGTCCAATCGACACTGCATTCAAGAGGATCAAAAAGGGATCATCTCGATTTACTTGTTGCTGTTCACTTGTTTTTGCTTCTTTTTAATCACCATCTTGGGACGCAGGTGGCGCTGTGGGTTAAAAGCCTCAGCACCTAGGACTTGCCGATCGAAAGGTCGGCGGTTCGAATCCCTGCGTCGGGGTGCGCTCCCGCTGCTCGGTCCCAGCGCCTGCCAACCTAGCAGTTTGAAAGCACCTCCGGGTGCAAGTAGATAAATAGGGACCGCTTACCAGCGGGAAGGTAAACGGCGTTTCCGTGTGCGGCTCTGGCTCGCCAGAGCAGCGATGTCACGCTGGCCACGTGACCCGGAAGTGTCTCCGGACAGCGCTGGCCCCTGGCCTCTTAAGTGAGATGGGCGCACAACCCCAGAGTCTGTCAAGACTGGCCCGTACGGGCAGGGGTACCTTTACCTTTACCTAATCACCATCTTACCCTACAAATGGGCAGCATCTCTGACGATTGCTAATGTAGTCTGGTTTCAAATGCCCAAGACATTGTGGCTAGAAACACACAGTTTTTAAAAAGAGAAAGGAATTGCCTATGTGAATGACTTTTCCCAATCCCTGGAAAAGATTAAGGACGATCTTTGATATGTCTGAGTTCATTAAGAAGGAAGTAAAACAGGGAATGAAAACCCAGGTATCTGGCGTTGACACACACACACACACACACACACACATTCTCTCTCTCTGTAGGCTGTGTACACACTGTTTCTTCAAAGCACATTCAGAAAACATCCTTTCCCTCAAAGAATTCTGGGCAATGTAGTTTTTTATGGGTTGCTGGGAATTGTGACTCTGTGCGGGACAAACTACAGTGCCCAAAATATCAGAAAAGGTATAGTGTAAGCACAGTTTCTCCATTCCTGCCCCCATCATCCTTTTGTGGACAGGGTTTAGAAATTTTATTTTCCAAAGAACAGAATACAGTATGCGAAGAATGTGGGAGACGGAAGTGATAAGCCTTATAATTTAAAAGGACACCAACTCAGGGCTATCTCACCATCTTAAGGTGCAACCTGGAAAAGGGTGTTGTGCTTAACCTCTCATCTGTATTTTTTGTGGTGGTGGTGGTTGCTTGGCATTAGAGTACAGCAATGAAATCCAAGAGATACGTCTTTATAATACATTATAATATCCAGGTTGTTGATTCCCTTTGTAGTTTAAGCCTTATAGATACTGTACCCAGTGGATGGCTCATGTTTTACAATCTTTAGCAACCATTTTTTTTCACTGAGTGGATTAAATATAAATAGACTTTAGGTTTATTGAAACATTTTGCTGATGGTTATACACACATACTGCATACATACATGTTGCAGATGCAATATACAAGTTTTATTATATAGTCACAGACCTAGTTAAAAATGTGCATGCAATTATAGTTCTCTGACTCAGTGTGTGTTTACAATGGCAACATTTGAACCCCAAGAAAACACTTGAATGGTAGTTCTTAAATATTTCAAGCTTTTATGTATTATCTGAGTATCCTACATTTTCTCCAAGAAATGCAGGGCAGCATATGCAAGTCCCCCATTTTATTCTCACAACCACCCTGTGAGCTTCATGGCTGAGTTGATATTTGAACCTGGTTCTCCCCAATTCCTAGTCCAGCACTCTAACCATCACCCCACGCTGGTTCTGATCTTTTCATGAAAAGTTCACAGATCCTTAAGTGACACGAACAAAATGAAGGAAAAACATACATATACATTTCCAGATTAGGGACTTTCACTGGCTTATATTTTTCACCACACAAATATTCCATAAGGAAACACCTAAAAATTCACTAGATTCTGAATCCTAAGGATATTTGCTTGAAGCAAAATTCCATGGGCTCCAATAGGATCACACCTGATGAGTTGTTGCTGCAGCTTATAAAAACTTGCTAAAACATATTGGTTAGCCCTTTTTTGGTCAGAATTCATCCATTTTCTCTTCCTGTTCAGGACAATAGCATCTTTCTTTCTTTCTTTCTTTCTTTCTTTCTTTCTTTCTTTCTTTCTTTCTTTTTATTAAAAAAAATCAAATTATTTTCTCAGCAAATCCGCTGTGCAGCTACTTTGCTCCAGTGTTTTCCAAGGAGCTGGAGACGAGGGCATAGATATCACTTTAAGGCTTGGTGGGATCACTTCCAAGACAGAGCTCACTCAGCCTTGATACAAAGTGAAAGGCTAAAATGAGTGCTCTTCTATTATTTAGGCACCTGTCCATAGGCTGGAAGAAATCCCACTTGTGCAGATTTAGCCAGAGAAAGCAGAGATAACCACCCTGCTTTCTGCAGCTAATAAGATGTGAAGGGGAAGAAATAATGAGTATTGCACTGTATTTTCTGTTGTTTTGTTCTGTCTTTCTCCCTTGCTTCCCCCACCCGCCAGGCACAAGGCAGAAAGGAGCAATATTCTCTGAACGCTGGCAGTGATTCCAGTCATTTTAAAATGAAAAAGGGCTATTTGTTTCCAAATTACAGTAGCCACTGGAATGCATACATCTAGAGCACCCAAATCTTCATTTTGTGAAATAAAATTACTTGTCAGTAATTTGCTCACTGCTCCCGTATCCCCGCCCAGCTGGCTGGTCAGAAGCTATCAGATAGCTTGCAGCTGCCAGCTGAAGCTGGGCCATTTTTTCTCTCCACCAGGACAGGCAGTTAGTTAGTAGAGCCATCAGTGTGGCATCTGTCATCCTGCTAGGCCCAAATTGTTTTCTATGATGGATGTCACAGTCTGTATGATCAAAATAGGAGCCCTGCTGCTTTTAATTGCAAAATCGGAGTACTTGCACATTTGTTATTATGCGGAGGTTATTACCTCACACAAAATGAATTAACAGGTGAAAATAATTGATGAGAAGAGTCTTGGGATTTTTAGCCTCTTCAAAGAGACTTTGTAATTATGGAATAATGAATGTTCTGAGATGTATCTGTGGAGGGCAGCATGAGACCACCAAAGAGCTCTTTAGATTGATGATAAATTCTCTGAATTCTACTGTAATACCGCTTAAATTTACTTAGCAATTAGTTTAATAGGCCTACATGATTCATGATAACATAGTGAGAATTTTTAAATAAGTTTGCTTCATCCATCTATAAATTAAGCCGCTTACCTCAGCTTTCTTCCCAAGGTGATAGAATATCTTAACTAATCAGACTTCAGAAACAAAGATGATGTTGGACAAGGGATTTGGGTTACTGGAATATATTTCCGTGTGAATGCATTGCAGCTTGCATCTTAAAGCTGCTACAGCTGAAACGAATTTTCATGACTTTCGTCCTTATCACCGAAATTTGCATGCTTTCCGTGAGGGAGAATTGTTCACTAAAGATCTCAGCAAACTAACTGCATGGAAATGAAAAGTGTTTCTCTGCTTTTTCTCCACACCTTGGATCATAATCAAAGCAAAAAAATTAAAAAAAAACTATGTAAATGTTGATGTTCAAAGGTTCTTGGGGTTTATGCAGCCCCCAGGTACTGGTGCACAGTACAGTTAAGTAGAGTGACCACTTGTGCGTTGCTGAAAGAAGGAAAGGCATCATGAAAAAGGACAAAAAGAAAGCACTGCTTTGCATACTATTTCACTATGCAAATAGATAAATATAGATGCACATTTTGAAATAATTACCATAATTTAAATCAAGACACTATGCATCTGACCAACTGAATAAGACTATAATTAGGAGACTTGTGTGCCTGGTCTGTCAAACCATTGCTGGGCAACTTCAAGGCCCATTCTGTTTTCCCTTCTTTAAACCAGATTTACTTTTCTTATTAAATTTATATCTCACCTTTTCCTCCAAGGAGCTCAAGGTGACGTACACACTTCTCCCTCTGTCCATTTTATCCTCGCAACAACTCTGTGAGATAGGTAAGAATTAGTGGTCATTTGAACCCTGCTCTTCCATGTCTTAGTCCATGTCATGGACTACTTGGATGCAGAGGAATGGTGAGAGGAACCAGCTGGGGAACCTCCAAGGGAAGAAGGCTCAGAGCCAGGGGATTGGTAGTGGGACAACAATAAGTGGTCAGAGGGAGAAGATGGAGCAGACTGGGAGGAGGAGGTGTCAGGCGCTTAATGAGCTGGAGAAATCTGTGGCAGAGAGAAGTCCAGGATCAGAGGCAGAAGTGGAAGCAGGGAAGGAGGCCATGGGGACCTTCCCCTTCTGCTGTGACAAGCTCCCAAAACCAGGAGACGCATGAAAAGGATGGAAGAGACATTAGCTTCACACAGGCTCAGTCCGAGATTGCTTGAGATAATCACTGGAGAGCAGTGGAATTAGGCAGCTGTGGGGAGACAGGGACCTTAAGTCTCAGCAACTGCTTCATGGGGCAAGACCATACTGGAGATGAGTTGCTGTGTTCATTAGGCCTGACATTCCTCTGCAGATTCTGTTTTTGCTAATAAAGAGTTAACTCCAACTTGCTGGGTGTGATTTACTGCTGGCTTGCTCCTGTCAGTCCTGCGCTGTAACCACCACACCATGCTGGTCAGCCCTTCAAATAAAGGCCATAGTTTCCTGTCAGCTCTTCAAATAGAAGGCTGTCCTCTTAAAATACAGCACAAAAACCATGTCCACGTTGGGTCCTAGATTGGTGGGTGAAGCAACTGGATATGTCTCCTTTCACAGGCAAGACATTTTCTGTAATAGAATATGTGGCCATGCTACAGCTCAGGGCAGTTCTTGAGCCTTGGCAGTAAGAGTGTACAATCCCTGATCTTGCCTGATCAAATTCAGTGGAACTTTAATCTTAAAAAGCAACCATGTTTTAAAATGTCTGTTTCCAATAGCTCTTGAAGAAACCAAGTCAAGTCAGCTTATAATAATAGAATCAGATAACTGTGGAGTTGGAAAGGACCCCGAGGGTCATCTAGTCCAACCCCCTGCAATGCAGGAATCTCAACTAGAATCTCAAATTATCTGATTACTGATACAGTGGTACCTCTGGTTATGTACTTAATTTGTTCCGGAGGTCCGTTCTTAACCTGAAACTGTTCTTAACCTGAAGCACCACTTTAGCTAATGGGCTTCCCGCTGCCACCTTGTTGCCGCCATGCAATTTCTGTTCTCATCCTGAAGCAAAGTTCTTAACCCGAGGTAATATTTCTAGGTTAGCAGAGTCTGTAACCTGAAGCGTCTGTAACCCGAGGTACCACTGTAGTTTCATTTTATTTGTACCCCATTGACTTTTTTATGATTAACCTTACATTTTGTAAACAAAGGCACATTCTTTATTAATGTTGTTAGGGGTCTGGATGCGGAGGAACCACCAGGGGAAGAAGGCTCAGAGCCCAGGGGTTGGTGGTGGGATGACGATGAGTGGTCAGAGGGAGAAGAGGGAGTAGACTGGGAGGAGAAGGTGTCAGAAGCTGAAGAGGTAACAGGATTTAGTGAGCAGGCAAAGGCTGTGGCAGACAGTAGTCCAAAATGCAGAGGCAGAAGCAGAGGAGGGAGGGGTCAGGAGACAGAATGGAGGCAGGCTGCTGAAGAAACCAGGGAGTCTCCTCAATCTTCAGTCCTCACAATTGCCTCATTGTGGAAGACCTACAGTGGTACCTCTGGTTACGAACTTAATTTGTTCCAGAGGTCTGTTTGTAACCCAAAACCACTCGTATCATGAGGCACGCTTTCGCTAATGGTGCTTCCTGCTGCTGCCGGCGTGCGACTTCTGCTCACATCCTGGGGCAAAGTTTGCAACAAGGGGCATCTACTTCCAGGGTAGCGGAGCTCATAACCCACAGCGTTTGCAAGGAGGAAGGTACATAACACGAGGTTCCACTGTACTAGGAAGAGTTGTTGTGTGCATTAGACCTGCATTGCTTTGGTTTTTTTGAATAAGAGTTAACTTCACTGACACCGGTTGTTTTATTGCTGACCTGCCCATGACTCCACTTATGTGGATGGGGTTCAGCCAGGCAGGCAGGGCAGCAGTGAGGTTGGGACCATGTGAGGTTGGGACCAGCAAGACCTCCAGATTGGCATCAATGGTCTTGCTAAAGCCCCTATTTAGGCCCCATCTCACTGTCCGCTTCCCCTGCCCCAGTCTCATCCAGGTAAGCAGCAGAGATGCCGGTGTCAGGAGGGTGGCTCTGTGGCCACCCACATCACATCACACAGGGCAAGGATACATAGGAAAACATATATGCCACAAGACATTGGGCACAATATTATGTTTGAGGACTGGGAAAGGTTGTGGACTACTGGGCTGAACTTCACTGCATGTAATGCTTTGAAAGAAAATGTAATGAAAATGATATATAGATGGTACATGACCCCAGTCAAACTTGCAAAAATATACCACTTGTCTGATAACAAATGTTGGAAATGTAAGGAAAGTGAAGGAACGTTCTTTCACCTTTGGTGGACTTGCCCTAGAGTGAAGGCTTTCTGGGAAATGATATATAATGAACTGAAAAAGGTATTTAAGTATACCTTCTCTAAGAAACCAGAGGTCTTCCTTTTGGGTATTGTCGGCCAAGGGGTGTTAAAGAAGGACCGAACATTTTTTATGTATGCAACAACAGCAGCAAGGATACTCGTCGCTAAGCATTGGAAAACCCAAGATCTACCCACACTGGAAGAATGGCAGATGCAACTGATAGACTACATGGAACTAGCGGAGATGACTGGCAGAATCCGAGACCTGGGAGAGGAGACGACAGAAGAAGACTGGAAAAAAATTTAAGATTTATTTGCAAAAATATTATAAATTGTATGAATGCTAAATAGGATGCTTGATTATAATTAACTTGGCACCACTTAAACAGATGAAGTGTTATATGAAGATAAGTTAAATTTAAGAAAAAACAAACTTTTAGACAATGATTAGGCTAAAATTAAATTTTCCTTTTAAGGACTGAAACAAATTGTTTCTAAAATTTGAGAGATAATAATGGAAAATCAGATAGAAAGAATGGAAACAAGGGGATAAATTGCTGGTTTAATGTTTATAACTTGGAACGCAGGAGCGGGAGATGCGAGGAAGTCCAAAGGAATTAAGAAAATATGTGATGATATGTAACACCTTTGTTTGTTTATTTATATTGTATTTGAAAAACCCTGAATAAATATTTTTTTTAAAAAAGGAAAACATATATGCCAAAAGAAATGTGCACTAAATGTTGACGAATTTGCATGAGGACTGTAATTACATAGACACTGGTGTAGAAATGTGACAATTTGAAACTGGAAAAAATGAGAGGCTCAGAGAAATGGACAGATTTGTCCATCCTTATACACCACACTGCTGTGGTGTATCAAGTAATGACAATTGTTGCCACTGAAGGAACACTGACCAAGTTTTACACTAAGCTCAAAATTCTGGAGCGGCTCCACAAATAACGACCCAGTCATAAGACTGGGTCCAGATTAAGCTAGATCGAAAATCAGCACTAAAGTGAGGCTTTTAACCCTCCCCTAATATTTGCTCCGGAAAGTGGTCAAATGATTGTAGAAGTGAATAGTTTGGCATAGATCTATTGAATTCTAGAAGACTGTAGCTTCAATACATATACCTCTTTTAGGTTCTCCCAAGGATTTGTGTGTGTACCCAGCAGGCTCTTTGACTTTTTCCTTTCAACAATAGCCCCACCCCATGCTGCATCACAAACTGCTTTGAAACTCCCTGAGTTATATAATCAAAAGCCCAGCTGGGGACATGGAGCTAGCTGCATAGTTCATCACACTGTGGCCTGTATCAGAATTAGATTGTTTACCTTCCAAAAACTTGATTTTTCACATTAAGGATGCAATACTATGCACACTTAAAAACAGTGTGAACATGTATAAGATTGTACAGTAAGACTGCAGTATGTACTATACATGCTGACATGGGAGTCAGTCCCACTGAGCTCAGTGGGATTTATTTCTGAGTAAACTCGCACAAAATCTCTTATCAGACTGACTCTGGTCACATAAAAAGCACATTAGAAATGAAACTAGTTGAAGCATAGGGTGGTGGTTTTTAATGGACATCAGTTTAATAAATAAAGTGCATAGTGAACCATTTTCCATATAGATCTTTAATCAGACGCTGCAGGTACAATCCACCAAGCCCAGTGGCAAGTGCCCTGCAAGTTGTTGACATACAGGATATAGTGAAACAGCTCTGGGTAACTGATTAATTTGCAAGGCTTGGAATCTAATTTATTTTTGGTTACTACTGTTATTCTACATATCCAGCAGTGCAATCTGTATCAGATCTCTCTTCAATTCGTATAGTCAGGGAAAGGAATTTGAAAGATAGAGGGAGAGAGAGGTTATTAATTAGAATGTGTGTGTGTCTCTCCCACAGTTGATAGTTCATGTGGAGTTTTATTGCTAATTTACAATTCTTTTACAAGCTTTCACCACACCCAATTTGTGTATTATTTATTACCTTCATACATTCTAGAAATATCAGAGAGATCAGATATAGCCAGACCCATGTACAATTCCACACACATATATAAACACCAATAAAAATGAGCATTTTTGGACAGAATTCTATACACTGTGATAAAAAGAGCCTTGGATGGTTTACCAATAATTATGTGCAACACACTATCAGGATGAATTGGCACGATTCATGGGACTAGAACACTCAATCTTCAGTTAATTCCTTTTATATTCCATCCTTTCCCCCCATGAACACACCATTAAAAAAGAAGAAGAAAAAAGCCTGCCTCCAAAAACATCTTTGCCATTTCGGCTCTACTGTAGCTACAATTTTTACATCAAGACGTTTTGTCTCTTTCTCCACATCACACATTCCTTTCAAATTTACTGTCAGTGTTTGGTATTAAAAGTATTTAATATCAAAGAGATTCAGAAGCAAAAAAATAAAAAAACCCCAGAAGATACAGAGCACACAGATATAATAAATGCAAGACAAGTAGTGGATTGCCCCACATGTGAAGCGGACTGTGGTAACTCATATCAGGCTTCCTGTCACTTGCTGAGACATTTTTCATAAACCCTCACACGCTTGCATTTATCTTCAGTATAAACCCCAAGATGAATTCTCCAAAGACATTAACAATAGATAAATGCTTATTAAACAAAACAGTCTCTTCCAGCGTAACTATAGAATCAGTATTAAAAACAGTAAGATGTCCAAGACTTAACTGAAACGGTGCCTTTTGGAGAGATACCCTCTGCTGCTTCCCCCCCTTTTTAAATATGCTATGTACTTACAATTAAATAAACATGAACTGAAACACAACCAAAACGCTAGCTGTCCTTTTGACCATTTGATTCAAAGGGTACAAAAGAATATAACGAATACCACAGTGACGCTAAAATAGAGAGAAGGGGATGGGACGGGATTATGGAGTAAAAAGGAAACAGGTATATTATATGAAAATTGTCATGGTGGTCCGTTTTTCATCATGCAAAACTTTTCATTATGAGCACATTGTAGTGCAGCTTGTAAATTTAATGAAAGAACCAAAGAATGGACAACTTTCCTCTGAAAAACAAATTCTGAATATATTTCCAAACTAGGAGTGTCTTGTACTTTCCTCCTATTTGAAACGGCATCCTTTAAACAAACAGCAGCTATGAAGAGGTTTGCAAAAGTTCTTGCAAAAAAATAAACCATCTCCCTACCCTCTTTCTTCCTTTTTTTGGTGCTAAAAGTAAATGCAAATGTTTGCAGGGTCCCTGTCGTTATATGAAGAAAGAATATCTTTATAAAAAAAGACCCATGGTTTATAGCTACATATTTGATGTGCTGTTTAGCTATCATGGAGAAGGTGAGGTGGGCAGAATAAATAGAAGGGTCTCTGAATTATTCATAGAGCAATGTAAAATATTGGGGTGGTTATGGTTTGTGAAACATTGAAAGGAGCCAGCAATTGCAGCCCTCGGAAATGCTGTGCAAAGTTGCATGGGTAATGTAATGAGGATGCAGATTGCTCTTCTCTGTTCTGGATGATGTAAGAGCTCCAGTATTACGTATCACCTTGCTGCAGAGCTGCCCTCATTTGATAATTGAACAAAACTGGTTTCCAAGACTGCTAGCCCTTTGTTAGCACACGTTTGTAATACCCCATAGGAGCCCCACATTCTGATGATGTATTAATGTAATACATCATCAGAAGCAGATGCCATTCCAGTGATATATTAGTGTAATACAGGAGAATGAGCCTCACTGATGATGTATTTAGTTTGCTCGAGATGACATTGTCCGGGGAAGAAAGGGTCCAAGAAGAGATTCATTTGTAATAGCAAAATGAAGTCAGCTAGTGCTCAGTAAGAAGAAGAAAGAAAGAAAGAAAGAAAGAAAGAAAGAAAGAAAGAAAGAAAGAAAGAAAGAAAGAGGATGTATTTCTGGTTCAGGGTAAGTAATGTGGGCCTGAATTTGCATTCCTTGAAATATTCCTGGTATTACAAAATAGCAGTATTATTACCTTTGGTTTATTATAATTCCAACATAGGCAAGAATAAGTCAACACCCCCCTTTGACTTTAATTAAACCATAAAGAGCTGCTCTGCTATTTTAAGGGGAATTGAGTCTATTTGTTTATAAATTGCCTTTTGCCTTACATCAATGCGAGCGTACCGCCTACCAAGGACTGAATAGCTTTTCAGTTTTGCCACCTTGAATGGTGACTCCACCCAAGCACCAAGCCTCGGATCAGTATTAAAATTTGGACTCTACACACACACACACTTTAGTTATATATGTAATAAGTCCTTTACAGTGGTACCTCGCAAGACGAAATTAATTCGTTCTGCGAGTTTTTTCGTCCTGCGAATTTTTCGTCTTGCGAAGCAACTCAGAAAACGAAAAACTCTTTCGTCTTGCGAGTTTTTCGTCTTACGAGGCATTCGTCTTGCGAGGTACCACTGTACTAGCCTTGCCCAGAAATTATGGAGGTCAATGAGGTCATTACCCCAGGGCTTCCTGCACTGCAAAGTTTTATTCACCTTTCAGAACACCTGTGCTAGATTTTCCAGTTACAGCCTATTTAAAGTTTCTCCCCAAACATAACCAGGTAGTAACCTCATGACCCCCAACAGGGCAGAGTAGGCAAAAAGATGTCTGCCCTGCCTTAAAATGGAATGAAATCTAAATGTTTCCACTCAGGTCAGTGGCAAATGGCTAATCCTACCCTTTTGGGAAATGATGAGGAAAAAAGAGAGCAGACATGAGCATCTTAAATGTTGCAGCCATCTTGGATGATAGAACTGAAAGACACATCATTGTGGACATGCCCTGCAAAGCTACCCTCTTCTGCACAATGTGGGCTGAGAGGCACAATTGCAGCTTATTTGTATACTACCCTATACCCTCAGGTCTCAGGGCATATCACAACTTCAGTAGCTACAATGTTACTTCTTTTCCAGTGAATTTTTCAAAGAGTTTGGGGGGTCAGTTGCGCATCAAGGCCCCAGCGCACCCCCAGAATAATGAAAACACATAGACACAGAAGTTTAGTTTAAAGGTTAATGGACAAAATTTAGGCCACCACTTTATGGATTAAAGAAATGTGAGTGGTATTGGCTTAGGCATTGGCAATAACTATATCTGACTCCTGCCCGCCTTGCAGGAAGTCTAGAAGGGTAAACCACCAAAAGAGGGAGCTCCATCAATGGCGACCAACTGAAGCTCACCCCGGTGTTCCCGCTGGGTCCTGGCATGGCCCTAGCTTTCCAAGCAGGCTTCGGACAAAATCCAGACCCACGGATTCCTTTAATGGAATACCCTTGTACCTGGAGAGGCAGGTGATGGTCGCACCTCCCCTTTCCCACATCTCACTAAGCCAATGCCTAATCGCCAAACTTTACAAAGTTGTGAAGATTCCTAAGAGGTAGGCAAAAACCAAATGGCTGGTGCCAATCTGCCAAATGAAAAAATGGAAAAAAAATCCTACCCGTCCCCTGTTCCCAAACAGGTGACCAAACAAAGTCCAGAGCAAGGCCAAAGCAAAATCTAAACACTAGGGTGGGTGGCTGGGTGTTTGGCGCCTTGAAGTCAGGAAAACGCCACAGCCTCACGTCGCCACCTTTTATAGGCCCCCCTCGATCACGCCACCCTAATGATTGGCCAACAGGCCATGGCACGATCGTGGGGCCGACACATGGGACTCGGGATCAAGCCTCACCCCTCCATGGATGAGTGGGGGGCGCCTATAGCCCTTGCGCAATGCGGACCCTCAATTAAGAGGATCCAATTACTTCAGCTCATCTAATAACATTCACATCTTCATGTTCAAACAGTGAGTACTTACTTAGAACTTAGTGCATATTTAGTATGGGTGTAAGAAGGCATTAGTTTCCATTCTGACCCATATCAAATGCAGTGCTGTTTCTATTCCACTGCAGATCGGCTTTCAACAAAAGTTACACTATCCACCTTGCTGTCTGCTGTGCCTGAATTTTGCATAATTAATTACATTATCACTAAGTTATCCTACACCATTCATTTCAATGCAAAGCTCATTCATTTCCATGCAAAGGAAATGCAATGTAAATTGTGGGTGAATTCATCAGTTATGTCCTGCTTGCAGACTGAAAACAACAACAAAACTAAATACCTATCTATGGTGGCTACCGTATGAGAAAGAGAGAGAGAAAATTAATCAAAGACATGGCTTCTTCCTGTCCAATTTTTCTTTGACACATAGACACTCGTATAAATTCTTATTACTTCAAATATTTTAAAACACTCATAAAATTTCTAACACTCACTGTAGAGATAAGTGGCATGGTAATGTCTGAAAAATATAAAATGAGAAAATGCGCTGAAAAGAAAGGACACCAGATATTTGGAGCATGATTCTTCCACTGGAACAATTTTCTTCCATTGCTTTTAATGAAACTTAAGTGTGCTTAAATTTTGCAGATCAGCCCCCCCATGTGTGTTTTCTATGCATTCCTTCATAATTTTAAAGGGCTGATCCATTTTCCTTCATATTTGTTGTGAGGTGGGTGAGTGGGTGGGGGGGGGTGGAAGGACAAAAAAAGAAGGAAGCATACACAGGAGATCAAATGTTTACAACATAAAACTAAAAAAGGTATTTTATGCAATGAAAAAGTTACTGCTGACATTCTCACAGCATCTGATTGCATCATAAATAAAACAGTAGAACTAGTCATCCCAGACATACGATGTATAGAGAACCTGGCTGGAAGGCCAGTGAAGGACTTAAAATTATGATCTCAGGCCCCCTAGACTGGTGAAGCTTGGACATGGAACAAAGTGATATGTTCAATCACTGCAGAAGGATGGGGGAAGAAGAAAGGAGACACGAGCCATTTTTATAGCATCTTCTGGCCAATGTATTCTGTGTCAACTGCACAACAGTACCTTGCTCATGTGACAAATGAACTGGTATGCCCAGCAGAAGAGAACAAGAGGGAAACAGATGGAAGGATGCTTAGAAAATTGGAAATAAGCATGAGGGGAAACTGCAAAACGGGGGGGGGGGTAGTTGTGGACAGTGGCTAATTTTTATCTACAGTCAGCTTCAAAACCAAGAAATATGGCATCCATAGAGAGTCACAGCCATTTAGGTTTTGAAGGTGTTATAGAAGCTTATAGAAAGGGTTGGATACAGCCTTCCAGAACTGTCTACCTGGCTTTTGGAACTATCTCCAACTCTGTGTTACAAAGATCTCTGTAAGCATGACATGAAGACATCAATCCATGTAGGAATCCATTGCAGATGACCACAGTGTCTGGAGACAGATAGGTAGGACACTCATAGCAATGACCAGAGGAGGAATGACCTCAGGCAGGAATACAGAGAGATGAAATAACATGGTTCATCTGCAACAGCGCAACCAGACGCCTTCATCTGCCCCAGCTGTCTCTCCCATATCGGTCTCTACAGCCACAGTAGGAGCTGTAATGTCCCAACAGTTTGACTTCACCCCATCTCCTGACAACAGACAGATGACAACCAACCTGAGGGTTATTTGGGGGGGGTCGCTTCCAGATCTGTCTGGACATATCTATCCTGATCTGCTTGCATGAACTTTGTGGAGAGGCTAAGACAATGCTGGCTATTTATCGATCACTCGTTCTGATTGTTTGTAGGGTGGTTACATGGCATTGCATCAGGCAATTGTTACCCCACACTTTCAAATTCATTTCCCCTCCACTTTGCATTGAATTATAGAATTGTAGATTTGGAAAGGACCTCAATGGTTACCTAACACCAAACTAGCTTTAATTGCACAGCTAGAATTTGTGAGTGCAGTATATGACTGAATCCTGCCCAAATGTATCACCTTTAACTTTTGTTCTAATTTCTTTTATCTATTTTGGCAGAGGCAAAAAACAGGTTTGTGGTTTCATCTTTGAATGGCATGTGCTGGTGTAGGTCTTTGGAGTCAGTTACTGGTGAGAAGGAGAGGCAGAACTCCAAATGAGCTGGGGATGACGTGCTGGAACAAAGAGGCGCAGAGGATGGCTTTTTGCTGTCCTTTGAATCCAGTGTTGTGCTTATGGAGGAGGCCAGCCCCTCTTGTGATGTGAATGGTCTGCAATCCCTTCATCCAGGTTCAGGTTGTATATATGTGTAAAGAAACCCTGTATCATAAAGAAACCACAGTCTCTGTGGTGCCTCATTGTCCCAAAAGGACACACAGACCCCAGTCAGCACTCCAGCAACCATGTAATTTGACATCACTTGTGGAGATTGCAGTGGCATGTAACAGTATGAAACAATTGCAGTCTAGGAATATGATTCAGGTTCAGCAGGTGTGTTGCTGGCTTTGGGACTCTTTTTTCTTTCGCTATGCTCTTTGTCTATTTTTGTACATACAGAGATAAGTCTCTGATGTGAGCCCTCTCTCTTTCTCTTCCGAGTAAAACGAAATTCTTTAGCACTGCCCCTGAACTTTTCATTGCTCAGGGAAGAACACTTAATAGCATTATTTAATAACGTATCTCCTATTACAGAACAGATAGAACAGAAGAATGATTTAAAATTAACTTGCAATTATTCAGTATGATATACCACATATTATGAACCTAACGTGTAGAGTAAATTGAAAGTATTCAGAATAAATCAGAGCTATAGTGTGAAGCAGGCTTCCTCAACCTCAGCCCTCCAGATGTTTTTCACCTACAGCTCCCATGATCCCTAGCTAGCAGGACCAATGGTCAGGGATGATGGGAATTGTAGTCTCAAACCATCTGGAGGGCCGAGGTTGAGGAAGCCTGGTCTGAAGCATATCAGGAAGTTCCAATGAATACAGTGGTACCTCGGGTTACATACGCTTCAGGTTACAAACGCTTCAGGTTACAGACTCCGCTAATCCAGAAATAGTACCTCGGTTTAAGAACTTTGCTTCCGGATGAGAACAGAAATTTGCAGCAGCGGCACGGCGACAG
This sequence comes from Podarcis gaigeae, assembly GCF_964106915.1. NCBI lineage: Eukaryota > Metazoa > Chordata > Lepidosauria > Squamata > Lacertidae > Podarcis > Podarcis gaigeae. Next base: position 30,938,567 of record NC_139683.1, read on the forward strand.
CGGGAGGCCCCATTAGCTAAAGTGGTGCTTCAGGTTAAGAACAGTTTCAGGTTAAGAACGGACCTCCGGAATGAATTAAGTACGTAACCAGAGGTACCACTGTACAATGTTGCGTCTACTACTGAGTAAGACGCTTCAATATTACTTTCCTAGAAATTTTCATCTTCTCTTTTCTTCATCCTCACCTTCTTCTCTCTCTCTTCTTTCCTCTTCTCTTTATCTTCTCCTCTCTCTCATCCTTCATCTTCTATTTCTCCTCCTTCCTCTCCTCCATCCTTCACGTTCAACTTGGTTTTTCTATAAACAACTCAATTCATTCCTGAGAGACTCAAACAGAGTCTTTTACAGGTAAATTACCAACCTGGTTAAGTAATGTTTTGATTATGCAGTTCTAAATTATTGCAATATTTGCACTATTTTAAGCAACAACTGTACCAATGCAATGCAAGGTGCAAACATTCCTTATACAGATCTCCCCACCTCCCTTTGCTTCCTGGTTCCTGAACAAGTGGAAACTACTGCTCACCAAATCTACATGGCCTTTTTTCAACAAAGACTACAAAAAGAAGGAAAGGTTAAGCAGACAGCAGGAGGTGGAGGAAGCAGGATAAGAAGGTACAATATCACCTCCATGCTGTGACAGCCGTGAATCAATTATTCACATACCAATTGGTAATTTAAAAACAAAACAGAACTCTTCACAGCAGCAGGCAAACATAGGAAATGTTTTTTCTGCAGACGTCCAACATTTTCTTTTTCTTCAAAACCATATACAAAAATGCAGAGTGAAGAGGAATAACATGGGGAAGCGATAATAGCAGGCATAGGATAACATGGGAAAAACTGACAACAGAATCAGAAAAGGTATATAGGCTGGATGAGGGGGTAAGAAACCTGGGCTCATTTTAGCTTGCATGCAGGGTGCTATAAGCAAATAAATATCATTGTATACTGATTGCAGGTTTTTTTCTTGTTGGAGAACTACTAACAGGACACACAATAGTCCGAGGAAAAGACCTGCAAAACTGCTTAGCCCTTTAATATGCATTGCAGCCTGGCAGGAATCAGAGGTTAATTTCATGAAAGAGACATTGAAACTCAAACTCACCAAGTGGCCACATCACTCCCTGACCTCTTAGCCCTACTCCCCAAATTTGGAGCCAATTCAGAACTTCTGCACCAGTATTGTCTTTATACTACCTCCGATACACAAGGGAGGAACTTCTTATTCTAAAGTGTCTTCCCCTCCCCTGCATTAAAATATATTTTTATGTGACTAGTGTATCAAAGGGAGGCTAAGCCAGGAGCTTTGAACATGCATACTTAGCTTAATGATTATTCCAGTCTTAAAGAAGAGCCAAGTGAATGCTTCTGTTCCTCGCTCTTACTCTTTTTGGCAAGTTAGCATCTGCACACTCCCAGTTTTTACCGTCATAATGTCCATTGCTTGTCTGCCAATTTTCATCCACACTCTGTCCTTCCCTTCAACCACTGCTCCCTCACCCTCCAATATCCTTCTAAATTTTGGGCACGTGTGAGAGTCCCTCTATACCAGTTTGTACACACCCTTAACAACAACAACAACATCCCAATAAGTGCTCAAGAGCAAATGTTACCAGACTTATCTAGCCAGTTATTCTGTGGGTATACAGTAGTATTAGGCAACACAGAGGGTTGTGCTTTTATGCGGGAAGGGCAGAAGTGGCTTACCAGGTGATACAGAGCCACTGCCTTAGCATCCCAACAGGTGGGCTTTTGCTGCTTAATGGGAGAGAGAGGGGCAGGGGGCAGGGAGGTTGGTGCAAATGCACCATCAGAGCCAACCCAGTTTTCCTGGCAGTGTATTTACACCACACTAACCTCCCTGCCCCTGCCCTTCCCATAATGAACAGGACCTGCCTTACAAGAATCTAGGGCGTTGGCTCCACCTCACCTCATAAGCCACTTCTGGGTAGGGGCAATATTATTATTATTTAAATATAATACAGTGTACTCTCCAGTTACGTACCACTCTGGTTACGTAACTTTCAGGTCACTGCGTGCATGTATGCAAAAGCACTCTGTGCATCGCACGGGTGCGCAAAAGCAACGCCTCTAGTTACATTTTTTCGGGGTGTGCACGGACCCCCAGAACAAATTAAATTCGTATCCGGAGGGTCCACTGTACTTATGTTTCGTGTAATGTCTCTATCTTTCTCTCTCTATCTCTATATCTCTAGGTATACATATATACAGTGGAACCTCAGTTCTCGAACGTCTCTATTGACGAATGTTTTGGAATCTGAATGCCAAAAACCCAGAAGTAAATGCTTCCATTTTCAAACACGCATCGGAGGTCGAACGGCTTCTGCTGCATGTTTTTCAATTTTCTCAATCGAATTTGCTGACAGCCCTTTGCACCGCGGTTTTCAAACATTTTGCAAGTCAAACGGTCTTCCGGAATGGATTATGTTCGAAAACTGTATATATATATCCTGACATATGTACTGCAGTTACAGTCGCTCATTTACCATGTGGAGAGATCTTGAGTGAATATTTCCTCTGAACTGAACATGTGGCTGCCAGTGGAAATAGGTAGCTTATTGGGGGCTGCCAAAATGGTTATGTTGTGCTTAGGTGAGGAGCAAATGGAAGAATGGGTGTGGCGATAGAGATCTTACAATGAAACATCACCACAAGCACACCACAAACCACGTACTCAGAAACTGTGCACATGAGCTTTTAGACCAGCGGTCACTGCAGATGTGTACTAGGACGTTATTTTTATTTATTGGACTTTCTGTGGTAAGGGGAAATGCAGATTAAAACTGAAAGTTAATTATAGCTGCCTAGAATTTTATACACCTGGGAGTTCCAGGTAAATGCCATTGATCACAGTGGGACTTAATTCCTGGAAAACACACATAGACTTGCACTATAGAAATGTGATGTGCAATGCTTTTATGTACATACTGGGTTTTCCTGTTTCATTTTAAAAGTTTTCCCTCTTTTTTCTTTTCTTTTTTTAACAGAAACAATTATTTTCACTAGATAAAAAATTGCCACACCTCCTACCTCCATCTACCCATCCTGTCCACTCCCTCTTATGTGAAGGATGACTTAAAATTTTTTTTTGTTTAAAGGAAGTCATTAATTCTTCTCCCATCACACAAATTCATCTACCCCCACCTCCATTAAAAGCCTTCACCTTCACAGATATAACAACCTAATTGCATGCTGCAGTGCAAAATGAAATCCTCAAATTATCAAGTGCAAAAATTAGCATTAAAAAATCATAAGACAACAAACAATGGGGCTTTTTATGTGATTTTTGTAATTGCATGAAACTAGTTACTTTAGCAATAATTGTTTGTGCTTCATTAGCATGCAAAATGGTTTTGTAGACTAACCTGAACACAAAAGAAACCATTTGTGATGAGAACTCTGCTTTGTTTAATGTTAGACACCATTGTATTTGCTTTCCTAATATAACAGTTCTAATTAGTACCTAGCAGTCATCCAGAGTTTTTCAGCTTGAACACGCTGAAGGTGACAATTGAGTCACAATTCCATGGCACTCTTTGTCAGCTCCTGTCAAAATATAGCTAAGTCTTCAAGAGTTGTGATCTAAATAGTAAAAAAAAAAAGAAAAAGAAAAAAGTTAATAGTCCAGGATTGGGTGTGTGTGTGGGGGGGAATCAACTTCAGATAGTTTAAGAAATATATCTGAATAATACCTTGTTAGAAAATCAAGGTTCTTAAAGAGACCTGTAGCATCTGAAAACTAAGGCTGCAATTCTTTTTGTGCACAGTACAGTCCTGGGAAAAAGCCCCATTAAGAACATAAGAAGAGCCATGCTAGATCAAACCAAGGGCATATTTATTTATTTATCTATTTATTTTATATACCCCCCTTCCTCCCAGACACTCCAATGGTAAAACATTTTTTAAAAACAACAACAACAACAACAACAACAACAACAACTAAACCCTGTACCTTCAGTGATTAACCAATGGGAATCCCCAAAGCAAGACATGAACACAACAGTGGCCTCTGCTGTTACTCCCCATAACTGGTATCCAGAGCCATGTCACGTCCGATCCTGGGAGGCAGCATAAAGCCATCCTGACTAGTAACCACTGAGAGCTTTCTCTTCTATGCATTTGTCTAATCCCCTTCGAAAGCCACCCAAGCTACCACTCGTTGTGTCAGCTGCTGCTTTCAAACACTCTTCAAGGGCAGACCCACATGAAGTGCATTGCAGCAATCTAACTGAGAGGCGACTAAGGGTGTTTCTGAATGTTTTGAATTGTTTGAATTGTTTCAAAGATTGTTTCCTACCCTAGACTCCTCTCAGATGATTTGCAAGATAGAAATCTATTTGTTATTATCTTTATCATTAAATTAATAATACCATCTCACTGTTACCAGATCCACCTTTTCCCAGGATGATGCCTTTGTAGTGATTTTGTCATCTAACTTGGATTGGTCACCTCTGTTTCTCTCCGTTTAACTCATACAGTAGAATAGTCGGAATGGATGAGTGACAACATTTGAAATCAGTTAATCACCAACCTGCAACCTTTTCAGAGGTGATTATCTGATTGGTTTTGAAGAGCAGAGATTCCTTATTTCTTTCAGGCTTACAGCATGTACCATAATAAAACAGAATGACCATGATTCCACTGTACCAGTATGTTTGAGTCTAGCTTAATTTCTTCACACAGTAGCTAGGATGTAGCCGGGGGTAAACATGAAGGCTCCTGCTGGGGGATTGTCTCCAACACAGTGTCTGCATATGAATAATCCAGGGACAAGTCATGCCAGTAAGCCAGCGCCTGCTTTTCTTCCTGATTATCACAGTGTGAGCTGAGTTGATAGTGTGATGTGTTTTCTTTTCAATAATAGATATGTCTAAGAAACTTGAGATCTCATGGGTTAGCCCATATATTGACTCATAGATAACAGACGTACGTATTGTCTAAAATGGTAGAGGCCTATTGGGTGGGTGATCATTCTAGGCCCAGAGCTGAAGAACAGAGTAGAAACTTTTGTGCACAGAAGCAGCTGCTTTTCAGAGTCTGAAAGGGCTTCTTGTATATTGTAGAAAGCTTTCATGTTGAGAAAATGCTCTCAATGTGAAAATACTCTGATAATGTCTTCAGCATAGGGAAGCAGAGATGACTACTTCATCATCAACCAAAGAAGACATGCACCATCCAAAAATGAGGGCACAGGTTTCTGTAATATTTGCGTATGCTAATTTATAGATGCAATTTCATAAGTAATAATGTTGAATTAAATAGAAATGCACTACATGTGCATGTCATAGGAATGGACATACAGAACATCCCCGTACATTCAAAAGAAAGAATTCTCTATTCACATGAAATTTGATGCATATCCACCCAAGCTTTATGCAGTTTTTGACCATATCCAAAATTTGCTATTCATGTTGAAAACTTTTAGTAATAAATTAATGAAGTTTAAGTGTCAAGCATCAGAAGAATTTGATTTCCACTTTGCATAGCTACACATTGGTCGCATCTTGGTTTAAGCAAAACCTAGTAAACAAAATAGTATTATTCAAGGTTTTGCCTCTAAAAATATTGTCAAGTATATTTCTTCAGCCCAACTCATCTTTAGCACTTTGGGCAATATTTATTCCACCTACTTGGTTTCTCTAGTCAAATAAATCAACACTGGAATGTAGATCTCTCGGTGTAAAGGTGAAGTAGTGCAGCATATTCTCATCAAAAAATGATATCAGGTTTGTTTGACAAGATCTATTTTCCATTACGGACTGATGCTTGGCATTAATTATCCTTTAATTCTTTGGTGATTGCACTTATATTTTATCCTTGTCCATGATTTTACCTAGGATCAAACTCAAGCCACCTAATCTGTAGTGGTCCAGGTCATTCCAGCTTACCTATTTCTCTATATACCTATCTATATATTACGGGCACAACATTAGCCTTATTCCAATTCCCTTGAAAGCAATTCTGCATCTTGATAGTTAATGCGAAAGTATAAGTCAAACATATCCCTGAAAAGAAAATGTTGGACCATGGGAGAAAAATTCTCCTAGACTTTCATTGCTCCCTACTCCAGAAAGCCCAGCTCTATCACTTACGCCTTCACAATACCCGAGAAACTTACCTTTCCATGAAGGTCCTTCTTGGATGGACAATGATATGAAGACCTTCCTTTCTACTGAACGGGAACAGCTGGTTGACAGGGGTGTCAGTCTACACCTGACCTACTAGCACCAGTATTGCTCTGGCTTACTAGGATGAGGCAGCTGGGAGGCCAGTGCTGTTCGGATGCAGTGCATCTGCATCACCAAAGTAAGAAGCCCCTCTGAACAATGTTCAGCAATAACAGTGTTGCAACTACCTGTGCAGAGCTCTAAAAGGTGTCCTGCTATACTTATCCCAGTCTATAATCTGTACTGGTTTTGAAGCTGTTTTTATATTTGAAGTCATTTTTGTTGTCTATGTTTTTCTTGTTGGATCTCTTCAAAATCTTTTAGAGGAAGCAATTCACAACTGGAATAAAATAAAACATACTTGTAAGCTTTATATGAAGATCCCCTTTTTTGGCTGTTGTCCTCGGCGTGGAAGCTTGTCAGATTAACAGCATAAGAAGAAACCCTTTCCTATCCAGATAGCTAATCTGCCTGTTTTCTTTTTAAATTGATAAGAGTTTTGTGAAAGTCTATCCCACACATTTAGTTAATGGCACTTGATGCTTGCTGTTCTGCGGAGGTGGTATAGATCAACAGCAGAGTACACACTTTGCCTGCAGTAATTTCCAAGTTCCAAGATTCCTGACGTCTGCGGCAGTAGGGATAGGAAAACCCTTGTCTGAAATCCCAGACAGTCACTGCTAGTCAGTGTAGGTAATCTGGAGCTAGATGGGACAAGGGTATGACTCAGTACATGGCAACTTCAAATGTTCATATATAAAACATTGCATATGGAGGTGTTTATTCAAATGCGTCTAATAAAACAATATGTTTTAGAGTATGTGAGGCTTGATTTAGACCAGGACTGGAGAGCCCCAGGCACTGAGGCTAAATGTAGTCCTCCAGATCTTTATGTCTCACCCTTGGGACTCCCCCCACACCATGCCCATCTCCTGGTCACCACCCTTTACTCTAAGTCACATCTCTCACTGCCCCTGCTCCCAACCCTCCTTGAGTGCTTCCACCTGCCTGGTATGTGCTCTTGAATTGTGATAATGCCTCTGGCTGGCCAAGATCTAGAGAGGTGTCTAGGTATGTACTAACCACAGAATTATGGATGTTCAGAATGTAGACAACTGTATAGAGGTAAGAATCTTATCCATTGTCTCTGGCCTAATCCACCACTGGCAGATGGCTCCCACAAGCTTGTCCACAGGGAAATGCAGCTCTCAAGCAGAAAAGGGTTTCCTATCCCTCATCTAGATTGAGCCCAAGGACAACTCAGGCCTCACAGGCTTCTTTAAGCACAGAAAAGGAATATGCTACATCATCTTGGAAGTTGGTAGCTTAGATTGACCAGGCAGATCTCAAATAATATCAGGAACCAGGCCTTTGCTGATGGAAAAGAAGAACATCATCTTTACTCTCCCGTACTTCCAACCTCAGTTCTCTGATCCAATGATGGAAATCAGGGATCCTCTGTCGAAAAAACACCTATCCCAGCTATGCACATACATTTATTTTTTATTATTTCTTAAATTCATTAGTCGCTTCATCTTGCCCAAGGCAGCCCAAAGTGATCTACAACCAACCACCACCACCAGCAGCAGCAACAACAACAACAACAAAGACCCCACATAAATGCATTGAAACCGGCCTGGGGAGCAGACATCCCACACACTTCTAAGAAGCCACAGATAGTTAAAGGTCAAGTTACAGAAGAAAGTTTTTGCTTGGCATCTAAAGTTGTATGCATATAGACTGTAGGTCAGGACTGGGGAATGTGTGGTCCTCCAGATGGTATTGGCCAATGACTGGAAGTTGGGCCCTTTAACATCTGGAGGGCCACAAAATGCCCCGGCCCTACCCTTTGCACTCTTTCATCTGAATGTTGGGAGGTTGGGAACAGGACTGGGAGCACAATTTTGTTCCTTCCATGCACTGGAAGAATACCAGCAAAGCGCTAGTGTATGAGTCAAACTTCATTAGGAATATGTCTGGGTATTTCAACACTGCTTGTTCCTATCACCACTATGACCATTTTGTTGATTAAAGACACAATGATCAAATAAGTTATTCTCTTTCAGAAACTTCTGGAGTGACTCTTAATCTGACACATAATCATCTTTGCTAATTTTTGTCTGATGCCTTGGGCCAAAGTGTACAAGATTGCAAAATGATTCTGATATTCAGTGGTCATTTCCCTCCTCTGAGTAACAGTTTAATGAGGTTACATTAACTTTCTGCCCGCCACTGATGACATGAGGAGTGTTGATAAAAATCTGATTAAAATCTCTTACATTAAGCACATTTTCTCAGATTCATGTTCAGGTACTTTCAACTCACCCCTTGTAATGGCATTTTTACCATGCATAATGCGTCTCCTATTACCAGATGCATTAAAAAATCAAATAAAACAAAGTAATTTATGTCAAAAAGTAAGAAACACTCACCAAATACATCATTACGCCAGTAACTGCTTGCTATTTAAGGCATTAAAGCAATTGAACAATGTCAAGTTTAAAATTTAATGGCTTTGATGGGTTTTTGTTTTAAGCAGTGGCTTAAAGATTATTATATTTTTCTCATCTTTTCTTGTATATTTTAGTCTTTTAAAATTCAGAATGCAAGAAAATTATGTGCCACGTTGTCAGTTATCTTTCACTAAATGTTGTAGCACTTACAGGAAATTTATTTTGATCAATGCTTAATGAATTATTACCTTCACCTCAGTCCATGACATCAAAATGTGCAGAGCCTTCTCCACTTTTGTATCTCTCAGGAACTGTGTACTTATAAATAGCTTTCAGAATCAACTAATAAAGCAATTTCATCTCCCGAAAGCTGGAAGAAACAAGAAGGAGACCATTTATCTTGAACCTGGTCCTCACCAACAGGGAAGAACTGATTGACAAAGTGGAAGTACTGGGAACCTTGGGAGGAAGCGACCATGTCCTCTTGGGTTTCCTGATAGAGAGGCAAGGGAAAGCTGAGTGTAGTCTGACATGCACTCTAGGCTTTAAGAAGGCTGATTTCAAAAAGCTCAAGGAACTACTGGGTGAGATCCCATGGTCAGAAATACTCAAAGAGAAGGAAGTCCAAGATGGATGGGAGTTTCTTAAAGGTGAAGGCACAAAGACAAACAGTTCTAACAGGAAAGAAAAGTGGGAGGCATCTAAAGAAACCGATGTGGCTGCATAAGCAGCTTATAGATGGGTGAAGATTTAAGAAATAAGGAATGGAAGTAAAGCGAAATCATAAAGGAAGAGTAGACATGAATAGCCAACAGTTGCAGGGAGAAGGTCAGGGAAAAGGTCAGGTGGGCCAAAATGCAGAATGAGTTCAGTTTGAAAAAAAGATTAAAACTAATTTTAAAAATGTTTCTTCAGACATATTTAAAGCAAGAGGAAGAACAAGGAAGAAGTACCATATTTTTCACTCCATAAGGTGTACCTGTCCATAAGGTGCACCGACTTTTTTGGGGGGGGGATTCCAGAAAAAAATAATGCGGCTCTTGGGGGCTTTTGCGGGAGGTAGGGGAAGTGAGAGAGCCCACCTCCCACAAAAGCCAGGGTGAAGCCTCCCCAGGGCAGTGGAATGGAGGCTTCGCGGGCTACCCCAGAGCTGCTCGACCCAAAGAGCAGGTCGGGGAGCAGCAGAAAGGCTGCACGCAGCCTTCTCGCTGCTCCCTGGGGCTGGCGGTGGGGGAAGCGCGGCTTTCCCCCACCGCCAGCCCCACAAGCTCAGGGAGCAGCCTTTCCGCTCTTTGGGGAAAGCCACCGCCAGCCCCAAAGAGCAGGTTGGGGAGCTCCCCGAGCTTGTTGGGGCTGGCAAGGGAAGCCCGGGTTCACCCCCCAGCCCCAGGGACCACACATTTGCTCCATAAGATGCACAGACATTTCCCCTTAGATTTTAAGATTTCCCAAAAAGTGTGTCTTATGGAGCGAAAAATACGGTAGGTCTTCAGCATGGAGAAGATGAAGAAATGCTGTTGGGTGATAGAGAGAAGGCAGAATTGCTTTGCCTCTGTCTTCACCAAAAAGGAACGCAATACTAACAGAATAAATCATGCAAGAGGGAGCTGCAGCCCAAGATCAGAAAAGAGGTGGGAGGGAAACTCCTAGCTATTTTAAATAAATCCAAATCTCTGGGGCCTGATGAACTACATCCAAGGGTACCAAAGGAGCTTGTAGGTGTAATCCCAGGACCTCTGTCTATAATATTTGACAATTCTTGGAGAACAGGTGTGGTGCCTTCAGACTGGAGGGGGGCAAATGTTGTCTGTCCCTAACTCAAAAAAAGGGGGAAAAGAAGACTCAGGTAACTACTGACCAGCCAGCTTAACATCAGTACCAGGTCATAGAATGAGATTAAATGATCTGTCAGCAGTTAGAAAATGATGTTGTCATTGCTAAAACACAGCATGGGTTTCTCAAAAGCAACGCATGCCCGATGGACCTCATTTCTTTTCTTTTTTGATAGTTACGAGCTTGGTGGATCAGGGGAATGCTGTGGATGTAGTGTATTTTGATTCCACTAAGGCTTTTGACAAAGTCCCCCATGATATTCTTGGGGAAAACTGGGTAAAATGTGGGCTGGACAGGGTTACTGTTAGGTGGATTTGTAGCTGGTTGCCGGACCGGAGAAGTAGCAAGTGGGGTGACACAGGGTTCTGTCCTGGACCCGTTGTTGATCAACATCTTTATAAATGACTTGGATGAAGGAATTGAGATGATGATAATCAAATTTGCAGATGACATCAATTTGGGACGGGTAACTAATGATGCAGAAGACAGAAGCAGGATTCAAGATGACCTTAACAGATTGGAGAACTGAGCCTAAACTAACAAAATGAATTTCAATAGGGACAAATGTAGGGTTCTTTCCTTAGGCAGGAATAACTAGCTGCACAAATATAAGATTGGGAATACCTGGCTTGCCAATAGTACATGTGAAAGCTGCGGCTATTCTAGGCTGCATCAACAAAAGTAAAGTGTTCAGATCAAGGGAAGTAATATTTCTGCTTTGGTCATACCACACCTGGACTACTGTGTCCAGTTCTGGGCATCACAATTTATGAGGTATATTGACAATCCTGAGCGTGTGCAAAGGAGGGCAACCAAGATGATCAAGGATCTGGAAACCAAGACTTATGATGAATGATTGAGGGAGTTGGGTATTATTTAGTCTGGATAAGAAGAAAATGAGATTGCCATCTTCAAAGGGCTGTTACATGGAAGATGGAGCAAGCTTGTTTCTCAGATTCGAACCAACAGATTCAAGTTACAAGAAATGAACTTCTTGCAACTTGAATCCATTCGTTCAATATTTTAAAGTCAGGGATTGATAATGGGAATGAAATAAATTAACTATCCTGCCGCAGCATGTCCAACTTCAACTCTTCAAGTAAGTGAAATTCCATTTGTACATCCTTAGTGGCAGAGGTTTTGCAATATTTTCCATCTATTTTTCTTATAGAAGTTTTCCGAGATTTTTCTTGAAGGAATATATATATATATATATATATATATATATATTCCTCATTGAACAAGAGATTAAAGGGCTTTTTGTTATTTTAATAAAAGATGTGACTTCTGCAAATTTCACATTTTTAATTATGGGTAGGCTATATTTGGTAAATCAGTCATTGGGAACAGCAGAGAGTTTGTTCAGTGAGGTTTCCTCCAAAGCCATCCTTGCAAAGAGTGATAATTATTTTGTGGTTACACACAAAAGTCTTGACTGTTTTGTGGAAAGTCATGAGAACCATCTCCCAAGGAGGTGGAGGCACGACGTCATGAAGCAATCATCTCTGACTCCTTTTCTTTGGTTTTGAACTCTATTTATACAGCAAATTGGAGAGGATGTGTTTTACTGGGCTGTCATCGTATAAATTAGATTTGTTTGCAAAGCACAGCTTTGGGAATGAGCATCTGGATTCACAAAAAGGTCTAAGGCAGAACCTACGGAGGGACTTTCCAACTGTTAGCTATTTGCCGTTGTAATGGTAAGAATCTGCCATGTTCAAAGGCAATGTACCTGTGCGGGTGAATTAGAGCAGGGAGCCATTGTAGTAGCTGAAGTGTCAGATGAGAACCTGGAGATCTGGGTTCAAATCACCACTCAGCTATGAAGTGCACTGGGTGCCCTTGAGGTTGTCATAGTCTCTCAGTGTGACCTGTCTCACAGGGATGTGGAGAAGACAAAATGAGAAGGGGGAAACCATGTATGCCACCTTGAGCTCCTTGGAGATAAAGCAGGATAGAGCTGCAATAATGAAACAATAACAAATATCAGAAGCTGGATCCAAACAACTGGGTGGTGGAGTTGCCTTCACACTCAACTTCCTGCAGGCATCTAGCTTGCTACTGGTGGAAAGATAGGAAGCTGCCTTCCATCAAGGCAGACCATGGGCCCATCTAGTTTAGGGTTATCTATGCTGACTGGCAGTGGCTTTCCAGGGTTTAAGACAGGGAGTCATTCCAAGCCCTATCTGGAGAGGAACAGTTGAAGGAATTGGGTATGTTTAGCCTGGACACAGGTGGCGCTGTGGTCTAAACCACAGAGCCTAGGGCTTGCTGATCAGAAGGTTGGTGGTTCGAATCCCCGCAACGGGGTGAGCTCCCGTTGCTCGGTCCCTGCTTCTGCCAACCTAGCAGTTTGAAAGCACGCCAAAGTGCAAGTAGTTAAATAGGTACCACTCTGGTGGGAAGGTAAACAGAGTTTCTGTGCAATGATCTGGTTTGCCAGAAGCAGCTTAATCATGCTGGCCACATGACCCGGAAGCTGTACGCTGGCTCCCTCGGCCAATAAAGCGAGATGAGCATCGCAACCCCAGAGTCGTCCGCAACGGTCAGGGGTCCCTTTTCCTTTACCTTTAGCCTGGTAAAGAGGAGACTGAGAGGAGACTGAGAGGATATATGATGACCATCTTAAAATAGGGCTGCTACATAGAGGATGCCACAAACTTGTTTTCTGCTGCTCTGGAGGCTAGGACTTGAACCAATGGATTAAAGATATGAGAAAGGAGATTCCAACTAAACATGAGGAAAAACAGCTGACAGTAAGAGCTGTTTGGCGGTGGAACAGATTCCCTTGGAAGGTGGTCACATCTCATTCACTGGAAATTTTTAAGCAGAGGTGGGGTGTCCACCTGTCAGGTATGACCTAGTTGAGATTCCTGCAATGCAGGGGGTTGGACTAGATGTCCCTTGGGATCCTTTCCAACTCTACAATTCTATGGGGATTGAACCTGGGACCTTCTGCATGCAAAGCAGATGCTCTTACCTCTGAGCTGCAGCCCTCCCCCTTAGAATGTTAAGTGAAATGTATCCCTCTTTCGATCTGTCAGAGCTCCCCCGACATTCTTACCCACCTGCCAGTGAAATGAATGGCAGCATGGCAGTGCTCTCCCTATTTATTTCAATGATGGTTACAGGAGATGGTGCCCTAATGACAAGTCCATATATAACTGTAATAAGTCAACCCAAGTGCAGTAAATAACGTAGCCCCCTCAATTGTCACTTCTTCGTTTTATGATGCTGGTCTGCTTCTGTGTCAGACCTCTTGACATAATCCAGTGGCCCGTTACAATCTCATGCTCCCTAGTGTTATAAATGGCAACACTCTCTTCTAATAGTTATTCATCCACTTGTTAATGCACTATTAATACTATTTATTTGTCTGTCTGCTTATTTACTCTGCGGCTATGGTCTGATGACTGTCACTTATGCTTCTCACCTAAGACCAAATGTATTGCATTGTGATATCTGGCACAGTAATTCTTAAACCGAGCCAAGACTGTCTTCTTGTGCATGCAAGGTCAGGAAAAGGTTTATGGCAGCACCACATAAGATTGTGAAACCTTCTGATCTTTTTCTCTCATTGGAACCTTTAATGGGTTTCAAAGTGATTAATTTAGTGCCCGCTAAAACAAAAAGGTGCTGGATTTAGAGAACAAGGATGTAAAAGCTCTTATTCTCCAATGGACCAATGTCATTCAAAGGGATAACATGCAGAATCCTACTTATAGGATATATGCTACCATTTGTGTTTATTTTTGGAGTCTTGGAAAGACTCTATTCACTGGGTTTAAGGGATCTTCTGTTTTCTGGGTTTAAAAGATTATGCTACTGCAATGTGTATGTTGATGTTGATGTTTCAAGATTATCATAGCCCATGCAGAATCAATAGAACAGTTGATGCTTTCATAAAGTTACACATCGAGTTGTGTATTGCTTGTTTGCAGGCAGTTGTATGTTATCTGTTGAGTCCTGACTACTCAGTTTAGACCACATAGAACCTAATAACTTAACTGAGCAGTTACACCCTGCAATTACACCCTGGCAAATTTGTTAGCACATGCTCACAACATGGTTTTTCCCAAGCCAAGAGGAAAGTGTGCATGCAGGACTGTGTAGGTACAATTTAAAGGAATTCTGAGCACTGTCATTCACCCCTTGCGGAGGTACAATTCCCAGAAACCCTTGGTGGCCTACAGTGCCCAGAATTCTTTGTGAGAAACAATGTGCTTCATTCAGATGTGCTTTAAAGGTATAAGACAGGAATCAAACAACCAGGCATGCTAGCAGAAGCCAGAACGAGAGCCCCTGCTATCTTAATGGGGCTTGTCCCTCCTCACCTTCATCCCCATACCTCCCCTAAATCTGCTATTTGTGGTTGAGAGAACCCCAGGAACAGCAGGCTGGGGGAGCAGATGGGGGACCGGTCCATTTGGCAAACAGAAATGCTTATGTTGATAAAATGATCAGAGCACTGTGAAGCTGAATTCCTCCTATGATGGGCTCTCACCCATGCCACCTCATCCCCCTTCTGTATGCAGGAATTAACAATGCATATAATAGGGGCAGGACAGTCATTCATTTTGCTTGGCACCTAAAGGTACCAAATGACATGTTTCAGGGAAGGCATGTCATAGTTGTGGTACCACAGAAGAAAACACTATCTGCCTCATACTCACCCGGGGAAGAATATAAAGAAGGACTTAATTTGCTGCTGCAGAGTGTGTTTTCCTCACTACTGACTGGGAATCATTGGCTGGCAGTCAGCTAAGTTCCATTTTGAATAGACCCAGTAAAATTCACATTTATTTATTTATTGAATTTATAACCCACCCTTCATCCCCAGGGCGGCAAACAGATACACAAATTAAAAACAAAAATAAAGACAAGCGGATGAAAGCATTCTAAGAACAGTTTCAATGAAAAACACCTATGTAAAAACAGTTAGTTAAAAACATTATAAAAGCAATTACAATGAAAAAACATACTTCCACTGAATAATCGTAAGGTTGCCAGGAACAAGTATTCGTCAGCCACCAAATGCCTAGGTAAGCAGGAATGTTTTCAACATGAGTTGAAGTTAAGTTAGGTTGATTAATTTCAATAAATGGGGGGTGTTAACTTCTTGCAAGCCCCTAGATGCAGATGCAGGTACAACTTTCTGATAAAATACATGCTTCCAGATGAATGAAAACAGATGTTTATTTTCCAAACTTTTCAGAATTTGTTGCTTGCCTCATCTCAGGGTTCTGATAATTATATTTGTAAAACTATATTTTTTCCTGGTACTTAAGATTAATTTGAAGTGTAGTTCAGACTTTTCCGCATGTAAAAAACAAAAAACAAAACCCTGCAAATATGTCATTATCCTGGGCACTTTATACTTACCGTACTTGTTAGCTTTGACAAACTACAGAGAGTCATAGAAATAGCCATTTTTCTATGCGTTAAAAACAACACTTTAACCAATTTGACTAAATGCCTTTCCTGCTTCATTTTAATTAGATATTTTGCTTCTTCAGCTTACTGGAAAGAGCTAGATAGCTCCAGACCATGTCAGTCTATAAAACAGCAGGTGTCAGCTTTAACTGCCTCCGAAAATATTAAATGTATTCAATTAACAGAACCCCTTAGAGAATGATTCTTTTTATGTTCATTTGTCTTATGCAAGCTTTGCAACATGTTTTCTTTATCTTATGCTGCGCTTCTTGTAGTTCAGTGACCCAATTATATCTCAAATTTTCTAGTGTCACAGAACATTCAATTAGTGCATTTTATGTAATGCAATCTATCACATCAAAGTTGATTGAACCTGTTATATTACAGAAGCAAAAGAATAAGTAAAATGAAGAAAGAAAAAAGTATCTATCTTCAAAAAGTCACCGATGATGATGATAATGTTATGAGGGTTTTTTTCAAGGGGTAGGCTGAATGCCTGTACACCCTTCTAATTCCTGGGTCCATCATAGATTCAAATGCTGGAATAGCCAGGGCAGCCTGGTAATAGTCCGCTAAAGTTGGATTAATAATAATAATAATATTTATATGCTGCACACCTGACTGGGTTGCCACAGCCACTCTCGTCAGCTTCCAGCAAAATATTAAAACACAATAAAACATCAAATATTAAAAACTTCCCTATACAGAGCTGCCTTCAGATGTCTTCTAAAAGCCATACAGTTGTTCATCTATTTCACATCTGATGGAAGGGTGTTCCACAGAGCAGGCACCACTTCTGAGAAGGCCCTCTGCCTGGTTTCTTGTAACTTCTTTTAACTTGACTTCTCACAGTGAAGGAACCACCAGAAGGCCCTCGGAGCTGGATCTCAGTGTCCGAGTTAAATAATGTGGGGCGGGGTGGGAGGTGGGTGAGGATAAAGTGAATGGAATGGAAAAGAAAGGAAGCAGGCCAGTGAGGAAGAAATTCCAGTGATTTAGATCACAGATGGTTAGAGCATTGCAAAGAACTTTAGGGGAAAATACAGAGAGCAAAGGGCAGAACTTTGTACAACAGAGGAAAAGGAAGCAGCTCAGATATGCTGAAGGATGGAAGGAGGAAAACCAAACATGATTCCAAGGCAATATGCAAGAAAAGAGCTGGAAGAAGAAAGCAAGTCCTTGCCAATGTGTGTTTGACATACGCTGGTATTACAAAACGGCATAAACTAATGTTTACACATTGTAAAAGCATGTAAAACGATGATGTCTGTGAATGATAGATTAGACGTCACAGCAAAGAATCTGCAGTAAAGCAGACTTGAGATTTTAAGCTCAGCCAAGTGAAAATAATTTGACTGAAAAGAAATCCAGACAAGACACAGGGAGGAAACAGATTTTTTTCTTCTTAACAAAGCAGATACCCCCCCCCCCTTCTTAAGGTGTTAAAACATTCAGAGGCCCAGATGGCAAGTGATGATCCACTGACAAACCGGCAAAGAAAAAAGGCCCTTGGAAGATTTCTGGATGTGCAGTGGCATTACAAGAGAGAAAAGGCAGAAAGAGGATGGCAAATCGATCTTGCCTCACATTCAGGGTCACACAGAGACACCTGAAAAGAAAACGTGTCCTTTAGGAAGGGGGAAAAAAGTTTTATGAAACCATTAACTGTCTTTGTGATAAAAGCGAAAAGCAACTTTCCCATAACATTGATAAAGGAGCTATGAAAATAAGGGGGATATCGAAGCCCCTCTCAGTAGGGACAGATGGTGCTGTGACAAAGGAGAGCAATGTATACAGACCATTCTGCACACCTTCTCTTCAAGCTGCATTTGGAGACTAATGATGTCTGGTGCCTCATCCTGAGAGCAATGGGAGAAAGCATGGCAATAGCCAGTGGTGGCTGGTACCCACTGGGGCAGGTGGGGTGGGAGGCAGGAAGAATTACAATAGGTGCAGCTAGAGCCAATGATACGCAAAGCCAAATAATTCTAGTTTTGTCCCCATCCTATTCCCTACGGAGAGCAACAGGGAGACCAAGGAGGCAGAGGATACCAAGCCATGTCCTGTCCTGGGCTGATGGTAGGAAAGAAGGCAGACAGGAGAGACCAGCTGACAGAAGACTGAAGTTATTGGGTCAGTGCCCTATTCGCTCATTTTGAACCGAAATTTAAAATGGGGGAAGAGGAGGGATGAATACATTGCAGGGCTGGGGGAAGAGACATAAAAATGGAAGTCTTTTTTTAAGGGAAACTTAAGAAATTGGAAGATGGCTTTTGGGGTAGTGCTAGCAGTCACATTTCTGGCACCAGAGAAGATAGTAATACGAATACTAATACTATTTTTATGTATTTATACCCTGTTCACCTGGCTGAGTTTCCCTAGCCACTCTGGGCGGTTTCCGAGAAGGCCCTCTTCTTGGTTCCCTGTAGCTTCACTTCTTGCAGTGAGGGAACCGCCAGAAGGCCCTCGGATCTGGACCTCAGTGTCCGGGCTGAATGATGGGTGTGGAGATGCTCCTTCAGGTATACTGTGTCTGTGTGGTTGGGGTGGTGGTCCATGTGTTTTGTATCCTATGGCCGTGAACCTCAGATTATTTATGTTTTGTGGAGCTTCTGATGACATTTCTTTCCATATGTCCTTCAGTTTAGAACCTACGGCTGCTTTTCAACTAATGAATATTAAGTTGTGCAATGCATTCATCCCTCCCCCCCCCCCACTTTAAATTTTGGCTCATGGTGGCTTCCTCTAAGCTGGCATGACTATTCAGCAGTATTGCTGCCTTTTCTCTGCATACAGTAATGAAGAAGAAAACCATTATGGAAAAGAGTAATTAAGTAAATATTGTTTCTTAACTACACAGAGGATTTAAATTATTACTTATCTACAGTATACAAACAAGCTGCCGCTAATGATATTAACGCTATGAGCGAAATTAGAAAGAGACTCCCAGCCCACGCATAAAGAAAGCATGAGCACATCTGTATACAAAATAAGCTGTGCATTGAAATTGCCCAAGTGCAATCCCCAGAGTTCTTGAAGCTTTCACCTTTGACCTACCCTCTATGCAGATAGTAGAACCCAAATACTTCAGAAGCATTCACATAGATTGGTTGTGAAGAAGGTAATGGGACTGGGGTGTGTGTGTGAGGGGGGGGGAGAGGGAGAGAGAGAGAGAGAGATATTATAAAACAGTAGCTTTTTGAACAGGACTGAGTTCAACTTTCTTCTACAAATTCCCTTCTGTTTAGATTTTGGATAAATCATATCCACTCAAGAGCTGGAATTAAAGTCACTTGCTCCTTACAATGCCCATCCTCAATCAATGTAAGAACGTAAGAAGAGCTTGCTGGATCAGGTCAAAGGCCCATCTAGCTTACAACCTGCAACAGTACTCTGCCACCTTTGATTCCCAGCCATTGGTAGTCTGAGACATAACCCTGAAGGTAGAATACAGCCATCATGGCTGGTAGCCATCCTCCATGTGTTTATCTAATCCTGTTCTAAAGTTCTACAGTTGGGGGGCCTCATTACCTCTTAGGAGAGCAAGTTCCACAACTTAACTATGCACTGTGAGAAAAAATACTTTGGAATCTCCTTGTAATATGGTTAGCAAGGAGCACGCCTGCATAGAGCTTTAGGTGCGTCCTGAAGGCAGTCACAACAACACTGAGAGAGTATACATTTATTTATTATACATCACCTTTTATTTTAAAAAGGCTCTTAGGTAGCATGCAAAATTCACAGACTTTAAGACGGTCCCTGCCCTCAGGAATGGTAGGGAAGAGAGGAAAATCAAGCTTGAGCACAAATTGTTATGGCAGAGTTATGAGCAGCAAATCCTCTTATGTCAGTGGTAGTTTGTTATTCTAAAGCAGCAATGCTGCAGCAAGCAAAGGCTCTAGCAGCTCAGTCTGCAGCTTGTGGCTGGAAAGCCAAACAGGAAGTATGTGACTGTTGCCATGGGAACAAAGGGGCAGTCCATTCTGTACTGAGCACCGGATGTTAGCTCAGTGGGTGTGTCATATGACCTGTACAGGATGTACATGGGTGGAGTTTTGAAGTTTCTCTCTGTTAGTTGAAGAGAGCAGACATCTTTTACTGTATGACTGCTAAAGACAGGAATAAAAGCATGTAGTTACATTTCTGTCTGTGTCTGATTCCCCTCCCTGGGGATATGCAAGGAGGAGAAGGAGGAGAAGCAGTTGGTGTGTTTTTCTCACAGCCTGAGGAAAATCGCCGGAACGGACCTCGTATGTTTTTCCTGCCGGGAGTCGCCGGAGGGAGGTCTAAGGAATTCAGCCGGTGCCTGAACAGATAGGCACATACCTTTGAACGGGCCAGAATTCCAACAGTGGTAGCAGACGCCGGTTGCTGTTTTCATCGACCTCTGCATCAAGAAGTGGCCTCCATGGAAGCCTGAGGTGAGAAAGCTGTTTCTCTGCAGCCAGAAGCTGACCAGAGGAAGCTGAAAGCCAAGCTACGGAGCCCAGGTATGAGATTTTCGGGCTTGGAAGTGTGAATGCAGGTTGATTCATTCTCTGCTTCAAGGGAGCAAGGTTTGGGAAAAACAGCTCCGAGAGAGAAGAGCTCTGCATTCCAAACATTCCTGTGGTTAATCCTGTCCAAGGGAAGGAATGATGTTGCTTAGCAACGAAGGCCAGTTTCACGAGAGGGCTGGAAGTCAGGCTTTGCCTCGGAGAGGCAAAAACAAGGTTTTGTTTTGACTTAGGCCCAAAGGAACTGTTGGAAAGGGACTTTCCAAAGCGGCCAGTGTTATAGCTGCCAGGTGCACAGAGTGTAAACAAGCCAGCTATTGGATTTTAGAGGCTTGTGTTTGAGAGTCAATGCAAGGACTCAAAATGGATGTCAAGAAGGGGGGAGGCCTGCCTTCTCCAAGCCTCCTGACCAGTGAAAATTATGCATCTTGGTCTATTAAGATGAAGGCCTTGCTGCAGAATCAGAGACTGTTTGGGGTGATTGAGAACCCCATCCCTGCAGCACCAACGCGTGCTTGGGAGTCACAGGATGTAAAGGCCAGAACAGCTATAATTCTGTGCGTGTCAGACTCTCAGCTTATTCACATACAGCATTTAGAGCACGCGAAAGATGTTTGGGACACGCTGAGAAGGACACATCAGAGAGATGCAGGTTCTTCAGCGTTGCTGTATTTTGAGAAGCTGACCAACCTGAGGCTTGCGCCTGATGGAGATGTTCAAGCGCACCTGACGGAAATGAAATTTCTGCGTCAACAGATGGTGGAACGCAATTTCCGTCTGGATGAGGAAGTGTTTTGCTTCATGTTGATCAACAGTCTGAATCGGACTTACAAAACAGTTGCCAGTCAGCTGGGGTCTCTCCCAGCAGCTGATCTAACGTCGGACAGGGTCTTTGCCGTCGTTCTGAATGAACATGACAGACTTGCCGCCCTGGAAGTCAAGGACAGGGGGAGACAAGAACGGAGTTCTGACACCCCCACTGCTGTTGCTACTGGAGAAAACACTGTAGCTTTGAACGTTGTCCGATGCTACAATTGTGGACAGACTGGGCATCTTCAGCGGTACTGCAAGAAGCCACGTCAGCAGAAAGGAGCCAAGGGAAGCTCCACAAAGTCTGAGGCGTCAGACAAAGGTCACACCAAGCCAAAGGCAAAGACTGCAAAGGCTTTGATGTCCCTAAAAGCCACACCAGAAGCAGGAAATTTCTTTGTCCTAGACACCGGATGTACGCAGCATATGTGTCGACACAGAGGACTATTTTCGACGTTTAAGAAGCAAAGCTTCGCGGTACAACAGGCCAACGGTCAAGAGCTGGAAGCCACCGGAATTGGGACTGTGTATCTTGAAAGTCTGAACTTGACTATAAACAATGTATATTTGGTTCCAGAGTTGAAGTACAATCTGCTCAGCGTTTCGCAGATTGCCAAGAAGGGACTAAAACTGTCCTATGATGATCAACACTGCGAGATCTACAAAGATGGAGAGTTGTATCTTTCTGCCAAAGAGAAAGATGGACTGTATTTGTTGACTTTTGATCAAAGTGATTACATGGAATGTAATTCTTGTGATTCTAACACGATTTCTTTTGCAGGTGTAGCCAAGGAGAACACCAAGAAGGTGACCTCGAGAATCAACAGGGCATTTCAGCGGGTGTATGCTGATGTGATTGGTCCTTTAGCACCATCTAGAGGCAATGCAGAGTATTACCTAATATGTGTTGATTCTTTTACAGGTTTTGTCTGGATTTATCTTTTGGAGAGACCGCAAGAAGCCTTAGAAAGGTTTAAAGAGTTTTGTGACAAGGTCAAAAATATGCATGATGCTGACATAAATTGTCTTTGCACAGATGAGAAGCCAATTTTTCTTTCACAGGATTTCCAGAGGTTCCTGAAGAAGAAAGGGATAAGACACAAAATTGCTAGTTCCGAAGAAGCTTGGAACAGATGTGTCTGTGTTAGGGTGAACAAAGAATTGCAAAAGGGAATGCATGCGCAATTGCTTAGTTCACATCTGCCACATGAGTACTGGGCTGAGTCGCTGATATCATTTTGTTATACGTGGTTGAGAAAGTTTTCAAAAGAGTTGGGAAGTTCTCCTTTTGAGAAACTGTTCCACAGAAAACCTTCTGTTGCCCATTTCAAGGTTTTTGGGTCTCATGTGAGGACAGAAGCTCCAGGTGGAGTAAAGAATGCCAGAGGCATTTTTGTGGGTTATGAAAAGGGTCTCTACAGAGTAATTTTGTCTGAATCTGGTAAGGTGATTCTCACAAAATTTCTAGAGAGTGCTCCTGAACAGGAGAGAGTGATTGTTCACACATTTCCCACAGGTGATGATGATGATTCTGATGATGATGATGATGTTGATTTTATTGAGTTCAGTAGTACTGATGATGACAGCGATAGCTCAGACAGCTCAGTTGTCACAGTCATTGAGAGGAAATCTCACATAATGACTAGACCCTCAGAAGAGGAGGATGAACCACTGTTTACAATTGGTACTGGTTCTCCAAAGAGTCCAAAGGTTGAACCAGAAAGCAAAGAAGAGCAGCACCTCTTACGTAGGTCTGAGAGAGCAACAAAGGGTGTACCACCCAAGAGGTATTCACAAGAGTTTGCTAACTTAGCTGTTGCTGTTGTAAACGACCAAGGTCAAATTGAAGCTGTGTCTGAGTCAGAGACAAAGGCACAACAGAGAGTTGTTAACCAAGGTAATGCAGAAGCACTCATTCCTTGGAAGTCACACAACCAGAGAGGTACATTGGTAAAACCAGTGGCGGGTAGTTCCAAGGGTGGAACTGAAACAACAGGGAAATGTTATAAGTATAACAACTGTTTGTTTTCTTCTCTGGATGACGCTTTGCTCGCAGCACGCATTGATACTTTAGGGGGAGTTTGTTATTCTAAAGCAGCAATGCTGCAGCAAGCAAAGGCTCTAGCAGCTCAGTCTGCTGCTTGTGGCTGGAAAGCCAAACAGGAAGTATGTGACTGTTGCCATGGGAACAAAGGGGCAGTCCATTCTGTACTGAGCACCGGATGTTAGCTCAGTGGGTGTGTCATATGACCTGTACAGGATGTACATGGGTGGAGTTTTGAAGTTTCTCTCTGTTAGTTGAAGAGAGCAGACATCTTTTACTGTATGACTGCTAAAGACAGGAATAAAAGCATGTAGTTACATTTCTGTCTGTGTCTGATTCCCCTCCCTGGGGATATGCAAGGAGGAGAAGGAGGAGAAGCAGTTGGTGTGTTTTTCTCACAGCCTGAGGAAAATCGCCGGAACGGACCTCGTATGTTTTTCCTGCCGGGAGTCGCCGGAGGGAGGTCTAAGGAATTCAGCCGGTGCCTGAACAGATAGGCACATACCTTTGAACGGGCCAGAATTCCAACAGTAGTTCTGGGTATCTTGACCTTGTTAAGCAATGTCCCAACCCTGATCAACTCCAGGAGCAGAGTTTTTGAGATTTTGTCCAGGTAAGGTAAAGGACCCCTGGATGGTTAAGTCCAGTCAAAGGCGACTATGGGGTTGTGGTGCTCATCTCACTTTCAGGCCAAGGGAGCCGAAGTTTGTCCACAGAATGTTTTCCAATTCATGTGGCCAGCATTACTAAACTGCTTCTGGTGCAGCGGAACACTGTGACAGAAACCAGAGCACACAGAAATGTTGTTTACCTTTGTGCCACCGCAGTACCTACTTATCTACTTGCACCGGCATGCTTCCGAACTGGGGCTGAGAAGTGGGAGCTCACCCCATTGTGCGGATTCGAACTGCCGACCTTCTGATCAGCAAGCCCAAGAGGCTCAGTGGTTTAGACCACAGCACAGAGTTGTTAAGAATGACCAGGACAGGAGGGTTGTCATGATGGCAGTTTGAATCCTCACAGGAGGGGGTATGATAAAGATGCCAAGGTTGCTGGAGTCTTGGGAGGGACAGGGATGTCTAGGGGGAGACAGATCAGGCCTCTGAGCTGGGGGTGAGCCTCCTCTGCTTCAGTCTGTACCAATTGCTTAACTGGGGGGGTGCAAGTCATACTCCGATCATTGATAGGAGCCTTCTGTAGGATGATTAGAAAACATTAGGTCAATACCTCAGGTTCTTCCTTCCTCCTCTCTATAGGAAAAGACAAAATGGAGGGAAAGATCTCCAAAGTCCAAGCTGGAGAAGCTCAGTAAAAGCAGCTTTCTTTCTTTACATTTTTAAACCATACTTAAACAGAAGATATAACAAGGTTGGGTACAGCCTAAAAACACACTACAGTGGTACCTCAGGTTACAGACGCTTCAGGTTACAGGCTCCACTAACCCAGAAATAGTACCTCAGGTTAAGAACTTTGCTTCAGGATGAGAACAGAAATTGGGCGGCAGTAGCGCAGTGGCAGTGGGAGGCCCCATTAGCTAAAGTGGTACCTCAGGTTAAGAACAGTTTCAGGTTAAGAACGGACCTACGGAACAAATTGAGTTCTTAACCCGAGGTACCACTGTACTACAGTAGCAACAAGGAAAACATGATTAACATATGAACAAAAATCATATTCTAAAATCACATTCTGTCTGAACAATACAACTTTTAAAAGATATCTAAAAGAAAGCAGGGATAACTCTGGTTGAACTTCTTTTGGCTAGGATTTCCTCAAGGGCAAGGTCTGCCACACTAAAAGCTTAAAGGTAAAGGTAAGGTACCCCTGCCCGTATGGGCCAGTCTTGACAGACTCTGGGGTTGTGCGCCCATCTCACTCAAGAGGCCAGGGGCCAGCGCTGTCCGGAGACACTTCCGGGTCACGTGGCCAGCGTGACATCACTGCTCTGGCGAGCCAGAGCCGCACACGGAAACGCCGTTTACCTTCCCGCTGGTAAGCGGTCCCTATTTATCTACTTGCACCTGGAGGTGCTTTCAAACTGCTAGGTTGGCAGGCGCTGGGACCGAACAGCGGGAGCGCACCCCGCCGCAGGGATTCGAACCGCCGACCTTTCGATCGGCAAGTCCTAGGCGCTGAGGCTTTAACCCACAGCACCACCTCTGCTAAAGACCTACCAAACCTAAGGGTCACAGGAAACCACCCAAAACACAATAACCTTGAACCCAGCCTAGTAGCAAGTAAGCACCCCATGCAGCACTCTCAGTGCATGTTGCCAGTAACCTGCTCCTGTGAGTAGTCAGGCCACTGTGTTTTACCCTATTTCCATCTTACACAGTGGCCAACTTTTCCCAAGTCCTAGAAAGTGAAAAGAAATTGAGATCTAAACCAAAGTCTCATGAGATTTTGAGAGAAATTAAGCTTTATCAGAAGCAATATATGGAACTGATGAACCAGGAGATTGAATGGAAAATCAAGTAAATGAGACAAAGGACATTTGAATCGGCAGACAAATGTGGGAAACTTCTATCATGGCAATTGAAGAAGAGACAGAAATTGAATACAGTTACTAGCTTGGAGGTGGACGGAAAGAACATTTCTAGACCAAATGAGATCAGTAACTGCTTTCAGAGTTATTTCAGAAGATTATACACACAAGGGCCGGAAAACGAAGAAGAAATGGAAGAGTTCCTTAAGAAACACGGATTACAAAAAATTTCGCAACAAAGTATGTTGGTTTTGAATGAGAAAATAACTGAGCAAGAAATAGAGGGTGCCATTCAAAATATGCAATTGGGGAAATCCCCAGGACCAGATGGATTAACCTCCAGATACTACAAAGCTTTGAAGGACTGGTTAATGCAGCCGCTTAAGGAGGTATGCAATGAAATATTAGAAGGGAAAAAGGCACCTGAATCGTGGAAAGAAGCTTTCATTACATTTATACCAAAGACTGAAGTTGATAAAAAACAAATTAAGAACTACCGCCCTATATCATTACTCAATGTGGATTACAAAATATTTGCAGACATTTTGGCAAAAAGATTGAAGAGGGTGTTGCTGGAGGAGATTCATAAAGATCAGGCAGGCTTTCTCCCGGGTAGACATTTATCAACTAATGTAAGGAATATAATTGATATCATAGAAATGCTGACAGTGAACAAGAACACAAAAGCAGTTTTAATTTTTGTAGATGCGGAGAAAGCCTTTGACAATATTTCTTGGAAATTTATGAAGAAGAATCTCCATGGGATGGGGGTAGGCCAAAAGTTTGAAAATGGTATAAGTGCAATTTACTCTGAACAAAAGGCAACGTTAATTGTAAATAATGTGGTTACTGATGGATTACCTATTGAAAAAGGGACATGGCAGGGGTGCCCAATATCCCCATTACTATTTATATCGGTCCTGGAGGTTTTATTAAATATGATCAGGGGGGACCAGCTGGTGAAAGGAGTTAAGGTCGGAGCCAGACATTATAAACTGAAGGCTTTTGCAGATGATTTAGTATTGACTTTGCAAGAGCCAGACACTAGTACAAAAAGAGTCCTAGAATTAATTCGAACCTTTGGTCAGGTCGCAGGATTCAAGCTGAATAAACAAAAAACTAAGGTACTGGAAAAAATTCTAACAAATGGTGAAAGAGAGAGATTCCAAGAGGAAACTGGGTTAAAAGTGGCTAAAAAAGTAAAATACCTGGGGGTTAATATGACATCTAAGAATGTAAACCTATTTAAAGACAACTATGACAAGTGCTGGACAGAGATAAAGAAAGATCTAGAAATATGGTCGAACCTGAAGCTTTCCTTGTCAGGTCGAATTGCAGTGATTAAAATGAATGTATTGCTTAGAATGTTATTTTTGTTTCAGACATTACAAATTGTGGATAAACTGGACTGTTTCAAGAAGTGGCAGAAAGATATATCCAATTTTGTCTGGCAGGGCAAAAAGCCCAGAATAAATTTTAAGATACTTACTGACTCTAAAGAACGAGGGGGGTTTGCCCTGCCGGACTTGAAACTGTACTATGAAGCGGCAGCTTTCTGCTGGTTGAAAGACTGACTACTTCTTGAAAATGCAGACATTCTAGATTTGGAAGGATTTGATAATAGGTTCGGTTGGCATGCATATATTTGGTATGACAAGGTCAAAGCGCACAAGGGTTTTAAAAATCATATTGTCAGGAAAGCACTGTTTAATGTTTGGATTCGGTATAAGGACTTATTGGAAAATAAAACTCCCAGGTGGCTCTCACCAATGGACGCTAAGGAGGTGAAGAAACTTAATATGAAAACTAATTGGCCAAAATGTTGGGAAATTTTAGAACAAGAAAGTGGTGAACTTAAATTACAAAGTTTTGAGAAAATAAAGTCCAAGGTACGAGATTGGCTCCATTATTTTCAAATAATGGAGGTTTATAAACAAGACAGGAAAATTGGTTTCCAGGTGGAAAAATCGAAATTAGAAACAGAATTGTTAGAACCCAATACTAAGAATTTATCAAGGATGTATAACTTGCTGCTGAAGTGGAGCAAAATAGATGAGACAGTGAAATCAGCCATGATTAGATGGGCACAGGACATAGGTCATGACATTATGTTTGCTGACTGGGAGCAGTTATGGACCACAGATATTAAATTCACGGCATGTAATGCCTTAAGAGAAAACATTATGAAAATGATTTATAGGTGGTACATGACCCCAGTCAAGCTTGCGTAGATTTATCATCTGCCCAATAATAAATGTTGGAAATGTAAAGAGACTGAAGGAACCTTCTTCCATCTTTGGTGGACCTGCCCAAAGATTAAGGCCTTCTGGGAAATGATTTATAACGAGATTAAGAAAGTACTTAGATGCACCTTTCATAAAAAACCAGAGGCTTTTCTCTTGGGTATGGTCGACCAATTGGTGTCGAGGAAGGACAAGAACTATTTTTTGTATGCTACTACGGCAGCAAGGATCCTTCTAGCAAAGTATTGGAAGACACAAGAGCTACCCACGCTGGAGGAGTGGCAGGCGAAAGTGATTGACTTCATGGGACTGGCAGAAATGACCGGCAGAATCCGCGACCAAGAGACTGTGGAGGAAGACTGGAAGAAGTTTAAAATATATCTTAAGAACTGCTATAAAATTGAAGAGTGCTAAAATGTTAAGGGAAAGGAAGAGGTATAATTGCAGCGGCATTTTTTTTTTATGATTTAGGGTGAAATTGAAAAGGAGAACAAATTTAAAATTTAATTGATTAAAAGGGTTGCTGAATAATTGTAAAATAAGGATGCAAAAAGGGGAAGGTACGGGGAAGTATGAGAAAAGAGGCTTATGAAAATGAGGTTACGAAAATATGATTTTATGTGTTTGTTTGTTTGTTGTTGTTGTTTTGTCTTTTAAAGATGGAAAATTTAATAAAAAATTTATTAAAAAAAAAAACTTTTCCCAAGTCCTCTCTTACAAGGATGCAGCAGTATGAGCAATCAGGATGTGACGCAGCACCCTGTTAGCGCATAGCCGTCTCTGGCTCAGGGCCATAATTTATATGATAATATCTGAATAAATTTGGTGGGCACAGAACCAAGGGTGGTCGTCCGTTTGCATGTTTTTCATGCGCTCTTAGCAACAACCCTTCCTAGAAGGTTTTGAAGAGAGCTGAGGTATCAATTTGCAAATGTACATCTTTTCCAGAAATAGAAGTTTTTATGTTTGTGCTGCTCTAAGTCATAATATTTTAGACCTTCCAATACTGATGGAATTCTAGCTGGGGAAATGAATGTTGTTTGTTTAGGGGCATTTGCCTCTCTGTATGAGTCTTGCACTTTAAACTCTATGCATGTTGTGGCACTGCAAGTTTCAGGAATCAGTTCCCTATGAGTTCAAATAACTTGAGATGTGTTCCTTTAGCAGCTAAGGTTTCTAGTTATCTTTGGTGATTTACAGTCAGTTCACACATGCAAATCAACTCCTCCTGATGGCTGTGAAAATAAATTAGACAAATAACCATGGGCTGTCCTCACTGAACACACTTGATCCCTTACAAAGAGGAAGGTCATTTGGAAGGAAAACATGAAATGTGTGAGCTGGTCATCGCTGTTATTCTTTCCTTAGAAAATAAGGAACGTGCCTTTCTGTCTCATGAATCTGGTTTTTGAGCTTTTAAGACCCCTAGTGATTTTAAAAAATATTTTGCATCATCATTACCACTCTTTCCCCTCAAACACCCTTTCACTCATGTTCCCAAACAAGTGGTATTCAGTAGCATACTGCCTCAAGAAGAAGAAGAAGAAGAAGAAGAAGAAGAAGAAGAAGAAGAAGAAGAAGAAGAAGAAGAAGAAGTTGTTATACCCCACCCATCTGGCTGGGTTTCCCCAGCCACTCTGGGCAGCTTCCAACAGAATATTAAAATGCAATAATCTATCAAACATTAAAAGCTTCCCTAAACAGGGCTGCCTTCAGATGTCTTCTAAAAGTCTCGTAGTTGTTCTTCTCTTTGAAATCTGGTGGGAGGCCGTTCCACAGGGCGGGTGCCACTTCCAAGAAGGCCCTCTGCCTGGTTTCCTGTAACTTGGCTTCTCATAGGGAGGGAACCACCAGAAGGCCCTCGGCACTGGACCTCAGTGTCCGGACAGAACGATGGGGGTGGAGACGCTCCTTCAGATATACTGGAGAAGACTCTGCTGGATCAGTCAATGGCCTATCAAGTGCAACATCATGTTCTCTCAGAGGCTGCCCAGATGCCTGAGTGAAACTCATAAGCAGGTGCTGACCACAATAACATCCTTCCTTCCTGTGGTTTCCAGGAACTGGTATATAGATAGATACTGACTATGGAGGCAGGGCATAGCCATCATGGCTAATATCCTGTGTAACTGGGGGTACATAACTCCAGCCGTTGATAGCCTTACCTTACATGCATTTATATAATCCTCTTTTAAAGCTGTCCAAGTTGGTGACCATCACTACATCTCATGGTAGTGAATTTCACAGTACGTTCTGTGTGAAGAAGGACTTCCTTTATTTCTGTATTCTTCCAGTATTCACCTTCCTTGAAAGTTGTACTATGGAAGTTGGAAGTTGCAACGGAATATATCAATTCACACCATGCTTATTTTCAGACCTCCACAACATGGGATTGGCAAAGCTGAGTGTAGCTCACTAGGCATGTATTGAGATGATGATGAAGATGATGATTTATATGCTGCCCATCTGACTTGGTTGCCCCAGCCACTCAGGACAGCTCCCAGCAAAAAATTAAGAACACAATAAAACATCAAACATTAAAAGCTGCCTTCAGATATCTTCTAAAAGTCAGATAGTTGTTTTATTTCCTTGACATCTGATGGGAAGGTGTTCTACAGGGCGGGCACCACTACCAAGAAATCCTTCTGCCTAGTTCCCTGTAACTTCACTTCTCATTGTACCACAGTCTTGATAACTTCTTGTTTTTTTTATCTGCCTCAGACTGTAAAAACAGAGGGATGTATTGATTACCTGGCAAGTGAGAATACATAGCTGGTGGGTCCTGTTTATGCAAATCTGATTTAATCCTGCCTGTATGCTTTGAATGCTCTAAACTGATGGTGGGACAGGAAACTGGGATAGGTTGTGCTTCTTCCTATGTTCATTTAGAATGGGGACATTGGAAGCTGCCTTATTTTGAGTCAGACCATTGGTTCATCTAGCGCTAGACAGTTCACACCGGGGGCAGCGGTATAAGCTGGGGTGGGGTGTGAATCCAGAGCTTTCTGGAAACCTGATAGCAAGCTCTTTTGAACCCAATGGGACTTTTTTCTGCAGATTATGCTGTTGGCCTTTGTTTCTTCCTCAGGAGGTTGGACTAGGTAGCCCTCATGTCTTCCTTCAAGCTTTGTGATTCTATAATGCCATACAAGCATCTATTCCCTGTGAAAATGGAAGTGGCCTGTTTAAATTTTCAAAGAAATACATGTCCAATAAATCTGAATGCAGGAAGATTTTATGACCCAAGAAGGTATTAGTGGGAGCGGGGGGTTGGGATGGAGAGGGGCTGCTCGAGAGGAAATCGCCATTAGTAGCTCCCTGTCAGATGCATCCTAGTCTATGAAGTTTTCTCGACTTGAAGCTGGTTATCTCACAAATCTGTGCAAAGCTCTGGTGAATAATTTATACCCGGCTTGAGGTGACAAGTTAAACACGCCCATTTTGTCGAAGACGCTATGAAGGCATCAAGATGGAGCCATGCTTCAGGGGGAGTGGGGCCAGGCTGATGGGAATCTGAGCGTGTCGGCGAGAGCGGAGGGGGGGGGGGTGCAAAGCTGCTGTAAAGAAAATGAAATGTAATGAGATCTTCTTTCATGCATAATTCATGAGTGATAACATGACTGCATAAAAAGGCCTGGATTTTAACAAGGCAGACCCGCAATCACACACATTATCTTCCCAGAGGAACATTCTATATTATTGGCCGAAAAGAGAGGATTTTCAATACATGTAGAAAATAAAATAATAAAAAAGTTGACTTTCTTTCTTTCTTTCTTTCTTTCTTTCTTTCTTTCTTTCTTTCTTTCTTTCTTTTGCACCGCCCCCACCACCAAGTGCTGGACATTTTTACTCTAACACAAAATAGCCATAAAAGAGAGTGTTTTGATTTGCAGCTGGCAGATGATGTTGAGCAGGATTTTGCTTGGAAACGTTTGCTTCCCTCTCAGATCCAATATAGAATATGTATATTAGAGAGAGAGAGGGAGTCAGAGTCTATGGCTTGTAAAACAGTCCTGCGCAGAGTGGGATGGGCATCGGTTAAATTTCACATGGAAACTTCTACCCAGCAGCCCTCTCCCGCAATAAGCCAAAAACTTTTCATGGGAAAGACTGCCTTGTAAAGCAGCTTTGCAAAGGATAAAATGTTCATGATTGTTGCCATAACTATTGTTTGGTTGCATTTGCAAAACCCAAATGCTGCAATTCAGCTTGGCGAGTTCCGTTTTACTGGCTGCTTGGACATGAATGCCTGAAATGGTGTTTTAATGCTTGAAGTTTTTTTGCTTTTATTTCTTTCTTTATTTTTCATGTCAGAAGGCTTTTATTTTATTTTTTATTTTTTGAAGCTTGTTGATTAAAGCCTGAAATGGCCTCGCTTTTCTTGCAACAAAATCCTAATGCCAGTTTCAGCTGGAAGGAACCTTGGGTGGATTGTTTGTTCACTTAGTAAGGACCTATGGCAAAAAGCGGGGGGGGGGGGGGAGGCAGATAGAAATAAAAAAGGGCGGGGCCAGAAGCATCAGCTCAAGGAGATGGTTAAGTTATTTGTTCAGCTCACACTGCATAATTTCAATATTTGTAAAGAAAGTAAAACAACTAGACTACAGCCGGTTACATTTTTATAGCCCTGACTGTTAAGCTCAAGAAGAACACATTATGGGTTCAATGTGATTGATGCTTCAAAGTGTTCCACCTTCTTATGGTGGCGTTTTCGTTTTTCTTCTGGTCTGAGCTGCGCAGTTATAGTGCAGTAGAGAAATGCTACCTGCCCCCACCCCTGCAAAAAAAAAAAAAAAGAAAGGGGAAAAAAGAGGCAGGTAGAATCAGTATCATTGCTAAACAATCTCATCCATTTTAAATCAAAATGATGCTATTATGAAGACCTGTTTTGTGGCAATTCCCAGTTCCTTGAGGTTTTGACAGCTTTAATAAATAAATAAATAGATACACAGGCATTCATTCCCTCCCCTTCCTTCCCCCCTTTTCTCTTTTTTTTAAAGGAGCAGGGCAATAATTTCATATCTGATTATGGAATTTTCATCCTTTTGCAGCTCTCACGGCAGTGCAAGGAGGGAGAAGAGGACAACATGATACTCTGACTCCCTCCCACACTCTGCTTTTATAGCACCGGTAGTGGAATTGTGTTTTCGCCTCTGATTCCTCACTGCGCCATCTTTTTCTGAAAAGGCTCTTCTTCTTAAAGTTGCATATTGTCTCTGTTGCTCCTGTGCTGTGTTTTTTCCCTTTAAATGTTTGTCTTAATGTCCTTCTCGCAGAAGGCAGGTGCTCCTTTGCAGTACATCATTTCCCACCCATCCACCCCCTTCTTCTTCCTTCCAGCCCACTAGCCCAGCTTTTAAAGACACATAAGCAGAGATTTGTCTCACAGCCCAGCCAGGGTGAAATCTGATTATCGCTTAGGTTTAATCCTGGGCCGACCTGTCTCACTTGCCTATCCTCTGCATGGGATGTTTTGGTGCTTGAGTTCATCTTAAGACTTTGAATAGCTAATTGCATGCCTATGTGCATAAATATATGTCTGCATGTACAATGACATGTAGTAAGATTCTTTGGGTCTCATAAATCCAGATGAGAAAGTCTGCAGCGAATGTCTTCCTTGAAAGAAAGAAATTGCCAAAGGGAAATTATTTCCAAGTGTCCTCTCTGTGTCTTCATTTACTTTTCAGGTTATGTTCCCGCAGTCAGATTCTCCCCCACCCCACCCCTAGCCGACATTGACTAGCAGACACTGATTCTATTCTATATTGTTTAGCCTCACTCGGAAAGAGCCATTTCCAGACATGGCGAAGATTTGTTTGCTTATAAGACTGTGTTCTCCTGACAGCCATGCTGGCTGAATCGCTTTCTGAATGCTTTAACATACATAAAAATGCAAAGCGCCTGAAACAGGAGTCGAATAGTAACATTATTAAAATACCCTCTAGGGGTCATATGATGCAGGATTGCCACAGTTAGCAGAATATGGTTGATCTAAGCTATCAGTCAGGGTTAGGAGGTTGGGGTTGTTTTTTTAAAAAGAATCTCCCACCCACCCCTACCATGCTTGATAATAAGATACTGTGAGATGTTTAGGGGCAAGGTGTTTTTAATTGAAAGCCAGGATGCAAATTGCAGAGGTTCAACAGGTCCTCTCTTCTCTCTCTCTCTCTCTCTCTCTCTCTCTCTCTCTCTCTGCAAATATTAGTACAACTCAAGTTACATTTCAAAAATAGATATTGAAAACTAGCTCCCAACCTTGGTAGCTTCTGCCTAAATGATTGTTATTCTCACAGGCAACCATTTTGGAAAAGCAATCCAGGAAGGTTGTGTCCCAAGGAAATGTACTATATACATTTTCTCTGCACACAAACACATAAAAATGATGTTCCTTCATAGTGAGTCAGTTGTTTATCCCTGTATTGTTAAATGCTTACAGAGGCACATACACCCTTAAGTAAAATATGTGTTACTGCCCTCCCCCTCCTCCTTCTCCTCCTCCTCCTCCTCCTCCTCTTCTTCTTCTTCTTTAACCACCCATCTTTAAGGGCTGAAGCCATATTTGGAGGAAGTCTTGGAAGGAGGTGGAATTTCCCTCAAAACTGGCCACTGCTTTAGAAGCTGTAGCTCAAGAGGATCCCATTTGATGAGCATCTATCTAGCCTGAAGGCGAGGTTGCTTTCCTGTCCTGAAAACTGCAGCCCAGAAGTCTCAGAGGAATAATCAGTCTCCCCTACATCATTGGAGTCAACTGCTGTTGAAGCAGGCAAGGCTGGAGAAGCTTCTCTCACCAGAGGCAGAGCTAGCCACGCAGATAGAGCTGCAGAGGTATTTGAAGCTTACACCAAATTTATCTGTTCCTGAAGCAACATCATTTGAGGCTGCTCATATGACTCTCCAGCCAGAACTTCACATGGAGCTATCCAGGGTGCTGTCTGTTTTGCTGGGATTTTGCCTCACTGAAACCTGACTTCTACTTTGTCTTCTCAGAACCTGGACCTTGCCTTACTTGATGCTGTATTACTCAAGTTTAGCCTAGGACTTGATTGACTTTGCCATGCTTCCTATACCTGTTCTGGCAGCACCCCTTCCTGCTCAGGCTATACGTCAGTATGGCTGAGTTACTTTCATAATATAAAACCAGATCTTGCTCAGCCACAGAATAATTTAGCAATGCCTTCTCCCATACAGACCTGCTTGTGTGTTGAGATCTATAGGGGAGGCTGTCCTGGTGATGGCCTAATTTTGGAATTCCCTCCCACTGAAATACAGGTGGTGCATTTTCCGATCAGCTTCAGACACTGGATGTGGACAGAAGGCAGGAAGACCAACATTAGGTGGAGCCAAAGCTAATGATGGGCAGAATGACCTTCTGACTGGTTGTAGGAAACAAGGGAAGGTGAGGGCAGACTGAGGTTGGCGGGGGCTAATTTGTATGTGTGAGGTAGTTCCAGGTTCAGTCCCAAGCATCTTCAATAAAAAGAACCCAGTCAGCATGATAGGAAATTACTTCTGCCTGAGGTTAAGTTACCATCAGCCATGGTAAATGGTGGTGGCCTAGATGGATCAGTGTGTTGGCGCTGCATAAAGAGTTTTATATATTGGTCATATGTACAAGAAGAAATGTCACGTATGAGGTTTGTGTTCATCTGGTATTAAATAAACACTGTAATAATTTGCACAGTATTCAATGGCAGGATTCCTAGTATGGAATGGAATGAAATGAAATACAGCTTGGGCAGGGGGATCTCTGAAATGTGATATTATGCTATATTTTATGGGGGTGATAGGAGTTGTCTGAGTAATGTGCTTATAAAACGAGGCTGTTGTACACCAGCAGTTCAGCAAGAAAGATGGAAAGAGAGATGAGGGAGTTAAATCCCTCAAGCAAAACTTTAAACTGTCTTTCCTTTTCAAAGGCGATCATAGGAACTTAGGGAAGGTAGAAGCTAGAATTGCATGATGAAATGTTTACTTATGAAGCAGCACACATACACAGGCAGAAAGTTTAATTACAGTAATTAAATATTGTGAATTATTTAACTTTTGTGAATCTCCAAATCTCATTCGCAACTGTTGAAGTTTTTTTGGGTTTTTTGTCTGTTCTGAATTCAAGCGTTACTTAGGGGACTTCATTTGAGACATATGCAATTAAAATTTATTATTTTTACAAAGAGGCCTTCTCAAAATTATGCTCCATCCACATGAGCTGATGGAAAAACCAAATGCCTACAACAAAACAAATGGTTTGCATGGGGTTTCCATTACAATTAACTGAAATCCACCTTGCAGGAGTATGTTGCAGCTGAGCAAGTCAGGTTATTTTATCTTCATTTGCAACCCATGAGCACATTGATATTGGTGATCTTGATCTCCCAAGCCTATTACACATGTAATGATCCTCAGAGACAGTGTGCATGTTGAATTTTAACTGGGGAGATCAGGAGCCAAACCTCCACTCAGCTATGAAGTTCATGGGCTGGTGTTGGACCAGTCACTATCACTCAGCCTCTCCTACCTCACAAGGTTGTTTTATGAAGATAAAATGGGAAAACTGATATTCACATCATCCTGAGCTCAGCGGAGCAAAGGATGGCACATGACTTGAAAATCAAACTGAGCAAACATTCAGCACCATGTTTTAGGATGTATCAATTATCACTCTTGATCATTATTGTTGGGAGGGATGGGCTGTTAGGCTGTATGCCCGAGTCCCTTCTAATCCCTGGATTTAGAAAGGATTCAGTTCTTGGAACAGTGAGGCCAGGCTCTTGGTAACAGCCCTAAGTGTAGGTTGTTAGAGTAACAAAGGAAGTGGCTCTGTGCCTCAGGGTGCCCCTGCTCCTCCCTCAACTGTCAGGAGCTCGTCCTACTCTCGAGTAGGACCCTGGCAGAGACACATGACCAACTGGCATGTTCCCTCCCTCCTGGTCAATCGTTCGGGAGCTTCAAAAGCTTTCTTCTGCCCGAACATCACAGCGACCAATGCCAACAGATATCGGCACACTTAGGGATCCGCAGAGTTTTCGCAGCTTGCGTAACAGATCTCAGCAACTCAGCATTTTGGCTAATCTACTTTATTTACATATAAACACACACACAAAGCACTGCTACATGGCTCCCTCTCCATCTAGCATCAGACAGCAAAGAGAATGAACAAAGGACAATAGTCCCACTTCACAGAACACAGTAACACAAGCATCCTGTCTCCGTGACTTCCCACTCTGTGGAGTCAAAACATACACCGTCATGTGATAGACAACAATCCTATGACTGCAATCACGGAGCAGAAATTCTAACAGTTAGAAAGACAAAAGTCAGAGTTGTGTGTGAGAGAGCTTGAAGCAGGCGGCAGGCTGAAGCCTATGAGAAAGAGATATGGTTGATTCCTGCTTGAATCCTAGGCTGTGGCTATGGGAGGAGCAAGAACTTTTTGTTGTTTAGTCCGACTAAAGAGAGTGTAAATCAGGTATGTTCGCCTTTAAATGTAAAGTGAATCATCTCTCATCTGTAGTGTACAGTTTTCATGTTATCACCCTGTGATGTTCTGTAGGATGCCATTTCCCCAGGTGATCTAAGCAATATCACTACTGCTAGGGAGAATGTGAGTTTGCAGGACAAAAAATTATGTCTTCTTCCCTACCTTCCAAATTCTCTGCAAGAATCACACAAGGCACACCCAATGCAACCACTGAGTGAGGTCCCACTTTCTTATTCAACTCAATGTTGCTCATTTGGATGACAAGGAGTGTGTTTCCCCAACATCTTCAGCACATCACCTGCTTTTTACCTCTTTGAGCATTGTCAAATGCAAAGATTTGAGTAGTTGAGGGTTTAGCTCATGTTAAGATAGACTATAATGTGTGGGCTTTGGCGGGGGTGGGGGTGGTTAGGCACAGCGAAAGGAAAGAGTAACATTTGCTTCAATGGCAATGCAATCAGAACAGTTCACGTGTATAAAAACAGGGAGGGGGTCATTAACTGTGAAGAGCTTAAGCAGCTTAAAGGATGACTGATCCACAGTGTTTGGTATTGTGACACTAGATTGGATTCTAACAGTGCAGTCGATCTGGTAACATATGAGCGCCTTGATCGTTCACAACACCAAATAAACCAATTTTCTTCATTCTCAACTTTCAGAGATTCTGGTGCTTGGACGTGAACTCTAGAACTGGAATCTGGGGGGCATTCAGAAACAGGAAATACTGTGTACGTTTTCCTGATTGTCATGCTAGCACTTCTGTCCCTTTTTCTAAAGTTCCTTTCAAACTGCAGTATCTGTTGTGTTATGGAACTGAGGCTTTTTGACCAATATACCAGCATGTCATGCCCAGTGAGCGTGGTGGGACCCAACAACAAATGCCATTGGACAATGTTGTCCACACTTTCTATTCTCCTGTGACTCTCCCATGCAGACAGCATGAAAGAACTTGTTGCCAGCATACCATTCCAGATTTCATCTATACCCTTCCCCACCCCAAATGATTTTCTGGGTTGAGGGGGCTGCAAATGGATTTTTTTTCTGGAATCAAATAACACAGAAAAGAGCTCTAAACATGGGGGCTATATCACATTAGTTTTCCAGAAGTGGCTTTTATAATGCAGGAATCAACAGTAAAGAAATGTCAGGGAAACAGAATAAACAGTCATGTGAATGTAGCCAACACTCAGGACTGCATGTGATGCACCTCAGAACTTCCTTGAAGCATGGAAAAGTTTAAAGTGTGCTGATACACATTTACCTGTGCCCCAGAATTCTCTGAGTGATGCAGAGGCAAAAAGGACACCCAAAATGTCCTTGCTGTGTTTTTTCTGTGTGCCTCCTCTGTTGCCTTCATGGCTGCACAGGAAAGGTGTGTTTGATGAGTGGGCACAATGCATGGGAATGGGAGAGGGTGGCAGAGATGGCAGAAAAGAATCTGGCTCATATTTTAATCTCAGACAGAGGTTCTTAACCTTTTTGGGATCATGGATCCATTTTAGAATTATGTGAAAGATAAAGACCCTCCTCCCCATAAAAATGCATCTAAACACACACACACACACACACACACACACACAAGCACCATTTCCCATACAATCTATTTTATTGCACTGGAAAAATTAATTTTTGGGTGCTTGGTTCATGGACACCTGAATGCAATTTAGGTGGAACAAACCTTAATGTAGCCATTCAGGCACTGAAAAAGTACTTAACCAGGAATACTAACCCCACTTACCTGTAAATAAGCCCACATTCCAGTCTGGGCAGCCTTCTATATGACAGTGGCTGGTGGGACCAGAGACAAAGCCAGTACATTGAATGTAAAATTTACATTTGTACAGAAAGCTAATTTTCATACATAAACACCTTTATCCTACATCCAGAAAAGCAATATGTTTTTTTCAGGGTTCAAAGATGTAAAAACACTTGGAGTGCAAAGCACAGCTTTGGGAAGATTATGGGGGGCCAGATACTACTATGCCTGGTTTATGGGAGCCCTTTTTAGATTTTAAAATGGAAGTAGTAAGACTATTGGTCTTTCTTGGAGAAGGAATGTGTGATAATCTAGATTAAGAATTTAGCTATGATAAATCACTAGCCAAGGGTGAAATGAATTCTCTTTTCAAAAAAAAATATTCCTAGAACACATAACTGTATTGTCTTCTTCACCAGCAGACCAAGATACTGGAATCTATAATTGGAAGGATTTTATTTTAAACTGAGAGGCCTGGGGGGGGGGATTCTTTTTTTGTTAATTATTTCCTGGGCTAAAAAGTCTGCTGTGCTGACACAGGAATATTAGAATAATCTATTTGAATGCCAAGATTTTAATTAATGCATAAAGACTGTACACATATTTTCCAGATATTGTTGGATAATTCACTTTACTCCAGAGAATGCATTCTCCCATTGTCCCTTATCTCAACTTTTCTCTTTGACCAAGATACCAAAAAGGAAAAAAAAATGCAATCACAAACATGGTGTGATATCAATGGAAATGACAAAAGGTACAATGCTGACATATACTAAAAATATATAATTATACCAAAGGGGGAAAGTAATACAACTCCCTTTCTTTCTTTCTTTCTTTCTTTCTTTCTTTCTTTCTTTCTCTCTCTCTCTCTCTCTTTCTCTCTTTCTCTCTTTCTCTCTTTCCTTCTGCTAAGGAAATAATAGTGAGGACCTGTAGAGTGGGATCCAAAATTGTATAGGAAGACATTCCCCCCCACATATCCTCTCATTGTAGATCTTTGCCATTCCCAAATGTCACTCTTGAGAGTCAAGGGACCCTCAGGATAGGCTTGAGATGTGGCACTGGGGGCAAATTCTTATCTCTCACTCTAGCTCCTCACACCCACCTCTCATCCTAAAGAGAAGGTTTTGATGATTCAAGTGGCTGCACTAAGGACATGGATGATGCTGTAGTCTAAACTACTCAGCCTCTTGGGCTTGCTGATCAGAAGGTCTGCAGTTCAAATCCCCATGACAGGGTGAGCTCCTGTTGCGCTGTCCCAGTTCCTGCCAACCTAGCAGTTTGAAAGCACACCAGTGCAAGTAGATAGATAGGTATCACTGTGGCAGGAAGGTAAATGGTGTTTCCATGCGCTCTGGTTTTCGTCACAGTGTTCCCTTGCACCAGAAGTGGTTTAGTCATGCTGGCCACATGACCCAGAAAGCTGTCTGTGGACAAATGTTGGCTCCCTCGGCCTGAAAGCGAGATGAGCGCCGCACCCCATAGTTGCCTTTGACTGGACTTAACCATCCAGGGAACTTTTCCTTTACCTTTACTAGAGAGAAGTGGGTAGAAAAGCCCTGTTCCATGATTGAACTTCCACTTGCACATCTGTACATCCACTCTATAGAAGTTTAAAAGCATTTCGTACAGTTTCTATTTTTAAGATGTAAGTTGATGCAATGCTTTGACTTAAGATCTATGTAGGTGGTGCAAACAATGGGTCAGAATGGGGGAGCCATTTCCCCGCTGACTAAATTGTAGAATGTTTGTGACCTGTGTTAGTCAACATAGGGATAGGCCCCATGTTCAGTGCTAGGAAATACATGTTGCATTTAAGAGGTGCCAGGATCATGTCCTGGCATGTCCTGTTAAAAGGTCCCAGAAGCAAGCCTGGAAAACTTGCCTTTTCCTTTCTGCTACAGGTATTGAATGTGCTGTCTTTTGGGATCAATATGCTTCCTTTAGCATTTCCACACTGACAAATGAGACAGGAGCAGCACAATGGGGCCATGTTGCTGAGTCGACCTCCTGGGGAGTCCCCGACACTTACCAGGGTGAGGCAAGGTGGCAGTGAGGTCAGAGCTGCACTGCAGAAGCACACCAGTGAGCCAGTCAGGCAGTCTCGCTTGATTTTACCACCCCCCTGTTTCACCCCCACCCCCACACTATCCTGTTAAGCAGCAGGGACACTAGGGTCTGGAGGGTGACTCCACCCCACTGTGCTGGTCACACCTTGACTGAAGAGAAACAAATCCATCAGAACTGTTTATTCATCAGTTGCTAGCTTTACAATTCACACATCTTCATTTCTGTATTTCCCTCATTATGGGATAGGATGTCCCTATTTCCATCAGAGAAATGTTGGAGCTTATGTACACCACCATTCATTATGCATGTTCATATGTTCGCATTCTTACACTTTTCGGTACAACTCCCACCTATTTATCAGTTATGATAGAGGCCATAAGCCTAGAAGCAAGTTTTGGTGCTGCGTTGGTTCCAAACTCAATTAGTTGAACTAATTTCTTGTTGAATTAGTCCTGGTGTTAATCCTACTGCTTTCAATGGGACCTAAGCTTAATTACTTTAGGCGGCAACTCACTTACTTGAGAATAAGGCGCCCCCACCCCTGAATTCAATAGGGCTTACTTCCAAGTAGACATGGTTAAGTTCATGCTGTCAGTGTTGCTCCCAGCTGCTGGGCTTTGTTTAAGGGATACTTTGTGATTGTTAATGGATATGGTGCATTTTTGAACGGTGTTTATTCATAAGGTTGGGAAAATGTTGACCAATCACTGCAACTATATAGCCACCTTTCTGCGCACTACCATTTGATTTAAAAATATTTGCTTCTACATCTTCCTCAACCATGTGCACAAGCTAGTTTATAAATATTTTTACCCCATTTATTTTCATTTTATGTTTGTGCCATGGAA
The DNA here is from genome assembly GCF_964106915.1 of Podarcis gaigeae. Lineage (NCBI taxonomy): Eukaryota > Metazoa > Chordata > Lepidosauria > Squamata > Lacertidae > Podarcis > Podarcis gaigeae. Next base: position 30,980,704 of record NC_139683.1, read on the forward strand.
GACACTGTAGTGCAGCAGCAGCTTCCCATACCACTTAGATTAGAGCAGACACCTGGAACCATGTAGGAGGAGCCACAGTCAGACTCCTCCCATATGGCTGAGCACTTCTGACATTATCTTTATGGCATATCAATAATGCGATGATGCCCAGGTGACGAATGTCCCAAGAGAAGCGGGCCTCACAAACCAGTCTTTAACATCATTCTGAACATCCTTTTAGTCATTTATTCAAAATATATTTTCCTTTTTAATTCTTAAAACAAGACAGAGGCAAAGTAATAGAACAATGCCTTTGCAAAAATCCCTGTGGGTTTGTTGCTGTTCCTGCCTTACAAGTATGCGTGAGGTCCATATGGGATGGGACGCATATTTGATTTCTTCCTAGAGCTGCAGTCCTTACAAAGCTAGACTCAAGTTTATAAATCTGCCCATCCAGTCTGATTAAGTTCATCTAGCTTGTATCTTGCTATATTAATCCCTTGTGTTTTACCAAGCAATCCCTACATCCAACTGGCACCATCTATATACCACAGTAACTACATGGAAGCTTTTCATAATGCAGAGCTCTGGTGGAGTAACCTATATTTAACATGTCAAGGCTTATTTGGTTGATGCTACAAATTCGTTCCATAGTTGCTGCATTACAGAACTGTTTTAAAACCTGATCTCAAGCTTTTTTAAAAATAGCAATTGCCACTAACAAAATAAGATCAAGATGTAAAAAAGAAAAAGGGAAAAAAAGTTATGTGTGGATATTTAGCAAAGAGGTCATGAACAACATTCATATTTATGCTCTGTCCATCTCTCATTGTGGGCTGCATGTGTGTGTGTGTTTCATTACAGAGACCCATAAATCAGGTAAGCTTGAAATGCTTGGTTGTAGACTGTCTTGGAGCAATTCACTTTATTTTGCCCAAATTGTGAGGAGAAGGATTGCACTTTATATTAGAGCTCTGCACACACACACACACACACACACTGATCTGCCCTGTGGGCTCCATCTGTGGCCCCATGCAAGGGAAGCTGCTCGCTAAGGAGCAGCACCATCACAAAACAGGATTGCACCCTTCTGCTTAACAGCTGTGGGGTGCTCCTTCTTTGCGATGGGCTATTCCTATACTATAGCACCAGGGTGCTCTCAGACCATTCTTTAACATGCTCTTAGTTGGCAACCCAATGAAGATTTACCACACCTCTGGAAAAACTGCTGAAATTCAATGGCTTGTCATGTTGCCATGGATTTTAGCTGACTTTCAAGCCGGTCAGATAGTAATGCAATCACACTCTCTATTTTCCAAACTCTGAATGGATTTACCCAACATACACACTCATCACATCCAATTTCTCCAGGTAACTGTGTTCTCAGTTCAATTTAGGCGATTCTGGGCAATATAAGCTTTATTCTGTAGGGTTACAAAACTGGCATCAAGTTAAAAAAATGGTCACCAACACTAGCTTTGTTAGCATGGCAAGAATAAACTGCCATGGTTTGCTCATGTATTTAACCACTTATTTTTAATTTGCTAATAGTCAAGCATGACATAGTTTTCTGGGTGATGTAGAATAAAGTGTTTAATGTACAGAAATGGACAACCCAATGTAAACATGATGTGGATGTATTTATTTATAAAGTGCCCCCAGTGTGCATGACACTTCAGAGAGTAATGGTCACAGCCCTGTGCCAAAGCATTTGCTTGGCAGGTTTCAGGTCCACAAGGTTTGATTCCAGCATCTCTAGGCAGGGCTAGAAAGGTCCCCTGTCTCAAACCCTGAAGAGCTGCTGCAACCTCAGTGTGGAAAGCACTCACCTAGCTGGACCAATGGGCAGTGCTCCTTCCTAAAGTACATCCCAGCTGTGTGCCAGGCCCCAAATAGAAGTTTCGTTCACATGCCAACATTACTTTTGAAACAGGGTCTCAGCCTTTAAATTCACCATAAATACAAATCTATCTTCCTTTTGGTAAATGTTGCTGGGTTCCCTCCCCATTTCTATATTTTCATACAAGACAGATCTTTGGTATTTATTGTACAGTAAGAAAGTCCCTACTGAAACCCTTGATTTTACAAATCCCACTGAGCACCGTTTTAATCAAACCAGAGCTTAATTTTCCCCTCCCAATGTTTCTTTTAATGTTGTAATTTTATATTCATTACACAAGGCTGTGGAAGTAAGAGCAGAACTTAATTAAGTTGCACACTACAGCAGTGATCCACAGCTCCTTGGGCACAACAGTGGACGTCATGCATACAGCTTGCTGAACATGAGAATGTGGGATATTTTATCCCATGTGGTACCCTTTGCAAATGGCACCATGTGTTGATGGTGTCCAATAAGGGACTCTGCAAGTCTTTTCAGATCAGCTTCTCTTATTCAGGAGTCTTTCTACATTGGTGGCAAGCTGGTGCCAATTCAGAGTGGGTAGGGCAGAAATCAAGGAGACCAGAGCCAATGACAGACAAAGCCAACTTATTCTAGTTTTCTCTCCCCCCCCCCACCCAAAAAAAAAAAACTGCCTCCAACTTTGCTATGAATTAGCCAGTCACTGGGGAAATATTCACTACAGAAAGCTGGAGTCAATGGTCAATAAAAGAGGTGGAGAAACAGGGAACAGTGAGAAGATTTGGCTTCAGTCTTGCACACAATTGGAGTCAATAGGATTTAAGCAGTTGAACTGATGTGCAGGATTATTGCTTTTCTGAATAAATGGAGCTGTAGGGAAAGCCATACTTTCAGGCCCTTTTCGTAGCTGATCTGTTACTTCCCTTTCTTTCTTTTCTTTTAGGAATGTCTTATCAGAGACCCGTTTTGCAGCATGGGATTTAGTTTGATACTATGTCATTCAAACCAATACAAATTTTTCTGAGCTAAGTCTACAAAGTGATATGGGATCTCTCCCTCTCTCAATCTGCAGCCTGCATCATTATATCAACTCTACAGTTGTAGCACAACTTAAAGTAACTATAAACAGTAATGTTTTCAACTAATAATATCCTGAATAGGCTTCTTCTTTTTTTATCTTGTAATAGGTAAGTGCGGATCACCCCATAACCAGAGTGTAATGAAATTGTCAACATTCTCTTCATTTCTTCGTTTCCTGACAAATGGTGTGAACATATCACCTTTTTCTCCTAATGGAAAACCTAACTGGAATATATCAAAATGCTATTAGGTTTTTCATTTTCTACCACAATTTAATGCTGGAGAATGCATACAACCTTCATGCGTGCACTACTGTAAAATATTCCTTGTCCCCGATAAAATGACTGCAGTGGGGAGTGGGGGTGGGGATCAAGCAGAATCGTTCACTTGTTTTGTATTGCAATTCCTTTGTTGCAATCTCTCCCTCCGCCCCTATTTTCTTTTTAATTTTCTGCAAGGGGATTTCCTTGTCTTCACAATGGCACACAGATTTCTAATTTTTCTGTGTCAAGAAACATGTGTGTCTAATTCAAGTGTGTGTCTAATTTCAGTGTCGGTGGAGTCAATGGGACTGGCAGAAGAAGGGGAAATTTAGTCATTAAGAAGACAAGCCACCTTTTTAGCATATGGGATGAACCAAATATGCCATTGCCATACATTACAGAAGCTTCTTATTGCAGTATTGTGAGGAAATAAGAGGGATCAAATCCCTATATTCTCCAGAGAAATCTATGCATCCTATTCACTCTTTAATTCATTCTGTCCTGGTTCTTACCAATAGTGGGGCCTACAATAAATCCACACTTGCATGCATAACATCCACATGTCAATGTGAGAGACAGATGAAGAAATTCCTTTGCCAATCAACACCTTTCCCTCTCCTCTCTGATAGGATTGTACAATGTGACATAGATGCATAACTTGAATGCTGTTGTTATTAAGGTATTTGGGAACGTACATGTCATAGGGTTGTGGGTCTATGGTGGTATATGGACTGGATAGCACGTTCATTTCTTGTTTATTTCTTGCTCACATGCTAAATATTTGGGTGAATCACTTGATGTACAGGATGTAGGAGAAATTCAGTTCAGAATGCATTAAAAGGCAAATCTAACTAATGCACAGTTCTTGAAACACCAAGCAAGCCAAAATCCAGTCAAACCTTCAAAAATTGTACTTCTCTGAATTTTACAATGCAGTTCTCCAGCCAAATAATATGTACAAAACAGCATATACCAGAGTAAAGTATGAATAAAAATGCAACATTGGAAACAAAAAAACTGTCTATTAGGGCAAATTCAAACAAAAATGTTGATGAGGACTTTAAAAAAACCCCAGCAATTTGATGTGGAAATATGGAGAACTCAAGCTAAGATTGGAAAAATGAGAAACAGAAAGAAGTGGAAACTGACAGATTTGTCGATACCTGCTTATTTATTTATTTATTTAGAGCATTTGTACCCTGTTCTTCAGCCAAAAAAGCTCCCCGAGTGGCTTTCATCCAATCAAAGCAGTTCCTACCTGCAGGCTTACTAGCTAAGAAAAAAATGACACACAAGGGGAAATGGACACGGAGGGAAGAGGAAACTCAAAACTCAGGCACCAATCTCAGGCACCAAACAGCTGGTCCTATGTTGACCATCTGGCACACTTCAGGAGCTGGATGTGCTGGACGGAGCTGGGCCTTCAGCAAAGCTTTTCATTGTTGTTGAATATGCAGCTAGCAACTGAACTCCCATGAGTGTTTGAGATGGCTGAAAATCCTCCATTTTGATACCGAATTGGCTTGATCATTCAGGGCATTCTAGGAAAATTCTCAGAAGAATCTCTGGGAGCAACAATCCAGAGTGTTCTTCTAAACTCCAAGAGAAGGTATATGAAAAGGCTCCTCTACCATTACCAGTCTGGTGTTGCTGGTTTCCCCTCTGCCACCATTCTCTACACTTTTATCAAGTTGCCATGTTGTGAAGGAAGAGAGGAACCAGCAGCAGAGAAGACTGGTGAAGGCTCATTCTATATTCTTGTGGCCCTTGTTTGCTATGAAGTCTTCTCAACATTTTCAGAGCTAAGCATGGGCCATAGCTCAGTGGCCAAAGAGATACTTTGCATACAAAAGATGGCAGGTACCATTCCTGGAATTTCCTATTAGAACTGAGAAAGGCTTTCATCTGAAACCCCTGGGAACTGCTGCTAGTCATTGTAAAAAAAAAACTGAACTAGATGGACTGATGGTCTGAGTCAATATAGATTATTAAGCTTGATTTGCATTGTCAATATTTATTCCTCATGGACTCAGTCTGAACTATTTGAGACAACCAGTGTGGGATATGATCTTAATGTTCACAATGGAGAAAGGTCCTTGAATACAGAAAACCAGAACCACCAGAGAGTGCTCTAAGTTTTCTCCCTGAGATTCTAGTTCACAATATGCAGAGCATGTCTGTTTTGCATTAGGAAGAATTAAGAAATGTGGCGATCACCTTCAGCCTGAAGTGGTACTGTTCTAGAAGGCCTCCGACCTCCATGATGTGTCAATAAGACCTCACTACAGCTGCTACTATTTTGAAATTTAATTAGCACTATGTGAGAGATGGAATTGCATATTAACCATATTTACTCAAGTCTAATGTGCACCTTTTTTTGCAAAATTACACTCTGAAAAAGTGGGTGTGCATTAGAAACAATGGAGCATTAGACTTGAGAAAATATGGTATTCTGAAGTAACACAGCCATTTGGGCATGCAAATACTATATAAAAATAAATAAATAAATAAATTTAATTTTTTTTAATTGTATCATTTGCAAATGGAGTGTATAAATAAGGGCTGAGGAACCTGTGATCTTCTGGGTGTTTTTGAATGCAGATCTTACTCGTTTGTGCTGTTTGGGACCACAGATTCCCCATTTCTTGTTTATATAAAGAATACTCTTTAATCCCATGAATTTTCCTGTAATGGTTTGGTGTTTTTTAAAGTTATACGAACAATAAATGCATATCATGTTTTGCAGAGTACAGTAAAAGAGAAAGCGCTCCCTGCTCCGAGGACCTTACAATCAATGGGATATACACGCAAACACGCAAAAGAGAAAGTCACAGGACAGGTCCAAGCAGCACAGGTTCAGTGAGTGAAACAATGTTCTATTAATATAAATGAGCAAATAACCTAATAAAAAGTTTGAAAGCACATATTAGATACTAGATAGAAAAGAGTACAATATTTTGATTATCCTGTGCAGATGTAAAGGGCTGTGTTTGCAGCAGAGTTAAAATATGTCAGCTAGTAGATCTGTTCCACGGAGTCTCTGAAGACAGGTGTTTTACTCTTCTCTCTCATCAGTGCAGTGCAGCTATTGTCTCAGGTAGGGACATCATCAGTCCCTAGGAAAAGTGGAGATCAAATGCAGAGGTCATTAACTAGCACCTTTTGGTCTTATAATAATAACATCCCAATTGCACACATGGCAATTTACATAGCATTACCCAATGTGCTTTGTGCTGCAATTTGACTTTTAGAGGTCAGTCTAACTTAGCTGTCTTCTTTCTTTCTTTCTTTCTTTCTTTCTTTCTTTCTTTCTCTCTCTCTCTCTAAAAAAGAAGAAGAAGAAGAAGAAGAAGAAGAAGAAGAAGAAGAAGAAGAAGAAGAAGAAGAAGAAGAAGAAGAAGAAAATGTATGGCATCAAAGCCATACATTTACATGTCCTGCCGAATTCCTGTGAATTGGCAGCTTCTGTGAAACAAAGATATTGAATTGTACATGGATGCCTGGAAATGTCCCCATTTTTAAAACACATACACACAAACCATCTATAATATAAAACCTTAGATGTGTCAGCCCAATTAACACCTGGCTAGTTTAAGTTTCCAGAACATTCCTGCATATGTAAACAAGCAGTAATTTTTATAATCCCTCTGTAGATAGTCTTTGTGTCTTATTTTTAATTAGTGATTTGAAATATCTACCTCATTCGTTTTCTTCAGGCTTAGCTGCTCATACTGGATGTTTCATCCACTAGATATCTGTCAGAAATTTGGATTGGATACCCATTACTGAGATTGATAGCCATTATCAAACCTCAAAATACGTGTGTGTTTCTTTTTAAATATTAGCTGCCACACTGTGATAAGTTGTGTTTGGTTGTATGTTGCATGGCATAATGCATAACCCAATGGGGCTGAGTTTTGAAAGAGGAGCACAATTTATATTTTAAAGCTCAGAGACGGAGAACAGAAGCAGAGTGGACAACAAAAATAACAAAAAGGAGCAATGTCTGAAGAGAGAGAGAGAGAGATATTTGACATCATTTTGGTCGGCAATAACATATACTGAAAATAACTATCTGTGCTCCACCTGAATAGGGCTGTGTTGTGCACATATCCCATTTTTTAAATAAAAAAGCTGGATTTCTGCTGAACAGTAGTTTGCTAGATTAGAGAGGGCAGATGTGGCACTGAATCAAGCCCCCTGCTTGACTTGTGTGGGATTTCTGGATTTTTGTGGTATGTGGTTTTTTTTAAGCATTCCATATGGTAAGCTCTGGTTTTTGACAGGTGGAGGGACCTATGGTTGCCATCCATCCGGAATTTCCCGGACATATCTGGAATACTGCTATCGGCAGCAATGTACGGGCTGAAATTGCAATGTCGTTATTGCTGATTTTCCATAAAAATAGCTCAAAAACAGTAATTTTTTGCTATTGACCCAAAAGGTCAAGAACTTTTCAGTCTGGATTTTCACTGTTTGAAATATGGCAACTCTAGGTTCAGAAGATTTTTGCATTTGTGATTTCCCATCCAGTTATGTGTATACAGTGGTACCTGCGGTTGCGGAAGGGAACTGTTCCGGAGCTCCGGTTAGATCCCGAGGTTTCCTCAACTGGAGGGACCACTTCTGTGCATGTGCGCATGTGAAACCTGGAAAAATACTTCCGGGTTTGCCTCATACGTATCCTGAAAGATACGTAACCGGAGGTGAACGTAAGTAGAGGTACCACTGTAAGGATACAAGAAGGCTGCCTGTGTTTGTCACAACTGGTGCTATTTCCATTCCACTCCAGTTCAGTTTCTGCCAAGTATTGTCTTGCTGCCCACTATTTAACATACGTTACATAACTTATGTAACTATTCATGTAATTTGCATCACTTACATTCATTTCAGTGTAAAAGAGATGTCAAAAGACTTTTTTTTTTAAAGTGTATCATTTGACAATTCTAGCAAACCTTTACTTTATGTAAACCTTCAGCACTTAGGAAAAATGTTGAATAGCTGCCGGGTAATATTATTGTTAAAACCTGGTTCTGGAGGTTTTACTGCTGAAAACCAAAAGTAATATTGATCGAATCACAATTAAGTGCTTTAAATCCCCCTTAATTTCAGTGGGAAATTATATAAGAATAAGGTTTAAGAATGAAACACTGGAAGTGATTTTAACTGGGTACCGCAAACAGGTATATACAGAAAAACATTAGTGGTGACTAAGGCCTGATTTATTATTCTGTTGCTTCCATCAATAACTTTTGACTAACCTTTGCTTGATTGTGTCCACAATGGGAGTACAGCCTTTTGCTTCCCCTTGAAATCATTCTTACAAGAAAGAATGGCCTCAAGGCACATGATGGTGCAAGTTAAGCAGGTTTGGTCCTGTAACCTGCATAGAGGGAAGACCACCGAGGAGCCAAAAGCTTTCTGTGAACTGTTTGAGGAAAGAGAAGGCATGAGAGTAATAAATGAATAAAGAGAGACAATGGGCAGTATTCAACTAAATAATAGTGCAAGCACAACAGCTTGCATTTGTGCAACAGTACTTCTTTCCCCCACTGGAAGGACAGATCGTGAAGCTGAGGCTCCAATACTTTGGCCACCTCTTGAGAAGAGAAGACTCCCTGGAAAAGACCCTGATGTTGGGAAAGATTGAGGGCACAAGGAGAAGTGGACGACAGAGGACGAGATGGTTGGACAGTGTTATCGCAGCTATGAACATGAGTTTGACCAAACTACGGGAGGCAGTGGAAGACAGGAGTGCCTGGCGTGCTCTGGTCCATGGGGTCACAAAGAGTCGGACACGACTAAATGACTAAACAACAACAACTTCTTTACCCAAATCAGTTCTGGGGGTTGAGGAAAACCCCAGAACAGATTTAGAGGACACACATGGGAATGAGAGGGGAGAATATCCTGCTGTGCAAGCATATATTGTTGCAGATGCAGATGTTGCAGTTGTGCAAATAAATTTCATTCATTCCAATGAGGCATGGAATATGGGATGTTGCCATAAATCAAGTCATACTATTTGTCCATCTAGTTCAGTATTGTCTACACTGATTGGAAGAAGCTCTCCAGGGATTCAGACAGGGGGATATCCCCAGAATTAGCTGGAGATGCTGGTGATTGAACCTTGAACCCCCTCCACTTCCATTGAGCTATGGCATACCTTTCAATTTGTCGAAATGAAAAACCAGGATGCCATCTTCTGGGGCTGTGCTCCTGTGAGAGTCACATGACCTGCATAAGATCATGGCCCTGAAAGAGTGCTTTTTCAGGTTCATGCTCTCATATGAGAGCACAGCACCTCAAAATGAGCATTTTGGGGCACCATGTGAGATCGCAACCCCGAAAAAGTGCTTTTTGAGGGTGAGCTCAGAGTGCCTAAAATGGCCACCATGCTCTCATGTGAAAAAATAACCTGGAACTGTTTTAATTAAGTGATGAAACTTTTTTTAAACAAAATGAAGGGGAGCACAGAGAGGAATCAGTTGCTTCTTTCAACAATTCCTTGAAAAAGAGCAGGGTGTTAAAACAAACCTCCTGCTTTTATTTTCAAAAGTGGAAAGGGGTGGGAGGGGTAGAGGAACTCAGGAGCCAAATATAATCTCTCCATTAGTATTATTAATAGCATTCGGCTTGCTTCACATGCTTTAAATCAGGTGGCATTGTCATGAGCATTGTATTTGCAAGCACTGTCGGAGCTACTGAAGACTCTGGTAAAAGCACAGAAGTACCTTCAGAGTAACTGCAAGAGGCCTTTGGGGAACAATAGGGTTACCTACAGTGCGCCAAGATATTAGGGGGAAAGCCCAACAAGTTGCGCTATTATCCTTTGATGGCTGCATACTGCTTGACCCAGCTTCATTTTAACAAGCACTGAAATCAGTTCACAATCATGCGATTCTCTCTCTCTGCCCCCCTCCAGTTTTGCTTTGGTATGGCTAATTTGCACTGCGTTCAGATTCCAGGGGGTGTCTTCTTATTTTGGTGCTGCCTCCCGACCCCCACTCTGCTTCACCCCTCACTTTCCATCTGAATGTCTGTTTTTAGGAAAGAGAAACACTGAGAATTATTTAATTATTGCCAATGTATATCTCTGTCAAGATAATTAAGTAGAAAGAGGCCCTTGGCAGGAAGACAATAGCAAGAAGTAACGCAAGAATTTGGAAACAATGGTAATAGTGTCATTAGTCCCATAAAATTCTCCAGGCTTGTCGGAATCATTCAGCACAAACAATGTGGGGCGCCGTTACAAAAGCCTTGTCTAACTAGGAAGTAATTTCTGTTTGGAGTTTGCTGGGTTGTTTTGTTAATTAATCTCCTCAAGGTTGGTTGCCTTGTTGAATAAAAATGCATTTAGCATGCTGCGTGGATGTTTTGCACCATACAGGGCAAGCAGGACTCGAGTTGCATTAGTCTACATTGCCACAAGAGAGCCATGGGCAAGAGGACAATGAATGAAGCAGCTGGGTAATTAATCACAATCCTGCTTTCCAATAATGTATCCCTCCGTATTTTATATTCCAGAAAGCTTAAAAAAAAAAAAAAATCACCCAAATTTGCTCTTTGGCCTCTTGTAGGTCCTTTTGTCTTCTTCCATTGGAACACAACCTTTCATGCTCTGTTCAGTTTATATCACAGCTACGCATAGCAAAAAGCAAGTAGTACATCCAAAATAACTACAGTTTGGTACTATGTTCCAGCTGAGTGTTTAATTAATTTTTTTAATGAATGTTTTGATTTATTTTTATCCCCCTTTTCTGCTCAGTCTCATAAAATGGAGCAGAGCAAACCAAATCAATGCGGTGAAGTTGGTATACTAAAAACAAAAAGGCAATATTAAAATGATAACCTATAAATTATAAGAGAGTACCCAACTGGTATGTATGCCTGCAGAACAGAGGAGGGGAATCTCTCTCAGCTGGGGGCCACATTTCCTAGTGGGCAACCTTCAGTTGCCTGCATCCCAGTGGTGGGTGGGGCAAGAGGCAACAAGTGAGTGAAGCAATGGAGTCACAGATTCAGAGGGTACTATGCATCTCTCCATAGTGGCAAGTAAGAGGAACTATGAGAGTTCCAGATTTGCAAAAGCTCATTGGGAGTACAGATCAGGGCCAGTGAGTGCTGGGCCTGGGAACAGCCTTGAAGGCCAGATAAAGAGGCATGGAGGTCTGCACATGGTTGTCCATCCCTTCTGTATAAGAAGTTGTGGGAATTTGCTACAATAGACAGAGAGGTAACAGTTTTACCTTTTGAAACACCAATTTAAAACATCCATCTCAATGCCTGGATCAACAGCCAAGTGAGTTATTTCAAAAACATTTCTAGCAGAGCTGGCCCTACTGTTATGCATCATGAGGTAGCTGCCTCAGATTGCAGAGGATGGACACAGCTGTGGACTCAGCCTTCCCTCTTCTCCCTAAGCTGGCAGCTATCCTCAGCTGCAACAAGGAACACTGTATGCCAGTCTGGTCAGCTTCTGTACATGGAATAGGCCGAGGTGCCATCTTGTTCTTTGCCTCAGGCAGCAAAATGTATTGGGCTGGCCCAGTAACAGAAGAGATCCAATTGAGAACAGGCCACCACACAAAACAATTACAGTGGTACCTCAGGTTATATACGCTTCAGGTTACATACACTTCACGTTACAGACTCCGCTAACCCAGAAATATTACCTCGGGTTAAGTACTTTGCTTCAGGATGAGAACAGAAATCGTGCTCCGGCGGCGTGGCAGCAGCAGGAGGCCCCATTAGCTAAAGTGGTGCTTCAGGTTAAGAACAGTTTCAGGTTAAGTATGGACCTCCGGAACAAATTAAGTACTTAACCTGAGGTACCACTGTATCAACCACCATGCTCCTCATTCTCCATTTGGCCAGTAAAGGTCGGGGAGGGGGGGCAAATTCTGACAAATAGAACTACATCTGCTTAACTATACCCTATATGGCTGACTGATTTCTTAGCTATGCAGACTGAGGGGAAATATTTTTAAAGCAACAGAAAATTGTAAGAAAAGAAAAGAAAAAAGAATAGACTCTCTGTATTTGTGTCTTTGAGAAACAATGCAAAGTATCATCTTAAGGAGAACAAGACACATTTTAGTCCTCTGTAGGAAGGGCAAAAGAACTGATAACAAACAAGAGGCTGGAAGAAGGGTCCCATGGTTTTTGAGATGAGGCTGTACATGGAGATGTGTGACTGAAAATCATTTTGCCTGTATTCATGCAGTGGGGGTCTAAGTATGTCATATACAAAAACTAGCAGAAAGGAGCCAAGTTCATTTGAAGACAAATTATGAAGGGCGGATTAATACTCCTTGGCCCCTGGGCCCCAAACGTACCCGTAGAAATCCCTTGCAATTGAAGTACCAAATCATGATTATGTAGCAATATATTAAACATTTCAACTGCATTGATTGCATTGCTATTAAAAGATGAACCTTTTAATTATCCATGAAAAGTGTCTAGTAATTCGCAGTGCCTAGATATTTGAGATGAAATGGAGTATGCAAGGGAATTTGAGTTTGCAAAGGGCTTCTTCTTTTTTAGCAGAGATCACTGGGCCTGCCCCTACGGGACCTCTTGTTAACCAATCCTTCATGTTACTTCCCTGCAGATAGAAGCCCAGCTCTAGAAACTGAGTTCCTCAATATAAAAGAGAAAGCAATAAAAATTTCTCCATCCATAAAGAGATTGTATTCTTTTGTACAAATGCTAAAAGTGAGATCATCCCGGCAGATGTTACCTCTGTAATTAAGATCACTGAAGAGCATTCTCAGAGTGAATAATGAAATTTGTTTTATTATGCTAATTTCTCATTTTTAAAGAACATAGCTATAGATTTTAAGTCCACTGATAGCTAAGGAAACTTTGCTGTAGATATGCATGAATTCAGTTTCTAAACGTGAGCACCAGGGAGAGCTTCACCTTGCATGGAAACAATTCCAATACAATATTTCAAATATGCAGGATGAAATTGTTGGGCAATTGCTTTTTCTTACCAAGATTTAAGAAGTTCAGATCCCACTATTTCCTTCCCCGTCTTGCACTGGAAAAGCTAACCTTCTCTCCTCAAAGCTGAAATGTTAGTAGGAAGCTGTACGTGCAAAAAGAGTGCATTTCTCTCCCAGTCCACAAGCTGTACCTGGCTTGTGCATAGAGATAACAGCTTCAGTCCCTGTTGCTTCCAGTCTGCATTTTCTCGAGATGACTTAATTCATCACAAACAGAGGAAGCAATAAAAAATGGGAGAAGCAAGTTCTGCAGCACGGACATAAAATGCATCTTTTATATATTCAAATTCATATCCAGTTGTAGGAAATATTCATGACTAATATTAAACTAAGCCCAGAATTAGGTGAAATGCAACAGACATATATTGAAGTGAGCATTTTATTATGTGCCATGTCAGTCAGATTAAACAAAAGAGCGCATGACATCGACAGGATATTGCATGTATATCAAGCAATCTATTTATATATGACAGGGAGGGTTTGATTTCTGGAAAGAGTGACAACCCAGTGAAGTAACTGCTCGCCTTCGAAATTACGATAGGATAAAATGTGTACACTTTAGAATGTGATTTTCCTCTTCTTCAAAATTACAATTAACAAAATGGGGATAAATAGGTTTGAGAATCAATAGTGGCATGCAGAATAAGGAAAGAAGAACTAATCTGCAGAGATGCAGAAAGGTGACCGGGTGTCTTCAGCACCCAAACTCTGGGGGCAGGGCGGGTGATGGAGAGGACCAGCAAAAAAAAAAAAAAAAGGCTCTGAGAAATATCCCAGTGAAGGTAATTCAGTACTGAGCAGTGGTGAGCTTTGTCTCAAATGGAACGATTGGGAAGTTAGGATGTTCTTTACTGCACACCTAAGAATACAGTAGGCTGGGGGTAGCCATTAGCACCAACGACAAATCACGAAACAAGTCTGATTTTGAGCAAAAAGTGCTGGTGTTTCTGTGGCCTCAGTGCTGTCTGGTATTCCTTCAGCCAATGCTTTGTTACATCCATATTTCTGCTCCTTTAGTTTTCCCCCTGGTGTATCACTGAGTAAACAATTGAGGAAATAGAGGCCCGATCTGTTGCTAACGTTGGGCAATTACAGCATCATTTCTCTCCCTCCCCCTGTTCTTCTTCTTCTTCTTTCCTTCCCCCCCCCCCCCGCCTCTCCTCGCTCCCCTCCCAAAGTGGCCTTTGCTGGGTGAAAAATGAAATAGAAAAAGAGAGGCAGAAAAGAACTAAAGCTGAACCCGCTAACTTCATTACCTGCAAAGATAAAGTGCAGTGAAACAGAAACTCTTTGAGTTCACAATCATTACACTTGGATGCTTATACAAGGCGCTGGGATGAGGGGAAAAGAAAAATCAGTGGTCAATTGACTTTATTTCCTTTTCTAGAATGATAATTTGTATAACTCATATATGTTTCCAAGATTATCTGAGCAGAGCACACAGGGCCCATCTGACAAGCAGTCCATAAAATATGTTAAATGAGAAACGCAGAGATTCCACGCAAGATGCATTCAGGCTGCATTCTCCAAGCCGTAATGAGAGTGACGGTAGTCAAATATGCCCCCTCTGCTATTCTTTTGCAAGAGAATGCGGCAGTTTCCAGGCCGTACATTTGGGGGAGCTGCAGGACAGAAGCAATCAGCGCTGGCTTTCTACATCAGTAATTTCCAACAGTATTTCCTCATAACCTTTCCTTCTTTGTTCAAACGGGAACTTCCATTTTAAATTGCAATCTATGACTTTTGAAACGGATGTTAAAGCCTCTTGCTGGCAAATTCTTCTGGTTGATTTTCTTCAGCGGCTGCTTCCACTTCTCGCTGTTTTTTATGCCCCCTCAAAAAAAAAAAAATCACAGGAGAGTTATGTGGAGATGAAGGTGCCAAGGTTTTTAAGGTGACAACCCCCCACCCTTTTCCCCTACCCCAGTTTGGGTGAGGTAGCTGAGAAGATTATGTATTTATAAAATGCTAAACTAATGTTGGAATTCAATATGTTAGCTGCTTAGAAACAGGAATTAGATTCACTCCACAATTCAGTGTTTGCATCTAGTCAGAAGACTTGTGATTTTCAAACCTCACTCTCCTTTAAGCTTAATTACTTGTGGCTTTGTAATGCATATGCTACGATCACCTTACTCTTTTGCTGGCATTATCAGAGTATTACAACAAGCGATGACCCAGATGCAGGAGTCGCTATATTACAAGATCAAAAGCTGATGACACAAGGAAACAACATTATCAGCAAGTACCACGTTTCAAAAATAATCCTAACAACAATTATTTATCAAAATACAAATACTGCTCTATAATTTGTTAACGGCAGGTCAAATCCAGCTTTATATTATTCCCCATTAATCATGGCTTATTATTTTGAGAAACAAGCTTTTGTGGGATAAGATATCCTAATACGTTTCCAAGTGGGTGGAAATGTGGCTTCTGCACCCCTCAAATTGACCAGATCTGGGGTCCCCAAACTGTGATCTTGCAAGGTTCATTCAGGTGGATCATGAGCATGTCTGTGGATTTGTGGCTGAAGAAAGCGGATGGCACAACCAATTTGGATTCTATGGAATACAATAAAATAAGAATATATAAGACAATATATAAGAAATAAAATAAGCAACAAAAGTACAATAAAAAGTCATACACCATCTAGCACAGTGCAATACAGGCAGAAAGATCACTAAAGAGTCTGCCATGATCCTCAGCAATTTTCAAGTGATCTGTGGAGAAAAAAGTTTGGGAAGCACTGAACTAGACAGAGACTAGCTGAAAATTTTGCCCACTTTTTTTTTTGGACCATTAATCTAGGGCAAAATGAAACTCCTGTAAAAGAAAACCTCCCTCCCCCAATTTCAAGGGATATTGCCACTTACCTTCCAGTGTGGTGTAGTGGTTAAGAGAGGTCGACTCATAATCTGGTGAACCGGGTTCGCGTCTCCGCTCCTTCACATGCAGCTGCCGGGTGACCTTGGGCCAGTCACACTTCTCTGAAGTCTCTCAGCCTTACTCACCTCACAGAGTGTTTGTTGTGGGGGAGGAAGGGAAAGGAGGTTGTTAGCGGCTTTGAGACTCCTTAGGATAGTGATAAAGTGGGATATCAAATTCAAACTCTTCTTAACATGAGGAGGCTGAAGGCTCTGGCTTGCCTTGTTCAGCCACTGAGTCTGTGTCCCTGCCCTGGTGGTTGGAGGAGGAGGAAGAGGTACAGGGCCAGGACAGTGGAAGCTGAAGGATGGCCGAAGCCGCAGGACCACCAGGCACCCAGGTTGTGACCCTGCGGGAGAAAGTGGCCATGCTGGAGGCACTGCTGGGCCCCTGTCAGTCATATGGAGTGGGAGAGGACACTGCACCTCAAAGCCCAGGCCATTTTCATCTGGGGAATGTTGGGATGTATTGTCATTTACCTTGAGTCAAAGAAATATACACAGAATTGTAAACTGCAAAGTCAGGTGGAAATTAAATGCATAAAAGTACAGACAGTCATAATTATGTAATAATTGGCTCCCCAATCTACGGCTACTCTAGCACCTCAGAAATCTTACCATCTCATCCTGCTGCATGTGCAAACCATGTCTTAGCTTCCCCACAAAATGACATCTAGATTTGGACCTCATCAAAAAGTCTTAAATTAAGCAATGATGAAGGAAGTGTGTCCAGATGCACAGAAAGAAAAATCTTTCCTCGCATCTTTACAATGCTATGAAGAGAAAAAGTGACGCTGGTGAAACCCTTGCTACTGTTCAGCTCTTAGAATTACAGAAGTCTGTGTCTGGCAAACCAAAAAGAGGTAGAAAAACATAAGAGGCAATGAAGAAAGGAAATTGAAGGAAATGAACTATTCAGCAAAAAGAAGGCATGGAACACTTTGATCCAGGTCAGGCCTGGGATGGTCCAAGGAAAAGGCAAATCTACCAATTTCAGTTTCTCTGTTTCTCATTTTTCCATTTTAAATTCAGTTCTTCACATTTCCCATCAGTTTGTGAATTGTTTCAAAAGACAATAATGGAAATTCACCATTCCAGTGCAAATTTCTCCCAGTATGCACATTCTTCATATGCAATTTTACCTAGTGTACATAGTTTTGCAAAGCAATTCCCCCAGACATAATGCATTTTTGTATGTTCTTTGCATGAATATATGCATTTTCATGTACCCTAGTGTTCGTATTTTTGTACATGTTACTTAGACAGAGAACATATCACAAAATTCAGAAAAGTGCAAATTATAAATAATGAGTCTCTCAGTTTGCATATTGTATCAGAAATAATATTAATTAAATAGATACAATTCTATGATTCTATGGATTTGTGTTGGCTACTCTAGGTCTGGGCCATGGAGAAAGCAAGGACGCTTATACAAGTGAGCCAAATAATACACTGAAGAAAAAGACAATGTATACAAATCATTTTTAAGTTCCATTGACCTCTAATTATGGGCTGGCTCCTGTTGAGTCCAAGTTTAAACTTCTGTGAAATTTCACTACACAAAAAGCTGGATTTGAAGGAACAGACACCAGTCCATTTCTCACACCCTTTAACATTTTGTTTAGATTCATTATAAATGAGTGTGAGATAAACTGATGCAAAGGCCCGGGCTCTGACTCTCTGATGCTTTGTATCTTTTTTCATTCTAAGTTGTTATTTTCTTAAGTACAGCTATCAGACTAGTATACAATAAGTTTAATAAAAAGTCACCTTCAAAACAAATGCTAAGTAATACAATAATACGTGGAGTCCATGCTATAAGTACAGCAGAACAGACAAAACCTATTCACTGAGCCAGGCCACATTCTCTGCTGAAAGGTTTGAAAAATGTCTTTGCCTAGCACTGAAAAGATAAAATGAGCACCTGAAAAGGCTCCGTGAAGAGGTTACTCCACCAATATGGTGCCACAGCTGAAAAGTCCCTGTCTCTGGTTACCACCAACCTACTGTCAGAAGGAGGAGCATCAGGTAATAAAAACAGTGTTTGGGCAGGTTCTTGTTATGCCTAGGAAAGGCATCTTAAGGTAGAATCTAATTAGCTGAAAGAAAACCAGAATAGAAGCCACTAGTTTTGCAGCAGAGAAAGTCCTGTACTTGATTCCTCAGGATCAAACTATGTGTGTATAATTGTTCAAATTAGGCAGATATTATCTCCAATTAGGGACACGGGTGGCACTGTGGTCTAAACCACAGAGCCTAGGGCTTGCCGATCGGAAGGTCAGCAGTTCAAATCCCCATGATGGGGTGAGCTCTTGTTGTTCGGTCCCAGCTCCTGCCCACCTAGCAGTTCGAAAGCACGTTAAAGTGCAAGCAGATAAACAGGTATCGCTCTGGCAGGAAGATAAATGGCGCTTCCATGTGCTGCTCTGATTCGCCAGAAGCGGCTTAGTCATGCTGGCCACATGACCCGGAAGCTGTCTGCGGACAAACACCTATCGGCCTATACAGCGAGATGAGCACGCAACCCCAGAGCCATCCACGACTGGACCTAACAGTCAGGGGTACCTTTACCTTTACCTATCTCCAATTTGTGGGTGGAGACAGATACCTTTATTTTATCTTATACCCCATAGCTGCTGGGGAGTGATTTCTGTGGGGAAATAGTTTAGAGGGACAGCCTCCTCCCAATGGCTTTTAGTGCCAAAATATGTGATCAGGTCTTCTGGTTCATGTATTGCTTGGCCCTCAGCCACTGCTAATGATAGTGGTGTCTGCACAACTTGCTTAACTGGTTTGAGAAACAAGCAATGAATCTAACAGCTCAGCAAAATGTTGAGAGGGAAAAACCCCCATCCTGACCTGCATCTCTGATGATGCAAAGGGAGGAAAAGAAATAAACTTTGCTTGCTTGGAGGAAGGAAAGAAGGAAGGAAGGAAGAAAGAACTCTCCTTTCTTGTGTCTTTTTTTTTTTTACTGGTAGAGGAGTTCAGTCCTTTCTGCAAGGTGGGGGGCATGATCTAGTCAAAGTGATGTCTCTTTAAGTCCCATTGAAAAGGAACAAAAGAGTTAAGTATGAGCTTGAATTTCTCTCATTGAAATCACCACTGTGTGAAACTGCTTAACTTTGCCTGGATTGTGTCCAAAAATCTTCCCCTCCCCTGCATAGCAGCAGCTGTTCAATAAGACACATTAGAGAATCAGCGCAGTGAATGCAAGTATTCCCATTGGCTTCCATAAATATATACACAAATATGCTGTTAATATCGGTCACTAAGTCAAGTCAAACCAAACTTTCACCACATTAGCAGAGTGGGACACTAGAAATAAGACGTGTTACTTTTGGATTAATGAACTAAGTTGCAGGGGAAAGTATGTCTTTCTGACACAGGAACTGGAGAATATTAGAGCAGAAACTCGGGTAGGAGGGGGAGGGGAAACAGCATATTGCTAAACTGTGGAACTCCCTCCCTCAGGAGAAAATGATGGCCACCAAGTTGAATGGCTTCAAAAGAATATTGGACAATTTTGGGGAGAATAAGGCTATCAATGACTACTAGCCATGATGGGTATGCTTGGTCTCCATTGTTGGTAAGAGTAATGCTTCCATACACCATTTGCTGGAAGAGGAGAGAGTACTCTTGTACTTAGGTCCTGCTTAATGTGTGATGTAGTGTGTCAGATACAGCACTGAAGCTTAAGCTAAGAAGTTTCCCACAGATCCAACAGGCATGTGATTGGCCAATGTGAGAACAGGATGCCAAACTAGATGGACCATTGACCTGATCCAGCAGTCTCTTCTTACATTCTTAAGAGAGAATCCTGGGATTTCTTGAAACCATTCTGTGGTTTGAGCAGAATTGTACAATACAACATACAGGTAGACAAGGCTTTTTTTCAGCCGGAACTCAGTTCTGGCACTTCTCAGGTGAGTGCCATTGCCATTCTAAGAGAACAAAGGAGGTGTTCATGGTGAGTTACAGCACCCCTTTTTCTAGAAATAATAGCACTGCAGAAATCAGAGACTTCCTATATTATTTGTTTCAATTTACACTTTCAAATACAGGTGCTGTTCTAGGTACCTTCTTGATGGATTCCTCACCACCCACCCCTGGTATGTGCTTATGTGAAGGCTGAAGAAGCATAAACTCAGACCAAAATATTTTCGTGAGTTTGAAAGGTTGCTCATTTTGCTTGGTCTGAGAGAACAAAACCAGATAAAACTTGGGCACGAGTAGCATGAGGCGAAACTGTCACGCGATGGTGTAAGGCCTACTTTTTCATTTTCTTATTGGTTGAAATTGCTTGAGATAGATTCAGTATTCAAGGAATTTCCTGCGACACGAACATGACTGGAGAAATAATTTTCAACATTAAATTTGGTGAACTGCTGAACTTTGTTAATATTTTTTGCAGTGTTCAATTCATTCCCAATAAAATGTGCAGCTATGGCAGTGGAATCAAGTCCAAAAGCCTAAAGATTGAAAGCCAGAACAGGTCAAGGAGAAAGGGGTCGTGGGGAGTTGCCTTGCAGTGCTGAGCCTGTTAAAAAGCTAACTAGAAAATTAGGCAGGAAAAACAGTTAGAAAAATATCAAGCGTTTCTTTGATCAACTGGCTGAAGAGAAGTAATATGACAAACAGGAAATTGCAAAGAATAACTATTTTGACTGTAGTGGAAATAGCGACTTAGGTAGCTGCAGTTCAAACTAGATACAGAATATTTTCCTGGAACTTAATGGAAAGGTATCCAGATGTGTAAACATTCTACTCAATGTGGCTTTTATTTTGAGGCTGGCATCTCTTCAGAAAACGGGTAGACAAGTTTAGCTGGGAGACTTTTTCCAGAGTATTTACATAATTTCATACATATTTTATGCTTCTGCATTACATTTTTTAGTAGCACTTCCATTTATTTCTTGTATTCTCTTGAAGCATTGCATATATGTGTACAATTTATTGACATGCATCAAAATGCTTTGCGCCGTGAGCAAACAGACAAACCTGTGAATGTTTAAACCCCAGGGGAGGTAGATTTCTGAGGAAGAGACTAACACGTTTTCAGTATATTTTTTCTTCACAAAATGGAAACATATTTCCCCACCACACACACACACACACACACACACACACACACACACTTGTGTGTGCAACAATGATAGGCATCATACTAAGCACATATTTCATATAAGGTTTCTGGTACTGTCTTTAACTAGTGAGGTGTACGATCATAGCAAAGCTTCAGCTGTAATTCTTTTGTGAGTCTACTGAAGGGGGGGCGGGGAATCAAATATTCTACTTAAGATGCAGAGACAGACAGTGAAGGAAGGAGGGAAAGGAAGAAACGATACCACAACAAAGTCAGCCTAGTAAGTCTAAAAGCAAATAAGAAATAGCAGAGGAAATGGGCAGCTTATTCAAAAAAAAAAAAGAAAAAGAAAAAAAGATTTGCAAGCACAAGGAGTCATAATGCAGCTCTACGGGTCAGAGATTGGTATGAACATAGGAACATGGGAATTCCAAGTCCCACCATTGGTACGCCTCATCCAGTATTGGGTTTCAGGTAAGCCCTACCTGGAGATGCTGGGGTTTGAACCTGGGACCTTCTGCATGCAAAGCATGTGTTCTACTACTGACCTATGACCTTTCCCCTAATCACCTTCTTCTAACTTCTTCTAATGTAGACAGCCATTTGTTCATCTTGCTCAGTATTGCCTATCCAGGGATATGGAACCTATGGCCCTCCAGATATTGCAGGACCATAGCTCTCATCATCCCTAACCATTGGATGTGCCTGAAAGGGCTGGTGGGAGTGAGAGTCCAGCAAGATATGGTGGCAGATTCCATATCCCAGTTATAATTGGCACCAGTTCTCCAGGGTGTCTTTTCCAGTCCTCCCTGGAGATGCTTGAGATTGAAGTCAGGGCCTCTTGCCTCTTGCATGCCAGACATGTTAAAATCTCAGTAGCACCAACATTTGTTGCAAGTGCCAATACAAACCTAGCAGGTGCTTGTATTACCTGGGGATGAAATGGTTTCCTTCATTCCATTATTGTATTTCATCCCCCCCCCCCTTTACTCTGCCCTGTCCAATCTTGCCCTGTGGAGATTGCCTCTTCAGTACGTTTTATCAACATGCACCTGAGCACCAGTAATTTAAACTAGAGGGTGGAAACATGAATAAAGGGAAGCAATTGAAAGCTGTGAAATGACACCAGGTTATTTGGAATACCAAAATCCAGGAAGAAATTTGGATGAGGAAGAAAATTTCAGAAGGACCGCTAGTCCCATCTTTCTCTTTCATCACCATGTCCAGGACTCGAAAACAGTGAGCAAAATCTATCCATTTTGGTTTGGGCTGGGCTTCTTTCCAATAAACCTTGGAGGGGGAGAATGAATATGAGAATAAGAATAGAAAGCTCCTATTTGGAAGCTCCTGGCGCTGTGGGTTAAAGCCTCAGCGCCCAGGACTTGCCGATCTAAAGGTCAGCGGTTCGAATCCCTGCGGTGGGGTGCGCTCCCGCTGCTCGGTCCCAGCGCCTGCCAACCTAGCAGTTCGAAAGCACCTCCGGGTGCAAGTAGATAAATAGGGACCGCTTACTGGCGGGAAGGTAAACGGCGTTTCCGTGTGCGGCTCTGGCTCGCCAGAGCAGCGATGTCACACTGGCCACGTGACCCGGAAGTGTCTCCGGACAGCGCTGGCCCCTGGCCTCTTAAGTGAGATGGGCGCACAACCCCAGTGTCTGTCAAGACTGGCCCGTACGGGCAGGGGTACCTTTACCTTTACCTACCTGTCATTTACCTTCGCCAGTATCATTTTTGGAGGCAAGGACAATACCAGCGTCACCCAGTGTCATACTTGCTCAGAGAGAGAATCTGCTTGATTTCTCCTTTGTTTAGAAAAGATGAGTTGGGGCGTGTGTCCAGTCCTCGCATCCAAGCAAATGTGGGCATGTTTAAGGAGATGTGTTCAATATAGGGGAGGCTGAGTCTGTGCAAGTAGAAAGAGCAAACAGTTCTGTCATGCATTGTCTAGTTTTGAGGAAATATTAACAGAAACCTTTCACAGGTGCTAATAGCCACTCCTAGACAATGCAGCTCTGTTCTTCAAATGAATGCATGGAAGTTCAAAGAGCACCAGACAGAAGCTATGGAGAACATATCACCAGCATGTATTTCAGAGACCTGGCTCAGTTAAGCATTTGTAGTATTGTTGCCTGAGATGTCTAAGCAGGTCATGATGCTAAATATTATTAGCATCAATTACATTGAACTGTTTAATATGATTTTTTAAAACTTAATTCAACTATCTCCACACATATTTGGGATTGGGCAGCTTGGATATACAAACCAATCACCAGTAAGCTCTTATAAAAGATGTCCCCCTCTTTATTGATAAAATGTTTTCTGCTGCTTTGTTTTTGCTGTTTTGCTGGGTCTGTTTATGGGCCATTTTAATGATTTTCATTACAAGATTTCTATGCTATGCCTTTGTCTCTTAAGTCACTTAGAGTCTTTTTTTATAGTAAGTGACTGTTTACATCTGTCTGTTGCAGAAGAAGAAGAGTTTGGATTTGATATCCCGCTTTATCACCACCCGAAGGAGTCTCAAAGCGGTTAACATTCTCCTTTCCCTTCCTCCCCCACAACAAACACTCTGTGGGGTGAGTGGGGCTGAGAGACTTCAGAGAAGCGTGACTAGCCCAAGGTCATCCTGCAGCTGCATGTGGAGGAGCAGAGACGCAAACCCGGTTCACCAGATTACGAGTTTATTGCTCTTAACCACTACACCACACTGGCTCTTTAAGAAGACAATGGAGGAGTGTGGGGGTGAAGTCAAACCATTGGAGAGTTACAGTGCCTGCTGTGGCTGTAGAGACTGATATGGGAGAGACATGTTTTGCTGCAGATGGGGCAGATGAAGGCGTCCGGTTGTGCTGCTGCAGATGCACCACAGCATTTCTTCTCTCTGTGTTCCTCCCACCAGTCATTCCTCCTCTAGTCACTGCTGTGGATGCACAACCTGACCATCTCCAGATTTATTGTAATATATAGTTACTCATGTTATGCTATGCCTTTGTCTCTTGGTCACTTAGGGTCTTTTTATAGCAAGTGACTAATAAGTCAAGTTAATAGTAACGGTAGTGACGATGAAGAATAAGATGGTGATGATCATGAATTGCCTGTCCTCAACCATTTTTGATTAATGTATGAAGTATCAACACATATTGAAATTAAAACTATATTTAGCATACTCCTAATAAAAGGAGAAATTCAAATATATACAACAGAACAAATTAGAATGGTTAAAATAGACTTTGTAGGGCCTCACTACATTGCAATATTTTCATTTACTTTAAATAGAAGTTTAAATTAATATTGATTATTTTAAAAGAGAGAGAGGAATGATGTTAAATTTGATTAATCCTAATTTTTGCTTTCTTCGGTTACTAGAATATATTTTGCCTTGAAAGCTCAAAGACGTCTACTGTACTTTTAAAAGCAGATCCTTTTGCCTTTCAAACCTCTCAGAACTTTTAGCAGCTTCAATAACCGTGCACAATTTTTGCTACAGAACTGTTTTTGCCTTTTCAGTAAACCGTGAAGACCTTAGGAGAACACAGGGTTTGTTTTGCATAGGTTCTCTGAGAAAAAAAAATCCCTTTCATTTTAATATTTTTGGAGGACTATTGATGTAAGATCAAAACTTCTTTAAATGCTTAGGACACAAATATTGAAGTAATACAATACAGCAGTTTTGGGACAAGTACTGCATAAATCAGCCGGTGTCCCTTAAAGCACATAACTGGCTGGCAAGACCAGGCCTATTTCAAAACTGTCATAACACCAGCTTGTTTTTCATTTCTCTAACTCAAAATGTCTGGATTTCAGTAACCTTCTTTTCCCTTGAGGAGACAACATAAATATTGTACCAAGAATCACTGAACATTCAATGCATGCATATGAGAAGTCGGAATGCTCCTGTTTCTGGGGATGCTTGGCGACGTGCGTCCCTGTGCCCAAATGCACATTTGTTGTTGACGAACCCATCAGTGTTAGTGTTGCAATGACCCCTTAAGAACTGAATGCAAGGACCTAAGGAGAGTTTTGCAGAATCAGATCAAAGGCCTGTCTAGCCCAGGATTCTGTTCTTAAAGTGGCCCGTCAGATGCTTCTAGGATGCCCAGAATTAGGATATGAGCATAATATAGGGTTGCCATATTTCAAAAAGTGAAAATCCAGACACAAAAGTTGAACTTTTTTTTGGCAAAGTTGTTGAGCTTTTTAGTTTTGCCCCAAGTTTTCCATATGTCCAGATTTTCTGTATTCCAGCTGTGTTTCGAAAATTCTGGATGTATGGCATCCTTCTATCACCCTGTTCTAGAGTACAGTGGTACCTCAGGTTAAGAACTTAACTCGTTCTGGAGGTCTGTTCTTCACCTGAAACTGTTCTTAACCTGAAGAACCACTTCAGCTAATAGGCCTCCTGCAGCCGTTGCGCCGCTGCTACATGATTTCTGCTCTCATCCTGAAGCAAAGTTCTTAACCCGAGGTACTATTTCTGGGTTATCAGAGTCTGTAACATGAAGCGCCTGTAACCTGAGGTACCATTGTAACATTATTTATTATTGCATTTATATACCATCTTTCCTCCAAGGACTTCGAGGTAGTATACATGATTCTCCTCTTTGCCATGTTATCTCAACAACAACTCCTGCACAGAGTGTTAGGCTGGGAGTTGGTGACCAGTCCAAGGCTCCCTAGTGAGCTTCATGGCTGGCTGAGTTGAGCTTTGAATCCCAGGTCCTAGTCCAACATTCTTTACCATGATGCGGCTGCTCTTGCTTAATGAAATGAGGAGCAAAGGCCTCCGCCTTCTCAGATGCTACTCAGTTTCCATTAAATCACTTTCCTAAATAAGTAGTTGATGACAAAGAACCCCATGCTGGCTCCTTACAAATACCCAGTGACATCTTTATTATTTAATTTTGCAATGCATACACCACCTTTCCCTTAGCATAGTCAAGGAGGGGAACACAATCAATGCTGCACGAAGCAGTAAATCAATACAAATAATTCAGAACAAAATTGAGAAATGTAAGGCTAAGAGCTGCCCACTGCCATCCGTGGCTGGCAACTGCTCAGAACTTCATTACAATAATAAATAAAGAACCATAGGTACACACCTGATACACACGCTAGCTGCTTGATGAAGAAACATCTGTATTTAGGCTATCTACATACCCTCCAACAGCCCATGGAGGAAAATCAGGATGCACATACAGTGGTACCTTGGGTTACAAACTTAATTTGTTCCAGAGGTGTGTTCTTAACCTGGAACTGTTCTTAACCTGAGACGTGCTTTTGCTAATGGGGCCTCCCGCTGCCGCCGTGCCACTGGCATGCGATTTTCGTTCTCATCCTGGGGCAAAATTCGCAACCCAAGGTACTACTTCCAGGTCAGTGGAGTTTGTAGCCCAAAGTGTTTGTAACCCAAAATGTTTGTAACCCAAGGTACCACTGTATTCTTTAAACCACAGGTTTAAATGAAATTTATGCATAGTAGCATCACCCATGGAAATCTATCTATACAAAGCCAGTGTGGTGGATGGTTGTGCAGACAACTCAATTTTGTACGATGATTTAGCTGAAAAGAGAAAAGGGCAGATATTGCTCTCTCCTTGATATTTTTCAGTTACAAAACTGAGCGCACACACAAATTGTTCCATCCTTATTTATTTATTTAGCACATTCCTTTAATGTAAAGCTCTTCAAGGATGTTGAGAGTTGTTGTTGTTTTTTAGACTTAAGAGATATTAAAATTCTTTTTTTAAAAAAAAAATGAAGTCACAGTTAAGTTTGTAGACATACATGGGAGGAAGCCCCATTGAATACAGTGGGGATGACTTCTGAACAGGGTTACAACAGGGCTTCACTTTCAAAATCACAATCCAATGAATTACCCATTACATGGACCTTCATAATATTCTGCAACTCATGCTGAATCCATCTTTTTTCTAATGTGCTTCCTGATGCCTGCCTCCCACACCTCTTCCTTCCCAGAATACAAGAGGCACAATTTGCCCAGCGTTTCTGTAGCCAGAAAAATTTGTGTAAAAGTAATGACAGCTGAGCATAATGAGAACACCATTTCTGGGAACTCCTTCAAGATGGGCACCTTGATGGGGCACGTGGCCTGCACCTCTTGGAATATAGACCCCCATCTGATCACTCCAAATAATCATCACTGCAAGAAAGGAAAGGTGATATGCCATCACCTCCTTCCAAAGCTTATCAACATTATCTTTTATTCTTACGGGATCATTACAAGACAAGGGGAGGGGGAGAGAGAAGAGACTGGTTATTTTGTGAAATGAATCCTGTTAGTGCTCATTACCTTGGGGACGTGATTATCCTCACCAGCATAATGTGCAATCATCCCCAAAAAGAAGCCTCAAATTAGTGGTAACTTTCCATTTATATTTAATCAAGACCAAATAAGGCCTGCAGAGCATTTAATCACTTCCCATGCTTTCTTTCAAAATAGTGTGCCATCTTTCAGTGCTCGTGAAAGTCAAGGGCCGGCGGCACTTAACCTGTCACAGGTAGCGCTGTGAGGCGGTGCAGATGCCTTTTCTGCTCGGCTCACTCCATATACCTCTGCTTTGACCTTCCCAGGTGAGGCTGGTTCGTGCCTCCATCTCTGTTAAGCACAAACTGCCAATCATGTGAAATTGCGTGGCCATGTTGCACACCCACCCCTCCCCGATGTGGACAAATGAGAGGTCGGACGAAGCCATCAAACTCATTTCTATTTTTATTTTACTTTTGACCCAGCCCAATGTACTTCTGGTACTGACAGTTAAGCACAGCCCCCTTCCTAATAAAAAATACAAGGCAGATGGAAGTGCCTCACTTTTAAAGATCACCTGTGCACCGGCACTATTAATTCCCATTTTAAGCAGCCTAGGTGATGTAAAATACACATTACTATTGAGGGCCTGGCCATATTGATAATGATTAGCAGGGCCAGAAGAAACAAGAAAAGGAAGGCATAATGAAGAGATTACAATCAGGAAGTATAACAAGGGAAGGCTTGCTTAATGAGCCTATTGGTACCAAACTACATTATTCATAGGGACTTCTGATTAGAGACAAATGTCAAACGTAACACACATTCCTGGGTGGCAAGTCTTCATTTACATTTCAAATAAACACTTACCCTTTCAGGCTTTAGCTGAGCAAACTGTAGTTTTAGCATTAAGTAACTTTTCGCCACACACAAAGCACACCTCTCACTCTCAGCAGCCTGGGCAAAGCCGTTGCGTACAGAACCTCAGTTGGGCTTGAAAAATTGCCTCAATAATAGAGAACAATGTAATCCTACACATTCCAATATTTATTGCACTGGAGAGTTTTTTTGTTGGTATGTACAAAAATGAATTTTCATCCATGTGTACACACACTCCTGTACATCACCTCCCCTTTGCTCCATTGTGCTTTCCTCAACCCTGGGCTATGATGACCTTGCTTTAGAGGATACTTGTGCACATTTGAGGGCTGAATGGGCACAGAATAGGCATCACTGATTTTCTACCTCCATTTCTGAAGTTCAGAGGTGAATGCATTCATTGAGGCAGGACGGTTGCAATGACCTGACCTTCCATCACCGATGTCCCTGTGGCTTACCAGGAAGGAGATGAGGTTGGAGATGAAGCCTTACTGACCACTTCTGGGTGAATGCTAAGAATGGCACCATTCACAAATGGGAAGGTGATCCTACCAGGCTCAGGGGATTCCAAGGGTTTATAGAAGTACAATAAATCTTAAGTGGCAGAAACCCTATAGGGGAAGGGGGGCCTCAACGCAGACCAGTGTAGACTGAGTATGCTCAGTGGCCACAAAATACTGACTTGTGGTTGAGAAAGGGGAAGGAAAACTGGTGGAGGGGAGGAATAGAATGAAATGGAGATTTTTGGAGGAGAGCATGGCTTGCTGGCTGGAACACTGAACAGGAGCAATGTTTGGCTTATTTTTATCCTTGTCATCTTTCAGTGTGGACAACCCCCCAAAGAGAAAGGAAGCACAAGCACTCAGGTTGTCACCTGGTTTTTTGTTAACACCAAACATCATGGATGCAAGATCCACCACAGTCTGTGCAGCAGGCATATGTAGGAGGACTTAAACTTATGTCTCCTTGTCCTGTAAAAGAAATTAATTGCTTTTCAAGGTATTGCTTTTTCCAAAAAAACAAAAAAATAATATAACAATATACATATCTGATGTAAAAGGCCAGGTGAAGTGTGTCTTCAACATATGACCAAAGCTAAACAATGAAGGTGCCAGACATACCTACATGTGCAAGACTGATAGAAGGTCTCCCCTCTCTCAGTCACTCTATTTTAAATTGCTATGAACCAATTTGGGAAACTATTACTGTTGAAAAAGTTGGATAAAAATATAGTAAATACATAGATATCAAGGTTAAATTATTTAGGCTTAAATTTAATAACCTGGATTTTAGGTATTATGGCTGTAGCATTTCCATAATTTGATGCTATTAATAAGTATATCAACTAGCACTCTTGTTTTAATTGAGTAGCTCAGATGATGCCATTTGTACCAGCCTTGATTATCTCTCTTTGCTAATTGTTTGGCAACACTTTATTATGAGTAACACAATCACAGTTTCTTTCATTGGTACTCATTGTTAGCACATGAATCAAGCTGAATTGTTTTGGTATTCATGTGGAGGTAAAATATAATTCTGCACAAAGACCCCAGTGTAATTTGCCAAAGCCTTAATTAACATTGCTATACAAATAAGAACAGATAGGTTGCATACTGAGATGAAGTAGAAAGCCCAAAGAATTGAAACTCCTAATTATAGTATTTAGAGTTGCAGCTCCTACCAAGGGTGGCTACACATGTAGAAGGAAATGTCAAATCTGTCAAAACTATAATCTCAAATTATAAGTCGACAGGAAAGCACCACAAACAAAGGCTGATTGATTGATGCAGATTTGATACTCCACCCGGTCCTAAAATTGGAGCACAGCTTAACTCAAAAATCACCTCAGTGGCAATTTAAACCAAAGTAAAACCATAATAATATACTACTAATTATCCAACACACACACAGGATTCAAATAGATAACCTGACCTATGACCCAACCAGGCAATTTCAGTGGATAAAAAGGACAAAGATTCAAAGGAAGCATTTCAAAATAGTAAAAGCAGCAAGTTTTGTTGGTGTTAGAAACCGTCTTTCTCAAGAGACAATAGAGTGCATCTCTGAGGGGGAAGTCAAACCATCCTAAAATGCTATGGCTGCAGGAACTGGTAACTCATAACTGCTGCCTTCTGCATTGGTTTTGCTGCATTAGCAGCGCTGAAGTGACCTCCCTGGGCTGCAAGCCTGGGCAGGGTGTATGGAGGTCCTGGGCTGCCCAGATGACAAGACCTCTATCTTGGTCTCACTGATGTGGTCCAAAAGAAAGCTGAACAATATGTTTGGCACCAGCTTGGCTGCAGGAGTTACTGGAAGGAGACGTGCAAGGTGCAATCCAACCACTTTAGGGTCTCCACTCCAGATTTGTGTAGGGTTCACTCCTTAGCCTTTTCTTCTTCCCAAAGATGTTTAACAAGGCAGCAAGTATTAAGCAAAGTAAAAACAGGTAAATAAAGAGCAGACAAATCAACCTGCCACTAGAATATTAACAACATATTAATAATGGTTGATATAACCACAGTGAAGCCACTTCCACCACTATCATATTCTTGTAGCTGTTAGAATCTCTCTTCAACAGACAGTATGGCCATGACTAAGACAGCATAGTAGAAACTTACTTTGAATTTCTGTTTGGATCTTGTAGGCCCTCTTCTTGGGCCTCATACTCAAACTGTCATTTCTTTCTCCTTTTTTCCTAACTTGTTCTGCCTCATAGTTTGGTAGTATTTGCATTTCAACTTCATGTGTGTTTTCCAGCCCTGTGGAAACATCCCACCAGATGTTTCCCTGATGTTTTTCTACAGTCGAGCTGTGCATAAATTTTATGAAATAAATAGATAGGTGGGCAGACAGACAGACAGACTGCAGAATAGTGTTTTGAACCCAGTTCTCTGTAAGTAACACATTCTGTTTAGGTCTCTCCAGTGTTATCTGCTAAACATATTGGCTTTTAATCTGCTTTCTGCTGGGAAACCAATGAAGGTGTAAGATCTGTGTTCAAGTAAGGGAGAATCTTGTCCCAGACACAAACATCTTGCCAAAATCTAAGTTATTTCAATATGCACAAACATTTAATGCTCATAGTGGAGCTCCCTTATTTTTTTGTATTCTTATCAATTCCTTACAGTACTCACCATAGGTTATTTCTAAGCCGCCTCGGGTTTCAGAAATGGCCTGTTCAGTTGTGTAAGAAGATGACAGACCAGGGGGCCATAGGATCCTCTTTGCCTGGCTAGAGCTGTCAGTACAGCTATTTGGATCTAGGCCATTGATTTTGGAGTTTAAGCTAGTGTCTTAAAGTGCCATTAACATAAAAGTATCAGCCTGAATTTTTAAAGAGAAAAAGAAAAGGTCAAATGAAGAATTATCCTAAAATGACATTTTTATTGTTAGAACCATTTTTAATAACTGCAAATGAAGAATTATTTTTTCATTTGATGCTTTTAGGACCATGGTTAAGAGTAAAAACGTCAAAAGGCAGGTAGATCTTTAAATGATGTTTTTACTGTCATGGGGCTCTTGTACCAAAATGTCAGAGGAACTTGTATATGCACTGGGTGTTTTTTAATGATGTCTAATTTAAAGTTCTGGGAGATGCTTTTCACATCACTGTAGCAGCAAAGGAATAGGATTTAGAGCTATTTCCCTGTTGTGAACACACAAATCTTTTAAAAACAACAAATGAGAGATTATATTATTTTACACATTGGATATGAATCTCCTAATTATGTGTGAAAATATTATCTGTTGTCATAAGGCTTCTCTCTCTCAGTGTGTGTGTGTGTGTGTCTTTATATATATAGCTAGCCGTCCTCACTGTCATCCTCCTACACAAGTTCAATATAACATTTGAAAGAGCCAATGTGTAAACCAGTTGTATATATGTAGTAGAATTTTGCACTGGATTCAGACTAATTGCCAAAGAACCAAAGCAGGCAGAAATGATTCAGGGTGATTAGGAGAATCAGATGTTTAAAATACAACAACACCTCTACACTCTGGAGGGGGGTGTGTGGAAATCTGAATATTTCTCACTAAGCTTGCTGTATAAAGAAAACACCAAGGTGAGGAAAAGGGGACAGAGACCCATTTCATGACTGACAGGACTAACTTCTAATTAGAGGTAATGATTTTATGGGAAGGGGCATTGAAGTAATGTATAACCTTGTTGTTGTCTGTTCTGTGCTCTTTGCTAGTTCTGATTGTGGTACTTACTTGGAATATGTTGGCCATTCCAGTCCTCCTGTCTCTGCCATTTGCCCACAATCCATTCCTGTCAAATCACTCCTCTCAAATTGGCTTTACACTTAATTTCTGTGACTTTTGGTGCCAATTGAGCAGAACACAAGCCCGAAGCTGTTTTCTCTTTCCTTCATTTATCATAACTCCCTAACCCTTACACACAACCTGCTCAAATCCTGCAGGCTGTTTTCCCAGGGACACCTCTATGTTGTAGGATATTTTCATAATAAAATCATTACCCACAAAACCAAGAGGAAGGAAGTGAATCTTTTTTAGTTATCCCTTCAGATGAACTCGAACGGCACATAGCCGAAAACCAGAGCAAAATCCTGGACTTATGGTCTGCAATTTGGCAGGTCTCTTACCTAGGCTGACCTCTCTCATGTGTGCTCTTTTCCTACAAATTGCCCACAAAACAATATGAGAGGTTAAGTGAATCTTTTTGAAACCACTCCAACACATATAGGCTGTCCTTATAGGGAAACCACTTCAACTCATAGAAATTTGTGGAGATTTATCCTCTCAGAGAAGGTTAAGAAGCTGGAAAATTTCATCCAATTTTGCCAAAAAAGAGATAAAAGTTGTGGATAATTCCATTAAAAAATAATTAAAATATGCCAGCACACAAAAAATCCCTGACAATTAGCCACTCAGAAGAGTGGCAATATTCCTGAAATTTTCATCCAGTTCTAGCAGAAGGAGATAAAGCCATTTTAAAATTTTCCCCTGATAGTGAATGGAAAGGCACAA
Source organism: Podarcis gaigeae (assembly GCF_964106915.1). Lineage (NCBI taxonomy): Eukaryota > Metazoa > Chordata > Lepidosauria > Squamata > Lacertidae > Podarcis > Podarcis gaigeae. The sequence goes on from NC_139683.1 coordinate 31,014,045, forward strand.
AGCTTCATTTTTCTGGATTTGGGGTCAGATTCAGATCTGAATCAGCTTGCCTCAAAAGATACTTCAGACTGATTTTGGCTGCTTTCTGAAGTGTCAAACCTGGGTCTAAACTGAATATTGTGGTCAATGTACATCCCCATTACATAGGTATTTGAGACCTTTTCAGCTAAGTAGCTATGTGAGTGCAAGAACTGCTACCAGTGCAAAGGAATTTCCACAGGATTGGGGGAACACCCAAATTTGGAGATGGCTCCCAGAGCAAGAGAGGGGAAGACTGTTCCATTGCGCAAGGAGAAATCATTCTGCTGGTAGAACATTTGCCTTAGCCCTACTTTGAATATAGGCCTTTGCATGAACCTTTTCCAGGATTCCTAATAATGTGAACAGAACACATGTAAAGTGTGTGCATGTAAAAGGAAATGGTGGGGACAGTTGGTATGTGTTTACCGTAGTATATATATTGGTCACCTTCTTCAGGATTTACTGTCCTAAGGGGGAAAGTTACAGCAGAATTTGAAGGGTCACACATTTATCTCTATCCCTGAGGCCACACATCTCTTCCTGGACCTTCAAATAAAAGGTAAAGGTAAAGGGACCCCTGACCATTAGGTCCAGTCGTGACCGATTCTGGGATTGTGGCGCTCATCTCGTTTTATTGGCCAAGGGAGCCGGCATACAGCTTCCGGGTCATGTGGCCAGCATGACTAAGCCACTTCTGGCGAACCAGAGCAGCGCATGGAAATGCCGTTTACCTTCCCGCCAGAGTGGCACCTATTTAGCTACTTGCACTTTGACGTGCTTTCGAACTGCTAGGTGGGCAGGAGCTGGGACCAAGCAACGGTAGCTCACCCCGTTGCAGGGATTCGAACCGCCAACCTTCTGATAGGCAAGTCCTAAGCTCTGTGGTTTAACCCACAGCACCACCCGTGTCCCTATGGACCTTCAAATACCAATAATGAATTTCTGCAACAGGAAGCCTTAACTAATTTCTGGAGATTCTCTTGCAGCCATGGCTTGAATTCTCTTTGAACACAAGCTGAAGAACACTGCTCCAATTCTACAGATACCCAAGCTGCTGGACTTTGGTCCAGCAGCCAAGAGGTCAAATGTCCTCCTCCATTGCTCAGAGTCTAAAAGTGATGTGCTTATATATGAGGATAATCAAACATTAAAGAGCATTCAGATGACCTGAAACCCGTGCCAGATATAACTTAGAAATCATACCTCACCTTATTATTTCCAGAATAAGCCTAAGCATTTCCAGAAATGCTAAAGTTGTGCCCCTCATTGCCAATACAAGAGCATTAAACAGAAACTCTAACATTTAAACCAGCAAGATTACACTTACATTATATAATCGCTCGACAAAAGGCCCAATAATCACTTTGTTCAAAAGAGATAATGCCGAGTAATATAAGTGGTAGTTTAAGCAATTATCCGGTAGTACAGCTAATCATCACCCTCAGTTCACAGCCTTTTGTTTCTCACGAATACACATGTCAGATTGTAATTAAATACATTCACACTGTTCAGTGCTGAACAAGTTGCCTGGGATGAACAGTAGGACCAGGCTGGAAAACACAATGAAGGCAAGTTTAGACACAGCTCTATGAATGTGTCAGCTTGGCATGGGGTCCTGGCTGACAAATTGGTTATGTAAGGCTGAAACTAAACTAGAGGATATGTGTGTGATACACACACACACACACATTCTGGATGTATGGGGGGGGGGAAACCACACAAAAACTGCAGCTAAAAGGAATCTATTTCTACAGCTTTTGAAATGTTTACAGAACTCTTGTCACTCTGTGAATTATGTACCCAGCACAATAATTCCTTTTCTGGATTTTAAAACTCAGTAGCCTTTGCTCTTATAAGCGAAGAGACCATTACAGAACTTTTCAGTGTCAAGGTTTAAATATAAAAAGCAGTTTTGAGCTTTGTTTTCTTTCTTGAATTGTTCTCAAAGAACAATTCAACTTGTAACGGTGCCAGTTCTGCTCTACCCTGAAAACACACCCATCATATATGATCGGATATATGGTGGGCTAATTTGAAAAGAATCCTGAAGGAATGGGAACCTTGAGGAGATTTAAAATAAAAAGTGTTTTCTTTTTGTACAATTACAGTTAAAGGGAAAAATAATTGAATTAAGAAGAGGAAAAGTTTGGATTTGATATCCCGCTTTATCACTACCCGAAGGAGTCTCAAAGCGGCTAACATTCTCCTTTCCCTTCCTCCCCCACAACAAACACTCTGTGAGGTGAGTGAGGCTGAGAGACTTCAGAGAAGTGTGATTGGCCCAAGGTCACCCAGCAGCTGCATGTGGAGGAGCGGGGAATCGAACCTGGTTCACCAGATTACTAGTCCACTGCTCTTAACCACTACAGCACACTAAGGGAGCAAATCATAGGCAGAGAAGAAGAGCCCACTCAGTCACCCATTTAAAGCAGGGGTGGGAAATCTGTGGTTCCCTATATGTTGTTAGTTCACAACTTCCATTATTCCTAAACATTGACGATGGGACTGATGGGAGATGGAGTTCAGCAATATCTGGTGGGCTTCAGGTTCCCCACACCTCATTTAAATGCATATGCAGCCCAGTTCTATCACATACATCACGGGGTGACCAATAGGACACCTGCAGGTGCACATGCAACCTTAGATGCCTTACCTGGCACCCATAGAGTCCCACCCCTCCTCCACTGAAATATTGTCTTAAGAAAGCTTTCTGTTGTGATTAACGGAAATATTTTTCAAGCCTCATTTGCGGAACAAAGGTATTTTCAGTGGGGGTTAAGTGGGTGACAATTGTAACTTTGAAGTCACATTTCAGTAGGGCTAGGGGTGGGAGACCAGTTGCATTGTGTGTGTGCATGTGTGCATGGCTGTGGCATGAACAGGATGCCTGCAACAGTTTCTCTGGTTTATGAACAAGCCCATGGGCCACCAAAATGTTGGCAATCCCCATTATATATGTTTGCTCAGAAATTAATCCTACTTGAGTTCAATGGGAATTGCACCCAAGGAAGAATGCATAGGATTGTAGCCTGAAAATGTCTGTTGCACGTGTATTCTAATACTATTTTCCAAGACCAGCACTTATGTGGTGAGGTGGGAGCTAAAGTCACCATTTTACCTGTTACTCTGTTGGCTTCAAACCTTGTTTAGGAACATACACAGAATCATACGCTAAACTAGACAGCAACTCTCTTTGCAAGCAAGTATTCTCTACTCAGAAGTACCATTGCTTAATAGTACATTCTTCAGGGTGTGGCATTTCCTCCCTCCTTTGTTCTTTGGAGTTCATCAGCTGATGGGCCCATTTTCATAAAATTGTGTTTCAGCAGTACTTCAAAATGAAGACCTCCCTAGTTTTCTTCAAAAGAAAATTGACAGCTACGAGAAACCCATGATGCAGAAAAACTTATGCTACCATTACCATTCTTATGACTGTAAGATGTCAGGAATCTCTGGTATCCGGATCTGTTTCTCTGGTTCTCTAGTTCATTGCAGACAGATTTCCAGAATACAGTGGTAACTCTAGTTATGAACTTAATTCTTTCCAGAGGTCCATTCTTAACCTGAAACCATTCTTAACCAGAGGTACCACTTTAGCTAATGGGGCCTCCTGCTGCCGCCACACCACCAGTGCACGATTTCCATTCTCATCCTGGGGCAAAGTTCTCAACCCGAGGTTCTACTTCCAGGTTAGCGGAGTTTGTAACATGAAGCGTTTGTATCCTGAAGCATTTGTAACCCGAGGTACCACTGTATGGAGCTGTTGTTCCCAGAACACTTAGCAGATGGTCAGAGAATTGTGCTACATTTTGAGGGTCAAGTGTCACAAACATTGTGATGTCACCAAATTTCATATTGACCTAAATTATAACATTAGTTTGGTGCATTTGCAAAGTGAGCTACATAAAAAAAAAGTCAGAGGATAAAAATCATGTTAAATTTATTGCTTGTGGCAGCAAGAACGGATGTGGATCACTTTTGGAAACATCTTGAGGAAGCCAGGGTAGAAACTTGGTACAAGAAGGCTTAGTTCCTAGTAGGGATGGAGGAGAAATTCTACTCTGTTCACATTTAAATACGAACCTACAAAATCCACACTTTCTGAAACAATGTGAAAACTGAAACACATCTGTCCTTCAGTATTCACATTTCTCTGAACTTTGCAACACAGTTCTCTGGTCAAGGAATGTGTACAAATGCATATTTTAGGACAAGGTGTGCATGTATATCCATATATTAGTGAATGTAACTGCAAAAATGCATTATATTGGGTTAAACGGCTTAAAAATTGTATAGTTGTCAAATCTGCATTAAAATGTGCTTATTTGGAGAATTCAGCACTCAAATGCTGCTGAATTTTCAAGGGTGGGAGATGAGAAGGGATGGAGGAGAAAGAGGTGTGGAAGAACACACAGAGAGATGCCCTTTCTCAATTCCTCAACAACAGTCCATTAAGAAAGTACCGTGGCTCAGTGATAGAGCACCTGCTTTTCTTGCAAAACATCATTGGTTTAGTGGCCATCCCTGGCATTTCCAGGGATGGGAATATTCCCTCCCTGAGACCCTGGGGAGCCACTGCTGGATAAACCAATGGTCTGTATTGGGGAGTTCACAGAAGGAGGGATTTGTACCTACTGTTACACTCCTGATGATGTCAGCAGGCGAATCCCAGGAAAGAAACCCTGCTTTGCATTGGACTCTGAATTAGCCAACCTTCTTCTTTTTTTAGTTTGGAGGGAAAGGAACAGCTTGACTTGCAAGCTCAGTTCTGAATTGAGCCCCAGACAAGGTTGGTCAACCATCACTATGCAAAAGGCACTGACATTATAAAGCCTTTGACTGCTCCTCTGCTTGAGCAACTAGTCTTTTAACTAGGTCTCATCAGACTGCTTCTCTACCTCTAGCTTACGGTCTCTGCAGCCCTGTCACTGGCCAACACAGAGATTTGTCAAGCTCATCTGTCTGTCTTGTATCCCTTCATCCATAACTTCTGTAATATTCTCCTGAGTGCAGGTGTCATTGCTAACAGACTGATCCATGAATCAGGAAGTTGTTCATTTCGATCTCACCTCTGCTAGGTGGCCTAAGGCAAGCCATTCTATCAGCCCTTTGTAATATGATCTTGACCTACCCTAGAAGGTTGTTGTACAAATTACAAGAAAGTAATGCTAATTATTATTATTAGCTTCACATATGTCTTATTGAATATTCCTTTTTATGTACATGGTGTCTTTGGACACACAAGCAACTTCCCCATTAGTATTCATGGGAATTGTGTATTTGCAGGAATGCATACCTCACAGATATCAACTACCTATTTCTAGCATTAAAAAAAGAACAAAAAATGCTAGAAGGAAAAGCGCTTATTTCCCCAAGCAAACATTGTGCTGTTGCTTCTCTGTCCTTATTAGTAAAGGTAACACTTGCACAAATTGTGTTGTTGCCTCGTCTTAGCACAGCTGTGCATAGTGAGTCCCCAAATACTGTACCATGCTAATAATGTGTAGCCCTAGGTGATCACGGTCATGTGAACATTTCTTAAATGTTGATTAAATTAGCTGGAGGAAGATATTTTTAGATTAAGATCTTGTATTCATTATGACAAAGTTTATTAAGACACTGGGAGCTCACTAAGCAAAGATAAAAATAATAATCATTACCTCAGTACAGGAAATTTAATTTGAAATAAACAAGCCCTTAAACATTAAATCAACACTGTTGTTTTCTTTCTTTCTGTACATTTCTCAATAGTTGATGTAATCATCTCTATTTTTTTTATATAAAAAGACCAGCAAGAAAAAAGTGTAGAAATCAGGTTGTACTGCAATGTACAATGAGTGGGTACATTTATAGAGATATGAATAATCAAGTGTAGGAATCTCACATTCAACCCTCCAAAGTGGCAGCTTGGAAGACAACAGTAACGTAGAAAGGCCCATCATTGTTTCCTCACTGCTTTCAAGTCACTCTCCTTGCTAATTTCCATCGCTCTGACATTAGTAATTGTTTCACTCATTTGTTCTAATTGCTCTGAACTCAACAGGATCATTCATCAACATGAAGAGAGAGCAAAAACATGCTCTATTGTGGCATTTTTACATGTCAGACCTATAATGCTCAATCTTGAACAGCATGCATAGCATCCCAAGGTTCATGGGAAACATCAGTGAAGCTCCTTTTAAAAGGAAGAAAGGAAAAACCACCCAAGGCTTTTAGCATGAGAATATACACAATTAAATACACATGAAAAACGTTAGACAGAGCAGGCAGTTCAACTCACCTCACCTTCGATATGGGAGATAAAATTAATCTGCTGCCATGGAGATTCTCAAATACAGCCTTTAAACATGTAACTTTAATTCATGCATTTACAGCAAGTTGTCTACAACTTTCCATGATGTACATCCAGATCATAAACGAAACTCTAATTTCTACTGGCTCTTATAAAGCTAGCTTGGTATTTCATTGACATAGGATCCCTCTCTGTGTGTTTCTCTGTGTTTTTCTCCATATCAGTGACATTAGCGCTGAGCTCTGCCTGCCTACGGAAACAGGTTTCTGCACATAGAGCTGACATATTCGTTGAACAAAAGGCAGGAGAACAGGGAGCAACAGAATATAACCACCAGTGGTGTGTAACACATATCCACATGCCTTCACCCATGCAGAGCCCCATATGAGAGTGTGCACTCTAATCACTCGGCAGGCACAGCAACATGCACACAGCCTAATCCCATCCTTCTTGAGAATGGGACTTAGGGACACAACCCTCAGCTCTGTGGACTCTGATGCAGGCACAGATCTGTACACAATCAGGACCTCAAACATTTTCTTCATCGTCAAGGCAAGTTCACTGTGATTATTTGCCAACACAGAAAAGCAGATGGCAGCTGTTCTCATGTGCAGCTAAGTGCAGCCTTTGGTGATCCCTTATGCTCCCCACAATGGTACTATACACAACTATATTTTAAAGCTGTGATTTCTGCATTTTAGGGAGTTGGACTAGAGATCCCTTGGGATCCCTTCCAACTCTTCAATTTTGTGATTTTATGATTCTGTACTCTAAACCACAGAGCCTAGGGCTTGCCGATCAGAAGGTTTGAATCCCTGAGCTCTCATTGCTTAGTCCCTGCTCCTGCCAACCTAGCAGTTCAAAAGCACGTCAAAGTGCAAGTAGATAAATAGGTACCGCTCTGGTGGGAAGGTAAACGGCATTTCCATGCGCTGCTCTGGTTTGCCAGAAGCGGCTTAGTCATGCTGGCCACATGACCTGGAAGCTGTACGCCGGCTCCCTCGGCCAATAAAGCGAGATGAGCGCCGCAATCCCAGAGTTGGCCACGAATGGACCCAATGGTCACGGGTCCCTTTACCTTTACCTTTATTATTCTGTATAATACAATATGAACGCACAGTAGAGTTTGCTGTTGCACCTAGAATGAGCAGTTCCAAGCAAAGGTGAGCTCAAGCAACCAACTTAATCTACCAGCTATAGCTTCTCTTCTCAAAAGGGATTGCACAGAACTCTGCCAATGTTGCTCTGAAATAAAAGGAAGAAAATGCAGATAGTAACATTGTGCGCTAGACAGCACCCACAGATCTTTTGCTCATTTGGTTCTTTCCTTAAAGCAGCGACAATTGTCTAAGCGCTGCACTTGCATCGGAAGACAGTGCCTTCCCTACACTTGGTTTCACAATGTAATAAACAGGAGGGGGGAGGCACAAGCAGAGAAGAAGCAAGCAAGTGCTGGGGCTTCTGCTCCTTCACCAGCTGATAGCTGAGGCCAGGTTGGTTTCATTGTGTGCCATGATATTCCTGGCATAAAACCCCAAAGATAAAATAACGAAGATCATTTTCCCTCGCCTAGTATCTCTTCTTCTCTGTGTGCCAGACACACGTAAAGCACAAGAAGAAAAATACATTGTCTCAACCTGTTCTTTCCCCCCCGATATACTCAGGCATGTGTGTATACTTCCAAGTCACAGGGGTTTTTTTCATATTTCCCCTCTATTAAAAAACAGGTATTCAAATGCTTCAGGACCGCCACATGCCTTTATGATCTAAAAAAGTATTATTTTAGTGCCTATAGTATTATAATGATAAAGTGTGTGTGTGTGTGTGTGTGTTTTTTCACTATGTTTCAAGTAGAGGTCTTCAGGAGTAAGGTAATTTAGATTTACTGTGGTCCTTTTAGTAGCAATTAATTTTGGATCTTTAGTCTAAGAGGCATTTTATAATTAATTTCTCAGCATTTACCACATACAGGCCATCACTTTAAAGTGCTATGTCATTAACAAAACCCCATCCCACCCACCCCCATAAAGAATAGGCATACTGATCTACATTTTTCCATGCTGCCTTAGCCAGAATGGACTCAAGGGATATTATCTTATTCAGAAAGAACCTTTCAAGGTTGAATAAAAGAAATGGTGCAGGGTCCCTGGGAGAGGGAAGTGATCATCATTTTCACCTTCAACTCTTCTTTGATGTGGCAGAGTCAATTTTTAATCAGCAGCCATCAGACTGGGCTTCATTTCGCCTTACAAAGTCCTATTACGCTGCCACTTTCTGGAAGGAGGTGATAAGGACAATGCTCTTCTTTTTCTCTTCATAGAGCCCTGCATATGATGAGTCCCTTTGGAGAGGCTTGATAAAAAAAAATGACAGAGTATGTAGGGGAAAAGGTCACCCTCTCTGCCAGAATTAACTCTTCGAGACAACAAACTTGGAATTTGGTGCATTTGTTTGCAGTGATCGGGAGGCAGTGTTAGTAACGATGAGGAAAGAGTTAACTCACCTACAGCATGTTCATGCGATGGAAATGTGGCTCAGAATTATTTGCCTGTCAGGAGGGGGGAAACATGAGGGGGGAGGAAATACAAAATAAGCAAAGAGATATATTTTATTTCAACCGACGTCATTGGGAATATGCTAGTTTTGTGGTTACACAGGGTTCTTCGTCGTGACGAATACAAAAGTCAGTGATGGCATTTAATTGGGTTTTTGTGGAACAGGAATCCCTGTTTAAAATGGCAAAGGATAGCTGATGGAAATACTGAGAGAATGTAGTCTGTAGCATAGAATATATTATACGTGGCATGGTCCGTTGAGTCGCTTGAAATCTTGTATATTCCTTCTCACAGATGCTGGCCCAGTGGGCAGAATCCATCAGGTTTTTCTTTGTATGCACCGTTGAAATGATTTAGAGCAACAAAAGGTCATTACGTTCACTGAAAAGCTAACAATATGTGAACACAACACAACACTGCCATCACATTCTTTTTTTTAAAAAAAAAAACCATGGTAGCTAATGACTATTATTCAGAAATTACTAACACTTAAAAAACACAATTAAATGCTGTATTTGGGTAAATTACTTCAGCATAACCCTTGAATACAGCAACACAATGATAAATGTATAGCTAAAATAAGAGGAAATGATTCCTTGTGTTCAGTCAAAGGGGAGGAGAAGAAAATAATACTAGTTCCCTCCCCTATATGTGTTTTTATATAACATATAATAAACCAAAGTTGTTGTTGTTGTTAAAAAAACCTGCACATTCATGCAGAAAAAGCTCAATAATCTCTTCGTAACATTTATTGTAGTAAGCAGTCTTAATTGCCTCCCTGAAATGGATCAGAGTTCTGGGAATTATGTGGTAAAATGATGTTACCACTCTTCAGTCTTCACATTCCTTGATATAATCTCATTAAAAATATCAAGCCTCTAGGTGAGGGAATACATATGGATGCTAAATGCATTTTAAACAGAAGCACCTAAACTGATGACCTAGTTATTACAGAACAAAGCATCAGAAGATGAATTTTAATGCTGGAATAAAGAAGATTTCTTTCCCGGGTAAAACTATAATTATTAACGTGGTTTTGGACTGAATTTCCTTGCTACCACTGCAGGTGGGGGGTGGGGTGGGGAGATAATTTTTAACCAACCAAACTAGTGATTTCTCATTTTTATAGTAAGAGAGGCCCTTGTATATAAGTGTGTGTGTGTGTGTGTGTGTGTGTGCTTTTCTACTCTTATATTTTTATTTTCCAGAAGACCACACAAGTTTATAAAAAGCCCCCTTTCATTAGCTATAATTACTGAGGGGGAAATGTTAGCCAAGTTCTTTTCTTTTCTCCCCCCCCCCACCCGCCCCCTTGTTGCAGAAATGCTAGCTGTGTTAAAAATATAATTCTCCGGAGAACATATACTCATCACCCAGCCAAATAAGCGGGAGAAAGTCATGCTGAGTCCAACATATGAAATAATTAGATTTTTATAGAATTGGATTTCCTGTTATAAATTGCAAAGGATACTTCTGCAAAAGCTAAAGGGAGTATATAGCATGGGATATATCATGTGCTGTATGATCTGATGTGTCGCCATAATAAACCATTCTACGTCTGGAGCTGAATAATGGGGCAGAATGCTGCTTTGGCCTAGAAGGCAGCAATCATTTAAAATTAAAGTGCTTCTTTGTTTAATTATCAGTGATATCAAACAAAATGTAAGAGCATGCCATAGATCATATTGGCTACATGTGCTAATGCCATTTTACCTGCTTTTGAAAGAAAAGAATTTCATTTCTTTTAAGAGCTGACCACTGAAGTTTATGAAAAGAAAATAGTGTCCCAGTGGTTCAGAAAGATCAAGCATTTATTTATGTAGCAGTCAGCCAGCATTTAGTAAGGGATTATGATGTATGCTTGCTTGGAATGAGACCCACTGAACTTGGAGGGGCTTGCTTCTGTAATAAAGTGCCTATGACCAGACTGTCAGATTTTTAAAACAGAGTTTTTTTTAATTATTTTTTTGGATGTAAACAAGGGGATTCAATTTTAGCAAGTGGTTGATTTGTTTAATTGAAATTAAAAGTACAATGGGCTTATTGTCGCTGCTGATTGAGGAAGAAAAGGAATATTAATCTGTTGTCTGGAATGGTGAGGCAGACCAGTTGTATTACACCTTTAGGGAGGCCAGTGGCTGAGCATATGCCCGCTCCCGAGGGGGGGGTGAATGGAGGGTGCCCGGAGCGGTGTGCATGCCCTGCAGCTGGGGGCAGAGTGAGCCGTCCATGGCGGACATTCAACAAGCCACCCGCCTGTGACTCCCAAGCCTCCCCCAAGCTGTCAAAACAATGGGGGAAGGGGGGAATGCCACTGGCAAAGTGGGAGTTGTGGGCGTGTGGCACACTGAATGTCACCCCCCTCAGTGAGGGCACCAGGGGCGGTCCACCCCCACCGCCCCTACCTACGCCCCTGTGGAAGGCCACTATCTGCCACAAGTTCCACCTATAATGACGATTTAAAAGATAGGGCGAGACCAGGTGAGACTTACGTTGTCATCTTTTCAGAACCAAGTGAAGGACTACTTCCCAGGCTTTCAGTCTTAAAAATGCTTTGCTTCCCTGGTGTTATATTCCCTCTTCCTGGTTTTACTTGGGCTTTGTTCTGCTGATTTTTTTCTGTATTGGATTTTATGTTTATGCTTTATTTGTATACTCTATAAGTAGTAGTAGAAGAAGAAGAGTTTGGATTTGATATCCCGCTTTATCACTACCCGAAGGAGTCTCAAAGCAGCTAACAATCTCCTTTCCCTTCTCCCCCCCCCAACAAACACTCTGTGAGGTAAGTGAGGCTGAGAGACTTCAGAGAAGTGTGACTAGCCCAAGTTCACCTAACAGCTGCATGTGGAGGAGTGGGGAATCAAACCTAGTTCACCAGAATACGAGTCTACTGCTCTTAACCACTACATCACACGGAGTAGTGTCCAGTAAAGTAGTTTGGCTGTGCAATAGAACTTCCTCTCCCTTTCCTCTCCCTGCATGTCCTCCAATCTTTTCTGGGAGTTCCCTTAACCTTCCTGAGCAGATTTGGGGCGGGTTCTGGGGTGCAAGGGGAGAGGACAATGGGGAAAAGCTCCATTGCACAAGCAGAAATCATTGTGCTGGCAGGAGAGCACCCTATGGTATTAACTTTTACTGTAAACTGCCCAGAGCAATGTAATTGTGTGGCATATAGATATTGTAAATAGTAGTCATGATTACCAAGAATCTGATATCATGGAGGCCACTCGAAATGATTTTGTGTGGCAACATCACACTTGAAAGCCACTTAGAACATCAATCTCTTATGAAGTTTCTATGCCACACATTCTGAAGGAGAGGATACATGATGTACCCCTAGCAATGAACAGACAACACACTATTAAGTATGTTTAAAATGTGTTACTTAATCAGTCCAAAGGTCTGATTCATATTGTTCCACGCAGCAGCAATTGGGTGCATATTATTATTATTATTATTATTATTATTATTACTACTACTACTACAGTTTGTATATAGCCCTTCATCCATAGATCTCAGGGCAGTACACAGTGTAAAAATACAAGATAGAAAACACAAAATAATAATAACAAAAAGAAAGCAACAACCATTATATATGATATAGTTTCAAGCATGTGATCTGAACTTTGGAACAAGTTCAGACATGTTCATCCTGGTTGGCTACACGGCTGGAAAAAGGTACGGAAAGGAAATAGGAGCAACTTCACTTCATCCCTCGTGGAGTTGAGCGGGTGTGACTTTTCTGAGTCTAGGAACAGAATACCACCTTATTAAGTGAAGCATTGACCAGTTGCTGAAACTGCTCTGTCCTACCCAGTTGATTTTCATTAACTAAAATGGACAGGTGTTCCAGAGGTTAGGGTTGACCTCTCCAAGTACCCTCAAGCTGCAACAAAATCAAAATCCAAAATCAAAACAAGTTGGTGTCCTGAACATCTTTACCAGACTTACATCATATCAAGTGATACATATGCACCTCTCAGTGTCTTGCAAAATCACATTACAGGAGAATGGAAAGATGTTCCTGAGGTTGGCTTTTTACTCAATAGAGAACTATTGGACAGCTAATTCAAGATGCCATGATATCAGAAAAGTAAGTATCCAGGGAAGGAGCACTGTAATCAGTCTCCACTCCTTCCAGCTTTTGCCAATAACTCATTTGTCCATCAGTAGCAATGGGGGAATGCATCATTGGATTGTTCCAAATCATTCTTGGGTTAAAACACTGGGGGCATGACTAGAATGAAGGATGGCAAACCCTCCTCTGCCCACTCCATTTCTTAGGTCTAGCCTGGTGCCGTACAGAATACTTAGATAAGGAAGTCTGGGTGAAAGTAGGGCTTTGCAGCTCACCTACTTGGGCTTTGGTAATGCATATAAGTCAAGCCTGCTTATCTATAATCAAATCTTATATGAGCAAGGTCTTGTTTGAAACTGACTTTGCATCAAGCATCAGCACCACCAGACCAGATGGCAAGCTCGCATGACTGCCCAAGTCTAAGAGAAGTACGTATCATCTAAAATAGGGGTGAGAAACCTCTGGCTCTCTTATGTTGCTGGACTACAAATCCCATCATCCCTAACCATTGGACATAATGCTTGGGGTCAATGACAATTGGAGTCCAAAAACATCTCGAGGGACCAAAGGTTCCCCATACCTCATCTAAAAACAAACAAAAATCTTGTTCTTTAGAATGACTTTTCTTACATGTGCATCTTTAATTGAATAATTAATTAATCCATTAATTATAAAAAATTAGTAAGATTCATTTTCTAAGTTTTTGATGAATAATAGCTCTAATTATTTGTAGGAATACCAAGACCAGAAGATTGGTACCTTTTCCTGGATTAAATTCCGAAAATTCGTCTTCTGTTTGCACAACCAGTTACCCGTATTTTTCGCTCTGTAACACGCACCCCACCATAACACGCACATAGCTTTTAGAGGAGGAAAATCCGTAGGCAAGCCACCCGTAGGCATTTCCTCCATAACACGCACAGACATTTCCCCTTACTTTCTAGGAGGAAAAAAGTGAGTGTTATGGTGCAAAAAATACGGTAATTACTGAAAGTGAAATATCACCTTTAAAAAGATTGCATTACAATATGCCAGTACAATGCAAATGCAGGAGCAGGTCTGAAGACAACAAACCCAATTGGTATTAAGATTGTCAGTGAGTCGAATTCTGCCTCAAGAAAATACAGATGTCAGGTGGCTTGTTCCTTCGGGTATCTGGTGACCTCCATGCTACTGAGTAAAAAGTCAACAGCTGCTTCAAGTACCACTTGTAAAGATGATGGACATTGATTAAATCCCTTTGGGAGTCTAGCAGCTAAAATAGCCTTGTGTAGAAAGAAGTAATCTTTGCCTAAGAAATCACAAATTGTCTGGGACTATTAACTAGCAATGTTACATAGATACATTACTGTTCATTTACACTGTATAATTTGAAGAAACTGGGGAATTAGTCATCTTGTGCTGTGCTGGAGAATTAAGAACTAACGGAAAGGAATCTGTTGAAGCAAAACATATTGCTAAGGTTTCAAAGGATTTTGGTAATGCAGTTGAGATCACTTCTTTCACTTAAAAATAGTTGTTAGGAATTAATAGATCCATCTTCACTGGTGACTGGCAAAATCTCAAGGCAGGATGATGCAATCAAGAATATTGTAGACAAATGTATGCGATGGGATGGTTTTGCCATTCCACCATGAGACCTGTCAATGATGGAGTTATGTCTGTACAGAACTATAAAAAACAAACAAACTTGGGCCTCACTTACATTTAACTACAGCCCATCATTAAATGCCTGTAAAAACTGACAGCACTAACTAAGGGATTTGTAGAAAGAATCTTTCATACAGATAACACTGTGGCTTGACGTGTTATGGAAAGAATGTTTGATCAATGCGTGCATGCATGAATGCCTGAAGGTGGAAAAGAATGCCTTAGGATAGTCAAAAGAAAAGCTGGATAATAATTTGGACAAGATGTTTCTCAAGGACTGACTACCAGAAGTGTAATCAGCTGCTGGCCAGAGAACACGCTAAGCGAGGATCACACAAAGCAAAGTGGCAACATCAGCAGAAGGTAGTCAAAGTGGAGGACATGATGTGATATAATGTGTCATAGTTCTGGTGTGGGCAAAGATTTTATCATATTTCAACATCTGTACAATGCAAAATAGTCTTATGCAGCTGATGGAAAATATCAGATACTCGCCTCTCTGTTAATATTAATGACAGGAAATAATAAATCAGTGCATCTGAACCATATGGAACACATAAGTTAAGACTGGTTGTTACCAGTATGTATGTAACGACACAGAGTGGTATCTGACTAAGGCAAACTCAGAGTAGACTCATTGAATTAAATGTGTCTTAAGTGGACTTAAATTAGCCTTTAGCAGCTGAAATCCATTGATTTAAATGGATCTATTCTGAATATGACTTAGATACCACGTGATATCACTGTAATACAGTACTGTCATGTTTTTCAGTAGGGTGATTTGTTGCCTTAGCTCCTAGCTAGTTTGTTTGGCTGTGGAAAGCTGCTGGAGTGAAACTAAACAAAAAAACAAAAAACAAAAACTGGACATATGCATACAACTTTTGGGCTATGAGATAGGGTATTCTAGATCATCTGAGGGATGCGGGTGGCATCAGAAGATTGGCAGTTCAAATCCCTGCGACGGGGTGAGCTCCCGTTGCTCGGTCCCAGCTCCTGCCAACGTAGCAGTTCGAAAGCAAGCCCAAAATGCAAGTAGATAAATAGGTACTTCTCCGGTGGGAAGGTAAACGGCGTTTCCGTGCGCTGCTCTGGTTTCATCAGAAGCTGCTCAGTCATGCTGGCCACATGACCCGGAAAAATGTCGGCTCCCTCAGCCTGTAAAGCGAGATGAGCGCCGCAACCCCAGAGTCATCTGCAACTGGACTTAACTGTCAGGTGTCCTTTACCTTTATTCTAGATCATGGATGTCAGATGCAATTTGATAACTAAGGGCTTGGTCTCACATGCACTTAAATGATTTAGCTCTCGATAACTCACAACTGGATGTGTCAACTAAGTAAATTGAAAAGTATTGAATCTTTCACCCATCATGCCTAATTCACACAACTACCACTTGATTCCACCTTCAGGTGATGCTTGACCTAGCCTACTGTTGGAAGTCGGATATATACATTGCATATACAGGAAGGTTGAAAACAGATATGCCCATTTCATGCAGCCTGTTTATACTAATTTTATGAATTTCCATGAACAAGTAAATGTTCCTAATCAGAATGCAGCCACAGCTTGTGTTTTTGGGACTGGTTGATAAACAGCACCGTAACTATGTACACGTTGTCAGGAATTTAGCCTATGAAATTGCATTCTATTCCATTTACAAAATGCTTAATTAATACAATCATACATGCCAGAAGACTTTACTGAATCACAAATGTTGATAGGCATACTCTTAGATGAAACAATATATGAGAAAATTGAGTATCTGACTGCACCTTGGGGGGGGGGCTTTTTAGGTAACACAACAATGACTCTGTGACTTTTATATTAAAAACATATTAATTCAAACATCTCTGTTAAGAGTTGCAAAATAAATGCATGATGTATATTTTTTAATGGGAATGACACAATCTGCATGCATGGTCAACATAAAAGACAATTCCAGCCCTTTATGTTTATGAGAACACAGAATCACAGGCTTTGGGTGACAGCTAATTTCCTCTAGTCTCTTTATGCCCTCTGGCTATTAATGCACACTGATCTTCAAGTATTATTGGGGGGAAATAAGCATAAACATAAAAAGAACAAAGAGAAAGCCATCAGTTTTAGGCTAATTTTAAGAAGATAATTTGGAAGACTGTACTTAGGTTGAAGAATATATAGATCATAATGGTGGCCTAAAAATTATGTATGAAAAACTGCTTGTTATCACACGCAAAACTGTTATCGAGTACAGATGTTCTTTCTGAGCAAAAAAAAAAGTCCACTTTTCTCATATTTAAGCAAACCATATGGGATTCATTTTCATCATTTCAATGCTTTTTAGACATTTTGAACAAATGCTTTAGGAGTCTGGTATGCGAAAGTTAAAAAGTCTCTAATGTACTTTTATTCTTTGGTATTAAAAGGCTACAAGGCAATAATTTAGGAACTTAATACTGACTGGATTAACTAGAAACTGAAGACTAGTAAAATTGAAAAGAACAAAATCTTGTTTCTTAGTTTTGTAAACATAGCCAAATTATTCCTTATATTATGGGCAAAGTTAACAAATTTTAGGGCCAAAGTTTAAAGAGCTCTGTTTCAGAGATAACCTCATTCATTATTTTCTAGTCAAACATCCATTGGGTTTCTGCCGTTGCGTATCCAAGTTTTCCAGATGCTACATTAGCATTAATGCGTGTACACCAACCAAATATTTTTCTTCTAAGTCTTTCAATTTCATTAAACTTCCAGAAATCCTGACTGATTCTTGTCCAAACAACCACCCAGCATCTAGACTCTAAAAGAGGTGGAACTGACCTTCAGAATGTGGAACAATGCCGAACAAAATGAGGAAGGGGAAAGGTGGAGGACAGATGTTTCCGATTTAGTCAGTGCTCAATATTCCATACCTCTTAATATCTTTAGGATGTATCCAGCAAATTTACACCCCACCCCTTTCTTGGTGGAACCATCTGGATGCATTTTAGTAAACTTGTCCTACAGGCATCTCCAGCACGGCTCATTTTATGCAGTCATGCTCGGTGCTTGTGGCACCTATAATTTGAATGATATGGGATAATCTGTAAGGATTATTGGGAACAGAGGCTCCTGCCCCAGCAGTAGATACTATGCTAAATAACGTAATTCCCTGCCACACCCACAGAACTAGGATAAGCTCCTAGCTGGTGACAATGCTGATATCTATTCCTGTGTACAGAGGCTAACCTTTTGTTTTAGTATGTGAACATTCAACAACAAGCATGCACTTGGTTCTTTTCTGAGGTAAATTCTTATTTTGTCAAATCTCAAAGGTAGGTGCATCACACAGAAGCTGGGGAAAATAGCTTTAGAAAGCAATGGATGAGGAAGCTACTTTAAAGAAGAACATTCTGAGGGATCAAGCTACCTCAGAATTGCTATTTGAAAATCTTAAAAATTTAAAAAGCTAAATTTGAAATCTATGCAGGACTGATCCTCTTCCTTGTTGGAATTCTGCCTCGGTCAGAGGGATGTGCCAGTCTTCCAGGCACCGGCTGAATTCCTTTCTGACCTCCCTCCTGCGACTCCCGGCAGGAGAACAGACGAGGTCCGTTCCGGCGATTTTTCCCAGGCTGTGAGAAAAACACACCACTGCTTCTCCTCCTCCCTGCTCCCCAGGGAGGGGAATCAGACTCAGACAGAAACGTATCTACATGTCTTTATTTCTGTCTTTCGCAGCCATACAGATAAAGATGTCTGCACTCTTTGAACAACAGAGAGAATCTCACTCCTCCCATGTACATCCTGTACAGGTCATATGACACACACTGAGCTCACATCCGGTGCTCAATAAGGAAAATGGACTGCCCCTTTGTTTCCATGGCAACAGTCACAAACATTCTGTTTGGCTTTGCAGCCACAAGCAGCTGACTGAGCTGCTTCTTGCTGCCGCATTGCTTCTTTATAGTAACATACTCCCCCTAAAGAATCAATGCGTGCAGCGAGCAAAGCGTCATCCAGAGAAGAAAACAAACAGTTGTTATATGTATAACACTCCCCTGTTGTTTCAGTTCCACCCTTGGAACTACCCGCCACTGGTTTCACCAATGTACCTCTCTGGTTGTGTGACTTCCAAGGAATGAGTGCATCTGCATTACCTTGGTTAGCAACTCTCTGTTGTGCCTTTGTCTCTGACTCAGACACAGCTTCAATTTGACCTTGGTCGTTTACAACAGCAACACATGCAATAGCTAGGTTAGCAAACTCCTTTGAATACCTCTTGGGTGGTACACCCTTCGTTGCTCTCTCAGACCTATGTAAGAGGTGCTGCTCTCCCTTGCTTTCTGGTTCAGCCTCTGAACTCTCTGGAGAACCAGTACTAAGCTTAATCAGTGGTTCATCCTCCTCTTCTGAGGGTCTAGTCATTATGTGAGATTTCCTCTCAATGACTGTGACAACTGAGCTGTCTAAGCTATCGCTGTCATCATCAGTAATACTGAACTCAATAAGATCAAACTCATCATCATCATCATCAGAATCATCACCATCTCCTGTGGGAAATGTGTGAACAATCACTCTCTCCTGTTCAGGAGCACTCTCTAGAAATTTTGTGAGAATCACCTGACCAGATTCAGACAAAATTACTCTGTAGAGACCCTTTTTAATAACCCACAAAAATGCCTCTGGCATTCTTTACTCCACCTGGAGCTTCTGTTCTCACATGAGACCCAAAAACCTTGAAATGGGCAACAGAAGGTTTTCTGTGGAACAGTTTCTCAAAAGGAGAACTTCCCAACTCTTTTGAAAACTTTCTCAACCACGTATAAGTAAATGACATTAGCGACTCAGCCCAGTACTCATGTGGCAGATGTGAACTTAGCAATTGCGCATGCATTCCCTTTTGCAATTCTTTGTTCACCCTAACACAGACACATTTATTCCAAGCTTCTTCGGAACTAGCAATTTTGTGTCTTATCCCTTTCTTCTTCAGGAACCTCTGGAAATCCTGTAAGAGAAAAATTGGCTTCTCATCTGTGCAAAGACAATCTATGTCAGCATCATGCATATTTTTAACTTTGTCACAAAACTCTTTAAACCTTTCTAAGGCGTCTTTTGGTCTCTCCAAAAGATAAATCCAGACAAAACCTGTGAAAGAATCAACACATATTAGGTAATATTTTGCATTGCCTCTAGAAGGTGCTAGAGGACCAATCACATCAGCATACACCCGCTGAAATGCTCTGTTGACCCTCGAGGAGACCTGGTTGGCGTTCTTTTCAGCTACACCTGCAAAACAGATCATGTTAGAATTACACTTCATGTAATCACTTTGATCAAAAGTCAACAAATACAGTCCATCTTTCTCTTTGGCAGAAAGATACAACTCTCCATCTTTGTAGATCTCGCAGTTCTCATCATCATAGGACAGTTTTAGTCCCTTCTTGGCAATCTGCGAAACGCTGAGCAGATTGTACTTCAACTCTGGAACCAAATAAACATTGTTTATAGTCAAGTTCAGACTTTTAAGATACACAGTCCCAATTCCGGTGGCTTCCAGCTCTTGACCGTTGGCTTGTTGTACGGCAAAGCTTTGCTTCTTAAACGACGAAAATAGCTGTCTGTTTGGGGACATATGGACCGTCGCGCCCGTGTCTATGACAAAAGCGTTCTCCACTTCTGGCGTAGTTCCTTTCGACATCAAGACCTTTGCAGGCTTCGCCTTTGACTTGGTTTGACTTCTGCCTGATGCCTCAGACTTCGTGGAGCTTCCCTTGGCTCCTTTGTTCTGACGTGGCTTCTTGCAGTTCCGCTGAAGATGCCCAGTTTGTCCACAATTGTAACATCGGACAACGTTCAAAGCTACAGCATTTTCTCCAGTAGCAACAGCAGTGGGGGTGTCAGAACTCCGTTCTTGTCTCCCCCTGTCCTTGACCTCCAGGGCAGCAAGTCTGTCCTGTTCATTCAGAACGACGGCAAAGACCCTCTCCGAAGTCAATTCATTCGCTGGGAGGGACCCCAGCTGACTGGCAACAGTTTTGTAAGTCCGATTCAGGCTGTTTATCACCATGAAGCAAAACACTTCCTCCTGCAGACGGAAATTACGTTCCACCATCTGTTGACGCAGATATTTCATTTCTGTCAGGTGCGCTTGAACATCTCCATCAGGCGCAAGCCTCAGGTTGGTCAGCTTCTCAAAATACAGCAACGCTGAAGAACCTGCATCTCTCTGATGTGTCCTTCTCAGCGTGTCCCAAACATCTTTCGCGTGCTCTAAATTCTGTAAATGGATAAGCTGAGAGTCTGACACACACAGAATTATAGCCGTTCTGGCCTTCACATCTTGTGACTCCCAAGCACGCGTTGGTGCTGCAGGGATGGGTTTCTCAATCACCCCAAACAGTCTCTGATTCTGCAGCAGGGCCTTCATCTTAATAGACCAAGATGCATAATTGTCACTGGTCAGGAGGGATGGAGAAGGCAAACTTCCCTTCTTTGCATCCATCTTGAGTCCTTTCATTAACTCTCAAACACAAGCCTCTAAAATCCAAAAGCTGGTTTGTTTACACTCTTGTGCACGTGGCAGCTCTGACACTGGCTGCGTTGGAATGTTTCTTCCAAGGGTTCGTGAGAGCCTAAGTCAAAACAAACTTTGTTTTTGCCTCTCTGAGGCATAGTTTGACTGTCCAGCTCTCTCGGGTAACTGGCCGACGTTGCCTAGCAACAGTGCATTCCTTTCCTTGGACGGGAAACCACAAGAATGTCTGGAATGCAGGCCTCTTCTCAGTTGGAGTTGTTTTCCCTAACGCTGCTCCCCATGAAGCAGAGAATGAATCAATCTGCATTCACACTTTTAAGCCCGAAAATCTCATACCTTTGGGCTCCGTGGCTTGGCTGTCAGCTTCATCTGGTCAGCTTCTGGCTGCAGAGGGATTAGCCTCTCACTTCAGGCTTCCATGGAGCGATGAATACAGTAGCTCTGCTACTCTTTTGATGCAGACTTCCATGGATCGAAGAAACCATCCTCTGCTACCAATTGTTGGAATTCTGCCTCGGTCAGAGGGATGTGCCAGTCTTCCAGGCACCGGCTGAATTCCTTTCTGACCTCCCTCCTGCGACTCCCGGCAGGAGAACAGATGAGGTCCGTTCCGGCGATTTTTCCCAGGCTGTGAGAAAAACACACCACTGCTTCTCCTCCTCCCTGCTCCCCAGGGAGGGGAATAGACTCAGACAGAAACGTATCTACATGTCTTTATTTCTGTCTTTCGCAGCCATACAGATAAAGATGTCTGCACTCTTTGAACAACAGAGAGAATCTCACTCCTCCCATGTACATCCTGTACAGGTCATATGACACACACTGAGCTCACATCCGGTGCTCAATAAGGAGAATGGACTGCCCCTTTGTTTCCATGGCAACAGTCACAAACATTCTGTTTGGCTTTGCAGCCACAAGCAGCTGACTGAGCTGCTTCTTACTGCCGCATTGCTTCTTTATAGTAACATTCCTAGCCCTAGCCTGGAATTCTATCTATATGTGGAGCAGGAAAGCAGGGCTGTCCAGTGGGGCTACAGTGGGGCTAGAAACTTTACCTGAGGAGGTTGCAGGAAGCTGCTGTTGTGAAATATGGGTTTCCTCTTGGTAAAGAACTTGCTTAATAATAGGCTTGGCTGGTTAGGTAGTTTTCTAAGCAAAGGTATTGGCTACCACAATGTGGTGATGGAGGAAGGAGGAGCCTTCCTGTTTTTACCATGAGGCAGCAGTGAAGGTATGAGGTGCAACAGCCAGCACTGTAATGCTTGGTTGCTGAATGTCACTGCAGCATGAGTTTGGGCTACTGGTATAATTGCGGTGATCATCCATGCCTCCACCATATCTTCCTGGTGCCTAACAGTAGTTTCAGCCAAGCCACTTCACCTCAGTCACAACACTGTGGCAGATAGTGATTTTACCTAACAAAGAACCACCTTAGCCAATGATATTAATAGGTTTTGGAGGGAGAAATTTGATCCAGTCCACATTTATAATTGAATATACCTAATTTGTACAAAACAGTACACAAACCAAAACACCTCCATCCTTTGGAATTCACATTCTCCATATGTGCTCCAGACAAGTAAGATGTAAAAAAATATGTCTACTAGGGTAAAGTCTCCATAAAAATGCATTTACAGTGGTCGCTCGGGTTGCAAACATGATCCGTGCGGGAGGCACGTTCGCAACCCGCAGCATTTGCAACCCACGACCCGCGCATCTGGCATGTGCGGGTCACAATTCGGCACTTCTGCGCATGCGCAAAGCATGATTTAGAGCATCCACACAAGTGCTGAAACCCGGAAGTAACCTTTCTGGTACTTTCAGGTTCAGCACGGTGCACAACCCGAAATTACATAACCCAAAGCATCTGTAACCCGAGGCATGACTGTATTATTAAAGATCAGCATATAAAATGCATTATATTAGGGAAAACCCTTTACTACAATGTGTATATCAGGCAAAATTTCACAAAACTTTGTGCATATCTGCATATTTGTTGGCATCCATCTGTCTCGAGAGACAATGGAGTGCGCCTCCAGGGGTGAAGCCAAACCACTGCATTAGCAGCATTGAAGTGACCTCCCCCAAGGCACGAGCTTGGGCAGTGTGTACTGAGGTCCTGAGCTGCCCAGACAACAAGACCCCCCTCCACACACACACACACACACACACACACACACACACACAGCAGCCTCCCTGAAGTGGTCCAAAGGAAAGCAGAACAATATGTTTGGCACTAGCTTGGCTGCTGGAGTTGCTGGAAGGAGGTATACAAGGTACTATCTAACCGTCTTGGGGCTCCACTCCAGATTTGTGAAGGGTTTACTTAGCCGTTTCTTCTCTCGAAGATAGCCCGCAAGGATGTCTCATGTTATTCCCTTTTTTAAATTCAAAAGGCCTAAGCACACAAGTCCTTGCAGAATTGTGAGACCAGCAATAACATCACTTATGATTACATGGTATACAGTTGTGGTTTCTGTGTCTTTGGCATCCTACATCACCACCAGGGCACAAAGCTATTTTTTTCCATGATATGGATATATTTAATCAAGACTGTTACACAGAAATACTGTGTAAGCTCTCTGGCCGTTTTTAAACACTGCAAACTCTAATATATACATTATATAGGAGGAAATGCCACAATGATTTTTTCCACATTAAGGACAAAAGGAATGTAAAATGTCATTGAATAAACCCCAGAAGCCAGGAGCCTGGATGGCTTACAAGCTTCGTAATCGGATACAGAGCTTTTCACCTCGAAGTCATTGGTGCAAATCCAGATCCATTTAATCATGTCCAAACATTTTCCCTATCTAGTGGTTTTTTGATGGTCTGTATGTTAAAATGGCTGCTCACAGACTGGAGCCTAGTGAACAGCTGACCACATTATAAACAATAACTGCTAATTTCCAGGGTAAGCAATTGACCAATAGCTGAAGAGAAACCAATATACTTTTGTTTTCTTTTTTCAGTGCCTATAGCCAGCCATTCCAAATCAGGCTTGAAGTAATACTTCTAAGGCAAGTTGCTGAATATTTGACTGTTGCTTTTAAAAAAAATAAAAATCCACTGCAGTTAAACAGTACTTTTGTCACTAGTGATGTCAACCTGACTCATATCCCTAGCATTAAATCAATTCTATTTTTAAAACAACAACCCAATTCTCCTGTTATGCTTACATTGTTGGCATATTGAGAAAAATAACCGAATTTGATCTTAGCTGAAATGAGTCAGCACTGGCAGAACCCACATTTTAAAGCTTTGCAAGTATATTATGTCTTCTTGACTGCCTGTTTTGGATTTTGTATCTTTGCTTGAACAATTTCCGCAGGCATGATCTGAAGTTATGCTTCTTTGGATAGAAAATAAAATCAATTTTCTGAAGCAGAGATGGGGAATCTGTGGCCCTTCAAACAGTTGTTGGACTGCAACTCCCATTATTCCTGACTAGCAGCCATGCTGACGTGAGGTTCCCCATCCCCGTAGCAAAGGAAATATCAGCATGAATGCTATTGTACATGGGCCTTTGTTGATGTATATTATGAAATAGTAGTTTAGAATTGAGAGTCCCATGGACTGCAAGAAGATTAAACCTCTCCATTCTGAAGGAAATCAGCCCTGAGTGCTCACTGGAAGGACAGATCCTGAAGCTGAGGTTCCAATACTTTGGCCACGTCATGAGAAGAGAAGACTCCCTGGAAAAGACCCTGATGTTGGGAAAGATGGAGGGCACAAGGAGAAGGGGATGACAGAGGACAAGATGGTTGGACAGTGTTCTTGAACATGTACTAACATGAGTTTGACCAAACTGCGGGAGGCAGTGGAAGACAGGAGTGCCTGGCGTGCTCTGGTCCATGGGGTCACAAAGAGTCAGACACAACTAAATGACTAAACAACAAGAAGAAGTTTAGAATTAGAGAAAGTTCCTGATATAGACTGAACCAGGAATGTAGGTATTTGGATAAGAATCTTGGGCCTATTTCTCACTGAAGAGGGAAAGCTGACTATTCCAGTTCAAGCAGCTTATTTTACATTTCAGTTCTAGACATGTCTTTCCCCTATCTCTCTCAAGGTTGTTAATGCCCTCTCTCACTTCGTAGAGCCTGCTTGGCTATCTACTATACTCCAGAGCTTAGGATGAGGAAAAAAACTAGGGGATGGCATGAACGCAAGTGGAGGAAAAGTTTTGAACACTGGTGAGGGCTCATTATCAACCCAACTAGTGGCAGTGAAGACAGCAAATAAGGCACACTTTGCTGCCTCCATAGCATCCTTACTATGTCGTCCAGGAGAGCTCTTCCAGGCTGGCCCAAAGGAGGTGGTGGAACCAATGGTCTCTCGCTGTGACTTGTTTGTGCTTAGAGGGTAAAATTGCTTGCATCCACTGGGATGTCGACTGTTGTTATAGCAGATTAATCTCATGGGGTGTCCAGAGCCCTGTCTAGTCCTGTTGTGTTGGATGAGCTTCAGTCAGTAAGGTTCAAGGATGTGCCCACCTATAATACTATTTTGGCAGTGTTCCGGTTGCAATATTTTTCTATTTGGTTGGCTGGCTGTTCATGAGGCATTTTTCTTCCTCTCCAAAGGTCAGAATCAGAGGTTAGTTTCCCCCAATAACTGGACTAACAATTTGCATATTTAAAGGTCATTTATATGATGCCGGCACTTCTCCATCATACTGGTTGCTCAAGTCAGGAGGACTTAGGAGGACTGTAAGTTACATACCCATTACCAAAAAAAGTCTATTTCAGCAGTCAGTGAACATGCAATATACAGCAGCTGCCTACTGGCTCTCTGACTACCTACGTCTGTGGTATGTAGATTGTGCTGGCAGAAAACAGGCCCACAAGACATTCCTAGTTTAATATACAAGCGGATGACCACTTTGGGGAACAAAGGCATACATTTGCAGAATTCCTGATATTTATAAGAAGAAACTCTTCATTTTAAGAAGAAACTCCTCTTAAAGAGTTATTTACTCACTTTATAATTACATCCTCGGTGTGTATACGATTTTTTTGAAGGTAGTTGTGTAGTTGTCAGTGGTTGAACACCCTTGATGACAGTCATTACACATCACTGCATTTAACGTTATTAATCCTAATTATGATACTTTATGCTATAGGAGGAAAGTGAAATAGGATGTGATGACTCACTTCTTTAGTACTTATACAACACATTCTAAGCCACAAGACAAGGAAGAACCTGTATTATATATTAGTTCAAGCCTTTTCTTACATGGATCTGCCACATTTCAACCCACTCTAATTTTGCTTCAGCCCACCAGTTACTACAAATAGCTTCCTGCTACTCTCTTCATGCATTCAAAAGAATGCATAAAGTGTGTATGCATAAAGCGTGCAGGAAGTGGGCGCATTCGTGGAATGATGGTCATGCCCCCCTGCCTCTGGCAGTGGTGTATCATGGGTTGCCAGTGCCTAGGGCCGCATGGAGGCAGTGGGAGGGAGGGAAACAGATGGAGTATGCATGTGCACTCAACTGCCTAACAGCATCTGTGTCACCCAGGAGATCTCAGTGATAAGAAATCAGATAAGAAAGATCAGATAAGAAAGATCAGAGATAAGAAAAGAAGAGTCTTTCCATTGTCTGGAGAGGTCATTTCCTGTTTTGCATTGGGGAAGCCATTTTCAGCGGAGCCCAGCAACGGAAGCACACAGCTGTATTGAGGCAGCAGCGGGTGTTGAAACTTTGCAACCCTACAATTTTGCACCCAGGGCAACCACCCCTGTGCCACCCCCCCCATGCTACAAAATTGGCCTCTGGATATACCAGGAACACTTGCTCTACCCCCAATATTTTGATGCTGAGTGAGTTAGTCTGAAAGAGGCTCGAAGAGCATTCCAATAAAGGTGCTTAGGTTGGGGCGAGGTAGAGCAGGAGGGAGTGGGGATGTTAGGGATGCAACCAGTACATCCATGCCACCTTGCCCTACACACTTTATGCCCACATGTGCTCTTTGAAAACATGAATAAGGTGTGCATCTTTAAGCAATGTGATGTCATATTAAAGAGCATTTTGTTGTACTTCACAGGTTATCTTGGAATAGTGATTACTTTATATTATTTAATACCTCTAATCTACAAATGATCCATGTATTCTCCACTACTGGTTTTCTTATCATATATCTATTGTCTTGTTGGCCAGGGCATTTTTAAAAAAATCCTAATACCGTGGCCTAGTACCAAAAATATATTGCTTTGCATTCAATTGCAATATTTCTCCTGAGGCCAAAACATTATTTTCATAAAAAATAATGCTATGCAAAGTAACAGGAAACATACTGTGAATAATGTCTTACATATGAAACTCTCAGCACTGTTGCTGAAATATTGGTTGAGCACGTGCAAGCTTTAATAGCCACAAAAAAAGAAGAGCTAGTTTGTGCGTTATTATGAATGAGTGGAGAGCTTTTTCTTTTAAAATGAACACATTAATGTGATACCATTTAAAATATTTTGTAAGTATTTCATTGTGTCCCTGGCGGCTTGGGGGCTTAGGGGCAAGTATGACAAGAAGCTAGCCTTCCTATGAACCATTCCTAGTTGTTGAATAATGATGAAACAATGGATTCTACAAAGAGTGGCTCTTCCAGATGTCTGTCTCCTTCCATTAACCTACCTATTGCCAATGGATGCTGCCTCTCAATCCTGCTTTCTAGTAACTTTGATGACTTTCATATATCTATATCTGTATGTTCTGGCAGGAGAAATAATCATTTTGTGGTGAATTGGGGCGACGTTAGGGGCCATGGGAGCTTGGAATAAGGAAACCTTCAAGTGCAGACTATGCTACAGGCATTAGCTCTCAGTGAGAGGAATACCTTTACCGTGTTCAGCGGTGGCTAGGTGGACTTCTTCATGAAAAGCAGTCATCTTACTAAACCTTCTTCCTAAGCTTTGGTAGCCTTTTTAGCCACCTCATCAAACCACAACAGTGGTACATGTGTTGTCATGGTCACCTTGACCAGAATGCTTTGCTCTGAGAAAGGATCCCTTGGAGGGAGGTTGAGGAAGTGCAACCTTGCTCATTCTTCTTTTGATCCTGTTGACCATGGTGTCCTTCTGGGGCAGCTCTGGGGGGTGGGGTGGGACACATAGTGTTGCACTGGTTCTGCTCCTATCTTCAAGACCATTTCCAACATAATATATCTACAACATGTGAATAGCCACACAATAATCTGACTGAAAATATGCCCTCTACACAGCACATGAGGTGTTCTTACAGTTTGTCAGTTCATATTCTTTAGATTGCTGAAATGCCAGTATGAAATGTTCTAAATGTTCTTCAATCAGATTTTCTGGATAGCTGAAATGTCAAATGCTTTTCAGCTTATTAGCCTTCTTCACTTGCCTATTTTGTGATGCAGCATCCTTTATGCATGAGTTCAGTCAAATTAGATCCAAATATCACCCTTGTTAGAATCAAGGTCAAAAGACAACATCTCCAGTTGGCAATCATCAGTATAAAATTCTAGAAGCAACTAATGACCATGCGAGGGAGGAAGAAACGGAGACCCTTGATGTGCAGGTGACAGCAGTCGCAACAGGGCCAGCCAGCAGTGGCACCAATTTTACACTTTTCTAGGCCTGCCATCTAAGGCAAATGTCTCCATTTGCCTAATACTAGGTCCAGCCAGAGCTGGATCTAATATCAGGCAATATTAAGTTCCGGATTGATCTTCCTGATTGATCACAGGTATGATCTGATGGACCCACTTTTGGAAACAGAACCTATATTAGGGTCTTTGGATGAATTCTTGACAGCACTAGATATGTAAGAAATAAGTTGGATAAATTATCAATTTATTCTGTTTCAGCTATGTGTTGTCCATTGCTAAGAAGAAGCTGCTGCCCAAATAAAACACTGGGAGGTCCTCTTCTGGATCTGTCACTGGATAAACACAGTAAAAGTGAGGAGGGTGGTTTTCAGAATGGAGGGATATAAGTGGACACCCCATGTATTCTATAACTAAGAGCAAGAGGAATAACTTGCCTCAGCACTGCCTTGCTGAAACTGCCAAGGCTTTGTAATCTGTCCTGCAGGATTCTAACTAAAGCCCACCTTCTTAGAGCTGCAACTTGGTAGTCAATGGATAAGTGTTTTTGGTGTTGTTTGGTTCTTTCTAGGCAACAAGGTTTGGAGCTCTGGGGACTTGGTCTGTAGAAACTCTGTAGAGCTTTCTTGAACCTCGGAAGAATTGGTAGTCCTTTCATCAGAGGTCAAAAACTAGGACACATTCCCAGGGATTGTGGAACTAGATGCTGAATCTGATGCCACTGGTTTTACTCAGAAAGAGCTAGGAAGTTGGTCTGTGCCTTCTCAGAGCTACTACGCCTTGGAGGCTCAGAGTCTACAGACAAAATTCTGAGGCTATGACATACATTCACCAGGAGCAGAATAGAATAGGGGCTACAGTCAGTGGCTGGGAAGAGTGGCAGAACTTAGCTGCCCTCCCATAACTGGCATCGCTGCACCTTATTGGGAAGAAGAGTGGAAGACGGAAGTCAGTGGCAAGGTCAGTGCAGTGCAAATGCACTGGCAGGAGTACTGGGCTGACTTTAACCTCACTGCTGCTTTCCGCTTCCTCCTCCCAGGTAGCTGCAGCAATGCCTGTGACAGAAGGTCAGGTAAGCACCACTACCCTGACGCATTGACCACCATTAGCTGCAGCTCAGTAGCAGAGCCCATGTCGTTTCTCATGCAGTAGATTCCAAGTTGAATCCCTAGCATCTTCAATTAACAGGGTATCAGCAAGCAGAGGCTGGAAAAGACCTATTTCAAGAGCCCTGGAGAGCTTCTGCCTATCATAGCACAGAGTACTGGCCTAACCTGATTCAGCAGAAGGAATATTAATATGTTTAATATTTTCAGAGTAACATTTCCAGTAATACCTGTATCAGTACATCACAAAATCTTCCTGAAAACTGAGCTCAATATGTATGGTTGCTTTCAGTTATACCACCTATGTATGGCTGGAATAATGCACTTAACATTGATGTTGTTCCAAGCTATTCTGTGCTGTAGACTTACCCAAAGTAATATGTATGGTCAAATTACAAGGAAGTCAATTTAGCGGATTTTAAAGTAAACACTTCCTGATTTTTAAATATAATGGCATTGCTAGATACGTTTATCACACTCCAGAGAAAGCAACCCTGTATTGCAGTAGATAGTAATTAAGCTACTGTCAGTGGTATAGTAAACATTAGTGACCTTTTTTTAATCTAGGTCTTAACATGCAGATTACGCTGGGGCAATTTAGTTCACACTCACATGGCCATTTTCTTATCATTATCTTGAAATGTAATAAGATATTTCATTATTAGTCTGAAACTTTAGCTGAGAAGTTGCTGGAATTATCTCTAAATTTATACTTGAGTTACTGGACTCATTATTTCAAACATCTTGGACTGATTCAATATCAGTAATGATTCATTCTTTTGATTAAGAAGTGACTCCATTTGTAGATGTCAGATAATTACTGAGATGACCTATAATGAGAACATTTCACAACTCTCCGACTTAAATTTCTTATTCCCTCAACAGCATAATGACTTCCTTCTAGATCTTTTTATAGTGTGCCTATGCTCCTGGGGTTTCTCTTCATGATCACTCACTATCAAGGGTTGCTCCTATCATTCCTTTAGACAAAGAAAGGTAGTGATTTCAAGCCCTGTCATTTGTCTGTGGTGTTATTTTAGCATTTCTCCCCTCTGCCTACATTCCCAAATCCTGTTTTAAGAACCCCGTTGCACCAGCATTCAAATCACAGATTGCTACAATAGTAAAACATGACACAGGATATTCTTTTGATCTCAACACATGGGAATGCATCATCTAAAGATTATTAAGGGGGGAAAAACCCATTGATTTTACTGTGAACTTTGCTGCATGAATATTTAACCACATTAAGTCCCACAATCATACAATGGATGGAAAAGCACTTTCCACGTTTGAATGGGCAGCTGATTACGGACAACAGCTTCTGAACAATTTATTGGGACTTCTGAAGTGTAGGCGTGTATTTCTATGCTTTGTCTGTCTCTGTCTGCCTCTGCTTTTGTGAGCCAAACAGAATATTTCTACATTTATCATCTATGTTGAAGTGGGGAACTTGTGGCTCTCCAGATGTTGCAGCCCTCAGCAGCCCCAGACAACAGGGCAAGTGATCAGAAATGATGGTCACCAGTTTTCCTTACACCGATATAGATCATTGTTGCAAGCTAGTACTTCCCTGCAATCCTTACTTCTTCTTCCTTTTACCCAGTTCAATTCACCTGCTGTACTTTTTTTCTTCCCTGCCCTGTGTGTTCTATGGACACCCAACAGTTCAGTACGGACCTGCTATATCCATGCTATATCCATGCACATTTTTCATTGTGTCCATGTGATGATGTCCTCACCCAAATGCCATATTTTCCCCCACCTCCATTTAATCTGGATTTACAATTTCCATGTGTGTCTGGATTAAATGAGAAAATAATAAGGACCAGCATTTGGACGAGGATGATACCATGCAGACACTGAGCAAAACTTGTATGCATGAAAAGCACCAGAATGAGCTGCTGTGTAGACACCCTCTCTGCTGAAAACTTTAAAAAGATCTAATAGAATAATGACTGGTGATGATGATGATCTACAGTAAATGCCACATTGCCTTATGGGGAGCTCTGTTTGTTGCCATACTTGTTGCTGAATTTCCTTTTTATTCTACTTCTGCATGATTCCCATGGAATGGAAAGATTACAGAGACAGTATAGTCTCTGTGTTATGAATATCCTGAAGCTTGTTAGTAGAAATATTCACTAGCAAGTATTCAAAGATTTGTAATGCAAATATCAATTTCCTTCCTTCCTTCCTTCCTTCCTTCCTTCCTTCCTTCCTTCCTTCCTTCTCGGATATTCACTAGTTGGTAGCATTCCCCCCTCTCATATTGGATGACCTTTTACCTTCCCGTACATGATGGCTGCCTTAACTGTAAAGACACTATCCTACTTCTGTACAGTGTAAACAAAATAAATGACCAGAATAAAATAATCACATTCTTATACATGGAACATGTTTAAACTCTACCTCCTCAGACAATTGGCTAGCAAGCATTTGCTATTCCCTAGTGACATCTGTTTTTCCCTCTAAGCGCAGTGTTTGGTGTGTTTTTAGCTCATTAATTACCTCCTCTTCATTCTTTCCCTAAAATATACGCTCCTGTTATGTGACTGGACTTCCTTAAAGAGTTGGAAAGAGTGAAGGGCAATATGACAAGCCCATTTTTACCACTTCCTTTCATAGGCAAGAATTTTGTCTCGCAATAATAGACCTGGAACACAATGGGTCAAAACCTTCAGATGAATTTCTGTTACAAAATACCTTTAAATACTTCACATTTACCACATCAAGAGATTTCTGCTTTCTTAGTATTAAAAAAAAAGAAGCATGGGATCATTATCGCTTCCTAATGTATACTTCAATTTTGGACCTAGCATTAAAAATACATATTTGAATGAGACCAGAAGGAGTGCTAATGAATGAAGTCCAGACAAACTAAAAGACCCAGTCTCTCTGAATTGGACAGAAACCACAGCAGTTGGAACAGTGTCTGTCTTAATGATTTCATATGAGTGAGTCAATTCTTCTGAAGGTAGCAGAATAAAGAGCTGAACAATGATGATCAAACAAGTTCAAACCTTCTGGAATTCAGTCACTCGACGGGAACAAGGAAAAATAAAGGGTGATTGTTATAAAGTATTTCCTCCCTGGGGGACCCATTGGAGTAACTAAAATTTGTTGCTCTGTATCTCCATTGGATTGGCAAATATATCTGAAGAACAAGTGTCAGTTCACTGGATGTCACAAACTTTGACTTGTCAGATTAGATTGGAACATAATTTTACCAAGTGTTGAATAATCACCCCAATGCTGCATGTTGCAGCTGCATTGGGGCAGGAGCTAGTATATCAGTTTATCTCTAGATTTAGTGGTTCTGATTTACCTTCTCCTGATTGAGGAGCAGTACTGATGCATTTGCTTTCAGTCACACTTCTGGCTTGGATTTCTTGGTTGTATAACGATTGTTGAAACAACAGGGCACATCCATGGACAGATGGGTTTTTTAAAAGCTCATTTACAATTGTATGGTTTTCTTGGGACGTCTCACTTATTTCATTTTATTAGAGCATTTGTACCCCAATCTTCTAAGGTAAAGTCACCACCCAATACTGCATTCCATAGAGACAATACAAAACAGACAAAAAATATTACTATTACAATGCAAATCTGCATCAGTACAGTCACTGGTCACACGCAATGTGCTGTACTCAGATACAGAGAATTGTGCACTGCCTTCTTAAGTCCAGTTAGCCCAGATTCCCTCACTCCTCTCATCCCTTAGATTAGGAGGCATCCTGTATAGGACTGTGTGAAGAACCCTTCCACAGTGCTATGCAACCTTCCAGTTGAGGAACCTGTGGCCCTCCGGATATTGTGGGACTAGGACTAGCACCCTTCCTGGCTACTACCCAAGCTGGGAGGGCTGATGTGACTTGGAGCCCAACAGCACTTGAAGGTCCATGGACAGGGCTGGCCTGCCCATGAGGTGGACTGAAGCAGCCATCTTGGGTGGTGGAATCCTATGGGCAACCATTCCCACAGGCATCCTTCCCACCCCTGTCACTGCCAGAGTCACACAACTTCAATGGTGACTTCTCGCGAGAGTGGCTGCTTACCTGGGACTCCAGGGGAGTGGCAGTCTATGGCCTGATGTGGCCACAGCCTGGTCTTGAAGGCATCATCTGCCCCAGTGTGGCCATTGAGGAACACTGGTGCCTTCCTCGTGGTTGCATGATTTGGCGTGAAGCGCCTGTTTAAACGATCCAGTCATACTGAGCTGTGGAGTGTGGTTGAGTTGTATGTTTAGGCCCACACCTGAGCCTCCCTGCTCAGATTGTCTCTTTCTCAGCCCAGAGAACAGCATAGCAGATGTTCTATCTCACTTTCAGGACAATCACTTCTAGGCCTTAGCACCCGAGGCATGGCAATCATCTTTCCAGAGGAACTATGGAAGATCGGAGAGACACTGTCTTGCAGCGAGTATTAATGTCCGTCACAATCTCCATGTTCCACACTTATTCCAGGGCATGGTCTTCCTTTGAAGCATTTGGGGTACTGTCTTTGGTGGGCAGCTGTTCCTGCCATGCTCATGAAGAGGATGTGCTACAATACAGTGGTACCTCGGGTTAAGTACTTAATTCATTCCGGAGGTCCATTCTTAACCTGAAACTGTTCTTAACCTGAAGCACCACTTTAGCTAATGGGGCTTCCTGCTGCCGCTGCACCACCGGAGCACGATTTCTGTTCTCATCCTGAAGCAAAGTTCTTAACCTGAGGTACTATTTCTGGGTTAGCGGAGTCTGTAACCTGAAGCGTATGTAACCCGAGGTACCACTGTACCTCGTCTCCTTTAAGGGGAAGGCTTGGCCACCATCTCCTTCAGTATATGCTTCTGGTTTCCTGACCCTTGCAGTCACTTCCCTGTGCACCAGTTGCTAGAGGGATGGCACAGAGCTCACCCCCCTTGCCTCCTGGCAACTTGCTCAGGGAATAAACAGGGATTCACAATGACAAAACCCAGTGCAGGTTATTTTGCCTGCTCTTTCAGCTACTGTAAGTCTCAAAGTCTGCCTAAACAGCTGAGAGTATTGGAGGGCAGAGGCAAGTGTGACTGCACTGCTTATTTTCCCCTTTATGCTTTTTTTCCAAAAAAACTCCCCCTATGAAAAAGTATGCAGTTGGCACAAGAAGCAATGTGCACATATGACATGCCGCATGACTTTATATGATGATAAAGCATCAATAACAGTATGATTCCATTATCACCAAATCCAATTCCGCTGGTAATGTTTAAAATGCGAAATCTCCAGAGAGCTGATTTGCACCAAGCTAAGAAACGTTCTCAACTTCTCAGCATCTCGTGAACAGTGTCTTCTCTACTTATCAAAATAGAGCTCACTAATTGTTAGTAGTACTAATTGAGTTCATTTCTCTTAAGATTTGCTAATTTGAATGTGACCTAGATATTACTGAGCACTTATCATTAAGAAATTTTGCCAAAAGACAGTATGCAAAATTGCAAATGAATTATGTTAATTTATTGGGGGGCTCATAGACATGTATTTCCCACAGTCAGCTACATGAAGCACTTTTGTCAGGCTGAGCTTTGTCATCCATCATTTTTATCTAATAAGAGTTCTACTTACATACACCATTTAATTCAGTGGTAGCCAACCCAGTGCCTTCCAGATGCTGTGGACTCCCAGATCCCATCAGTCTCAGCCAACATAGTCAATTGTGTAGTCTAACAATATATATGTTGGCCACCCCTGGATTAAGTAAACATGGTTTCAGAAGTTTCTTTTTGCACTTCAGAATTCAGAGAGTAATAAAGCAAGTTCAGAAATACTTTCATATGGAAGGTGGCAGAGGAAGATGGGAAAATCTCACTCTGTTTTTGGATATTTTCCTTTAGAGGCCTCAGAAATTGGCTGTTGGCTGGATTAACTGCTACAGAAGTGCTACAGAAAATGTCTCCTGGAAAGTCTCAATAAATGCGTTTTTGCTTTCATGCTCAGATATGAAATGATTTCCAGAATTCAGTTTGGGAAGAAACTTCCCAGTTGAACAGAATAGGCGGTGGTGTGTGTGAATGAACAAGCAAGAGAGGTTATCCATTGGTTTACCAGAAATTTTTATTTTTATTTTGCTAACACTTTTCTTATGGTGGTGGAATAAATAAAGGCAGCGGAACTGCCAAATCCAACATTCCTGCCAGGTTCACGCTGACAGGATGGAAGGTGGTATCCAAAAATTCTCCAAATCCCCCCATATGTGTAAATCCCCCTTTTAACTTTATGAGGGTTTCCCCTTGGTTTTTTAATGTTAAAAAAGCCCTGCAGTTTTCCACAGGTTCCACTTCCAAGAATGCTTGGGGAGCAACATGTTGTAAAGTTACTCCCGAGGAAAGGGAAGCTGGCTGCACTTCTTGAAACGCCTTGAGAGTGATGCAATGTAAGGTGAAATGACATAACATTCTATGAGGTTTGGCCAGCTGAAAGCTGCAGAGCAAGTCTTCTACCATAGCAGCAGAAAACACAACAGAACATGGAAGGAACCAATCTGACCTTCCTGGGAGAGATAGTTGCAGAGTGCAGGCTCTGCAATGGTGATGGGATCCTCACAGTCTTCTAAGCAAAGTCAAATACTGAATGAGGACCAAGAGTTATGCACATAGCAGTGGGTGGCACTGTGGCACTGAGCCTAATTGGGTTTACTGATCAGAAGGTCAGCGTTTTGAATCTGTGCGTCAGGGTGGGCTCTCATTTCTCTGTCCCAGCTTCTGCCAACCTAGCAGTTCAAAAGCACACCAGTGCAAGTAGACAAATAGGTCCCACTACTGCAAGAAGGTAAATGGCATTTCTGTGTGCTGTAACTTCTGTCACGGTCCTCCATGCACCAGTAGTGGTTTAGTCATGCTAACCACATGACCCAGAAATCTGTCTGTGGACAAACGCCGGATCCCTCAGCCTGCAAAGCAAGATGAGCGCCGTACCCCATAGTTGCCTTTGACTGGACTTAACCATTCAGGGATCCTTTACTTTCTCCCCCCCCCCTTTCCTTTCCTTTTCTTTTTTTTGCACAGCAGGTCACTTTAATTATCAAGGATGAATAAATGGTAAAAGAGTGTGGACCATTAAATACTTTAAAATTAATAACCAACAAATATAGGTTGCACCCCATCCACACTTACATGGGATAAAAGTGCACTGAACAAAGGTGTACCGTATTTTTCGGCCCATGGGGTGCACCGGCCCATAAGGCGCACCTAGTTTTTTTTTGGGGGGGGAAATAAAGAAAAAAATTCTCCCCAGGTGCGGGGCTGGGGTGGGGGAAGCCCGAGCTTCCCCCGACCCCAGCCCCCAGAACAGGAAGCTCTCCCATGGCTTGCAAAGAGCTGCGCAAAGCCCGAAGCCTGGGGGGCGCTGAGCTCAGTGCACCCCCAGGCTTCGGGGTGCAGGCAGCTCTCCCACGGCTTGCGGATAGCTTCCTGAAGCCTGGAGAGCGAGAGGGGTCGGTGCTCACCGACCCCTCTCGCTCTCCAGGCTTCAGCGAAAGCCTGCATTCGCCCCATAGGATGCACACACATTTCTCCTTCATTTTTGGAGGGGAAAAAGTGCGTCCTATAGGGCGAAAAATATGGTACTTAGGCATTTGCTGGCAACCATATTTTGAATTAACATACACAGAGCCAATTATATTAGTCATCAAATTTTAATTCATGCTGCATATTTTCCTGAGCTGCATATTTTCCTGAGCCACATTGATGATGATGATGATGATGATGATGTTGATGGTGGTGATGCATTATTTTTATGCTCAATATGAGCAAAGAAGGCTTAAGTGTGAAGCCCAGGTTTCTGTTCTAGCCTGGCCTGGACTGAGCTGCAATGTTGAATGGCCTCTTGCTAAACAGCTTTCCTTTGGAGAGGAATGTTGGGTGGTTGAAAAAGCTGGAGCCATGTAAATTTGGATTGGAAATTATATAAATATAAATTGTTCCATTGACTCAGCAGTTTGATTTAGTTGAGCGGTCAGATTTACCTGTTTATGTATGACAAATACAGTTCATTTTTGCAAAATTGGATTATGGATGCAATGACGTCTCCAGTTCTCCTCCTAGTGCTAACATTTCATACCTTGCGTCTTTTAAAATGGCCTGTGTGAACTTATGACCTGCTAAAACAGGCGAGGGCAGGAGTATAGAAATCTCTTTAGTTTCTTTATCACCAAATAGGGGATGAATATATCTGCAAGCCATGAGTCACTTCATTTGTGAATGGGCACCAGTGAAGTATGACTCCCATGACAAGCCTTTTGGGAAATTGGAAGAATGAAAAGTGGTGACTATGACCTTCCTATATGACAGCTTCTGACAAGTCTCTGCATAGTGGTTGAAATTCACATTCATTATTCTTTCAGTTTATTGGCAATACTGTATTAAGCCGTTCTTGCTTGGCTCTGGGTACCTTTATTTCCCACTAATTTCTATGCAAGTTAGGAGTGCTTAATAATTTGCCTTATTGAATGGAAGATACAGCATGAATCCATGACTGTCATAGCGACATG
The DNA here is from genome assembly GCF_964106915.1 of Podarcis gaigeae. Lineage (NCBI taxonomy): Eukaryota > Metazoa > Chordata > Lepidosauria > Squamata > Lacertidae > Podarcis > Podarcis gaigeae. The sequence continues at coordinate 31,052,336 of NC_139683.1, forward strand.
AGGAAAGAAAGATCATTGCACATATTTTTAGTTGATTTTTCCCCTTTGTCTTCTTTTTATCTGAGAACAGTCAGATAAAAAGTATCCAGTGAATGTGATCAATTTAACAAAGACATATTAAGCAGAAATTCACGTTGCTTTGTTATATAGGAGAACATATCGGAATAACTGTGGGTGGCATTTTCCTGGCTCATCTATCTTAATGGATTTCAAAACAATACTATATCCAGATTCAATGTAAAATTACTTGGCTTCCCAAGTGTTGAAAACCTTGGGTAGCCAGGCCAAAACTGACTATAATTATTTGACAAACGTGGACATTCTTTCATCCTGACCCAGAAATACTCTTCCACACAGAGGAGGAATGTTGCATGTGAGGAACAGCTGTTCTGCATATGGACACCCCCATCATGTGTACAAAACTACTGCAGATCTGTTTTGCCTCCCGTGGAAAACAAGGACGTGTGCTTGAGCCCACCATGCAAATCTCAAGCAAATGTTCTGAACAAGTCAACAGATTGTGTTTATCACATGTTCAAAGAGTTCTGTATTCAGAAATGGATCCTGTAATGACATTGCAGTGTGAAATAGAGTAATCTGTTCACTCATTGCAACCAGTACCATAAGTACATAGAAACAGACCTGGTGGATCAGACAAGAAAGGTCACCCTCCTCTGAGTTGACATCAGTCTGTCTCAGAAGACAATGGAGGAGTGTGCCTTTGGGGATGAGGTCAAACTGTTGGCAGGTTGCAGAACCTATTAGCCCTCTTTTCAACTGCAGTGGGACAGATACTTTGGAGGAAGTTATAGGACCCAGAGATGATGTATGTCATGGTCCGGGTTACAGGCATTCGGAGTCCCAGCTTGGTACGTCAGGACCGGGGTAGAGGTTGGGAAGCAGGAATCAGCAGTCCAGGGGTCAGGAAGCCAAGAGTCCATGAATCAGGATACCAGTTGTCTAGAAGCCGAAGCACAGCTAGGTGGGTAGCATGCTGCTGTGGCAAAGAGCCAGAGGGAAATGCTGGTCTTATATACCCCTCCCCGACCTTGCCACCAAGTGCTACGAGTCTTCTGTCAAGCCTCACCTGTGCGGCCGCGCCTTGCCCTTCCAGGTCAAACTCAGGAAGGCCCCAGTCTTGCGAGGCCCTACCAGTCACAGGGCCTGGCTCCTGCACACACTCCTGACAATGTAGAAGGGGCTGTAGCTCAGTGATAGAGCACCTGCTATGCATGCAAAAGGTCCTAGGGTTCAATCCCCAGCATCTCTAGGTATTACAAGACCTCTACCTGAAACCCTGGTCAGTGTCAACAGTACTGAACTAGTTGGACCAATCATCCAACTCAATATAAGGTAGCTTTATTTGTTCCTACAAAGCAACAACAATCCCCTGTTATCTGCAACCAGTATCTAGAACTCAGAGAATATACTATCCTTGAACATGGAGAACCCATTTAGCTATGACAGCTTTTTGTGTCCCTTGTCTATCTCTGGAATGAACCCAGTATATGTTTTTATTTCATATAATAAGATGTGTACTCTTGGGCACAGATCCTGCATTTGTATTCATGTGACTGGCTAAAGGCAGTCATGTGAAGCTGTTGCCTGTAGTGTTCTATAGAGACTAATACTCCAGAGATGGCTTACTGTCACATCATATTTCAACAGGCGAGGAATTTTATCAAGGTGTAGTAAAAACATAACAAATAAAAATGGCCACAATTCTTTAAGAAAAGTTTTACCCCTCCAAACTTATACATGAAAGGTTCCCTATTTATTGTTGTCTCTCTTTAGACTGTATATTTGTTCTTTGCCAATTAATGCAAACTGGGAACTGTGTTGTTAGACTCCTACTCTTATCAGCCCCAGCCAACATGGCCAATTGTCAGGAATGGTGGGTGTTGTACTTCAAGAACAGCAGGAAGGCCACAGGTTCCCCATCCCAGTGCTCAGCCATCAGAAATACAGCAAATATAGTTTTTGAAGGCAATTTCCCCAAATATAATGCATTCTATATTTTCACTAATATATGCATTTTGTGCACACTTTCCCCTGTTATACACATTTTTGTACATAACTTTTGATTGGAGAACAGCATCACAAAATTTGGAGAAATGTGAATTTCAAAGGATGCTGTGTTTTGGTTCAACTATTGTTTTGAGAAGTATGAAACAGATAGGTTCCTATTCAGATGTGAGCTAAACTGAATTTCTTACACACTGATGAATGGAGCAAATACAGTATATTTTCTTCAGTGCTAAAGAGAGATAGCTGACATGGGTTCTCTCATAAATACAGTTCCTGCTATTTAATCTGTCTTGTGCCAATAAAATGTTTCCTTCCACAGAGATGTCACACTCTTTTATAGTTAATGTAGTTTTATGAAATGCAAAACACTAAAGCTAAAGGTGTATCTTAGAATCACCAACAGCAAAGACATTGTCCTCATTTCTTTTTCACTAATGTGACTGGTTTTTGTATATAATTGGTATGAGGCTACTGAAGCAATCTGTTATTCTATGGAACAGGCCATGGAAATGCATTAGAAGTGCTACGATTTCTTAATTTGTATCTACCTATGCCTCTTTCATAATTCATTTCCCTGTGGAGTTTGTCTATAGGCATAGCGAGTCCCATTTATTCATTGAACAATAGAAAGTATTGCAGATTTACAATATACTAGGGTGACAAAAGAATAGCAACAACCCGTACCAATAAACCTGGGCAGAGATAGTTTGACATATGTTAACTCACTGCTGGGAGGCAGACTGTTGACCTTCAGAACATAGGCCAGGCCAGACTATCTAGCTAAGGATTATCTGATCTGTCTTAATCTGCGTATTTTTTATTATTATTATTATTATTATTATTATTATTATTATTATTATTATTATTAGCCAATTCATACATCACTCACTGAACTAGAGGAGCAACACTACTACACAGTGCTAACTTAAAAAACACCCATTCAGAAGAATAAGGACGGAAAAGGTCCTCATTCATCAACAAGTTTTCTGCATTTGTGGTTCCAATTATAACAGTTTCCATTTCTATCTTCTCATGCTTCCAGTTACAGATAGGTAGCCGTGTTGGTCTGCCATAGTCAAAACAAAAAAATTCCTTCCAGTAGCACCTTAAAGACCAACTAAGTTAGTTCTTGGTATGAGCTTTCGTGTGCATGCACACTTCTTCAGAAAGCTCATACCAAGAACTAACTTGGTCTTTAAGGTGCTACTGGAAGGAATTTTTTGGGTTTATCTTCTCATAGTTTGCCTTCCCTGTCTGCAGCCCTAAACCTATGCAGTATGTCTTTTCCCAAAAAATGTCATTTCTTTCTTCCTTTCTTTCTTTCTTTCTTTCTTTCTTTTCAGTGATAATTATTGTCACCAAAGATAGTAGGCAGAAACATTTGGGAGCCATTCTTTACCCATTTTCCTTTATCAAGAGAAAGCACTACCAATTAACACAATAAAACCAACCACTGAAAGCCCACACAAATAAAACGTGAACACTTGTAGCTGCACACCAGTCTTGTTAGCCTGTGATTGGGGCAAATACCCTACACTTCCCAGCATGCTCTGCTCTGAATATCTTGTATAGAAAGATTGGTGTATTCCTAATATGCATAATTACAGGGTCATTGAGGAAAATGATGATATAATTATCAAAGCTTTAATTGTACACTGATAAGTATTCATGAAAAGAGGATATTATTTCAACATGCTATTATTAGTGTCACTTTACTTCTGTTCCCAAAGCACACTATCTTTGCATTTGGGTAGAGCAATCTTCATGTTACACCAAGCCAGCCCAGGAGCAGAGGGGAAAACGCACCAAACAGAAAATACAAAAATGGTGTGAAAATGATAGAAATGTCCCACGCATCCCTGGAACATTACTGTGACCCACCAATCAGGGCCTTGACAGTGCCCACATGCTAAATAGACACAGTGCCCCTCACATTGCCATGCCCCTCCAGAATGCAAGAAATGCAGAACCCTAAGCATCAGTCACAGACATAGTCAAAGGATTCCTTTAGTGCTGTCGGTTACAGCAACAACAAACACACTCAGCAGATCACTGTGTGATAGGTTTTAGGGGGTTCATTCCGGATGTTTCCACTCATGGGTATCTTTGAAACCTGTGATCCTGTGTCTGTAAGGTTAGAATCTACAAGAGGAAACCTTCGTTTCTTAGTAAGTTAATGGCCTTGGTTTTCCAGTTAAGTACTGCCATGTACATGTCCAAAGAGGTTGTCTTGTTGCCATAGAGACAGGTGAGCAAACCTTTTCCCACCTGACCTGGCTGGATGCATCCTAGAAGAGAGGGGTCTGTGTGTGAGTGAGTTTTGTCTGATTATGGAAGCTGAAGATACAGAGACATGTCTTGCTCTGTGCTGATGTGTAATATGTGGAAATAAAAACCATATATCCTAAAGACACCACTGTCTCTGTTGACATTCATTCCAAGGAAACCAAACCCTTGGTAGGTGCTGCAACCCCTGGAGTCTTTTGACACTTGGAGATCGGGGTGTGTTCAACAACTGATTTGTGTGTTCAACAACTGGACAAAAACGTTACCTCCCCCAAACCCCCAATGGAATCACAGAGCTGAAGGAACACTCAACATTAAACATTTTAAAATCAATCACCTCTGTGGTTTTTCTTTAATTTTACAAAGATTTTTTCATAACTCATCTTAATGATATTTTTATTATTTTTATTATAATATTCAGGAACTTTGTTTTAAGGAGAAAATCTCTTTTTATGCTTGCTCGTGACAAATAAGTTTTAGTTGAGCATTAAAAACTTTAAAAAAAAATATTATCACAAGAAGTTGTTCTTCTTGATAGTCATCTTTGAGCTTCTTAAATGTTCTTTTCTGAAAAGCTATAAGTAGAATTAGTCTCTCTTTTTTTGCCAAATGAACAAAATGCAATCCAGAATTTTGTATGTTAAAGCTGGAAAATATCATTATGTCCTTATTTTGTATATCAGAATACAACTAACAAGCATGGGAAAATGAAGTGATAATACTTGGAGACTCTTTGATGTTACACAATTATTTCACTGTATTTGTGATACAAGTAAAAAGAGGAAATAGTTTCAAGTTTTACTGTCATATAAGTAATAATACTTAACTCATAGGGTAGTAAGTCTATCGCAGTGAAAATATTTTTATTATGAGTAGCTCCTAAGGAATCTCTCTAAACTGGGTGAGTGGGTATTAAAATGACATATGTCGTTAAAGGTAAGCAAGTGCAAAAGTGATGCACATTGGGATATCTATCTATCTATCTATCTATCTATCTATCTATCATCTATCTATCTATCTATCTATCTATCTATCTATCTATCTATCATCTATCTATCTATCTATATGCTAATGGGAACTGATGATAGCCAACCAGGAAAGAGATTTTAAGATCCTTGTGGATTGTTCACTGAAAATGTCTATTCGGTTAAAGGGAGACATGAAAATGGCAAATTCCACCCCAGGTGCAATGGAGGATGCTATTCTCACTAGTATTGAAGTAAGATCCATGATGCAAGTCCCATCTGTTTCTGTACATAGAATGGGAAATGGGGACACCACATTGCCCTTCACATCAGGCAGCAAAGTATATTGGATTGGCCCTTGCAGTACCATTGGTTAATACTAGGAAGTCTGACCAAGTGAGGCTGGCCAGAATGGAAGGAGGAGCACCAGAGAGCTGCCCAAAGCTCACTGTATGTTTCCCTGCCCCATACCTGTACAGTGATTTAAGAGAAGCCAGAATAGCTGTAAGTGGAATCATGACACAGGAGGCTTTTGAGATGGTACTTACAACACCAGAGGTCCCAGGGAACCCCCATCCAGTGAATGTGAAGGGCCTCAACCATGTTGTAAGCCTTTAAAGTGGAGATCCTCATCCTAGTCTGTATCTGTATCAGATTTGAAACTGTATCTGCCCATGAAATCATTTCATTCCTATACAACAAAATTCAAAAATTGGCTGGTCTACCAAACTCCATGGTTTAGAGAGGCATGTGTCTTCAGTTGTTCCCCACACCCCATCCACATTTTTGGTACCTGTCTGTCTCAAGTGATAATGCAGTGTGCCTCTGGGGGTGAAGTCAAGCCACTGTGTTAGTAGCACCGAAGTGACCTCCCCCGGGGCACAAGCCTGGGCAGTGTGTATGGAGGCCCTGGGCTGCCCAAATGACAGGACCCCCCTCGCTGATGTGGTCCAAAGGAAATTAGATCGATACATTTGGCACCAGCTTGGCTGCAGGAGTTCTGGAAGAAGGCATACAAGATACCACCCAACCGTCTTAGGGACTCCTTTATGTAGGGTTTACTCCTTAGCCTTTTCTTCACCCCAAGATATCCCACACAGCAGCAGAGATTTGGGATCAGAATTTTCTTTCTTCTATATCTGCTGTCTTCCCACGTTATTGAGCCCCATTTTAGCCAGTCCCACCCATCAGCTTTCTTCCATACATCCATTCTAGGGGCGACACTGGCTGTCAGCTTTTTCCTCCGTAGAGCCAATGGCAGCATTTTTTTAACTCAGCAAGGAGGAGAAGTGCAAAACAAGATCTGTGCCTGTCATTGGCTCTGGCGCCACCAGCTGTTGACCTCTCTGTCTTCCAGTCTACCAAGCTCAATGCGCACCAGTCACTACTGGTTTCAGGTTTTGAAGGCTGTCAAAATAGACAGTGTTAGCTCCATACACTCCCTTCTCACCCTTCTAGTTTTACTAACAAATTGCTAGTCTTTCAACGTAACTCAGATTAAGCACCAGCTAATTTCCAAGAGCAATTAAAAATGGCTGCTAATTTGTTGGTGCTATTTCACACCTCTCTTGGAACTGCCTTGAAATTCCATATACTACATTGTACCATAAATGCCTCTCTACCTACAAACTATACCCTTTGCCAGTGTAACAAATTTTATTGGCAATTCTTATACTCTAATGAAGTAGTAATGAAGAAAGGGAGGGGGGTATAGATAATTGGTGGCATATAGGCATGTCACATAAATCGTTACTGCCATTCCTTGTATCAAAGAATCTTTTTAAAATTTCATCTCCTAAATTGAGCAAACAGAAATGCGGGATATTTTCCCGTATTCTCTGCAATGACATTTGCAGTAAATTTAATTTATAATATTGTACCAAGTATCCACTTCTATACTGTCATTGAGATTATTGAAATGATAGTTCTGCAAGATAATCTATCAATCCAAACTGCAGAGCTTGGACCAATCTCGTCTATATTAAAATTACCTTCCCTGTAAGAAAGCCATAATTCTTCTCCTTTTTTCACACAACTTTGCTTTCTGTTTTGAGTTTTATGAATAATTGCTTTGTGCTGATCAAAAACAAATTATAATGTACTACATATACTGCCATTGATCACTATAAGTTCTAATGTATAAGTAAAACTATGTTTATGTTTCAAACTAAACCTGACATCTCTATAATAAGATCGCGTACACACTAGATAGCACATTCTATACCATGCCAAGAAAGGCAGATTGCTCAGGTTATGTGAGAAAATTGCCACATTAAAAATAAGATGTAATACTAATAAAAAGATGTAAGTGTATCTAGTTGAAGACTGAGTGGATGATTAATTTTGTTTTTTTAAAAAGCAATGCTTAGATATCTATTGTGTGTGTCACACACACACACACACAGAGAGAGAGAGAGAGAGAGAGAGAGAGAGAGAGAGAGTATGCTGGGGCCAAACGTTTCTTTGGGGAAGGACCATAGAATCACTGACATCTCCAAGCAGGGCTGCCTCAAAACCTGGAGAACCACTACCAGCCGGTTTAGGGCAGGAGTAGCAGATGTGGTACCTTCTAGATGTTTTGATGGCCAACTCCCATCCTCATCCTATCATCCCATCTACCATTGACAATGCTGGATATGGCTACTGGGAACTGTAGTCCAAAACATATGGCTATCCCTGGTGTACGCAACTCTGAGCTGGATAGTATAAAGATCTAGATGACTTAGACCCCAAATATCTGAAATACAGACCCTCTTGGTAGTTCCACCAGCCTCAGAATTTGGGTGTGGACGCAGGTGGCAGCCTGGAAGAGGGCATTCTCTGCAGCAGCCCGTAAGAGGTGAAATCCCCTCCTCACAGAGGTGCACCTTTATTGTGTAGCTTTCAGTTCATGTTGAAGACACACTTCTACCTTGGCCTTTGACACCTGGCATATATGTCTATCCCCACCCTATTCTTCAGATTGTAAATTGCTGTAACTGAGAATATCATTGTCATTGCAATCCTTGGCACCTCAAGCATCAGGTATATACCACTAATTTATAACAGAAAATTAGAGCAGTTCACAACAACTGTACGACCTCCATATAATAAAAACCAATGGGACTAGTGATGGATAATACTGGCACCTCTCAACCTTTTGGCTAAGATGATGATAATAATAATAATAATAATAATAATAATAATAATAATAATAATTTTTATTTATACCCCGCAATCCCCAGCCAAGACCGGGCTCAGGGTGGCTAACACCCAATATAAAAACAAATTTATTGAAATACAACTTAAAAACAAGATTAAAATACAACATTAAAACATTAAAATACAGCCTCATTTCAATGGAAACTCAAATAAAAAAATTTTTAGCGGGATGAAAACGTCAAGTCTTCACCAAGGCTAACTTTCCAGACTGGTCCTACATGGACCAGAAAAAAGCCAGGGAAGTCCCCAAATGGGAGTTCCATCACAGGAAGAGAAAGGGAAAAAAGGAGAGGGGGAGGAAATCAAATTGATTCCAAGCTGAATAACTCTGTCTTACAGGTCCTGCAGAAAGAAATCAGATCCTGCAGGGCCCTGGTCTCATGAGACAGAGCGTTCCTCCAGGCCGGAGCCAGTGTTGAAAAAGCCCTGGCTCTGGTTGAGGCTAATCTGACTTCCTTAGGGCCCAGGACCTCTAGGGTGTTGCTATTTATGGACCTTAAGGTCCTCTGTGGGGCATACCGGGAGAGGCGGTCCTGTAGGTACGAGGTAAAATCAGATGTGCAGTACCAGGTGACACTGACTGGATAATCTAACCTGGCACAGGGCACTTTCTTTTGAGTTGCTAAACACTATACAGTACAAAGACATATATTTTGGAAGTGTCCTATTTTAAACACAAAGTTGGCATATATTCAAACTGGATTCCAGTCTAATATCTAAGAGCACCAAACACCTGTTGGAGGTCATCAGGTGCTAGATTTAATCCTGGAATCCCCATTTCCTTGCTAAGGTTCACCAGGTCCACACATCATTAGCAATACCTCTGACAACACTATTATCTGATGGGATACAGAAGCTCTGCAAATACTCCAAAGCCTTCAGGTGATCTCACAGTTCTCTGGCTTGGGGGTGCAGTTATTTGTGAAGCTGGTGTATGATTGTGCATGTAAGAGAGAGAAATATATATACACTACTGAATGAAGACAGAAATCCTTGCTTTTGAAAAAGCTGGATACTTAAGCAGGTACATAAGGCTTCCACCTTAATGATCCACTGGTTTTAATGGAACCCTCAAGTTAGAGGGCTAAGGAGTTCAGTTTCAGTCATGCAGTGTGCGTTGCTGCCTGGTTTAAATATGTGCATTTAAGCATAGGGCCACATTCCATGACACACAGACTCCAGACACATCTTTGATCATTCTTTGTGATGCATAAAATATGTCACAGCTGTGCTATAAAAGACAGCAGCCATCAGGTAAGGCTGTCACTTGCCCTTGTTGGATTGAGAGGGTTGGGAGGGGGTATGAAATACAGATTTTTGGTCTTATATTTGGAGGGAGTGGGTTGCTATTGGGGGGGGAGCAATCTATTTCATCTGTTACACCAGGACTAAGGAAATAGGTGTGTTTTGAAAGGGGCAAAAGAGAGAGGAAAATATCTAAAGATCCTGTGTCAAAAGATGAGTTTAGTTTCCAGGAAATAATGGAATGTGTTTCAAACTCTGCAGCTCTTTTTTCAAAGGTCCTAGAATACAAAAGACACATATACACATTAAGATGGTTTTATGTGACTCCTGTTCCTGGATTTGTTATTTCAGTAAAGATATTAAATAAACAGGCTGAAAAGAACAGATCTAGCTGATATTTTGTTTCAGCATCTATCTAACAATTCTTGTGTTGTAAGTTGTAAATATGTTACCTGCTGGCTGACTCTAAATGCTAGGTTTTCCAAAAGGATTGCCTGTTTCTCTCGGGATAGGATACTTTGATTTCTGCTCCTCATACATCTTATTTTAGTTTAGAGGTTCAAATGATCTGGGTAATAAACAGACAATACCCATAAGGAAAAACACAAAGCTCTGAAAGCCATGTCTTTCCTAATAATTCACAAACTTTTCAAAATATACTTTTTATGGAAACATGAAATATTTCTATTAACATATTGATAAAATAGAATTTTAAAACGGTGTTGGCTGAAATTTGTTTTGTTGAATGTAATGACTTTGTTCCCAGTTAGTTAATGTGTTGAGTCATATCAAAAATTCATACCTCATTATTTATGGGGCAGCAAAGGAATCTCATGCGATCAAAATAAAAATTGCTTTCGGAGAGAAGTATGAAAACCGCCTTTTGTGCAACATTTACTGAGCATACAATGTACAAGATTAAAAATAATAACAATGGCATCACTTTTTAACAGGAGATAGAGGCTCCACACACTAGCATTATTATACAGTAGTTAAGAGTTTGCGATATTTATCAGGACGCTACTTTATTCAGGTACTGAAAAGGAACCATGCTTCTTCTCTACTCTTTTAAAGTATGTAGTTATGTGTAATTTCACTCTGGATATGTTTGCTACAAAGATGCTATTTTCAGGCAATTCTAAACAGACTAAGGAGTCCTAAATCCTACTGAGATCAATGGGGCTTAATCCCAGAAAAGTGGAAATGTCGAAGCTGCACTAAATATTTTCTCATGAGTAAACATGCATAGGTTTAATCTGAAATGGCTGAATATGTATCTCCTGGCACCATAGGTCACATGCACACCCCCCACAACCAGATAACCTCCCAGTGTCACAGGGAGCCCAGCAGGGGATATTATGCCCATGATCTCCCGAAGCCTAGAACTAGTGCTGCATAAAACCACAATGCCTGCATCGTTGTGATGAATATGTCCAGATGTTGGGTTATTTGTGCGGTTAGGATTTCTGGAATAAGGTCATAAAGGTAAAGGGACCCCTGACCATTAGGTCCAGTCGTGAACGACTCTGGGATTGCGGCACTCATCTTGCTTTACTGGCCAAGGGAGCTGGCGTACAGCTTCTGGGTCATGTGGCCAGCATGACTAAGCCGCTTCTGGCGAACCAGAGCAGCGCACGGAAACACCGTTTACCTTCCCACTAAAGCGGTACCTATTTATCTACTTGCACTTTGACGTGCTTTCAAACTCCTAAATTGGCAGGAGCAGGGACTGAGCAACGGGAGCTCACCCCATCGCGGGTATTTGAACCGTCAGCCTTCTGATCGGCAAGTCCTAGGCTCTGTGGTTTAGACCACAGCTCCACATGCATCCCTTCAGAATAAGATCATAGGAACTCTAAATATTATTGTTAACAACAGATTGGATAGAGACTCTTAAGAGCACTGTTGCATCATTTAGAGAAAGTCAGCACGCAAGATCAAATGTTGTGATGCATTTATCAAGTATGGTGAACACTGAACCAGTAAGCATTGGCAATTGTTACAGCCTCTTCTATTTAGATATTGACTAGTCAATAGCTAAAATGAATAAATTTACCATTTAGGTGAGAGCAATCCTGGCTTTGCAAATTTTAATATTTTTAAAATATTTTAAAACATTTTCTGGAATTCAATATATTATCATTATTTACGAAATTACTATCCTGCCCTTCTTCCCAGAAAAGCCCAAATTCTTAATACGTAGGATATATATGTTTTGCTTTCTTTTCTGATTTAATGTTTCTAAATTCACTTTTGGTAGCGAACTGATCCAAAAAGAAAGAAAAGGTAGCTGTTTTGCAGCAAGTTGCCTGGTGAAAAGATAGAAGTCACCCTTCTTCCATCAAAGCAGACTCCGAAGTCCCATTGATTTCAATGGAGATACTGAAGAATGTGCTTGCATCTCTCCAGTGGAATCAGTTGGACAGAGAGTGCTTAAATTTGGCTGGATGTATGTCCATTATGCTAGTTAGAAACTGATCAGAAGGAAAAGCTTTGCTAGGAATTAAAATACAGCACCCAAAAGGCAAAATTGATTAGGAGGCTACCATCTGGCTGGAAAGTTTCTGCCATATGTTTTGACCAACGTAGCAAAACAAAGGGTTTTATACTGTCACCACCTCCAGTTCTGTTTTATAAATTACATTCCATTTTATTATAAGTATGAAAAAGATTAGGGAATGCTTCATTCATCTATGACTGGCTGCCTAATTGGAAAACAGGCACTATATAAAATTTTAAGAGATGTATGCAGTGAACAGGGATTGGTTGGAAAATCATTTGACAGCTGAAAGCAACAGAGGTCCAGGAACTGCTATAAATTGTTTATTATGTAGATCTTTAATTCTTAATAAGTTTTATTCAAATAATTCTTTTATGTTCTATGTTCATAGTTTATCCTTGATAATAACTAGAGGAAAAATTCTTACAAAAAATCCTGCAGGGTGGAGTGGGAGGGGAATGTCGCAAAATTCATGTGCAGTATCAAACACTTGCAATATCAAAAATATATTTAGGGTTTTTTCCCCTTTAGAAGGCATAATTTCATAAAGAATAAATTTATAAAATTCAGTCTATAGGAGTGTGTATGGATGTGTGTGTGTGTGTGTGTGTGTGTGTGTGTGTGTGTGTGAGTGTGTGTGTGTGTGTGTGTGTATAGGTTGCTTTTGGAAAAACAGCATATCAAGTTCAAATGAAATTTAGGAATGTTAATCTCTTTTGCAGCTGCTATTTTTGTTTTATAGTATTGTTACAGCTGTTTTTAATTTCTTTTAAGAAATACTAAACCTTTAGGAGTATTCCCAAGTGAAACACCACAGCACAGATAATTGGTTTCATTGCAATTCAGATTATGAACATCATTTTTCAGTTGTTACTTTCAAACTATATACACAGCTAAATCTGTAAGCCATTTTCTTCATTTCTGCTACTAACAAAAATGTAGAAAAGGTGAACAAAAAGCACAGTGAAGGCTTCACAGAGCCTTGCTGTATGCCTAATGAGCCGTTGTGATGCTTGGAAATATTTATGGATCAATATACTGCGCTGACGATGTATGCACAAACATATTGCAAAAGCATTGCTGGCTGTGACATCTACACATAGATGACCAAATTCATTAGATTGTCACGGGACGTTTTAAATTTACACCTCTGGGCAGCAGCTGTGCTTCTGCATCCCATGGGTGTTACTTAAAGGAAGGGCAGGCAGTGTAAAATAGGATTTGCATTCTCCTTAAAGTGTAAATTTCAACATATAGCAGCTATAGCTCTGAGGCTGTTGCTGCACATACGATTTTAAATGTGCCTGCTAATGTATATGTATGATAAAGCAGTCCTTGACTTCACAACAAACACACTGTTTCATACCACTAGAAACCGTACCTAATGCACTTTAATCTACATCAGAGAGTAATCTTGCAGGCTACTAAATAGGGATGGAGTGAAATTTCTCAAGTTTCAAGACCTGAGAATAATTTAGCTAGCTTGCAAGATTCATATAGGGAAGGCTAATATTGAGTGAATCTCACTAAATAATCTATTTAATTTATACAAGTTTTTGTCTTAAATGGAAACCTTTAATACAAGTATCCTACAAGAATAACTTACCTCCTCTGTTCTGCATGGTTGGATGCCAAGGATTTTTTCCCCACTTTCTTCTAGCTGCACTGAACTCAAGGATGCCAGCGGTGGGGGTGATGGGGAATCTGTTTGGTTTTCATGTTAATGCAAACTCCCTAATTTGCATTTCCTGGACCAATACTTGAATGAAAACGTTTCTATTTTTTGAAATTTGCACTTTTACATGTTTTGTGATGCAGTTTTTCAACCGAAAAATGTGTATTTTAAAGAAGTGTACACTGTGGGGAAAATATGTGCAGAGTTCACATATCAGTGGGGGGGGAATGTACAAAATGCATTATATTTGGGGAAAGTGTTTGAAAAAATTAGGCAAACGTACATACAAAAATACATCTATTTGGAGAAAAAGGAGGAAAATGTGTACAAATTTCCATGCAGACGTTTTAGAAAAATAAATGCAATCTGATGTAAAAGTGGGATAAGGTTGGAAAAAGGAGAAACTGAGAGCAGCTGAAAATAAAACATTCATCCATCCCTAATTGAGTATCAGGATTCAGAAAGACTAAGGACCCTACAGACAGGTGAAAAATAAGCTATCCTTCTGCAGTGTTTCAAACCATCTTTCCTTTCACCTGAAAAATAATGGCATTTAAAAAAATAAATAAGAAACTGCCAAAAATGCAGGACCCAGAATTGCATCCTAAGCAAAGATACTGGGCTGATTTCATGCCATCCCACCCTAGTAAATACACCAGGACACAATGAGAGACCACTTGGGACCTGTGATGGAGCAGCAACTGAGGGAGTCACAAGGCCTTTCCTGGAGGGCATGTGAGATGTCAGCAAAGGCAGGTACATACTATGCGCCATGCAAGTGCAAGGTTCCTTCCTGGGTATTGCATGGCCATGGACAGAATCAACAACCCAAAATGGGTCATGCAAGCCAGTTAAGAGACAGGAATCTGCCTGGTGCTGAAGATGTGACTCTCCATGCCTTTGTCACATCATGACACCATTCAGTAATAGCTTTGGGTAATCAGATCAAGAATGCCTGTCCCTTGATCACCACTCAGTAATGGCTGTCTTCCACTGAACTGTCTAGTAAGCTGCAACTGGTGTCCTACAGAGAAGAAGCTAGTACATCAGAAGCTAGAAAACTGACCTGCTAATTTTCTATATGCTCCACTTGCAATCTTAAATGGTATACTCCAGAAAGAGAATAAACCAGATTGCACAATGATCTTAGCTCTGAGTCTCTAAAACAACACACACACACACCCTTTTTTTGGTCTTGAGTTTCTGCAGTGCCTTTTTTGTACTGGAACACATAAGTCCTGAGATGTAGAGAAAATGGGGTAATACTTTCCTGCTCAGTTTCTCAGAGCATGCCAGATGCTGGGAATTTCTGGCCTACCTACAGCCTAATGATAGCTGAACAATTGCCATCCTTTGTGGTATTGGCTGAATTCACGGTTTTTTTGTTCTCATCGAAGAACTTTGATTCTTGGCATGGCAAAATCAAAAGTGTCACTTCTTAAGAAACCATTATTCTGTTAATAGTTTAACACCTAGTGAAATGGAACAGAACGAATTGGGGTGGGCAGGATGTTGTTTTGAAGTCATTTAATAAAACCTAAGTGAGATGATATACTTCCGCATCTGGAGTTGTGCTCACTGACCATTTTTATTCACCGAAGTGCATAATAAGCTGAAAGCATGAATCAGATTTTGATAGCTGAACATGCGAGGGTTGCGCTGGCACGATGTGTGAAGCATGCCATAGAGTCAACTCGCTCCAGTGGTCTGTCTTTGAGCCAAGTAATGGGGTGAGTCCCAAATTATTTAAATTTATGTGGCTGGGAATGAGTCGCTCATAAGTTTGCTAGTCCCTTGCCCTTAAAAATAAAGAAACAGCATCTTCCTCTTGGGTGGGGGGAACCCCGCTATTGGTCTCTTATTTACAGCATATAAAATGACTGATGTGCACCAAAAATTATGCCGGGAGAGGAAGGGATACTTCAACGTGGAATTATAAAAAATGAAAGAAACTGAATCATGTGTCTAACCAAGATTGATTTCTGATTGGCTGAAAATCTGTCAACTGTAACGTAAGCCTACGTTGTTGAAAGTGAAAGGCCTGATCCGGCAGAAGCTTAGAATAGACCTATTGAAATGAAAGTGACTCATGACTACGTTCTGCTTCGATCATGACCCAGAGCAGAATCCTAAACCATGTCTACTGAAAAGCAAAACCTATTTCATTCAATGGGGCTTACTCCCAGATAAGAAGAGATGGTATTGCAGCCTTAAGGACCCATATTTCTTTATGTACAGAGCATGGTAGACAAATTTGGCTGCTGTGGCACCCCAGTTGCCCCAGCTATGAGCTGCTTCTAGGGAAGCTGGATCATTGTGAATTCTGATATAGACTGACCAGATCAGCATATCTTGGACAGACTATAATTTAGCTATCTCCTGTGTGTTTTGCACTTGTTCCTGCACACTGCTCAGCTTTTTTTTTAAAGCATCAAAAGATGGATAGACACTCAGAACTTTTAGAAATGCTTGCTTTAAGAGAAAAATTAATGTGAATTTGTATACAGTTTTTTGGGGGGGAAATAAAAATAATGCAAATTAATGCTGAAGTAGGGTAGAACTGACTTATGGGTAAAAACATACAAAAAGGACTGGATTCACCTATCCTTCCCCCTGTGACTTTATACAAGCTATTTGTATTCTGATATGAATATTAAATACACATGGGATGTGCCAGATGTTCAGTACAGAAGCATGTATGTTCCTGTGAAAGCCTCTCTATAGCTCTCATTAAGAAGAAATCAGGAGATGGACATATACTCAGTCCAGAACCAGAATGATGTGCACATGCACAACTTCCATGCTAACCAGTTATGTAATAGTATCTGGTTGAAGATTATGAATTGGTTGCATTTGCGACATTGTAGATCCATTCATATGTTTGGGGCAAACCTGTGTGGACTTTCTGTGGGGAGGGGTTAGCCCTGCCCCCAGCGTCCCCACATGTACCAACTTCATTGCAGACCTTCCTGGATTCTGGAGGAGGAATCTAAGCAAGTTTGGTGTATATATCAGGAACTCTTAAAACAGGTTTCCTGATTGCAGTGAGGTTTCTAAGTTTATTCAACTGGATGTCATTCACATTCACCACCACCATCTAAAAATTGCCCCAAGTGGAGCAAGCACACAAGGGGACATTGGGGGTGCACTTGCCCTGCTCAATATTTGAAGAACATATACATCTGAATAAGAAAATACCATTTAAGTCTTACATTCCTAAGCAGAGAACTCTAGGATAGCATTTCATATTACATAAGGCATTTGGTTTTCCAAAGGATTTCCCATTATGGTCCAAATTCAGAGTTCCCAGTTGCATGTTTGCCTTGTAAAGCTATTCCGGGAAGAAGCTATAGGCTGCATCCTTCCTTATTTCAGAAATATCCCCAATGCCTTCAGTAAAGGCCAACTATCCATTGCCTACAACGAACTGTGTGTATTACTTTGGGGGGGCAACCCACATTTTTCTATTTGGAGCCTAGTCTAAAAAGCTGCACTTAAATCCACGAACCTTATGCTGCTAAGGTATTTTGTGGCTAAGGAGCCAAGCCTTATGCCATGTGCTCAAGCAAAAAGACATTTATCTAGGTGGGGATTTTGATTCTATATTCAGAGCTATGTCCCACATTACTTTTAGAAGACCCATCTGTGGCTTAAAACACATGAAAATGGAATCTGGGAAGTGTAATACATGCCTCCACACCAGATGCAGGGGATTAAAGGGAATGGATATCATCTCCTACCCTGCTTATGAACTTCCCAGAGGCATCTGGTTGGCTACTGACTGTAGACAGAATGCTGAGTGATATGGACCATTGTTTTGACCCGGTATGGCAAATCATATGTTCTTATGCCTTTTCCCAAGAGCAGACAGATGACCTCCAGACAGACACACTTTCAGAAGTTCACCCTACACTCAGCAGCTCTCAGAGAAAGATGTGCCTCGCACTTCTCGTGTTACATGCCATCTGTGTCTTCTGAAATAGCATGGGAAATGACCTTAGTGACCTCTCAGCAAAAGAAATACACTGTAAAATAGAAGACAATAAAATTGCAACATCCAAAAATGGTACTTAGGTTAAAAGGAACAAATTCTAAGGATGGATTTACCAGCATATTGGGAAGCAATCGGTGAAACTTGAGGTTCCTCCTACTCATCACCAAGAGTCTTGGATGTATAAATGGGAAGCCCTTCAGTGTGTCAAGCCCACTATTTGCAGGATCTTTCCCTGGTTATGGAACAAAACAGAAGAAGAACCACGTAACAATGAAATAGCCTAATTCACATACAAACAAGCAGGATATGGTACTGAAATGAGAAACAATTTTTGATGGGCTCCCCAAGGCCCAGTCTTGGAGGCTGTTTTTAATATTCTCCCACATAGTGAATGGCTAAGAGTCAAGACCTTTGTCTACAGCCCAACCCATCCCACATATGCAGGTTACCAAGACTGTAGGTTGTTTCTGATCATTGGTCTTATTACTTGATAACCACAGCCAGTCAACACCTATTTAGAACCAGGAGACAGGACTTCCTGGTCAGAGTACTTTTAAAGGAAGATTTGAATCTATTTGCTTTGCATTTTACAAACAAAGCCATGGAAATGACTTGGTCTGGACAAGTCTTGCTGAAACCAGTGGATCTGCCCCAAAGCACATTAAGCTGTTTGAGGGTTGGAGCCCAAAAGTTTAAGGGAAACTACACTAAAATGTTTGCACATTTCAAAGAAATGATGTGACAAGTGGTAGCATTTTGAGGAAAGTGACAGCTGATCAGAGACCCCAGTTTCTAAATTCTGTTGACAGGACAAAGAAATGAGGGAAAAGATGGTGCGTGCCTTGATTTAACATAATTCTCGGTGCAGAGTCTGTACGAGCACATTGTGGGATGCAGTTCTCTCAGAGGGTTAAGTGCTTTAAATGGATGTGAAATTTGAGCGCACTCCTAAAGTGGGAACTCTCTGGAGGAAACTTCATGCATTTTTTATTTCTCGAGTAAAATAAAAAAGAAGTTTGATTCAATATACAGATGTTTTCCTCTTTGATGTTTGAAAAGCTCTGGGAAAACACATCTAACAGCTCTCAGCTGTATTTGTTTAGCTCAGGTAGCTGGAGATTTACGACAACACGCAGTTGAGAGAACAACTGCATTGCGATTGTAATTGTTCTGCAAGAGACTGAACAGTAATTTCAAGCCAAATAGAGCTTCAAAGTGGAAATTTATCTGTAGCAAATGTGTCTTTGTTTCTATATTGATAATAGGAATTACTGATGATTCCCTTTTTTCCATAATAGATGCCAAATTTGGTGAGATTATATAGTAGTCAACGGTATATGCCAATGGTGTTGAGGAATATTATATGCGGTTTAAAAAAGGCATTCTGACAAAAGTGTTGTCTAGTTCACAAATTTCCCTATGACTCAAGGCATATTTAGGTTTCTTTTTAAAAAGTGTGTGTGTTGTATTTTTAAAGTAGCTTCTAGGCAGGTGACATTTGGTCAATTTTTATAGTTAATCCCCCTTTTCTAAGACCATTGCTGATATTGGTGAATAAAGAATAATAACTCAATCAGAGGAAAGGAGTTTGATTTCAAAAGTTGAGATAGACTTCAGTGAATTGGTTGTTGTTGTTACTGTTCTTGTTAAAAGGCATGCTATTGTATTATTTTTAAACTTTTAAACTGGTTGTTGTGGTGACCAGATAGAAAACTCTCTATAATAGTATACATGAGGCACAGAAATAGTGCACTGAATGTTACCTAAATTCATGAACATAAAATCATATCACAAAACTGTTGCAATGTTAATCTGCTTACATGTGTGCATATAATGACAATGCAACTTAATTCAATATTATTGTACTGTTTGAGATTCAGTACAACCTCATTATTCTGAATGGCTTAGGGAAACATTCAAACTTGGCCTGCACCAAGTTGGGCCAAGAAGGAATTATAGTTCTAATTTTGTATGGAATTTTGTAGAGGCTAGAGTTCAGAAAAACCATCCCACAAGCCAGGACCAGAAGGTTATCTTCAATAGTTAATGTGGATCTATAGTTTTATTTAATAGCTAATGTAGTGCTGATTTTACAAGTGTCTGTACATAGCAAACAGTAAGCTATGGTTTAGGACAAGCTAAAGAAACAAATAATGAGCGTGAAAATTTGCTGAGCCATGTCATGTAGCATATAGATCACAAAACCTATATATAAAACCAGGGAGCTCTGCCTGTCTTCCAGTGGAGGAACAGAGCCCAGTGTCTTTACTCTGCTCATATAAATTGAATAAATGTCACTCTTGTTGAAGAGAAATGAAGAGTAATTGATTTTTCACTATATCTGAGTTCACTATAAGTAGGTTTCAATGTACGCAGAGTTGTTCCCTGCTACCAGGCCCATACTTTTTCCAAAACAGACAGATTCTCTTAATAACAGGTCCCTAGCCCAAGCACATGAAAGCAATTAAATAGTAATTACACAACTAATTAGAAAGCCTATAAAGATGCAGGCCTGCATCTAAACAACATCATTAACTAGAGACCATAACCAACGTAATTACTTTGTTGCTGCTGATGGCTGCCATTGCTGCAGGAAAATGCAGCATATAAAGATGGAGGGGGGACAAATTTCATCAGCAGAAATAAGGTGCGTGAACTAGTTCAGAGAAAGGGTATATTAACTTTCCAATTAGAAGTGCTAGGCTGCGAATACTATGCAATGCCAGTTGTACCATTTCTGATCTTGGTTTAGCTACTCCAGAAATAGTTTGCTTTCCGTAGATCTCCTGTCTTCTGTCCTAAATCCCTTCCGCCTTTGGCTCAAGGATGATGTGATGCTGAAAGGGCACAGGGGGGGGGGATACATTGTGGAACTGGACATAGAATTCAGCTTCCCCCAAATCTCAGCATTCTCCTTTAAGCAAACAAACAAACAAAACATGACCACAAGGTTTATAGCACACCTAGTTGTGAAGGCCCTGCAAACAAAGCTCTTTTCCCCCTTCTTATGATTTGCAAAATAAAAAAAGAGGCTGATTCAAAGACTGGCTTGCTGCGAAATGTTTGGTGTTCAGATGGTGACTCAAGGCTGCTTCAGTTGAGAAGTATTGTTTAGTACTTGGGCAAGATGAACAAGAATGAACACACACTAGTTGGATTGGGTACTGGTTGTTGCTACTGTTGCATTTCTATCCTGTCTCTCCATATAAATCATGGGAGCATACATAGGAGCCACATTAGGCTTTGATCACACCAGAACCTTGGATTCAGCAAAGTGGGTGTGTCATATGCCTTCAGACAGTGTTCTGGGACCTTGGCCATGTTTACATGCATTTTGAACATGACTGGTGTCCCAGGATTGTAGCCAGTGCTTTTTGTTAGTAACCTGAGTGGGCTTCAGATCATAGAAGACAGGCTTATGCAGAGCTTGTCTGAGACCTGGGGCAGCTGGGAGTCCTGGGGTACTCTTGGCATGACAGCAGAAGTCTGGCAGCTCCCTAACAGGATGCCCTTGCTGGCTTAGCCCTCCAAGGCCTGGGACAAGTGTACCCAACTGCCCTCCCCCCTTCTGCACAGGCCTGATAGAAGAAGACCTCACTGCTCTCTCCTCTCCCTTGTAATCCCCTCATAATCTACAGTGGAGGCATGGGGGACCCTCTAAATCAGATGTTGGAAGTGCACTGAATGAGAAGAGAACAATGAAGTTCCATTGCACAAGTGGAAGCCTGCTCATATAGCATTGTAACGGTAAAGGTAAAGGGACCCCTGACCATTAGGTCCAGTTGTGACCGACTCTGGGGTTGGGGCGCTCATCTCGCTTTATTGGCCGAGGGAGCCAGTGTACAGTTTCCGGGTCATATGGCCAGCATGACTAAGCCGCTTCTGGTGAACCAGAGCAGCGCATGGAAATGCCGATTACCTTCCCGCCAGAGTGGTACCTATTTATCTACTTGCACTTTGAGGTACTTTCGAACTGGCTAGGTTGGCAGGAGCTGGGACCGAGCAACGGGAGCTCACCCCGTCATGGGGTTTTGGACCGCTGACCTTCTGATCAGCAAGTCCTAGGCTCTGTGGTTTAACCCACAGCGCCACCCGCATCCCTATATAGCATTGTATCCACCCTAAATATACAGTATAAGCAATTTTCATTGTGCTGATTCAAGTGCATATATTGTATAATTGAATATCCTGCCCAAGTGAAAAATAGCACCTAGAATGAAGCATTCAGCCTGGAGGAGGGCTCTGCAGGCCTCTCTTTCTGACCTTGTTTCCTACCCCAAGTACTGAGATATGTCCTTGAACTCTAATGCTTATTGTCTGCTTGAAGAATAGGGACAGTTGTTTGTGTGTGTAAAAACTAACCAACTGTACAAAAGTAAGACTCATCTCTGTTGCTCCACCTAATTTTGCCTCTGGCCATGCCTACCACTGGCATGTGGCCCTCAGAAGGGACTGTGGCCCTTGGGTTGAAAAAGGCTCCCTATTCCTACCTTAAGCAGTCCTTGAACATCTGGTGGGTATGAGATGTTCTGTTCCAGAAGGACAATGCTCCTGCTCAATGAGGAATAACTCCCCAAATGGCTCCTACTCTTTCTCATATCCTATCCAAGGGGTATGAGTCCTGGCAGCTCATTGTGTACCTTACATCAGGAAGCCCCAACTTCAAAAGGAATGGTGGCCTCTGAGTCTTGGCTCCTCTGTCAGTGGCTTCACTGCTGCCATGATTTATCTCTACTTTTGTCATGACTTCTAATAACAAATCTCGGAGTCACTGAGCGGTAATTAAATGTTTATTTAAAATATTCAGGAGATCTCAAGAACATATGGGGACTGTAACTACCCTGTCAAAATTACCAGAATTGCTGTTGTATTAAATTATTCATTTATTCAAGGTACAGAATTTTAAAAAGGCTTCATATTGCATTTATCTTGATTGCATTAAATCAATACCACCGACCTGAGAATTGTGTGTGTGTCCCCCAACCTTTGTTAGTAGCAACCACCTCAGCTCTCTCAGAGTAGAAGCAATGCCATGCCCATGCACAGAGATGCTAGTGGTTGCTAGCAGTAGAAGTAGCCATTGCTTAAGGATTCTAGCCAAAGAGCTTAAGGGCCCTTTATAAACTGCGATTTGAAATAGAGCATGCCAATACAGCTCTGTACAGTAAAGAGTGGTTTCAAATCAACACTTGCTAGTTGTCTGCTAGGTATCTCTAACCACATGGAGTTTACTGCCTGTTAACCTAGATAGGGGACGCAGGTGGCGCTGTGGGTTAAAGCCTCAGCGCCTAGGACTTGCCGATCGAAAGGTCGGCGGTTCGAATCCCTGCGGCGGGGTGCGCTCCCGCTGCTCGGTCCCAGCGCCTGCCAACCTAGCAGTTCGAAAGCACCTCCGGGAGCAAGTAGATAAATAGGGACCGCTTACCGGCGGGAAGGTAAACGGCGTTTCCGTGTGCGGCTCTGGCTTGCCAGATGCAGCTTTGTCACGCTGGCCACGTGACCCGGAAGTGTCTCCGGACAGCGCTGGCCCCTTTCCTCTTGAGTGAGATGGGCGCACAACCCCAGAGTCTGTCAAGACTGGCCCGTATGGGCAGGGGTACCTTTACCTTTACCTAACCTAGATAGACAAGCAGTAGGAGGAAATGCAGTAATCATTGTTTCACCAGCTGGCAGAAGGCAATAGATGACTGGCTCTCTATCAGAACTGGGGGGAAGCAGAAGATAGATCAAGCTCTACTGGTTAGAGTTGCCATACAGAAAACTACAGTTGGCAGCAGTGTCCTGGCAGAAATTGGCAAAAAAACCCCAAATGTCTGGGAAAATCTGGACGTATGGCCGCCCATGCCAGCAGTGCCTTTTCTGCCGATTTTCCATAAATATAGCTCGAAAACGGCTCAACAACTTTGGCAAAAAATAAATAAATCCAGATTTTCACTGTTTGAAATATGGCAATCTTACTACTGGTAGATCTCTGGGTGACTTGCTATAGATCTGCAAGGCTTCCTGACTGCCTGTTATTTAACCATAGCAACAACAAAACAACTATATTAGACCAGGAGTTCACTTTGTCTAAACAACTTTGGCCCAGTATATCTGAAAGAGCATCTCCAACCCCATCATTCAGCCCAGACACTGAGATCTAGCTCCGAGGGCCTTCTGGCGGTTCTATCACTGAGAGAAGTGAAGTTACAGGAAACCAGGCAGAGCACCTTCTTGGTAGTGGTGCCTGCCCTGTGGAACTCCCCACCTCCCATCAGATGTCAAGGAATTAAAAAAAAACTATCTGACTTTTAGAAGACATCTGAAGGCATCCCAGTACAGGGAAGTTTTAAATGTTTGATGTTGCATTTTGTTTTAATTTGTTGGAAGCTGCCCAGAGAGGCTGGGTAACCCAGTCCAATGGATGGCATATACATAAATAATAATTATAATTATTATTAGTAGTAGCAGTATTAAAGAATAATGACCACAGTTCATGTACACAGAATGGAAGATGCCAGGATCCTCAAAGATGTACTTTATGGGGTGCTGGCATCAGGTACCAGACTGGTTGGCAGACCAACTATGCATTACAAAGATGCCTACACATGACATGAAGGCTGGCAACAGTAACCCTGCCATGTGGGAATCCCTTGCAGACAACTGCAGTGCCTGGAGACAAACAGATTGTGTATCTATTTCAATGACTGGAGAAGAAATGACCACTGGGAGAAGCGCAGAGAGAAGAAATGCCATACTGCATCTGGACCAGCAAAACCAGACCCTGCCATCTGTCCCAGCTGCATAAAAACCCCAAGGGTGCACTCTTCCATTGTCATGAGAGAAGGAAAGATGCCCATGATTGTGTGCTATAGTAAACTGCTTTGATATTTTTCTATGAAACAGTGGTACTGACAGCTCCTCATGCTTGTGCCCCACTCCTGTTCTGCCCTTTTAGTGACATTTCAGTGACGTCTTTATGCTGTTTCTGGGTCACTTCTGGGTTCGGCGCTGTGCATGTGTGCCCGATTTTGCACATATTGGTTGTGCCTAAAATGGGGGTTGCCTGTATATAAATAGTTCCCTAAATAAATAAATAAAATCTCATATTTCAGAGCAGATTTTTGCATTGTGCAGTATTTTGTGAAAAGCCTATAGTTGATGTTCATTTGAAACACAGGCACAGTGACTAGGAGGAAACAATTAAAGGAAATGTAATACAACTTTTATGTTGTGCCCCACCTTGGTATTTTATGTGGGTGGGTGGTATATACACTCATTTAGAAATACATAAATGAAATAAGGGATAAAATCAGTATTTAAGCAAGGGGCAGTGGCAAAAAATATACATACACTCCAAACTGGGGCGCTGTGATAGAGAGGGATACCTGCCTAGATGGGAATTTGGAGTGTAGTCTGGCTTTCTCTTGCAATTAATACCTTTCAGTTCATGTGTGACTAGAGATAGGGGGAGAGGACAGAGAGCTCCATCAAACCTTTTGCTGATCCTCTCCCACAACACAGAAAATGGCTAGATTTTCAAACTGCATTTTTTATATGGCATTTAGCATGGCTGGCATACTCAAAACTGAAGGAATGGAGGGCTTCTTGTTAATGATTCATGATACATTATTGTAGTTCTTAAATGAAAGGACCACTGATGTCCTCCTTCAAAGAGCAGCCATTATTTTCATGAGGGAGTAGCTTAGCAAATGTAGGATACTTCCAGCTTGGTGGCTGTATTGGACAAAAGGTTCGTTTTGCTATTCCAGTAGAGGAGTCTATGGCACATACTAACACACTAGCATATTCACCATCCTTGGATAATAGAAAGATCTTCCTCCAGAGTCTCAGGATCATGCTGCAGTGGCAAGGATCTTGGCTCAAAGGATGCAATTTGCATACTGACTGCAGTCTTTTCTTCCTTACTGTGAGTTCGGGGAGGGGGGGATGTTCCTTGGATACTTTTGCACTGGAAGCTTGCCTTGAGTGTTCATGGCTCAGCTCACAAAAGACTATCAAACAGTTATCAGCTGTAGCAGATTTCAGTCACCGGCAACCTGAAACTTAATTGAACCAGTGACCTAAGGGTGAAAGGGTCTGTTTCCCATTATCAGTTCCCCGAGCCATTCAGTCACAGTGTATTTTTCTTCAGTCTACAAAAGCATCAACTGGGCAAATAAAAGTGCTGATGGTTCTCGGACATTTCACTTTGGATGGTTACTGTTTACTTCTTTGCCTCGAGGTTCATTATGCTTCGGATCTCAATTGCCTATTCTGTCCCTAATGTTCAGGGCTGGAAGAAGCCTGTTCTTATCTCATTCATCTTAACAGCAGCTCACGGTGGATGTCAGAGTGGACTTTGCAGTTAATCAGGTTTATCCATCTGCTCAATGCAAGAGGTGCAACAGTAGGATGCAGCTGCAGCATTGCTGACTGACAGGTGGATGTCCAATCTCTGCTTAAATTACTCTAGCGAAGGAAAGTCTACTGCCGCCTTCCACTGCCATAGAGCTCTGTTAGGAAGTCTCTCCTAATGTTTAGCCCAAATCTGCATCCTTGCAATTTCCACTGATTTCTTCTAAGCTGCTCTCTGAAGCAACAGAAAACAAGCCTGTGCCATAGCTCTCTGAATATTGAAAGACTACCATCATGTCTCCACTTAAATTTATTTTCTCCAGATTACTTCTATTAATGAAGCCTAAGACTGCACCAGCTTTTTCTGCAGCTGCATTTAGCAGCCCCTGTTCAGCCTGTAACTAACTAAGACTCGGATCCTTTTCATATGTGGCAGTATGGTGGATAGCTACATGGGTGCCCAACTGATAGCTGGTCAGGTGGATATCAGGAAAACATTGGCATTTCTAAGTAGGACTAGGAATAACCCCCCCCCCAATCTAAAACCCTGGGGAGGCACTGCTAGTTAGTATAGGCAAAACTGAGGAAGATGGACCAATGGTCTGACTCATTACAAGGCAGCTTCCTGTTATCCTTATTGGAGAACAAAATAGTGACTGATTGATTTAATAATGTTTACCTCGTTTTTTTAATAAAATAAACTGAAAGTGGCTTAGAAAAAAACTCATACATAAAACTCAATAAAGCAACAAATTACCAGTATATTTTTTTAAAGTTCTAGTTCATCAATTTCATACAATGAGAGGGAGGGAGGGAGGGAGGGAGGGAGGGAGGGAGGGAGGGAGATGTAACCCGCACTAAACACTCAGTAAGATAAACTGAAGCTCTGAAAAGAGGGGAGTGTTAAATAAACCCCTCTGTGAAGAGACTTCCACAACCTGTAAGAGACCCTGCCATGAGAAAAAAGATCCTATAACAGTCTATTGACCTCTTACAGAACCATTTTTAGCCCTTTCAAATAAACTGTATCTCTTCTTATTTTTTCATTTCACAGAGCATACTCATTTTCTCAAAACATGCTTCCACCATAGCCGCCAACTTGCAGTCATGAATGCTTTCCTTTGTAAATTCCACTAGTATATGGATTTGAATACTTCCTTTTTCTGCACTGCAATAATTGATAATGACAACGCATCGTTAAGAATCAAAACATCAATATAACTCTGGTAAAGAAACATCATTCCTCATAAATCTCCTGGCATTCTTGAGGATGCCAATAAGCATATTGATAAGGATCACAAAATACTCATAAAAATGAAATGTCCATCTTGTTACAGCCAGTCAGTACTTTCCCCCCCCAAAAGGGAGGGGGGAAGAGGACAGCAACAAATTCTATTTTAATTTGTTCACACATACAGAAAATATTTTCAGTACTGTACACACAATCAACCTTTTTCCTTAGATTTTCTGTAGGAATCATATACAGTCATAAACAAATCTTAGCAAACAACTGCTGTTTGTATAAAGCCATTAAAGTGCAAAGAGAAAAGTCGTTGTCGTTCTCCTGTGACAAAATCCTAAATTACATCTAATTGAAATATATACTGTACATAAGTCGCAAGTTTGCTTGGACATTATTCTCAGTTACATGGATGTATTCCCATCCATACATGGATGAGGGGAAAATTCAGTTCATTTTGCATTTTAATGTGAATCTATCTACTTTGCACTTCCTGGACCAAAATGCAGATAAACTTCAAAATGTGAAGTTCTCTGAATTTTTATGATGCAGTTCTCCAAACAAAAGAAGGTGTACAAAATGTATTTGGGGAAAGTGAAC
The DNA here is from genome assembly GCF_964106915.1 of Podarcis gaigeae. NCBI lineage: Eukaryota > Metazoa > Chordata > Lepidosauria > Squamata > Lacertidae > Podarcis > Podarcis gaigeae. The sequence continues at coordinate 31,080,407 of NC_139683.1, forward strand.
ATGAAAATACACATATTAGTGAAAATTGTATTAGAGAAATTTCTTGCAAAACATATGTATAAGAAGAAATAAATGTACAATATAATGTTGACAAATTTCCATGAAGGCAAATCACAAACTGATGCAAACATGTGGCAGACTGCACTTGAGACAAAAGAAAACTGGAAGAAACCAGAAACTGACAAAATATTGTAGGGCAGAGGAATGGGAGGAGATGAAGAACCATATTTGAAAATCTTTGCCAGATTCCCATGGGTCACATTAGCTGCTCCCATTTCTAGAGCAGCAAATGTTGCACTCATTGTTATTCCCCCCAAACACAATCCAGCCGCATCCCAAAACTTTTTATTTTGTGTGAGTTATGCAAGTACTTAAACTGGAGACATAAAATACCTGTCTTTGGCTGGATTTTGTAGGCTGCCCTGAACACAGAACACCTACATGTTACACAGGCAAAATAACATGTAAATGGGGTACATACAAGTTTGTCGTCTCTGTACAATTTTAAGTCCGTTTTGAATTTGATGCTTTACAGATGATTCAGTGAGTAAAATAAATGTATCGCTGGTTCATGCAGCAAGCTTTCTGGAACAATCCAGCCTCATTAACCATCATGGAATTGAGCTCTTGTTTTCAGAAGGAAATGGATTGTATCCTTCCTCTGTATTCAGATATAGGATAATATTACTTTCCCTCATTCCTTGTCTATTCATTTCTGAAAAGAAGCTGGAAGGAATATTTAAATAGCCATCAGAGACCTACCAAATCCATCTTAGTGGCTTCCATTACTTTCTATCACCTTCTGATTTACACTGTTTATGCCAGGGTGCTTTGGGATTCTGTAGTCTAGATGTTTCCCATAAAGCAGGATTTTACAGGTTTCACTTTAAAGCCCAGGAATACTGTAAGAGTTGGCTGAAGATTCAAATATATCAATATATCCAAAAGAGATGCAAGGCCATTTGAAACTTGGAGGATATGTTTCTCCCTTTTTTGACACATCAGAGTTTATAATGAGGGGAATTATTCTCATGGTACTTAATCTGATCTCTCTTCATGTTCTTCACCAATGTATCATTGCATGGGTCAAACTAGAGGGCTCAGCTAAACTAGCTTCCTAACTGAGTACAGTACTAGAATAAGCAATAGGACAGTCCCAATGGAGAATAATTTCCCCACTTGACTTCTCTGAAGTTTGGAACCACAAAGCAATTATCATGCATCACATTTCCTAAATATCTCTATAACGTTGTACAGTGGTATCTCGGGTTACAAACTTAATTCATTTCGGAGGTCCATTCTTAACCAGAAACCATTCTTAACCTGAGGCGCACTTTCGCTAATGGAGCCTCCTGCTGCCGCCGTGCCACCAGCACATGATTTCTGTTCTCATCCTGGGGCAAAGTTTGTGACGAGGTACTACTTCCAGGTTAGCGGAGTTTGTAACCCCGAAGCATTTGTAATCCGAGGTGTTTGTAACCTGAGGTACCACTGTACTGGGTAGATGCTTGGGATGCTTGAAGTACAGACCTTTTTGACCTTTAGGAGTTTGCATGAAGGTGATGGGGCAGTGGGTAGAGATGAAGGAGATTCTGAAGGCCCAACTCACACCACACATTGAAAGCGCTATGATACCATGTTAAATAGTCATGGCTTCCCCCAAAACATCCTGGAAAATATAGTCTGTTAAAGGTGCTGAGATTTGTCAGGAGACCCCTACTCCTATCACATGGCTAAAATTAGTAGAGTTCCCAGTGAAGAGGGATTGATTGATACCACTCTAGTGTTGCCATATTTCAAACAGTGAAAAGTTGTTGACCAAAATGACATTTTTAAGCTATGGGTTGCCATATGCCCGGATTTTCCTGGACATTTTGCTGATTTCCACGCAGACACCGCTGCCGACTGTGGTATTCCGGATATGTCTGGGAAATTGTAGATGTATGGCAACCCTACCTAAGCATTGTTTCAACTCTCATTGTTTGAAACAAAGACCATTATTACACTGTTTGTGCTTAACTTATTATTATTATTATTATTATTATTATTATTATTATTATTGAATCAAACATGTTTTTCCACAGTTCTGTTTGGAAAGAATGGCTCACATATCTCAAGAGCTATTCTAATCTTATATACCTGCATTCTTATATACCTTTGTTCTTTTCACCGCTTTGACACAATCTTTTGAGTCTCTCCTTCAGCGACAACAATGGAAAACGTTCTGTTGTCTTGAACGGAGCAACAGTATTGTGTGCATTGCTAGCTATTCAAACAATTACCTATGCCTGCATGATATGTTTTGTCACTGCTATTTCTCCCCACCTTTTCTGCTGTTCCAGATATTGATGGTGTAATGAAATGAATAAAATATCTATACATGTCAGATAAGGTCAGAAGCACAGAGCATTCCTTCTGTTGTGCATATCTATTAGTAAGGGAGAATCTATTCAACGTAAGAGCATGAACATTTTCCCTGAAATAAATTTACTTTGACTTCATGCTATGCTAGCACATAACAAAAAATACAGTTTTAGGAGCGATATTTACAACAAATAGACAGCATCATGGGAAGATTTCAAGCAGCTATCCCCAATTCGCTAGTACCAGTAAGCAAAAAGCCAGTTGAGCCCAGACCTATTCTGTAAAATCTTCTCTCTTATGGCTTGCCAAGTTATCTGTTCCTGTGATTTAAACAGTAGCCCAACATGCAGAAAGTTGAATCAGTGAAGGCAGGTCTAGGTCAAGCTATTTTCCTGCTCAGGACAAAAAATGACTCACTACACCTGCATGTTGTTGTATGAAGTGGTTGGTTAGGGAATGATGATTCATTCTCCATAGTTTCCCCCCAAGATTTGACTCCTTGGACCTGTTCTGCAGAAGTGGATTGAATGAAAGGATTTTCCTTTCCAAGCGCTTTTATTAAATGGGAGGAAAGGGGGGGAAAGTGTCCTCAGACCTCCCGCTTTATTGTCTCAAGTCTCCAAGGTGAGCATGTTCATTCTAGATCATTTTATAGATTAGCCTAAGTCCTATTCAGACCACCTGACTGAGTAGGATAGCAGTGTGGAGAAAGAGGGAGTGAGATTGCATCATAGGCCCCTTCCCTGGTGTAAAATGCACTGTTGCCCTTGCCTCTTTGATGGACATGCATTCAGCACGTCTGCAAAGGGGCACTTGCTCATTTACAATTTTGGGGTGCTTGGTTGTTCCACTACTGCATCCTTCTGCCCCAAGAGACACTTCTAGACTTTGGAGAAATTGGTAGCAATGGGCAGTTTGCAACTGCCCTGAAGTCTTTGTGAGTATTCACATAAGATGAATAGCCCTCGTCTGCAAGGAGTTACAACAACAACAACAACTTTATTGTTATTTTATTGGATTTCTTACCCACCCTTCACCAAAAGATCCCAGGGCAGGTTACAACAATATACAATACGGTATTGAAATTAGCTACTTAGTCCAGAAGTACATAGAAGTGTGAACTTTGTACTTTTTGAAAGAGCTGTGAAATGTTTATTTTTGACTAGCATTCAGTGCCCGAAACTAAAGAGTTGTGTTCTTTGGATTGAGAGGGAGAGAGGTGTTTTATTTTTCTCTGTTGAAAGCCATCCCTAGCCCATGGTAAATTATGGGATAGAAACTGAACTGAGTGAATAATTGTTGTGGGGTACCTGCTCAAAGCATCTATTACCATCAATTATAATGGTGGTCAGTTATGAATGATTGGCACACCTGGGCTTTTCTTCTTGAGTCTCAATTTGAAGATGTGAACTTTCTCTTTTTATTTGGTTGAAGACCAATTTAGAGGATGTTTTGGATTTTCCCATACAATTTAACTTTCTACTAAGATGGTCACATACATAATACATTTCTCACCTATAGAATTTTATCTTAATTTCATTTTTGCTTTCTGAGATTTAACCCTCATTAACCTTTTGACTAGCAATTTTGGTCTCTATTATTGCTTTAAGTGAAAACATTGCAGATATCTAGAGAACTGAATATGTGTTTGATCATTTAAACATGTTAGATTAAGCATCACAGGTCTTAATTAATAATAATGCAGGCGCCATTCAAAAATTTAAATTATCCCTTAAATTATCTGATCTTGTGATTGGAGGTTTTAAGATTGGAGTCAAAGGGATTCTAGATTTTATATGTATTCTTATCCGAGATATGAAGCAATTGTGGTAAAATCAACAATTACACTGCAGAAAAGAGAATGACTACCAATTTGTCAGCAGTTGCATGAAGATGTTCCACAATAGTTAATGCAGAAGAATTATCATTCCTTTATATAGACAGAAATTGATTTTGTGATTCAGGCTATTAGCAAGCCGATAAAGATTCATCCTTGCATATTCAAGCAGACGCCTCTTTTGTCATTCCAGCAGTGTCCGTGTTCAGTTCAGCAATTGGGGATATTTGGAAATGGGGTTCACCTCATGAGTGCTTCCTCTTTTTAAAAGACAATAAGCAAGAATATCTAAAGATGCACATTAGCTGCTTGTCTGGCATGTATATTTTTGGAAATATTCCTTACAGTGCAATCCTGTTGTCAAATTGCATATGTCGGTTGGGGATAGGATCACTACCAAATTTAACTGTGCAGTAAAACACATTACACCAGCACTGTGAATTTACAGTGGTCTCACATTAGCACCAGGGGGAACACAATACAGGCATATCCAGCAGGACCAAAACACCACCAATGGAAGTAGCGTGTTTCAATCAACAAGAGTTGGTAGCATGACAAGAGAGATGCTGAACTTAGTAAGAAACTTATGCTCATTCAGATAATAAAAGCATAGCCAAAGTGGAAAAAATTGTCCTCATTGCTTTCAATGGTAAATCCAAAATGGCTGCCCCATTGATCTTGTTCCCACAATATTAAACAATAGGACGACTTTGTTCTATGGGCTTTCTTCCTGCTAGATAGAAGTCACTTCTCCACAAAAAGCTCCCTACGGAAGTAAAATGTCTAAATGCAGGTGGGGTTGATCAAGTTAGTCTTTCTCATAGAATGACACTGTGAGTTGTGCCAATTTTGTGGCTACAAGGTCAAGATACTCCACAAGTATAGGCAAAGCTTGGGAAACAACCACTACAGAGGGAGATCATGGCTCAAGTATGACTAAACATCAGGAAGAACTTTCTTACAGAGCTGTTTGACTTTGGAACAGATTTCTACAAGAGGTAGTGGACTCTCCTTCCTTGGAGATTTCAAAGCAGAGATTAGGTGTGTAGAGTTCTCAATGACACTACAAAGTGTATTTCATTTCCTCTGCAATGTACCCGAAGTGACACCTCATCCCATGTCAGCCTACCCACAAATCTGGGTCATCATCTGATTTGATTCTTCAAATGCTACTTCTATCTACTGTAAGGTAGAGGTCTTTCTCCACAGTGGCCTGTTAACATCCTTTAAATAAATAAATGAAATGAAAATGCCAAAACCATTTTTATTTACACATGCATTAAAAAACATTTTACTATATTAAATGTTTTTAAGTTTCTGACTTTTACTTGCACTTTTATCTGCAAACACATTCCAGAAACACTAATCAAGAAGAACCATGTATTCTGCTATTATCATTCCCACTCAGAGAATATTTCTAGTGATAGGTGGGGAAATTTGTTAAAGAAGGAACAGCAACCAATTCCATTTAGGGTTGTTGGTTGGTTTGATCTTAATTACATCAGACTTTCAGAAGTCAGTCTTTTTAAATAGTTGGTAGCTATTGTTTTTTATTATTTATTATTATTATTATTATTTTAGTCTTTATGTTTTTATGCTGATATTATTTTACTTTTTGTTGTTGAAAAATTACTTTAAGAACACTAGTGTAGAAAGTATCATAAATCAAGAAACATATGACAACATATCACAAAGTGTGGATGAATGGGAATAGGAGTCATTGCCTACCAAGGTTCCTGCATCTGTGAAGAACCATAGGGCAGGCATAGGGAGATGAAGGGGGAAATGGTGCAAAGCCAGCTTCAACAATCTCCTTGAGACAGGTGCTTCATTTCAGGTAAATGGGGATGGTGTGAATAGAAAATAACATATCTGACAGCTTTATTTCACTTTCAGGAATCTCTGTCACTTTAAAACAATGTAATCTATGGACAACGCTAGGCATCATTGTATTCTATTCCCCAAACACATACATATTCTGGAATTTACAGCTCTCCATTTGGAAATTTAGAGTTCAAGGGTTACACTGCCCTGGCTCATCATAGCCTACAGAATATTGAAAAGTAAATCCCATTGTTTCTTCAATAAAAAAGAATAGATAAACCATATGTGGGTGCATTCTTAGGTAGATTATTTCACACACTGGAAGTGGCAAAGATAACTATTGCCATCTGCAATAATTATAATTATATTAAGTGAGTAACAGGTCAATCCTATTTCCAATTTATACAAGTTGAATGGGATACGATTACTCCCTAATCCTCAAGAAGTGGTAAAACACACAACTTTGGTGGGAGGGGCACCACTATGTCAGTATAGCAACACCATTTCACCAGTGGGAGCTACTAATAGTACCTTTACACTCCACCAGTATAAAGGTGGAGTGGGAAAACTGGGTAGAATTGGGCAGATGATGGCGGAATAGTGAAAGTTAATCAAAATTATATATTCACTCAGATGCTAGAGTTTGACTCTGGGTTTGCTTCTTTAACTCTTTCCACTTCATCCCCTTTTCCGTTTGTGTTGTAGTCCCACGAGCAGAGTCTCTCTGCTTTTTAATCTGTTCAGCATGGCACCTAGAAAAATGTGGGTACTTTATAAGCAATTAATCAGAATAATATAGAAATGTGAGAGAACAATAATGTAAAAAGCTGGTCAACCCACCCACCCTATTTCCATGCTTTGCTCATATATAACTTTGCTATGGACACTTGTCGGTCGCCATATTGTTGAGGCTGGTTAGGAATTTTTCCACTTGGCAAATTGGTACCAGCCATTTAGTATTCACCTACTTACTAGCAATCATCATAACTTTTGTGAGGTTAAGCATTGGGTAAGCCTTTGTTTGGATGGAGGGGAGGTTATAGCCTTCACCTTCCCCTCCTCAGTAAGGGCATCCTGTTAAAGGGATCCAGGGTGTTAATCCTGTCCGAAGCCTGGACATGGACTAGGGCCATGACACACCCTACGGAGACCCCTCAGGGTGCCCTTATTTGATGTAAGTCATAAGGCACCCCCTATTGGTGGTGCCCTTAAGTGGACTCCCTGCAGATGGGCAGGAGTCAAGATATAGCCTGGCTTCACCCTAATGCCGAAGCCAAACCACTCACATCTGTAACCAATAAAGTTGTGGCCTACATAAACCCAAATACTTTGTGTCTGTGTATTTTATTGTTCTCCTGGGAATGTTGCGGCTTCGGTGCCTTAGCCCACAAGAATAATATAGAAATGTGAGGGGGGGGGGTGTAAAAAGCTGGTCATGGATAGGATGAGTTCAACAACAAAAAATGTTGAAATTTATTTGCATGGTAAAGATGCTGATTTTGGTCTTCCTAGTTCTGGAATTGTTATTTATGACATACAAAATAGAAGAAACCAGCATACCTTCCCTAATGCAATTCTTTGCACACCTACATGCAACCATGGCCAACCCCATTGTTAGGCAGAGTGAGGCAACCTGTTGATCCATTCAGGTTCCAAAGGTGGAATAAGCAGTGTAGGATCACCATCCAGTCCTTTAAAAGGTAAAGGGACCCCTGACCATTAGGTCCAGTCATGACTGACTCTGGGGTTGTGGCGCTCATCTCGTTTTATTGGCCAAGGGAGCCGGCATACAGCTTCCGGGTCATGTGGCCAGCATGACTAAGCTGCTTCTGGCGAACCAGAGCAGTGCACGGAAACGCCGTTTACCTTACCACCGGAGCAGTACCTATTTATCTACTTGCACTTTGACGTGTTTTCAAACTGCTAGGTTGGCAGGAGCAGGGACTGAGCAACAGGAGCTCACCCCGTCGCAGGGATTCAAACCACCGACCTTCTGATTGGCAAGTCCTAGGCTCTGTGGTTTAACCCACAGCCCCACCCACGTCCCTTAACATCCAGTCCTTTATTTATTCATTAAATTTGCATACCGCCCTATACCCACAGGTCTCAGGGCAGTTCACAGAATAAAATCATGATATAAAAACACAGAGTACATAATCAAAATGAAAACAGGAATAACCCACCCACCCCAACACATTATAAAAGGGAGGACAGTGAATGTCAGTCAACCAAAGACCTGGTTAAAAAGAAACATTTTTGCCTGGCGCCTAGAGGAGTATAATGAAGGTGCCAGGCGGACCTCCCTGGGGAGAGCATTCCACAAATGGGGAGCCACTGCAGAAAAGGCCCGTTCGCATGTTGCCCTCTTCGGACCTCCTGTGGAGAAGGCACACAAAGAAGGGCCTAAGAAGATAATCTCAGGATCCACGTAGGTTTATAGGGAAAGAGGTATTGCAGTCCCAAGCCATTTAAGGCTTTATAGGTCAAAACCAGCACTTTGAAGTGGGCCCAGAAACTAATTGGTAGCCAGTGCAGTCAGACCAGGATTGGTGTAATATGCTCAAATTGCCTTGCCCCAGTGAGCAACCTGGCCACTGAATTCTGCTCTAAGTGAAGTTCCCAAACCATCTTCAGAAGTATAACTTCTATGTATAACTTCACTTCAGGCAGCAAACTACCTTAGGTCAACCCTACCTGGAAGTAAGCCCAAGGTAAGCCACACTGAACTCAATGAGTTATGAGTAGCCACACATAGGATTGTGCTGTCAGTTAATAAAAATATAAATTTTAGTCATTCTAATATACTCACAATATTGGAGATTTTGCTCTTGTACATGTACCATGTCCATAGACTTCTCAGCATTATCACTGGTTTTATGATATGTCCTCACACTCAATATTCTTGGAGTTCGATTTGGGTTGGGTCCCGTCCCTCCCCCCTTTAACTGCATACATTAATTATGTTAAATGCAGGAGTCAGGATATATATATCCCAGCACACAGCTTCAGATAAAAGATACAGAAGTAAGCTGAGAAGAGTGTTCTTATGAATGCTTTAATTGTTTAGGGGCCAAAGGAAATGAAATCAGATTGGGAGAGAGGGGGGAGGCCCCAATCTCACTCACTTTTGTTCTTTGATCCACGATTAACATTTGCAAGCACTAACTCACTTTTCTGATTGAGGCGACTGTTGTCACTTCGTGCTGCTTCCAGAGCCTGGCGCAAAGTTTCCAGCTGTGGATGCAGTCAGATCAAAGCTTATGATGGACTCCCTAGAACACAGTCTATCTGGAATACTAATAATAGTCTGTACTACTTGTAAAGAATCAAGTCATTTTTCTCCACTCTTTCAAATAATCAGGGTTTCCTTGTACATGCTATTAATTGATTCAATATGCTGCAAGGAATGTCTGAACTTTTCCCACGCCTTACATTTACCCGTTTATTATACTATACATTCGTCTACCTCCAGAGGTTGTTTTAATTGAAATCAGGATATATATATATATATATATATATATATATATATATATATTCTGTTCCAATGCTGTATTCTTTTTTTATTTCTAATATACTATTGTATATTGTATTTGGAGGTGAGTTTTGTGCTCACGGTTCAGTGCATTCAGTACACAAAGAACAGGAGCATTATAGGACAAGTTAGTTGAAACCACAACAAATCACAGGCAGATTGGGAGATGGGGCACTCCAGATCAACAGCCTTCTGCAGATCCCATTAACATTGCTGGAGCATACTCAGCTACTTCTGATCGCTTGCAGGACAACTGGGGACTCCCTCTAGAATCCCCAAAGTTTCTTGGTACACAAGCAGCATTCTCGACTGCTAAAGGAATCTTCTAATCTTGTCACACTCTCCTCACCCTCAGAGTTCTTGAAGAAGTCTAGCTAGGTTTCAGGAGATCTAAAAGGACTGCTGGGTCAGCTGATTGGCAAGGGATGGGATTTGCAATTCTTTTTCTTCCATTTCCAAAGTTTTGATGCATTCAACAAATATAAGCATTGTTGCATTGTTGGAAAGACACTTTGAGGTTAGAAGGATTAACACCCAAGGATCTGAAAATCTTACTGCCCTTTCTGCATTTCAACACAATATTATTATTATTATTATTATTATTATTATTATTATTATTATTATCTGTTTGGACATATGGATTGCTTACACACAAACACATACAGATTGATGGAGCATTTTATTGTTAGTATGAGCTGATGTTGTTTCTCTTTTATTTCAATTATACATCTTCAATCAGATAATTGCTAAAGTGTGTTCTTACCACATCATGACCTAATACACTATCTCTGCAATGCATTCTCAAATTCACAGAGTATCTCTGCACCCTTTCTCAGCAGTGCAACAGAGGGAGAGTCAAAAAATGGGGGGCGGGATACAAGTGTAGAGCTGTTGCTTCCATTGAAGTGAACAGGAACCCCCTTATGAATGGAGAAACTCGACATGAGCATTACAGAGCCACTTTGCCTGCAAGAAATCACAATGGTTATTCTTCAGTATGGAGAATGGAAGGCCTGGTGATTGGAGTTAACATTCAGCTACCCAGTGATTACAACTATTATGGTTTGGTGTCTTTATTATGAGCATGAGATTTACCCTGGCACATGAACATATTACTAGTTGCAATAATAGACTAATAGGTACATGGATTACATTTCACATTACTAGTGGGAAACAGTAAGGGATGGCAGGATATATTGGTCTGCACCACCCGATTTGCTGCCTCACTAATAAGACATAAAATAATATGATTGAGATAAAGTGATAGACTTGGATCAGAGAGTCCCGAGTTCAGATCTTCACTTAGTGATTGAAATCACATTCATCCAATACTGACAAGCAAACAAAAAACTATACCCTAACAGTTTTGGGGGGGTGTTTTAGCACCCCAATGGGTTTCCAACATGCATTGACACAGTTCTCAGACTGCAGAACATATTTTGTATCTGTGGTGTCAAATAAAGTGTGATTGACAAACCCAGAACCAGAAAACGTTTATTCAGAGGAGACAGAATTGCCTTGTGCAGTAAACAGTTTGCCCCACCCCTGCATATTGTGTAAGCAATGCCATTTCTGTTCCTTTAATAAACTATGACTGTTTAATTTTCAGTTACAATTACAAAAAAATTAAGTAAGAATGTTATTAATATATTAGGTATTGTAAACTGTCTAGAAAAACAACAACTGAATTTCGACTGAAAATTAACATTACGTAAAGACCGCTCCCCGCATTAAACAGGGGGCGCCCTTTGCGTGGACGCGTGCAGCCCCTGGACCCAGTGCAGCTCTATCAGCATAGGCTTGGCTTCGCCTTCTCCCAGGTGGGATACCTGGAGGTCTCCGCCTACCTCAGTCAGTTGTCCAATCCCGCCTGGGGGAAGCACTGCCAAGGAGACCAGGCCAGGTAGGGGAGGGACTACCTGCCCACACAATAGAGGGAGGCTCTTACCTGGGAATTAACAGTTGGCCCCCTTAAGAAACCTGCAAGATAACTGTCCTTGGTCCCTAAACAACTTAATATGGTTTGTGGCAACCTATTGGCACCCCGGCCTCAGTTTCTTAACCTTTCCCTGGCCATTTTTCTATGGAAAAAGATGAGGTAAATACCCATCTAGTGCCCCAATTCAGTAACATGGGTTGGGGCACACACCCAGTAGTGAAATTTAGTGCATTTCTATGGTATTTTGTGGCCCATATATTGTTGCCTCTTTGTTTCCAGAAGGGAAATGGTAAATGGTTGAACTTTGGGGGTGTTGTCCAGGTGACAATGTCAAAAAAACGGACTACTCTGCACGTCTATTGATGTATAAATTGCAAAATGAAAAGTGCACCTGGGATAAGTTTCTCACCTCAGAAAACCAGATGAAGGTTAACCTGATTGTTTATAGTTACAGTTTTTAATATTGCATACAGATCTGTGAACAGCTGTTGGTAAGTGGTATGTAAGGTATAAAAATGGATAGATGGATGGCCAACTTACCTTTGTAAGGTTATTATGAAGCTAAAATGTAATAAATATACCAATGATACTAGTAAGCTCTTTATAGAGGGAGCTAATATCCATATATGAAAATAAAAGCAATAATTAGTTCCCTAGCTGTGTGTTGAATGCTAAGAATATAAACTCCCACTCACCCACTGCAGTGATAGCATGTTCTTAAAACAATGGCTTCTTGGAAAAAGAAATGACTTTTTACCATATAGGAAGAAACCCCCCTGAAAATCTCCAGGAAACTATTTTTTTTCAGTGTTGTTCAAAACTCTTGGCATGACACCAGTGACATCTAAAAGTTTGGAGTGCAATAAATCTCTTAATATTATGCATAAAGCCTCTTACAGTATTAGTGTGAGTAATATATATTGAAAGAGACAATATATATCTAATTAAAATCAAATCAAAATAATACCCTCTTTACTCTTCTGAGAGCCATCTGTTATGCATATTAATGTTATATAATAGATTATACTAATGCTGTAAAAGCAATTTACTTTTTTCTGAAGTATCTTTAAAACATTACCATGTATTATTAAACCAGACACAATTTATTTCTAGTTGCTTTCATAATTATGTGAAATTAAAAAAGAGGGCTTAGCATCTGTCAAGTTATGATTACCTGATGCACTGAACAAAGGAGATAAAATATGCCCCATCACTGTTGACACAAATACAATGATCGCAAGGTCTGGAAAATGCTACTTTAACAGGTGAAGCATTTTTGCCTCAAAAGTTGTTACTCGGCTCACTTCAAATGGAAGGTGCAGAACGTTGGCTTTATATGAGAAACGTAATGGAAGTGGGCTTGAGGCCTGCACTAAAATTCAACACCAGGATGGTTTGAATAAGATAAAGTAATGCCTTAGAGGAGCAATGCCTAAAGTAATGCCTTAGAGGAGCACTGTTTGCTATATTATTAATCACATCTATGAATAGTGATCTCATGTCTCCTGAATTTTGGCCCTTATGAAGCCAAAATGGTACCATCTAAACACTACAGGGATGTATAAGCCGGCATGGCATGGGGGAGGGGGCACATAAGCTTTTCCAGAAGTACAAAGGGGGGGTACAAAAAATCTTAACGGGGAAAGAATCTCCCCAAACAGACTGATGAAGATTTAGCATACACAGTGGCTCCATTACGTTGACTGGCTGTTGGGGGGAGGGACAGAAAGCCAGGTGGGAGAGGGAATGGAACGGAAGATTTTGAGTGCCTTGCACTGCAACTACCCATTAGCTAAATGCAAGGTGCTGGTTTTGGAGTATAAATCCCTATGTAGTTCGAGACCAGGATACATGAAATATCATTTCAGTCCTTCTATATTCAGCTGATTACTGCACTCTGGGGGTGTGGGTCTCCTGTACATACCTTTGTATTAGGCGGTCTATTCTGCACAATGCAAGAACCGAGTTCACCTGAGCCCAGAGCTCATGTTGCAAGGGGGTGTGGCTCAGCAGGCTCTCAGCAGCCACTTCTCCCCTGCTTTTCTTTTCTCTTCTCTTCTTTTCATGGAGCAAGTGAAGAAGGCGCTGTCAGGAGCTCAGCCTACACTTGAGTAGGACCCTGGCAGAGACACATGCCTGACTGGCATGTTCTCTCCTTCCTGGTCGATCATTCGGGAGCTTCAAAAGATTTCTTCTGCCCGAACATCACAGCGACCGATGCCAACCGACACCAGCACACTTAGGGATCCGCAGAGTTTGCACAACTTGCATAACAGACCTCAGCAACTCAGCATTTTGGCTAATCTACTTTATTTACATATAAACACACCCGGAGCACTGCAACATGGTTCTGTCTCTTTCTAGCATCAGACAGCAAAGAGGGAAAAAATCAAAGGACAATAGTCCCACTTCACGGAACACAGTTACACAAGCATCCTGTTTCCATCACTTCCCACTCTTTGGAGTCAAAACATACACCATCATGTGACAGACAACAATCCCATGACTGCAATCATGGATCAGGAATTCTAACAGGAGCCTCACAGCAGTGGCCATGGAGAAGCTATGAAGAGGTAATGGGATACACCTTCGCAGATGCCACTGCCACACCCACAGTCACTCAGGACAAATGCCCAGGGGTGAAGGAAGGGGTGTGTGGTGGGGGTGGTCTGCGCTGGATGTCACCAATGAGGGGGGTGACAAAATGCCAGGTGGCGCTCACCGCGGGGCCTGCAGCGTGCCCAAGCCACGCTTCTCTCCTGGGAGTGATGCGGTGGCTTGGGCGCCCGAAAGCTCTTTGCTGCCTCAAACGGTCCATACTTCAGCTGTAGGGTGGCTGACTCAGAGGAGGCAGGCAGACTCCTTGGAGGCCCCGCAGAACGTCCTGCCCAGCTCGCCCCGCCCCGTGGGTGGCTGGCCCCGCCCCTGGGTGCAGGGCATGCGCACCACCCCAGCCACCCAATCGGCTTGTTCTGCAGCTGCAAGTGCCAGCTTATTCTCCTCCCTGAGTTCAGTAATGGTGGCACTGGCAGGGGAAATAAGGAAGTTCTGGGATCAAATCAGAAGCTGGGGTGGCTTTTGTAATTCCAGGGCTGTCCCTGGAAAATAAGGACACTTGGAGGGCATGTGTCCCTTCATCATAACTCACTCAGAGCATGGTAGGAAGTGCTTCAGTTTTAGGAGATCCACTCAGGATTGTTTTAAAAGGTTGCAATTAGGAAAATACTTGGCATATTATTATTATTATTATTATTATTATTATTATTAACATTATTATTATTGAATTTCAGCTCAAAGTACCTCCAAAATCTTTTATTTTTAAAAAAGTTGATAAAAACCCAGGAAAAAAATAACCTCCTTCTCCAAATGATAAATGTATAACCATTTGTAGAATTACTTTATTATGAGGCACTCATAAAAATTAAAATATGACTGGTAAAGAATGACATAATTTAATAACGAAATTTTCAGCTGTAGTAATTACTTACTTTAAATCACAAGCCATGTATCACCAGAGCCATGTAAAAGTAATTGTGGAATTAGTAATTCATAACTG
This sequence comes from Podarcis gaigeae, assembly GCF_964106915.1. NCBI lineage: Eukaryota > Metazoa > Chordata > Lepidosauria > Squamata > Lacertidae > Podarcis > Podarcis gaigeae. The sequence continues at coordinate 31,095,459 of NC_139683.1, forward strand.
ACTGAAATGACACTTTTTAAAAAATAAAATAAAAAATCTTTTTAATAGTTCAGATTGATCATTTTAGGGAATTATGTAAGGCACGGAACAGTTAGCATTCTGAGAAAAGTTCTTCTAAGGGAGTTCAGCTTCTCATAAGTGGAACAGCCTTTAGGGCATGGCCCTCAAAAAATGGTGATGTGTTGATTCAGGCAGGGGCTTTGCATGCCCTGATAGGAATCGGGACCTCAGGTAAGAGGTTTAACTCCATCCCCTATGCCATTTTCCTACTGAAAATTTTGCCTGTCCCCCAAGCTGCTCTGAAGGTGCTATTGCACTTGAAGGTGCTATTTGCAGTAAGCACTGGCATCTTTAGGGCCAAATAGCAGCTTCTGGGCAGGAAGTTTGGGAGGAATATGGGAGATGGAAAGTGTTAAACCATAGGTCACCAGTGTGGCACTTGTGGGTTCACATACATCCATACACTGTGTCTTTTCCTGGTGCCCACAGGGGCCCCTCTCCCTGTAGAAATTGGATTTGAAAGAAGATTTTATGAAAGCCAATAAAATAGACTCTACATTGTGGTTGGTTGTGATGTGGTGTGTGTGTGGTGCCCACAATTTCTCTGGTTTACAAATGTGCCCATGGGCCACAAAAGGCTGATCTGCATTGCGTTAATCCTTTTTCTCACCATGCCATAGTCTGGGTTGGGCCTCTTGTGGCTGCTTTTATTTTTAAAGGAAACTGCACTTGCTGGTAAATGAAAAAGTGCAATTTGGCCCTAAGTTTAGCCAAATGAAACAAATAAGCAGGGGCAAAATTAATATCAGGAAAAAATGAATGACAGCTGAAAACCTGGGGAAAGAGAAGAGATCTGTGGCAGAAGATTTACTACGTTGCCCGTGCGAGCCAAGACTGTGCATTTCTTTTCCTCTTTAAACAATAACGTTTTTCTTTGCTGCATTGCTGTGGGGAGCAGGGATGAAAAGAAAGTCACCATTTGCCTCCATGTCTTTAATAAAGCTCAGCCCTTTCCGTCAAGTCTACAAAGAAAAGCACAATTTCTAATTCATATTTCACCATATCCATAATGCATTACTAGATTCATCCTCTCAACTTAAAGTCTGCCACAGCAAAGTCATGCTCTGGTTACAAAACAAAACTCTGAAGAGTTATAGATGTACTTTGCTGCTGAGGAGGGAGTGAGGAATAAAACACTACTTTTTACACAACAGTATCATCAGGAAGTTGGAGTCAGAAAGTTCTAAATCAAAGAATCCTTCAACATAAATACATAAATACTTCAACCAACAACCAGCACTCGGATATACATTTGAAAATATAAAGACAAAAAATGTCTGCTCAGGCATGAAGGAATATCATGAATATCAGTCTTAAACCCAGTCACTGAGATCAGGGCTCCTAGAGTTGAGAAAGTCCATTGAGAACTACAGTTTAAAAACCAGGCTACATTTTACACTTACCACACTGAAAGCAGCCCTGCTTAACCTGAAATAAAAATGCAATCACAGCCGTCATCAACATGTTTAGAAAGATGCGCAGTAGCAGATTTGAAAAATCTCCCCAAAACAAGAAACACACACACATCACCTTTTTATTATATCTTTTGTGCATGAAAGTATTTCGTTGTGAAGCATTCACCATTAAGAGGAAGGAAACATAAGAGGGATGGATAGAAGGATAGACAGATAAACAGGCTTTAGACAATTTTTTGCAAATTTATTTTTTTAAATTTCCAAATCTAAGACTAATTACTAATTCCTCCCACTTAGGGTGATTTTAGATATCACTTTTAGAGTAAGCTGGTGCACATTTTGGTGTAAAAGCTGGGCATGGGTGAGTTCCCAAAGCTCTTACCTGCCACTATTGCTTTTTGAACCATTGTGGTAGCTCCTGCAGAACCAATAAGAAGCAGGCTGGAGAAATGATTGGAGGATTATAGATACAGATTTTCTGTCTTGTACAGTATCAATTGGGTATCTCATTGTCAGAATCAGGCCTTGCCGATATTCCCAGGAAATATACACACACTTAGAGGAAAAGGGTATCAAGAGTAATTCAAAGCCATTATCTTCTCATTAAGTATTACATATAGCATCCCATTAGAAATGCTACACAATTTTTCAATGGATGGTTATAATAACATAAAATAAAAGATGTTATTTTGTATTACTGTACTTATATGAGATTCATTAATGTGCTGTACTGCATGTATGTCCAGCAGAAGTCTTGGAAAGAGTAATGGAAAAAGTTAAGTTAGTAAGACTCTTTTTTTTTTAAGACAGTAGAACAGCAACTTTGTGGCTCCAGTTGCTGATTGGTATCTTGGAAGATCACATTTGATCTGAAGTGGAAACCAGCATCTACACTTGAACACTTTATCACATATGCTTCCATTCTTTGCCTTCTCTGGTTATTTGCTCTATGCTAAACCAGTTCAAATTTTTCCTGCAAGGAATGATTGACCTAACAGAAACTTGTCAACTGTTATGCAAAGATTTGGCCAAGGGCGACTTCGTTGTGAGAAGAAGCAATTGATTTTGGGTTGCTTTGCTGTTTGATTTCGTAATAGAACAGGTAGTATTGGGAAGCCTGGAGACAAATTGGGGCCCAACTCATGGCAGAGGCATAACTGAGATACATAGGACTATAGTACTGATATCAATGAAATCTGTATTTCCTGGCTCAGAAATAAGAACTTAGGAAGCTTGCTAATGCCCACCTCACATACAAGGGCACTAAAATTCTACAGATTTTAATCTGGCCAAAATAACAATTTATATTCTAATTCCCTCCTTCCCACCCACTACCAATTTATTTCATTCACGTTCTAACCTTCTTTACTGATTCAGCAACAGTGGAAGGTAAGAGCTGATAGGTCTTTCTGTCCTCATTCCGCTGCTATTAGAGCAGCAAGCAGGATAAGCAGCTGAATGAGATGGAGAGAGGGGAAGGTGGGCAGGGAAATAGGTGGATGGGTGTGAGGGAAGCTTGGAGACTCACATGGACCATGGGGACAGGATGCCATCAGGATGCACAACAAGGTCCAATTTCTCTCAGAATTGGTGTCTGAATAACCCTGTTTGTAGGGGAAGAGTTTTATCTTCCAAGCCCAATTGTGAGCCGGACGAAGGGATCATGTCACTAGATTGTATGGTTTTAGCAGCAGTCAGTTGTGAAGAAATCATGTGCAAACCCCAAAGGAGACCAAGGTTGAAATCTTGTGCACACTCATCTATGGGACTTGTGAATTGTAGCTGATGGATTCTGGCCTATCAGTCCTGGGCAGAATCTGGAGGAGATGATTGGAGTCCCCTGGAGTTTATTGGGAATATTCCCAATGCTTGGATTTATAGCCAATGCTGAGGCAGATTGCCCTTCTGAATTACACCAAGGACATCACCCCTTCTAGTTGTTAGCATTTTTGTTTTGTTTTTTCTGAGGATGGCGATGATCAGGGGAGAAATCCCTGGTGACAGCAGGGTGTGCCAAGGATGGGAAGTTTGTAATTTTGTGTAATTAGTGTGATCTTAAAACCTGGGGAGAGAACAGCAGAAGTGAGGGAGCTTGTGTCTTTGGTGAGTGTGGCTGGTTGTCTCTGCTGGACTTTGGTCTGCTAATAGTTATGATGGTCCCCATATGTTAGTTGTTACTGATGTTTTCAGAGCATATCTTATCAAATTGTTGCTGCTCTGAAATGTGGGGTTTTTCTTTTTTCCCACTTGTATTTACTTAAGATATTTTGATGTTGTAAACTGCTTAGAGAGGATAGCTGGCAAGGCAGAGAGCAACCTTGGACTTGGGGGAAATGACCCAAGTTCTTCTTGACTTTAGAGGTAGTTGGGAAGAACTTCCCCATATTTTGAAACGACGCCATGAAATAAGTCTATGGTAAAGATATTTTCAACCAGAATATGGAACGCAAGAAACATTAAGGAAAACCTTGACAATTTATGCAATCGTAGAGTTATCCAGTCATCATTTTGGGGGTAGTCATGTAACATCTCATTTCTACGGTTCCTTCTCCCCTCCCACTCACCCCATCCTGTAATTCAAGAGAAGGAAGGATACATTGCCCTTGAATTGTGTTTGGGGTTTTTTGTAGCCTTTGGGAAGACTACAAATCCCAAGGGCACCATGTAACAAAGATGGAGAATGGACTCAGCTTCATCCTCTCATCTCAATATGTCACTGACCATGCTGTTTTTACTGCTAGCACCAGGGCAAGAGGCACCAGACAGACTTCTTTCCTCCCTGTGTTGTTTCTCCCAGCTGCTCTGGGCTGATGGCGAGGTTGTTTTGTGGATGGGGAGGTCTAGCAGCGAGGGAGCAATGATAGCCTTGGAAAATTATCTTAGCATTTTATGATTTAAAAAAAAAAAACATGCAAGAACTCATCTCCCACCCCAAGTTTCTGTGGTGAGAAAACCTCCATACGTACAGCTATATGCAGCCTATATTATTGTCTTTTTATCACATGTGGAAAGTAGCAATGGATGGCAGAAAAACCTGTCTGAGATCAGTGCAATCGCACCGTGAATGGATTGTTAACTGATTCTATGGGTCTCTCCCTTAGCAAAAATGACTTAAAAACAGCAATAAAATATGCCAATACATATGCTGCATTAAATAATGAATGAAGGAACACCTTCTTCCTGGAGCTGCCCTGCACTATAGACACTAAAAAGAGAGATGCAAGGAATAGCTCCTTCATTTCCTTCTGACCACTTATTATTTCTCAGTCCTTGAACACTCGGCGATGGCTGCACTTCCTATGAAATAGGCAAAGCTCTCTCAGGCAGACACTGCACACCTCCGTTTCCCCTTAATTTTCTTCCCTCACTGCTGGGGTTTAAAGGTGTAATTTGCTTCCATCTTAAAACAAATAAAAGCTGTTGAAAATCTAATATTATACAAGACACAGAAATAGGATTCTAAAATATAAATGCCAGGAATCATAAAATATTTAAGAATAAAAGAATATACCATTTTATCTATTTAAATAGAACTCATAATCATACGGCATTCAGCCTCAACGGGCTCGGGCTGCTACTTGCCTGCTATCAAGTGACACATAACATGGAACGCCTCTCAAATTCCTTCCCTGTAAGATCCATTCCAATCTCCAACAGGAAAAGTATTCTCTTCCTTTTATTTATTTTTATTTTTAAAAAAATAAAAAAAACACTAGCATATTTCCCCCCTGTCCTTTAGTTCCTGCCTGCCTGCATGCTACTGTGAGTTTAAATCTGAGATGGGAAATACAGTTATGATGCTTGCAGAATCAAAAGGTCTTCAAATCCATATTGCATCAAACCATTAGTCCACCTGTTTGACCTGACTGGCAGTGACTCTCCAGGGTCTCCAGCAGAGATGTTTCAACCTCAAGATGTGAAGACTTGAACCTGAGACCTTCTGTGTATGAACCAGATGTTCTAGAAGAACCAAATGCATCAGACCACAGGTATGTCCAGTCCAGAATTCTGTTCTCAAAGTGGTTAAGCAGATACTTATGGAAAGCCCATCAGAAGGACACGGTCCTATTAGCCTTCACCAACTCAATAGCCCTAGAAAGTGGCCTTCAGAGGTAGTGAATTCCGTAATATAACTATGCACTGTGTGACAAAGTGTTTCTTTATGACTATCCTGAATCTTCCAACATTCAGCTCAGAAAATGATGGATGCATGACATTTGCAGCTAAGCAGCTATCTACATCTTTGAAAGTCTTTCATGGAAAAAGGGAGGCATGGTTAAGAGCTTGACAGGAAGAAACCATGGAGAGAGGGGCAAAAGCAGTCAGACAAATCCCACATTAGAAATATTCCCATAGGAAATAATAGCAATCATGCACTTGCTATGTGAACACTCACCCAACGAATGGTTTCCAGGAAATGCATGGTGTTCAGTAATCGGGACCTGCATGTACAGCCTTGGAATCATATACTCAGGGGTAGGTAGACTAAAAACCCAGTGAATTGCTTTGATAGGTATGACCTAAATACATCAGGAGACTCCTGGATCATGTTTCCCACACATACACAGAATCTGTCCTCAAGTTGCATAGAATTCATACAGGCTAGGGAGATTTCAGTGGAAGAAGTCCGATCACATATACACATTCCATGTACATGGTTTGGATGAAATGGCAAGTGATGGTTTGCTATAACGTCAGAAGACAGGGAAAGAATCAGAACACTTAATGGGAGAAGGGACTGCCTGAAACAAATGCAAAGCCTAGGTATGCCAACCACACCAGTGTATGTTCTTTTGGGTCTCAGTAACAGCAAGCACTGAAGAAAGAACAGGCTAGTTTTATGCAATGTTTCTCAGTGGTATAGCTGGGCTTGCCTTTAAAAGGAACTTCCATCAACATTCCTATTCAGTAAACAAACAGGCACTTAACCAAGGCCCTTTCCATCTGATAAGGTGGAGATAAAGCTACTGGTTTCCTCTCAAGAATTTGACTATAGCCTTTTCCACAAAGTTTCAAAAATCTGGACAAGCCATTTATGAAAGAAAAATAATGTGTCTTTTTCTTGTTACAGCAATATGAGGTTGGCAGAGCTACAGCTATATATGAGCAGAACAGATTACATATCAAATCATTGGAGGGGAAAGGGCCCTTAGAGTTATTGGAAACACCTGCATCCAAAAGAGAGAAAAAAAGGGCAAAAGTTTATACCCATATATGCAAGCATGCCTTCAGTTTGTTTCTGGAAGTATTGTTTTCAGCTTGCCTCCTGGATGCAACTTAGTTTGCTTTTTATTTATTTTAAAAAATCCTAAAGCACCTTTCATCCAAGGTGATGCTAGGGTGAAGTACAACCGTAAGCCAGAGGTGGGCAAATTTCTGGAATCCGCAAGGAGGGCATTACCCCAGTGGGAAGCTGTCATGTGGAAAACCCCAACCCAGTTATGGGTGAGTTCAGATGATTACACACACACACACACACACACACACACACAATCCTTGACACACGAAAAGGCACACACCATCCCACTGGAACAAGGGCTACTATTTAATTTTGAGCCATTCCAATCTAGTTTCGTTTTTCTGTTTTCTCCACATACTTTTTTTTTAACAAAGGAAGGAAGGAGAAAGAAGAAATAAGGTCTCTAACATCCTTTATCTGTCCTGACCGCAACAGGCAAAAAAGAAGAATTTGATAACCCCAGCAGAAGAATACAAATAACATCAATACACAGCTGAATTTCAAGTCCTGCCTTGCCGCTGTTCAAAGCCTCAAAGTTCAAAATGCCGTTGCATCCCCAAAACCTGCATGTATGCAATTGCATGATGCATGTGAACTTTCTGCATATTTGAAAGGAACACAAAGCTAGCATTCTTATGCAACATCTCCCCTTCCACTTTCATTGCCTGGGAAATTTAAGCAAGGGGAATGGGTTAAACCCTCGTCCCCCACCATTGCAGCCCTGGTCCACTTTAGGAGCCCTCCTGGTAATGGTTGTAAAATACAGAGAAATAGTCAGTAAATCCAATCATGGATAATTTGTCCTATCACCACATGCTGTGACAATAAATTCTGTACTTTAATGGTGTGCTCTGTGAAGAAGTACTTTATTTTGTCTATCCTGAATTGTTCAGCTGCATTAGATGACCCTAGATTCTAGCATTTAGGAGAAGGGTGGTAGCTCAGCAGTAGAGGAGCTGTTTGCATGCAGAACGTCCCAGGTATAACCTGCAGCATCTTGAGATAGGATTGGGAATGCTCCCTTTCTGAAACCTTGCACAGCAGCTTCCACTTAGTGTGGACAACACTGAGGGACGTTCGCAGGGAAACCAAAATGCTTGTTTACAAAGCTATTGTACTACCAACCTTACTGTATGCTTGTGAAACATGGACCACTTATAAACACCATCTCCAACTCCTTGAAAGATTCCATCAACGGTGTCTCTGAAAAAATTTACACATCACTTGGGAAGACAGGCAAACTAATACCAGTGTACTGGAAGAAGCAAAGATCACCAGTGTTGAAGCAATGGATCCTTCAACATCAATTTCGTTGGACTGGTCATGTTGTGCGGATGCCTGATGATCGTCTTCCAAAGCAACTACTCTATTCTGAACTTTAAAATGGAAAGTGTAATGCTGGTGGTCAACAAAAGAGGTTTAAAGACTGTCTCAAGGCAAATCTTTAAAAATGTAGTATAAACACTGACAACTGGGAAACACTGGCCTGCGAGTGCTCCAGTTGGAGAACAGCCTTTACCAAAGGTGTCATGGGATTTGAAGACACTTGAACTCAGGACTCAAGGGATAATCATGCCAAGAGGAAGGCATGCTTGGCAAATCCACACCGTGATCAACTCCCACCCAGAAACCAATGTCCGCACTGTGGAAGGACGTGTGGATCCAGAATTGGCCTCCACAGTCACTTAGGGGTTCATTGTTAAAACCGTGTTTATGGAAGACAATCTTACTTGGCTACAAGTGATTGCCAAAGAAGAAGAAGAAGAAGAAGAAGATGGATTGAGGATCTACTCACTAAAGCAGCTTCTTTCTTTCCACTTTCACCACAGCATAAACCATTTTGCAAACCTCTACCATATCCCTCCTTTTTATTCATCTTTTTTTCTAAACGAAAACAGCCCCAAACATCATAACCTTTTCTCACACGCGGCTTGAAGCTTGAATCATAGAGATGGACGGGACCACAAGGATCATCTCATCCAACCTCCTGTAATTCAGGAATCTTTCACCCTATGTGGGGCTCAAATCCTTGACCCTGAGATGAAGAGACTCGTGCTCTTCTGACTGAGCTATCCCTCATGTTGCAGCCCCTTGATCATTTTGGTTCCCCTTTTTTTTAACCTTTTCCAAGCTCTACAATATCCTTTTTGAGATGCAGCAACCAGAGCATTGCACACACTATTCCAAATGTAGTTACTTCATGGTGTCATTTAAATACATTAAAATAGTGAGTGGCACTTTCATTTTTGATACTTCCTCATGATTCCAGACTGATGATATTGGAAAAAACACCAGGGTCCCAGGATTCAGAAACCGATTTAGAGCACCAACATGGCATCCAAATATTTTTAAAGAGCTGTAGTGAACTACAAGGCTAGTCAGACTGCCAATCCCAGTTGGTCTGTGATTATATTACTTAGTATCTGCAGTTCTTTGTGGCCACATTCAGCATCTCTGCCCAGTGTGTAAAGAGACTGGATGTTTCCTCTTTCGATTGACCACTTGTGCCACATAAACTATATAGAAAGAATGGGGGAATCTGTAGCTTTCTGAACATTGCTGGAACATTCATGAAGCTTGATCACATTGGCTAAGGCTGATGGGGAAGTCCAATAACATCCGTAGGGCCACACATTACCCACCCCTGCTGCAGAGACGAGGGGCAGAGGAAATACTTATAGTTTACCATTGTTTTGTTTTGCAAATAAAATGTTTTAGAGAGCTCCAACATGCACACCTCACATTATTTTGGCAGAAAGGAAGGGAAAAAAGTATTTCTTTTTTGGTTGATTTAGATTGTTGCTGGCTTATTTTCAGTACACATATGGATTTACTTCTTCTCCTTTCAACCTTGGAGATTTGCCAGAATGTAGACATGAAAACTTTCCCTCTAGACGGAACTAAAATTCATTATCTGAGCTTTGGGACATCCCTGCTTCTGCTACTAATATGGTTGGACACATCTTTGTTCATTTGTGATTAGAAGGAGTAGGTTCACACACAAGAATAGTTCTGCTCTATTTAGAGCAAGACTCTGTGAAGTCATATGAAATGACGACAAAGGACAGTGGTTTGGGGAGTGGGGTGGGGTGGGGTAGGGAGGGCAATGACTATAGCAAAGCATTCCAAATCCTGGGGCAGTTTACTTCCAATTTTGCCATTCTTGACTGAGTGACTGATTCATAAAAATATAGCTAATTTAAGAGGATTTGTCAGGCCTTTTTTAATGAAAAAAAGACTGCAGAAACCTTATGGAGCAAAAAGCCTTAGGTAGCCCTTCCTCCCCCCCCCCCCCCCCCCCGTATACTCTATTCAGGGCTTGTTTATTTTTTATTTTTTGCAAAATCAGCTTTGGCGAGAGTTTTGAGGATTTCGATTTCATGCTGAGATAGATGGACATTATTTTATAATGTCCTTTTGAAGGCACTGGTCCCCAACACACAGTCTTCTCTGAAATTGATTACGAAAGAAATTTAAACACGGGGAACACTGAAGGTTGCTTAGAGGCAGATCTGCTGAGCAAATAGCAACTGGAGGTTGAAAATGAAAGAAATTTCTAAGGGTAATCAGGGGAAAAATATAGCGATTTTCCAAAAGAAAGGTGGCCATCAAATATTTTAAAGACCATTTACCTTTGGAGAAGGGGAGGCCTTGCAATACTTTCTACCCGCAATGCCCTCCTTACCTTGCTTCATTTATCTCGCAATAAAAGCTACTGTGACTGCCTTATGCATGAAAAGCAAACTGGACATTTTCTCCCTCATGCACATTTTAAAATGACCCAGAATTTCACTCAACAACTGGTGACAGGTGAAATTAAAATGAACCTAAAATTGAATGGGGTCTCATCAAGAAGCTGTTATTCCATTCTGAATAATCCAACCACCTCATTCTCTGCATGTTGACTTGGAAATCATTTTTTGTGGAGCTCTACCTGCCAGCATTTCTGCCCCATAACCATATCTTTTCACATGGAGGCACAGGCTTCAATCCTGCCCGCAGTTAGGCTGCTTAAATGCCATCAACTTCAAAGGGATTCAAATTCCCTGTGTTCAGAATTGCACAGGATTGCACAGCCCATAGACATTATCTCTTTGATTGTATTCCCTGTGTATATCTATAGAGCCCATTGCTCTATCAACGCTAACCAAACAAATTTCCAGTAATCTCTCCTGAAAATCATCTAGTGCAACAGCAGACTTAGAAAGCAGTCAATACTGTATTTGTCTTTAGAGAAGGCTCTGGGGGTAATCCTGGAAATGGAGGGAGGGTTATTTGAGAAACAAAATTAATGTTAGAGTTATAAGAAGATGAACATGATATGATAAGGACAAAATAGTCTAGGTTCTGCAAAGGAAACACTTTACCTGTGCAGCCTATTAGTATTCTTTGGGAGAGTGAAGAAAATAGTAGATGAAAGAAGGCCAGTGGATATAATTTATTTGGACTTTCAAAAAGCCTTTGATAAAGTCTCTCACAAGAGGCTATTAAGGAAACTAAGTAGTCCGGGGTGAGAGGTGAAGTTTTGTCAAGGATTAGAAATCGGCTAAGAGGTAGCAGAGATTAGGAATAAATGGTCAATTTTCAACCTGGAAGGAGGTTAATAGTGGGGTGCCCCCAAAGAGCTATACTAGCACATGCATTATTTAATATATTTATTAATGATCTTGAGGAAGGGTGAACAGTGAGGTGTCAAATGACCCAAAATTATTTATGAACATCCAGACTGGAAAACACTGCAAGGAAAACCAGAGGAACCCAAGGAAGGGAGGCAACCGGACAGCAGGTTGGCGAATGAAATCTGATGTGGACAAATTCCAGACAATGCATACTGTAAGGATTAGTTTGAACTAATCATTTACATTGTTGGGTTCTATAGAAACTACAGTCCTGAGTGGAAAATAACTGGATATCTCTATGGAGAAGTCAATGAAAACATCTGCAGCTGAGGGTCAGGGGAAAAAAAATGTTAAGATGTTAAGCTGCGTCGAGAATGGAATGCAAGAATAGACTGGAAACATATCCTTTCCACCGTGGACACTTTCTTTAGCTTTGGTTGTTTGAACATAATCTAATGAAATGAAGGTAAAAAGAAGGTAAAAAGTCATTCCAATTGCAGGCAAGCCTTTTATTACATACCCAAGTTTTTAAAATTTGGATAGTGTTTTGATTAGGGATGGGAGAGAAATTTGGTTTGGTTCACATTTTAATGCAAGCCTGCCTAAATTGCTTGCAAAAAAAATGCATATTAGGAGAAAAGAATAGTTGAAGCCTAAATCTCAATCCAAATTAGGCCTATTCAGAAGGATTTGCCCCTTATCTGAGTTGGGAGACAGGGCATTAAGTAGTAAGGAGAGGCAGACATGGGAATGTAGAAGGCTGAGAAACCACAAAAAGGAGAGACCTACTGGGTGGCTGTATCTCTGGGACATGCAGTCTCCTGGACAGAAGTGGCCTCAGGTGTGCTTTATTTAAATACAGTGGTACCTCGGGTTACAAACGCTTCAGGTTACAGACACTTCAGGTTACAGACTCCACTAACCCAGAATAGTACCTTGGGTTAAGAACTTTGCTTCAGGATGAGAACAGAAATTGTGTGGCGGCGGTATGGCAGCAGTGGGAGGCCCCATTAGCTAAAGTGGTACCTCAGGTTAAGAACAGTTTCAGGTTAAGAATGGACCTCCAGAATGAATTAAGTTCTTAACCCAAGGTACTACTGTAGTATAAAAGGTAAAGGTAAAGAACCTCCGGATGGTTAAGTCCAGTCAAAGGTGACTATGGGGTTGTGGTGCTCATCTCACTTTTCAGGCCGATGGAGCTGGCGTTTGTCCACAGACAGCTTTCTGGGTCATGTGGCCAGCATGACTAAACCGCTTCTGGCACAACGGAACACTGTGACGGAAAGCAGAGAGGGCACAGAAACACTGTTGACCTTCCCACCACAGTGCTACATATTCATCTACTTACACTGGCATGCTTTTGAACTGTTAGGTTGGCAGGAGTTGGGACAGAGCAATGGGATTTGTGTGCATTTGAACCGCCGACCTTCCGATTGGCAAGCCCAAGAGTTTCAGTGGTTTAGACCACAGTGCCACCCATGTCCCATACTTATAGTATACCTGTTGTGTTGGCTGGCTATGCATATCCAGACCCATTTCAAGTGCTGGTTTTGACTTTTAAAGCTCTAAATGGAATGGGGCAGGTAACCTAGATCCATATAAACCTGTCCAGACATTAAAAAGTACCTCAGATGCTCATGCACACACTATCACAATAAATAGATTGGCAGACACCAGAGACAGGGGTCTGTATCCTATTAAACTGTTCTGATAGTGCAAGCACTGTGAACTGAGCAATAGAACTTTATCTCCCCGTGTGTTCTTTGCACACCCCTAAGTATGTTCTGGACTTTTCCACCAACCCTCTGGAGCAGATGGTGGGGGCAGAAAGCAGATAGAGGAAGGGAATTCCATTGTGCAGCCAAAAGTCCTTGCACTAGTGAAACTATTTAGTAGGATAGCGCCCATGGTCTTTTTGGTGGTAGCTCCATATTTGTGGAACTCTTTCCCAAGAGATGTACAGTTGGCCCCAGCCTTGTGTCTTATAAATGGGCATTGAAAAGCCATTAATTTCGATTGGTTATTTGTATGCTTCAGGATTAGCATAAGGCAATAAATCTAGGATGCTGCTGATTGGTAGAGAATTGTCATACCAGAACCTTTTAACTTAAATGGATATAGAGAGCTACTACCCAGTTTTCTGAGTGGCTGCCAAATAATGATTATGTATTAAAGAATGGTTGCAGAAAGGATGTGATGTATACCTGTCCTGAAAACCTTCTTCAACCAAGAGGAAATCAAGGTTTATTTAACAGGGTTATTAGAATTTGGAACCATATGCAGTATTACATATATGTAATTACGTAGCAATTACTCCTGTAAGAAGTTTTGACGTGCATACAAACTGCAGGTATAGCAAGAAACAATATGGTAACTCTTTCCCATGATGAATTAAAAAGTGGTCAAGCTTTTCAGGTTCTAAGAAACTACACATTTGTTTAGAAAAATGGTTGTCTTTTTTACTACAAACAAAAATTGCAAGGCTGTAAAGATCCATGGTTTGTTCATATTGTGTTTTAACCCAAACAGCACTAAGCCAATGCACTTTATTAAATTTGGCAGGGTGGGAATTGTGGAGGCCAAGGGTTAAAGGCCTTGTATACTCAGTGTTTGAACCCAACATTCGCTTTTATAACTCAAACTCTTGAAAAAATGGTTTTATGTAGGAAATGGTGACATTATATAGTCAAGTGGTTCTAGCAACCGTTACCAGAATACACTTTTTTGTACTTTTATTTGAGGAGGAAATGTGGGGGGGGGACCTTTTTCTTCCAAGACACATACTATAGCACGTTAATTTGGCATTAATTATAGAACATGTCAAACTGTATTTCAGTCAAAGCTCCCTGTTAGTCTCCAGAGCTTTCTTAATGACAGTAATTATAGGTCATAAAAAAGTCATCTAAAATTAACATTTCTCTCATGTCTTGATCGGAAAATGTAAATGGCTGCATAGTACAGATGTTTTGATTAGTAAAATTTACACTTCCTTTTTTGTTTCACTGCTTGTCAAACTTCACAGTGCTAAACCTAAGGTGCTACATTTTTAATCTTTCTGATGAGATGAAGGCGTACTCAAACTGACTATAAGATTTCTTTGTACTTATCAACTCATGTACAATCCTATGTAACTATTCCAGGAAATTAATACAAATAAACCAGCAATATCCACCTTAAAAGAAGGTTAGTTAAGGAACAGGCTGGATATTGTCTATATTAGTGCTGGGCCCAACCTCTCGTCTCCTTTTTTTGTTTCAGCCATTCAAGGCAGGAATCAAGCAACAGGTCCTGGGAATAGGACAGGGTGGAAATAAATGGGAAGAATTCACCCAGCCAGTATATTAAATCTAGTCTAGGACCCCATCTGCAGTATATATTGTAACATGCCACTTTAAACAGTCATGACTTCCTCCCAAAGAATCGTGGGAAGGGTGGTTTATTAAAGGTGCTAAGAGTTGTTAGCAGACTCACCAAGTGTCCCAATTTTCCAGGGATGTCCCTGACTTACAGAAGCCATCCTGGTTTCTGATTTGATCCCGGACTGTCTCACTTTTACTTGTTGTTGTTGTTTAGTCATTTAGTCATGTCCGACTCTTCGTGACCCCATGGACCAGAGCACGCCAGGCACTTCTGTCTTCCACTGCCCCCTACAGTTTGGTCAAACTCATACTGGTAGCTTCGAGAACACTATCCAACCATCTCATCCTCTGTCATCCCCTTCTCCTTGTGCCCTCCATCTTTCCCAACATCAGGGTCTTTTCCAGAGAGTCTTCTCTTCTCATGAGGGGGCCAAAGTATTGGAGCCTCAACTTCACTTTTACTTAGGATATCTCTATTTTCATTGGAGAAATGTTGGAGGGTATGGAGGTATCCAACCCCTAAACCATCTGAAGGCAATCCTGTATAGGGAATTTTTTAATGTTTTTATATTTGTTGGAAGCAACCCAGTAAGATGTGCAGTCCTGCTTCAGAACAATTCGGTTTACAAACTCTGCAAATAAGTGTCTTAGATTGAGAACTTTACCTCGGTCTAAGAACGGAATCCAAACGGTGGAAAGGCACTGGCGGTGGGAGGCCTCATTAGGGAAAGCACGCCTCTGTTTAAGAATGGTTTTTAAAAACGGACTTCCGAAACGGATTAAGTTCGTAAACTGAGGTATCACTGTACTCTATTACAGATCACATATTTTCTTTCTTAATTGCATTTATATATTCTTACTGCATAAGGGGGGGGGGGAATGCAGCAGAGGAGAAACGAAGCTGAACTGAAGACAGGAATGAGCCATGCTACAGCTTCCCGACTGATTCCCAATTGGCCTCTCTTTTATTATACCTTTTCAGAAAGAAAACATAAACTGGTGTATTCTGAACTGTCAAAATTTACTTACTTGAAAATGAGGATGGAAACATTCTGGTTTAAACAATGTTAATATCATCAAACATCCAGGGAAATATAACAAATTAAAAGGTAATCACTTCATAGCATAAAAGGCCTACACCTTAAGTAATAATAAATCTAATACTTGACATTCATCTCCCTAGAAAATAAAATTAGATAAACTTTTGCAAGGGCATTCTGAACAGTCAATCCAGTTTATTAATAATTTCCTGTTTCATACAGGAAGCTCATATTATCTGGTCACAGCCACAGTAGACCTCCACAGATATTTAATAAAGCTGCCGTTGGTAATCCTCTCTGATTACCTATAACCTTCCAGCTATAACACACACTGTGCGCCAGTTCCATAGAAGGACATCACACTGTCACCTGGTATGATGTTTGACAGCTTATTCTGCTACATCAAGCAGCACAAAATTACTTTTTCCAAATCCATCCCTAGTTAATAACCAAAAGCAATAATGGTATTCAGCATGCGTAATACACAGAGAAGGCAAAATGAGGCAACAGAGAGAGAAAAGATTAGAGGGAGACTATTATGAAGAGGAGATCAAAAAAACTGAATCTTGTAACATACAACAATGTTTCAATTATAACATCATGCAGAGAGCTCCGCATATCACTCGACAAAGCCCATCCTGCAAATCTAAGAAAACACAGGAGAAAATTCCTATTGTGTTTACACTGGATGCATCCTTATTCTAGTTCAAACAAAGAGCACATTTCAAATTTTCCCTTTCTAAATTATTCTCTGAAATTCTCCTGGGAGCAGATACTGACTTACCTTTAGTGGAAATGTCTAGTTAACAGAAATATATTGCTTTGATCTTTTTTTTATTAACAAAAGCAAGCATCTTATTCTATAGTGAGATTAATAAGATGTTTTGCTTATAGAACAGATCAAAATCACTATCAGCTACATTTACAGGAAGACTAGGAAACTAGCAAGCAAAATGAGCAGATTCCCAGTACATGAACACACACACACAACCGCTCTAGAAATAATAACAATAATAAGTGCTTCACTCTGTTAGTTGGGAGGGGAAGGACAATGTTAAAATCCCATTTCGTTTTGTAAGGAATTGATAAGTGACTTCCTTGAACTAGGGAAAAGATGCATTAAATAAGGAACAATAAAGGATGGTTAAAAAATAATAATGGCTACGTCTCTTTCAACTGCCACAAAAAAAGGATGTATTCCCAGTTAGAAATATAATGGGCCCTTGCTTGCAGATTTTACTATAATTACCATTTAATTCCTCTCACACACATCACAGCAGGAATACCATTTAGAAATTAGCTAGGTGATGAGAAAGTCCTGCAAATTGGAATTCTAATGAATGCAGTTACAATATCCAATTGTATTTTTCCTATGAGTCTGGAATGATAATAGAAATTATCAAAGAAGTTTTATAGTATTCTACCAGAATCAGCAATTCAAAGCAAAGATTGAACTGGACAAATTCCTAAATGTGTACATTTGCAAATGCAAATTCGTGACCTTTGAACTTCGCATTTCCAATCCAACCCTGCTTTGAATCTCTGACTCAACATGAGATATTTCCTAATTTGTAATTCAGAATTTATGCCTGTGTACTTTGCCATTCAGTGCTTGTGTGTGTCCAGTATTATACTACTTGCTCAGATAAGGGGTTAGATTTGTAGCTAGTTTAACTGGTTTATTTCACTCGACTGGCAAGCTGTGTATAGCACAGGAGCATTTGGCCTTTGTTCAAGACCAGTGATCGCAGAACAGCATCTTCAACAGCAATGGAGGCATCAGGCTAGCTTAGGGGGTGCACGGCAGGCTAGTGTAGAGGGCTTTTGGGAAGAGGACACTGGGTACTACCACCACCCCACATCCCCAGCCTTCACCTCCTGAAGCAGCTGCCTGGTAAGACAAGCTCTGGGTCAAATTAACACAATGTTGTGTTATAAAAGAACAAGGGCACATTTGACTTTGAAAATGGGAACTTCCCCAGAATGAATATACAGTGGTACCTCGGGTTAATAACTTAATTTGTTCTGGAGGTCTGTTCTTAACCTGAAACTATTCTTAACCTGAGGTACCACTTTAGCTAATGGGGCCTCCTGCTGCTGCTGTGCCGCTGCCACATTATTTCTGTTCTCAACCTGAAGCAAGGTACTTAACCCAAGGTACTATTTCTGGGTTAGTGGAGTCTGTAACCTGAAGCGTCTGTAACCTGAAGCGTCTGTAACCCGAGGTACCACTGTATCGGCTCCATCCCCACAGTCACTGGAAACCACGGGAGGGGAGAGTGTGCTCGCACTCAGATTCTTCCTGTGGGTTTTCTCCACAGGCTTGTAGCTGACCACTGTGAGAACAATATGCTGGTCTAGATAAGCCATTTAGCTCCATGGACAGAGCATTCATTTTTGGTGCATATCTCTACATACTACACTCTAAAATCTGGTTTTAATTAACCTGATTATTTATTTATATATTTATTTATATATATATATTATCCTTGGAGGAACAACACAGTGTGATAAAGCATCAACAATTCAATCAACACTCAAAACACACAAAACAATATATCTATTAAAAACAACAACACACAAATCAGTAAGCCAATTTCCATAATACAATATCACAACCACAGTACGATCCCCATGAGCCTTCATGTATGCAAAGTGTTTTTGAATGGATAAAGAAAGCTTACAATTTTCTACCTGTGTTCGCTATATATCCTCTCTCCCTCAACACATTTTCTTCTTGCAATGAATTGTGAATTTTCAGAACTTGGTATTCCGCAAGCCATGACTGGTATTGTTTTGAAGGTCCTTTACCCTTGTATAAAATCAGAGGTATCAAAAGAGGCCTGGATTATCTTGGGCCTTTCCCCTCTTTTTCCCCCTTTCCCATTCTTTTTTCTTTTTAGCTTAGCTTACTACATTTGTTTGCTTACTCAGAGGAGCTTAACCCCCTGAGTAGCATGTAAACAAATTCAAGGTTGAAGTGAGTTAAGGAGTTGTTATCCCATAATAAATGATGGTGAAAATAAGTCAATAGTGTTGCTGACAAGCTAACTATCTGGGAGCAATCTAATCAAATCCTATTACTGATTTTCTGTGCCCCTGTTCAAGTCTCTGATTGATTAACAGAAACTGCATATAAAAAGATATGTGGGAGATCCCTTCTCTCCACATCATAGAATAGCATCATAGAAAGGTGGGGCTGGAGCATTCCTCTAAGTCACTATATCCATATCAGATGCTTCAAAGAAATGGCTTATGAGAGATCCAGCAGTAGGAAAAGACAATATGCACCTGTCTTATAGGCCCCGGAAAGGTCAGGGACAACAGTCTTGGAAAGAAAAGGCATTTGTTGTAGAAGCTCACCATTTTGTGGCAATTGAATATCTGCTGGATTTTAAATCTATTAACATAATTTTTCTCGCATATAAAGTGGGAGTTAGAAAGCAAATTCTGTTATCCTAGTGTTACAAACAGTGACATGGTTTGTGTCCCAAGCAAGCTTTTTTGTTAGAATGGAGTAATGCAATTCAGGAAAAGGCAAAAGAAAGGTTTAGAATGGGGGAGAGGTCTTTCTAATATTGCAATAAGCAAAGCCTGGTATTTTGTACCCACATGCATTGCCCTGGGTGCACATAATTATCCTCATTTTGCAGATGGGAGAAATGATTCAATAATACAGGTTAGAGACTATTTGGGGATTTATGAGTCAAACACCAACATCTTAAACTGCACTATGTGACTAAATAGCAGGCAGTGCAGATCCCAGGGCACAGGCATAATGAAATCCCTGCAATGCATATGCTTAATGAGGGGATTGCTATATGCTGTGTCAATGTCACTCCTGGAAGGCAAGCAGAATATAGCCTTTTGCAGAATGCATTGCAATTGTTTAATCACAGGCGATAACTAGGTAACAGAGGAAAGGTTCACACCCAGAAGGGAAAGGCAGCAATTTCTCTGTATGTGCGGAGGGAGAAAGCCAATCTTGGTCACTTTTACAATATTGTAATTTGGGCACACAAAACCAACTGGAATTGCATTCTGGAATAATAAGGCTTTAGGTATTCCCATCCAACTACATCCATATTTTATCCAAGGTTCTGCAGACAGATCCTACAGAACCCGAACATTGATATAATTCTCCTCATTGGTAAGGCTGTCTCACAGTGAGCATCATAATGGGCCAGTGAATGAAATCTGCACAAAAGAACAGGATTGTGAAAGAGTTAGAAGAGAGTTATGGAAAATGCACTTTCTAAGCAGCCACAAGAGGAACTACTAATAGGTACATTTTCAGTATAAGTAAAGCTGCATCAAAGTCATTTCTATGCAGTGGTGCAGTTATGTAATTTCAGGCTCCAAACATAATGGTCTTACAGGGCGCCCCCCCCTTTAAACGGTAATGAGTATTATTTCACTTCATTCAAAAGACATGCATTACACCCCACCATTACATGCTTTACTGTATATTCCTGTTATATTAGAGCAACTAAAAAAAATTACCATTCTTGGAAAATAAGAAAGACCCTCTAAGCAAGTGCAGAGTTTAATGTTTTAAACTCGATTTCACTCATTGTGGCACCACCATGACTACAGAAATTTGCTTCTGCTGCTAAAACACATTTACTTGGTACAAAAAGCATTCTTTTGTTGAAGAAAGGAATATTAAAGAGCAAGTTCAAAATGACCATCTGTAACCACATATGTAGGTTGGAAAATATGCCTGCTTCAGTGGTGGTGATCACGGCATGAGTTGTGCAGCCCTAAATTGTAATTATGCAGGACTAAAATGCTTTGAGATACTTGTGCGTTGAAGACTTGGGTCTTGCAGCAGACTGTAAGGTTGACTGATCACATTCAGCCTTTCTCAACTTGTGGGTCCCCAGATGTTGTTGAATTACAACTCCCATCACCCCTAGCTAGCAAGGCCAGAGCTCAGGGATGATGGGAGTTGTAGTCCAACAACATCTGGGGACCCACAGATTGAGAACCACTAAATTGCACTTTTATTTATTTCAAGCCAATGATCAGGGATGGGGGAAGTTGTTGTCCAGCAACATCTGGAGGGCCACAGGTTCTCCACACATGGTTTACATATATGAAAAGTTCCCAGTCAAACATGCAAAGCTGGCAAATATCTTTGGAACCATCTGACCAAATTTGTAGTGGGTATACTCCCCACTCCTGCCAAAAAAAAGAAGGGGAAAAAAGCAAGCATATTATTGTGCCATTAACCTTCACCCCGTGTTAGCTGCATATTGTTGTTAATTGTAACAACATTTCTAACCCACCTT